>NC_137049.1:28547269-28642269 GCF_032717465.1 Coenobita brevimanus | reverse complement strand
CTACTATAGGAATTCTGGGTAGGCTATATTGCCAAACGTTTTCCAATTCCCCAAGCAAGTATTTTTGACTGCATATAATCAATTTCATCACTATATAAAATCAGCTTGATCACTGTACATTTTGTGATCGCTGCACACTTATTTTAAACACTGCCTTCGGAGCTAACTTATGCTTGCACTCGCATTGCAGCTACGCACCACGTGCCATCTGACCCACCTTTACCTTCGCCTACGGTACAAGTAATCTTACGGCTTTTATGAGAGGAATGAGGAAAGCTAAACCTGTGACTTCCTTCTCTCTTGTGTCATGCCCCAAGAGGGATCAAAGGAGCCTTGTTCTGAAGATCTCATCCCATACAAACATAGGAAGCAAGAGTTAAGGTGCTCATTTCTCTCTTCTGATATGCGTGATCTCTGACCTGAGGTTGGGGAATGCACTGCTGACATAAGGGAAGCTCTGGTCATCCACCAGGTGCCAGTGGAACACATTAAACTTGTTCATGGCCATTAAGTCGAGCGTCTCCTTCAGCATGGCCACAGGAAGGAAGTGGCGGGATGTGTCCACCATCAAACCTCTGAAGTGGTAGCAGACAATTAAATTCAGCCTTTCAGTATAATCAACACAATCGTCAGAAAAATTACAGAACACTATATAAAAGCATAAATAATACAGTCTAAAAGCAAGCTGTATCAGTACTCATAATGTAAAATTTCCAAGCAATTTTGATTAGCAGGTGACTATGATTAAAGTTTGAGGGTAATAATTTTTTCTATTTCTTTTGCACATTTTGCCTCTGTATTAACCTACTGTGTGCCTACAATTTTTTTGAAGCTTAAAAAAAAAAATCCTGCACTTCATGCCAGACTGGCGGACTGCGATGAGACAGTAAGAGAGTACTATTCAAAAAATATAAAAAACATTTGATGACCAGCTTTCACTGGGAAAGAACATTTTAGTCTAGTGAGCTTTACGAAATTGAGTGGTATGATGAAGCTCATGAAAATGAAACTTTGTCTCTTGCTTTGCTATCCTTATCTCCATCTCACAGAACTAGATATCATAGTTATAGTCATTTCTTACAACAACAAAAAAAAAAAAAAAAAAAAAAACATTAGGCTTGTTGCTGTTTGCTGTTCTTTGTACTCCTTTGTCCTCAAAAGGTAAACTTTGTATAGCTAATTACACTGTCATCATTCCTTGCCTGCCACAAATAGCGTATGTTGTAGTGGTCGATACCGGTATAAATCAAGAATCACGAACAAAATGGAAGAATTTTTAGGGGAGGTGCTGTGTCATAGAAGGATGGATCAATTCTTAACAGGGCAAGCTTGTTAGGAGGTATTTCTGTCTGGGTACTCCTTTCTGGATGCAACATCGGACAATAGGCAGGCAGGCGGATGATACTCACCTGTGCCCAAAGCGAGGGTAATCCATAATCTGCGTGGAGTTGATCCTGAAGGCTGATCCATCTGGAACTAAGATCTGAGAAAATGTTTCCAAGCCCCTCAAGATACCCCAAATGCTCTGAGCTATGATGCTTCCCTCCCCTGGCGAGTCAGGGGCGTCAATCTGAGAATTTGGAGACAAAATAAAATGAGAGATGAGAACTCTGCAAAATTTTGAAGGATAGGATGATTAGTGTGTAGTCTGGCTGACTCAGTTTTTCCTGAGAATATAATGTTTGAGGAGGAAGCCCAAAACAGGTAGGGTGGGTAGAGAAAAGCCAGTGAGACAGGCTAAGATGGTTTTGGATGGTTGGAAGTACTGTACACCCAGTGAAGACAGGTACTGTGTGGGGAAACGTGTTGGCGAAGAGATTTCTCCTGAAAAGCTGATGTGTAGGGGCTAACAATGGGTGAGGTAGGTAGATAAGAGTAAGGATGGTGGCCCAAGATGGTGATAAAGGGACTGAGCTAGGAGAGGAGAGGGACTAGCCTATATCCAGTAAAGATGTACAATGACTGTTTGATTTCGTGGTCCCTGTGGGGTGAAAACTTCGACAGAAGTGTTCGCCAAGAAGATGATGAAAGGAAGAACGCTCTGTTCTTCATACTCTTGCTATCTGATCAATCTATCTGTGTATCGATTTATCCTTTTACATTCATTTTTTTTTTTTTTTTTTTTTTTTTTTTTTTTTTAAGGAGCATAAGGACATCTAAGGCAAGAGTGACTAGCCTGGCTCGCTCGTGAGTACCACTGTGTGAGCAATATACCCCAGCTTCCCTTCCGATATAAACCCTATAACGGACCCCATCTGGTTGGGGCGCCTTAACCAGCTAGACTCTGCAACACCATGCCTCATTTGGCTATATGGTTACCATCCAACATAGTAGGCTAATGATTTCACTTCACTTTTCACTAAGTGTAGTTACCTGAATGTAGCACTACATCAAGTGAGTGCTTGGTGAGCTCCCCCACCTACTCATAATGCAAGAAAAACAGTACAGTAATATTTTGCTGCTTCATTATCCTATTGGATGATCAAAGCCATTGGCAAAATACCACCGTAATTATTCCATTTCCATGGATACCTTCTCTAGTGTCCTCCAAAACCCTTCCACACCACTACAAGTCATATTCTCGTGGACTTTGCAGACTTTTCTAGCATTTCTTGCCTACTGATTTATTTTACATAATGTTTTATTACTGTCTTGTACTACATATTATTTTCTTCCTGTTACTACTAGGACAGATGAGATAAGCAACATGTACACGATTATTAAATGATCCTACAAATACAGAAGAAAATGGTAAGGAAAAGGTGGTAGGGAATCTCCTTGACCAACGGGAATACACCCCCACCTCACCTTGATTTGGTAGTGTTCATCCATGTCGTGATAGGGGTGGGTCTCGCAAGGGGCCAGAAGATTGACATTTACTTCGTCAAGGTAACCACTGAAGGTCTCCATTTTGGTCCATGGCTGGTTGGTGTATGTCTGAGTGAAGGTGAAGGAAAATGTGAGCGGTCCTGGATGAAACTATCGCGTATTTTAAGTTAAGCTGGGTAATGTTAGGTTCATTTTAGTACGAGTATGGTTGTGTTCGGTCAGTTTTGGTAGGTTAGCATGCTAATGCTGCATAAAGTTTGATAAAAGCTATATTACATAGGTAAAGGTAGGTTAAGTCAGGGTGGATTAAGCTGGGTAAATTCAGATTAAGTTTAATTAAACACATGCACATAATTATAAACACCCACAAATATGACAATGGTGGTAACCATAACCTTATATACAGTATGAATCACTGACCCTTGAGCTCGCAGATGAAAATATAATGTCCATGTAGCGTTCCACAGCCTTATCTAAGATGTCACATGTATGGCTACCAGTGGTGAACCTGAGGGAGTAGGAGAAAAAAATTTATAACAGCAGCTAGTAACATCACTCCACTTTTAAACCGAACAGTTGTGAAGCCTTACCACAATATTCCGAGAAATTCGGTGGGCTCGGAAGATTACAATATTGTTTCGAATGTCACTGTTGTCTCATTATTTATCCACAGTAGTACAGGGCAATCACATTGCATCTGACCCTCAGCTCACAAAATGAGAGTAAACAATGAGTACAAGCTCTCACCCGAACCCTTTGTACAGTATAAAAGCAAGTTACTGGAATGGCAAGGCTGTAGTTTATGTAATTGGATACCATGGGTGAAAATCTGGGAGAGCTCCCACTTCTGTAAAGCAATATTGTGTTTTCCTTTGTAAAACAGTATAACCCGATTACCAAAGCAAGGAACGTCAAAACAACACCCAGCACACGATATCGTACACAAATACAGTCATCTCTCCCCCCTTGCCCACCTCAAACCAGCTTCCAGAAACATATCCATGCTCAAATCACTCGCCACTCCATTCAGTCACTCAAAGACAACACACACGTGCATGCATGGCCTCCAGATATCCACCATTCTGAATCCTACCTCCCTTGTGAGGACAGGGTCCACCTGGCCTGGCTGAGATGTTGGCATTCATCCAGCCCTCTTGGGTTATCAGAAGACGCTGGATGACTCCGTCGCTAATGCCTCTCCAGGATGCAACACAGCACCCCATACTATTAAGAACATTATGGAAGACTGCACTGCACACAATCGCCTGCGCCAACAACACAACATATGCTCCTTGAGAGCTCTGTGGGAAAGCCCGGTCTCGGCCGTGGCCTTCGGCCAGACTACCTACTGAACAACTACTACTATTACTACTACCAAAGCAGTAAGTTTAAAAGGTTTCGGACATTATCAATTATAGAGTCTCGTCAATTTTACGTACAAACCACACCTATTGGAACTAACCTAACTGGTCCTAACCTTGCGTTACTTCCGCAGAATTTCTGTCACTATATCTATAGCCAGATACCTTAATCATGCAAAGAGTGGCCACAAATGTATGGCCTACATGCCATTCTGTCCTCTACCATCAGGCTATCTTCTCTCCAACTAACACCAACCTCATTACTACACCTCTTCATCCCATCCCTCCATCTCACTTGCATACCACTCCACCCAATCCCTCTATCACATACTTGGCCTCCCCCTCCCCTTTTCCCCTTCCATCTCACTCGCATACACTCTCAGGCGTCTCGCATCCTACATTCTCTCCACATAACCTAAGACAGAATCAGTTCGACAACTAACAAGCTAAAATAAAAGGGAGGGGGTGGAGGGGGATGGCAAAGGTGTACTATGCACATACGCTGAGGAAGACGTGCCACAAAGCCTCCTATCCCACCTACAATACAGCACATTGTCGAAGTTTGCTACAGTGTTGGTGGTACTTACTTGAAAGTGTCTGGCCTGATGATGAGGTAGGTGGTGTTGATGAGTGACATTTGTGGGCGCGGCCAGGCCTCTCCCACTGTAGGCCGCACCGAAGGGTTGCCGCCGCCCACCACACCGCCCACACACACACCCACCACCGTTGCTACCACTGCTGTCCCAGTATTAGATCATTACTCTATCAGTCACATATTGCCCTATCAGGCGTGTAGCAACCCAGGACTAGGCTGCTTAGTCCAGACATTTAAGGCGATGGTGACCAATCATTCTACCACGAGAGGTACTATGGTAAAAAAAAAAAAAAAAACACTCCAGAAAGTAATACCTCTATAGGCCACATCTATTTGATGCTACCTAATCCACTAAACCACCATCCACCCATTTGGTTATATGCTCCACCTAACGTAATAAATTGACTCCTGGGCTACAGGAAACCATTAAAATGTTGTGACATGTCAGATCAGATGGTGTCGATTATCATCAGTCAAGCACTAGAGCGGCAGAGCAATTCTGCTCAGTACTGACTTTCATGTTGTCACTACATTCTTGCCTCACAGACAGCAACAAGGGAAATTTAGTGGGAACTACATCTTCACACAAACCATATTTTGATTGGTGATTCATTTGTTTGTCTGATGCTTCTAGTGCTCAGGCAACGCTTACGCTGGGTCTGGGCCTTGATGCCCTCGGATATAAAAGGTTGTGGAAGGATGATAAGAACCGAGGATCGACGGATCGAATCCATTCCAGCTGTCTACTCGGTTATATAGAAAGTCCTGATCCTCTCCAACTTTCATAATGGGTGATGGAATTTAAAAAAAAAAAAAAAGTAAAAGAAAGAGAATGAGAAAAATCTGGTTTTGGTTCGATATAGCAAAGAAAAAGAAAATACATGAAGTAACTTAACGTTCATATTTTGCTTTGTTAAAGAAACAATATGCATAAACGGAGTTAGAGATACAAAGTTTAATTCCGTTCATGGTCTAAGTTAGGAATTCAGTCAGTTTCATTTTATCCATGGCCTGAGTTAAGGATATAGTCTGTTTCATTTCATCTATGGTCTGGGTTGGGGATACAAATTCACTTCATCTGTGGTATGGCGGCTGAACGGTGTTCATTGTGGGGGAGGAGGGGGGGGGGATCTGGTTCCGTATACGGCTGTGGCCAGACTAACAAAATGGTTAGGGTGGGAATGTGGTGGTGGTGGTGGTGGTGGAGGATCAATAAAGAGGAGGGGTTAGGAAGTCTCCCATGCTAACTGATCAATGTGGGGGGGATGGGGATGGGGGTAATGTTGTTGTTGTTGTGGTGGTGGTGGTGGAGACTGGTATGATGCAGTGCAGGAAAGTGTGCAACAGATGTAGCGTTAGTTCATTAAACTTCTGCTGATACATCTTTTCCAATCCAATACATCTCAGTATGTGTTAACGTATGGTTTATAAGTTTATAACTATTTAAATTCAAGCTATGATAATGATGATGATGATGATGGTGATATCTATCTACCTATCTATCTATCTATCTATACATCCATCTAATCCTACATTGCCCCATGAGGAGCGTTGAAGCCCGGGGCTAGGCAGTTGGTCCTGACATTTAAGATGAAAGTGACCAGCCTCACTCATCGATAAGTGGCATTACATGAGCAATCAACCCCAACCAGCCCTTGGATATAAACCTTCACCGGCTCAATCCGATTGAAGCGCAATAATTACCCACAAAACCACCAGGAGGCCGTAATATGGTTACATGGTTACCACCCAGCGTAGTGAATGGTTTCCTGGTGTACAGGAAACCATTTAGCTTGTCACTCAGTGTAGAGTCACCCACAGGCAGAAGGAAGAGGAAAGAATGAAGGAAAGAAAGACAGAAGAGGGAGTGTAAAGTCACCCGTAGGCAGAAGGACGAGGAAAGAATTACGAAGGAAAGAAAGTGAAGAGGATGGAAGGAACGAAGGATGGAGGAGAGGAAAGGGCAGACACCCGAGAGCAGCACTACATCTATATATATATATATATATATATATATATATATATATATATATATATATATATATATATATATACTATATATATATATATATATATATATATATATATATATATATATATATATATATATATATATATATATATAATTCAAGCGACCCCTGATGATGACGATGGTGATGATCATAATGACAAGTTTAACCCACTGGCTTCCAGATTCCCTGTGCGAGAGATTTTGCTAGAAGGGTGCTAGGCGTACCGCTCTCCGTCTGTCGGCTCGCAGTCGTGAAGCTCATAGGTCCCTACCCCGGGGTTCCCTTCTTTATTAAAATTTAAAAATGCCCAGTCCCGTCCTCTATTGAGGACACTGGGCGCTAATGGGATATTCAACTTCTACTGACCCCTGCTGAGGCAGAAAGAGTCCAATAAATGTTATAAATAAATAATTTACAGACAGTAGAAGTGGTGGATGGGGGCGCCCATTATCCACTCACTCAACGTAGGGATGCCTTATGGTCTCTACACTGAGTGACAAGCCAAATGGTTTCCTGTACCCAAGAAACCATTTACTACGCTGGGTGGTCACCATATAACCGGGGTTTTTGGCTGGGTTAGGTGTCCCCCAGACTCCCCTATCTAAAATCACTTAATCATGGCAAATGTTTCGGAAAGCCTCGGAGGGCCCAATACCTGCCCAGGGCCCCAACCAAATGGTCAGATTCGCATGGCCATGCGGAATGTGAGAGGTGTGAATGAGGAGAGCAAGAGGGTGGAAAAGGAGAATGTGTTCGAGAGTGCAAGATATGCTGTGATGGCACTGTGTGAAACAAAGATGAAAGGGTGTGAAGTGGAGGAGTGGGAGGGTGTAAAGTGTGTGAGGTCGGGCATGAGTGGGAGAGGAACATGCAAGGAAGGAGCTGCTTTGTTGATGGAATGACGTGTGGCAGAGTGGACTGAGATATTAAAAATGTGTCAGCTCGAGATCTATGTATGTCAAGTTCAAGTGTGAGAAAGTGAAAGTGCCTGTGATCGTAGCGTATGCACCGTGTGATAAGAGGAGTGTGAGAAAGACAGGTTTTGGGATGAACTGAATGAAGCAGTGGGAGAAATGCCCAGGAGGTATAAAATGATCGTAATGGGCGATATGAATGGAAGAGTAGGCACTGGTCATGAGGATAACATAATGGGTTGTAATGGAGAACCAAGAGAATATGATAATGGGAAGCGACTGAAGGATATGTGTCAGGAAAGGAAGTTGTGCATTTGTTACTTGTATTTCAAACACAGAGATGCACATGAATATACATGGTATAGAGGGAACGGGGATCGTGTTGAAAGGAGCCTGACTGATTACGTGCTTGTAGAGAAGTTGATGCTGGGAATGGTTGCTGATACGAGGGCCGTGAGAGGACGATGTGGAGGCCTGTCAGATCATATGAATGTGGTATGCAAGATCAAGCTGAGAGGCATGAGGTGGACCAGGAGAGAGAGGAGCAGTCAGGGAGAAAGACTGAAAGTCAAGAAAATGATCAAACAAATGGCTGATGAATACAGGACCAAAGTAGCGGAGGAGTTAGAATCAGAAAACTGGAATGAAATGGATCTGGACAGCCTGTGGAATCCGAATGCATACAGGGATTGCTTAGTCAGGAATGCTAAAGCGGTGTATGGGGTGGTAAGAGTAACAACAAAGAAAAAAGGCACGGCATGGTGGGATGAAGAGGTTAAGAGAGCAGTGAAAGAAAAGAGGAAGAAGTGGCTAGAGTGGTTACAAGACAGGGGTTCATTTGAAATAAGAACTGAATATATTGGGAGCAAGAAGCACGTAAAAAAGACTAGTGAAGAGGAAAAAGAAGGAGATAAATGATGGTATAGGACGAAAAATGAATGCAAACTACTCTGAAAATAGGACGTTATTCTGGAAAGAGGTGCGGAAATGTAAAAGTGACAGCGAAAGGTGTGAAGTAGGGGAGGAGTTACGGAGGAGATAGAATCAGTGAACTGGAATGAAATGGATCTGGGCAGCCTGTGGAATTGTTACAGGGATTACTTAGTTAGGAATGCTAAAGCGGTGTGTGGTGTGGCAGGAGTAATAACAAAGAAGAGAGGTACGGCATGGTGGGATGAAAGGGTTAAGAGAGCAGTGAAAGAAAAGAGGCTAATGTGGCTAGAATGGTTACAAGACAGAGGTTCATTTGAAATTAGAACTGAATATACTGGGAGCAAAAAGCAAGTAAAGAGACTAGTGAAGAGGGAAAAGGAGGAGGTAAATGATGATTTAGGAAGAAAAATAAATGCAAACTACTCTGAAAATAGGAAGTTATTCTGGAAAGAGGTGCGGAAATGTAGCAGTGACAGTGAAAGGTGTGAAGGATGTAGATGGTAGATTATTAACCCTTGGGGATGAAGTAAGGGTCAGATGGAAAGAATATTTTGAAAGACTGATGAATGGGAACAGAGAGTGCAGAGCCACTGTAAACATGACTGGTTTTGGGGGTGTGCAGAGAGGGAATGCAGTGATAGGAAACAGGTGAAGAGCGCTGTGAAGCGGCTGAAAAATGGGAAAGCAGCTGGGGTTGATGAGGTGTATGCAGAGATGATTAAATGCAGTGGAGAGAGCGGAATGAAGTGCTTGTTGGAGATAGGTATGAAGGCATGGAGGAGTGAAACTGTGCCAACAGACTGGAAGAAGGCTGTGATTGTACCCCTGTACAAAAATAAAGGTGAACGAAGTGAGTGCAAGAATTATCGTAGCATAAGTTTATTTGAATGTGGTTGGGAAGGTATATGGAAGAATTATTACAGAGAAAGTAAGGGATATATCAGAAATCCTAGTGAGTGATGAACAGGGTGGCTTTAGGAGTGGTAGAGGATGTGTGGATCAAATGTTTGAAGTAAGACAGATGGTGGAGAAGGCTTGTGAGAAAGACTATAACGTGTTTATGGCATTCATGAATCTGGAAAAAGCATACGACAAAGTAGACAGGGTAAGACTGTGGAAGGTTTTGTGCAAGTACGGTGTAGATGGTAAGCTGCTAGGTGCCGTCAAGAGTTTTTATGATGGTAGTGAAGCATGAGTAAGGGCGAATGGGCATTAAGTGAATGGTTCACGATCGGTGTGGGGTAGCGATAAGGTTGTATGATTTCCCCATGGTTGTTCAATATATATATATATATATATATATATATATATATATATATATATATATATATATAGTGGTAGGTGGGGGGCGCTCACCATCCACTCACTCGATATATTGCTGTTCTCGGGTGTCTGCCCTTTCCTCTCCTCCATCCTTCTTTCCTTCCCTCTTCTTCTGTCTTTCTATCCTTCATTCATTCTTTGTCCTTCTGCCTACGAGTGACCTTACACTTCCTCTTCTGTCTTTCTTTCCTTCATTCTTTCCTTTTTCTTCTGCCTGTGGGTGACTCTACACTGAGTGACAAGCCAAATGGTTTCCTGTACACCAGGAAACCATTTACTACGCTGGGTGGTAACCATATAACCAAATTTTGGCACCTGGTGGTTTAGTGGGTAATTATTGCGCTCCAGTCGGATTGAGCCAGTGAAGGTTTATATCCAAGGGGTGGTTGAGGTTGACTGCTCATGTAATGCCACTCAGGGATGAATGAGGGTGGTCACTCTCACCTTAAATGTCGAGACCAACTGCCTAGCCCCAGGCTCCTACGCTCCTCTTGGGGCAATGTAGGATTGGATGATGGATGGATGGATATATATATATATATATGGATGTGATGACGAGAGAAGTAAAAACATGAGTAATGGAGAGGGGCATGGCTGGAACATCTCGAATTTGTTGTGTGCTAATGATGTAGTACTACTTGCAAATACCGGACAAGAACTTCGTACACTAGTGCAGAGTTTTGCTGACGTCTCTGAGCGTCGTGCTTTGAGAGTAAAGGTGGAAAAAGAGTAAAGTGATGGTTATTATGAGAGAAAGTGACTCCCGGTATGATGTTACAATGGACTGAGAGAAACTGGGATTGGTGAGAGATTTCAAATACCTGGATACAGTGATAGAAAAGAAAGAAAAATGTGCAAAGAAGTGGAAAGTAGAGTGACACAAGGAAAGAAAGTAGCTGGTGAAATGAAGGCCTTACTAAGAAACAGAGGCTTGAGTGTTGCAGCTGCACGAGGCTTACATGGAGGAGTGTTAGTGCCAACTTTAACATATGGATGTGAGATTACGGTATGGCATGAAAAGGAAAAGTCAAGAGTGAGAGCAGTGGAGATGGGACTGCTGAGGAATGTACGTCGAGTACAGAGTGTGGATAGGATATGATAATAATGTGATTCGTGAAAGATGTGGAGTGAGGAAGTCTGTGGACACCAGAATCGAGGAGAGTGAACTGAGATGGTATGGTCATGTGGAGAAAATGGATAACAACAGAGTGGTAAAAAAGGTATATCTGAGTGAACTTGAAGGAGGGAGGAGGTGAGGTAGGCCAAGGAGAAGGTGGAGGGATGTGGTGGATGAGTGTGTGAGGAAGAGAGGTTTGAAAGTCGGTGAGGGAAGGGGAATGACAAGAAATCGATCTGGCTGAATGAATATCGTGAGAAGAAACGCATTCTCAGGGATTTGGCACCCCTTTTTAACGTGAAAGCGTTCAGACTGACTCGTTCGGATACGTGTATGTGAAGCTACAGAACATGGTGAATGTTTTTGGCGTATCAGATAGAGTTTTGCTGACGTCTGTGAGCGTCGTGCCTTGAGAGTAAACGTGGAAAAAAAGTAAAGTGATGGTTATTATGAGAGAAGGTGACCCTCTGTGTGATGTTACAGTGAATGGAGAGAGACTGGAATTGGTGAGAGAGTTCAGATACCTGGATATAGTGATAGAAAAGAGAGGAAAATGTGCAAAGAAGTGGAAAGTAGAGTGACACAAGGATGGAAAGTAGCTGAAGCAATGAAGGCCTTGATAAGAAACAGAGGCTTGAATGTTGCAGCTGCACGAGGCTTGCATGAAGAAGTGTTAGTGCCAACTTTAACATATGGATGTGAGACTATGGTGTAGCATGGAACTGAAGAGTCAAGAGTGAGAGCAGCGGAGATGGGACTGCTGAGGAATATATGTGGAGTACAGAGAGTGGATAGGATACGATAATAATGTGATTCGTGAAAGATGTGGAGTGAGGAAGTCTGTGAACACCAGAATCGAAGAGAGTGTACTGAGATGGTATAGTCATGTGGAGAGAATGGATAACAATAGAATGACGAAAAAGGTACATCTGAGTGAATTTGAAGGAGGGAGGAAGCGAGGTAGGCCAAGGAGAAGGTGGATGGATATGGTGGATAAGTGTGTGAGGAAGAGAGGTTCAGAAGTCGGTAAGGCTAGGGACCTGACAGGAGATCGAGCTAGCTGGATGAATGTTGTGAGGAGAAGTGCATGATCAGGGATTTTGGCACCCCTTTTTAACATGGCAGCGTCTGGACTGACTCTATCGGATACAATTAGGCCTATGTGAAGCTACAGAACATGGTGAATGCTTTTGGCGTATCCGATAGAGCCAGGATTCCGGGGGCTTGAATGATGAATGAATGGAAGCGTGGCCCATTGGACTGGGCAAATTTGGGCTGTCTGGACATTGCTACTCCTCACCCTGTCCTAGGGTGAGAAAGGAGGTCCGGATGATGATGATGATGATGATGATGATGATGATAAATGTATATGTGTGTGTGTGTGTGTGTGTGTGTGTGTGTGTGTGTGTGTGTGTGTGTGTGTGTGTGTGTGTGTGTGTGTGTGTGTGTGTGTGTGTGTGTGTGTGTGTGTGTGTGTGTGCGTGTGTGTGTATCTATCTATCTATATGAAGACATGTAGAGAAAAATATTAACATCATTCATCACACCAACCCTGGAGTATGCATCAGCAGTGTGGAATCCTCATCTCAAAAACCACATAGATACGATTGAAAAAGTACAGTACAAAGGGCAGCTACAAGATGGGTACCAAGCTTAAGAGATCTAAGCTACGAATAAAGACTAGAAAATCTGAATCTACTAACACTACAGGAAATGTGGGAAAGAGGAGACATGATTATGCTAAATAAATGCATCTCAGGGAAAGAGAAAATAGACATAAATGAATATATAACCTATGTGAAAGCAACAGCAGAAGGACACTGAAAAAAAAAAAAAACATAAAAAGAGAGACGATAAAGACGTAAGGAAATTCAGTTTCCCAAATAGGGCAATAGATCAGTGGAATGCACTACCGAATGAAAAAGTGTGCCAAACCTATTCATAAATTTAAGGATATGTAATGTAAAAATGGTTTAATACACAGGATAGTACGAGCTTGACTCATTCCTGTAAAGATACAGTTAAGTAAGATCAATTAGGTAAGAACACCGCTCGCTGGCTCAGTGGTAATGCTCTTGCCTAGCATCTGCTACGACGGGGGTTCGCGCCTTGCTCGGGATGCGAGAAGTTTCACTGACGAAACGGGTGGGTACTGTCCCTCTTGAGCACGGGGATGGGTGTGTGCATGTGAACATCAAGGCTTTGCCCTTAGATCGGACCACACGAGCTCTCAGCTCTCTTCCAGGAGGGCAGTTGATGATCACAACCATCAAGTGATCCTGACCAATCTGGTGAATTACACACATAGCTCTTCTCAACGAGGTGAAGTCAGAGGGTTTTCGTCTCATTAACTCTCCCCCTCCTAGTGGCTTCCTTCAACCTCTGTCTCTTCACTGCACTGTTACGTCTTTAACTCGTTTCTGTTGCTACTTCAATGGTCACTGTTCTCCTCCTCTGAACCGGCTGCCTTCATTTCTCCATCAAGAGGGCGGGTGTGTAATACCCGTCTAGCAGCAAACTCTCAGCTCTTTTCTGTCCAACTCTCTAATGCAAGAGTTAACTGTTACTCCCAGTCCTTCAGGTATCCAACAGATCATATCTGGAACAGTCTTTCTCTGTCTGTGGTTCCAACTGCTTATGACCTCCAGGCTTTCAAACGCAGTGTGTCCTGGCATCTCAAAATGAACGGATCTTGAATATGGCTCTCTGTTATCTTTTTATTTTTTTTCCTTTAGGGCATAATCTTGCGCGCTTCTAGCCTTTGGCTCCTTCTTTCTTACATAATAAAACACACACACAATCAAGTTTTATAACAAGAGTACATGTAACAGTACATTAGATATAATCTGATAGCATAAAGGAAATGCTTAAGCCTCAACAAGTAGTGGAACTTTTCTCCTGTGTCGTTCTGTTGCACATACGGTA
This sequence comes from Coenobita brevimanus, assembly GCF_032717465.1. Taxonomy (NCBI): domain Eukaryota; kingdom Metazoa; phylum Arthropoda; class Malacostraca; order Decapoda; family Coenobitidae; genus Coenobita; species Coenobita brevimanus. Next base: position 28,628,260 of record NC_137049.1, on the reverse strand, counting down.
CAAAGTCAATCCTCATCACTGACATTACTATGACGACGTGTAAAACTGGTAACTTATGATTACTACATTTGAATTTGCTTTAATAGCATACTTTCGTGGACGTTTGGTCAAATAACCAAGAAATTTCTGTGCCTGATCATTAGACGGTAATGTAAATATACTGGACTATTATAAAATTTTTCAGTCTGTCTCTGATTATACTATAGAGGGTAGCTCATATATAACGTTTTTTTCGACTCGGCCGCGTAATTTCTCATGTGTTGCAGGAATGGCTCAGTCAGCAACGTCTGTGCTGCATCATGTATTCATTTCCTACTCGGACATCCAGACTCACGCTCACATCAGCATATTCAGCCGCGCCCACAATGCATAAGATACCGCCAAGGCAGTTCCAGTGGAGCGCTATTTACTGACCACCTTGTGTATGTCATTTTTTTCCGAGCCGAAACTCAGAGCGACCTGTTCTAGGTCTCACTCGAAGCCTTGCAGCGCTTTTTCCTTTCCGATTTATTTTTCATATTGTACTTTACCCTCCATTACCTTTCATTATTCTTTTAATGTAGACATTATTTGCATGTTTAACCCTACAATGTATGATATACTAGGAGACACCAAAATTTCCCCCAAGTTCAGTTTTGACCTTTTTGAAATACTGGAATCTCCTCCAAACAATGTAACACTAAGTTACAGAAATTAATATGTGTTAACTAATCCTTCGGGTCACCCTAGGAGAGACCCAAATGGGTGTCAGTGGTCTGGTTAAACTAAATCTTGATGATGATAATGATTATCGGCGAATGTTCACTCTACTGTCGCAGAGGGGATGGTGGAGGTTGAAGGCGGGATCCACCTGCAGTTCACTATGAATATATGAATTAAGAAAGATTTCTTGGGCAGCTGATCGTAAATGATTTACCAAAACGTTATGTCAGATTAATAATACTTTACCTAAGTGTTACTAATACCATTATTTTACTACCGTATATAAAATCGTGCATCTATTACTCCACCATTTTACTCTACCATTTCAGATATGCCTGCAGGACGAGCAAATTCGTCGGAGGTGATTGCTGAGCGAGGCCAAATCGTCGGGATGTGGAGAGCTGGGGCAACTGTGCCGAACATTGCTCTCGAAGTGGGTAAGAGCACAAAGAATATTAGGAGGTGGATCCACCAGCGGGAGGAAGAGGGCTCAGTGAAGACAAAACCTCGATGCGGAAGGCCACGAGTAACGTCGGCAAGGATGGACGCTATGATCGTGCCAGATGGAACGGCACATCCAGTGCGAACATCAGTGGAGCATACGAGAAATTTGGGGCTGAAATGCCATCACATATCGACAAGACGCCGACTTCATGAAGCCGCGATCGACTGCCATATTACAGCTCACAAAGGGTGGCTAACACCTACTCACAAAGAGTGTCGACTCGGCTTTGCATTGGAACACCTTCCACACACTGAAGAATACTGGAGAACCATTAAATTTACTGATGAAACGGTGTTCAGGTCAGTGGGAGCCGAAGCAAGGCAGTGCTGGCGGCCTCCCAACAAACGTTACCATGAGAAACACATTCAACATCGCGCAATGAATGGTAGGGTGTCAGTGTCATTTTGGGGGTGGATGTGGGCACATGGGCCAGGTGAACTGGTCAAGATCAATGGCCGTTTTACTGGTGAGCAGTATGTAGACATCCTGGAGCAAATGCTAATTCCTACAGACCGGGGTATGGCAGTTCCAGCCCCCTACACAATCAGGCTGGTTCATGACAACAGTCCCATTCATACCAGCAACATAGTATTGAGTACTTTTCTCTCTCTCTCTCTCTCCAGGATCACCCCGAAATTGAGGTCATCGACTGGGCAACACAAGGATGTGATTTAATCCGATTTAACATATTTGGGCCATGATGAAAAGTGACTGGGATATTGGGATGCAGCGAACCTGTGCATCAATAGAGAAAAGCTCACGAAGTGTGGGAGAGTATACGTCGACGACCAGGGGTGTGCCTGAAGCTGGTCGACTCCATCCCTAATCCATTTGATGACGTTCTGAATGCAATGGGTGGCTGGACCATATACTAAATGTGTGTATTGCTGTATTGTTTGGATTTTGGTACTGTTTGTATATACAATTAAAATATATTAACTTACCTACAGTGTCATCTTAAATCCATTTCCTTAATGATGTCTTAAACTATCTCGCATGAAAATTTATAATAAAGTAACTTAAGACACAAATTATGTACTATGTGGTCTACAATGATATGTATGACACGTCGTGGAATGTGTTTTCCTATAACACAATATAGTTATATAGTTACACTTGCTACCATCATTGAAATGGTCATTATGTTCAGCACACAATATTAACAGTAAATGAGCACACCCCAAAATATAAGTAATGAAGCTTGCATATTATGGTGTGATGTTTAAACACTGGAGACCTAATGACTAGTGTCTAACTCCTGGGTCTTCACTGTGGCTCTTCCAGTTATGGGTTGAGGAGAACCCATGCAAGACCATGAATAAAGCTGTCACGGCCACCACACGATCCCTTACGAGAGGAGAGGTTGGACAAAGCCTTATGTCGCGGTGACGGTAACCTGAAACAGTTCACATGAATTCGATGTGGGTCACTGAGCGTTGATGTAGTGGTGGTGGTGTGTATACTCGTAGTTGGATGTGTGAAGTAACACGGTAACCTGAAATAAAGTTCACATGAATTCGATGTGGGTCACTGAGCGTTGATATAGTGGTGGTGGTGTGTATAGTTGGATGTGTGTTGTGACGGGCGGTCAGTCCCCGCACCTGTCCGTCCCCCCCCCCTCACACACACACACACACACACACACACACACACACACACACACACACACACACACACACACACACACACACACACACACACACACACCGGTTTTCAAGGTCATGAGGGGCATTGGTTGGAACTGTGAAGATTTGGAACAGTCACCTAGATTAACTCTGAATACTATTTTACAATAGTGATAACTTTTCACTCCACTCTTTTTAACATAAGTATACTGTATATTATTGTATATTATCACAATTTTTTATTAAGTATATATATAATATTGCATATTATCGTAAGTACTGTATTTATTAGGCAAAGGGTGTGTGGAATATAAATAAATATTACCATATTCTCATTGCAGGAATAACAAAATTGTGACCTGGTCGGTGAGTAAAACAAGCTGACCAAGGCCCTTCACCCTGATCCTTGCCTATTTCACTTTTATCCTTACTATACTCCATTCTCTAAGGTATCAATGTGACCTGAGGGGCAATAAGCACCCAGGGCACTGCACCTATTCCATGAATTCGTAACCATAGCGAAACAACTGTAAGACTAAACGTAGTTAAAAAGGTAGCTTGAAATAATGGTTGTATAAGTAATAAATAAACTACGCTTTAGAGAACAATTTAAGACTATATATCACGTTGCAGTCTGGTTGACCCCAAACGGTTCTTTTTCCTTACCCTTTATTCATGTTTGTAAGTTTTTCTTCTTATGCATAATCCCAAACCCCAGCCATCCTGCCCTCCAAAGGCTCTTGCACCCGAGTCCATGATCATCCAATTACAAGAATTCGCCGCTTTTCTCTAAATTTGCTGCAGCCATCAGTGTCAATGACAATGCCAAATACTGCATATGAATGCTCGTCATAATAAGTATATGCCGCACACTTGTAGAAGCATGCATGTCCGAGTGACATCATAGGGAATAATGGGGGAAGGTGAATCGCTGGGATGCAGGGAGCTTTGCCAAACATCTCCACAGAATATAACGTTTTCTAAACTGCTGTTCTAACACCTGAGATATTGCTACGTGCAATAATAATTGTTCTACACGACTATATTAATTATGCTGCTTCAGTCTCGTTTTACCTTTTTGCAACACCTCATTACAACTTATATAATTCAATCTTATCAGCTATATAAACCATCTTCGTCACACTTCTCATGTTATCAGTATCGTATATAGGGTTCATGATAATGCTCCACTCGCACACAACCTGCCTCTCATCCAGCCCCCACCTCCTCTCTTCTCCCCCTACCCCCCCACACACACACTAAAGAGGGCGACATCTGTTGGCCGACCATAGCATTTCTCCCAGCTGTTTCAGTACTTCAAACTCAGGCTATTCGAACCCTTGCTGTGGCTGGGTAGTGGACAAGACTTTTGTGCACGATTGTACATTCATTTTCACTGGGCGGAAATCTTCATCCTTTTGCAACTCATTTCCTGTAGGTCAGTTGCAGAACAAGACAGTCTTTGGCTCTACATCCATTCTACGAGTATAGGAGTTCTTCGTAGCTAGCACCATATCTAATATACTATAGCAGTAGCCGTGTGTCTGTGTGTGTATTTTGGGCACAAAATACACACACATTCAAATCGCACCAAAATTGGCACAAAAATCGCAAAAAATTCGCTGATGTGAAAAAACTTGATTCCATCACGATTGAAAAACTTTTTCTACCGGTATACTTAATGAGCAATCAAATTCTGACCAAAAAACGCCGCTCCCGGCGCCCAGTCGGTTGCCGTGGCCGTGGTTAATATCTAGGACTTGCGTGCGGACAACTTGGGTTCCATTCCCGAAGCTGCAAATAACACGATCAATTGGTTAGCTGCAAAAAATCCAAGTGACGTTAGACTAGAACAGCACATAAACGGACCATCATGGGCCCTTCGATGTCGCCTTGACGGCCGATAGTGACTAGAACAGCACATAAACGTGACTCGGATTACCTGAAATGATCGCAACGCGCGCGCGAAGCGCAAGGAAACAAGTGAGAAGCACGAGAAAGCGAGCGCACAGCGCGAGAGCCCTCCCCAGGAGAAGTGCGAGAGGGCCCAAAAGGCCCACGAGCACTTATTATTAATCTATTGTTGCAGCGCACACTACTAAGGCTCTACATCCATTCCATAGTAGTTCTTCGTGGCTAGCACCTTACTGTAGTGTTAATCTACTGTTACAGATCACATTACTATGGCTTTGCATCCATTCCGTAGCAAATCTTTGTGGCTAGCACCATATTCTGGTGTTAATCTATTGTTACAGCTCACAATACTTCGGCTTTACATCCATGGCAGTTTTTCGTGACTAGCACCATAGTGTAGTGTTAATCTGTTGTTGCAGCTGTACAATGAAGACGGAGAGACGGGCATTAATGCCAACGGAGAATAGTACTGGATGAACCAATGACCTTGCTCACCTCAATAAATGGACAATGTCTTTTATAGTTAATGTATTTTTTGCCTTTTTTTAAAATTATTTTTGTTAGCAGATACTGGTTTTATTCTAGTATGCTGGTTTTAACATTTCATTTCGTTTCTGTGCCATATGACCGACTTGCTGCGTCAAGTTATTATTCAATAATTCAATTCAGTTGTGTCGTCAGCTGATAGAAAGAAAACCCTAAAGTGTGCTGAGTATTCATTAGCCCATTTACTGCGATGATGCATTTTTCGTTTTTCTCAAACCGCTATACAATTTTTATCCTAACTTGGCCTAAACATTCCATATCTCCATCTTGAATGTTTAGTTATAACAATAGATTAGCACCATAATATCGTGCTAGTCACGAAGAAGTGCTGAGGAAAGGATGTAGAGCAGTCGCATTACCTTATTCTGACGGACCTATGTGATATAAGCAGCAAATGACGAAAATCTGGGCCAAGTAAAGGTGAAAGATCTATCCTAGACGATTTTATTCAGCCTACGGAGAGACATCACGTTGTGAGGGGGTTAGCTGAGACGGTGTGTAACCCGGTTTTAATGGTCTTTCCAGAGCTTAAACCCCAGAACTTAACCCCTTTCATCCGATGACGCATAAAATGCTCTTCCCCTCTCCAGAATAATTCACCGGCACCCGTTTCATGGCCCTACGTATATCTTTTCTCAAACCACCATACCATCTGAGAACACTCTTCAGCTCTGCAGTAAAAAAAACTTTCTAACTTCACGTCTTGCACAAATCATATCTTACGCACTTCCCGTTCCTCAATATCCCCATTTCAACTGCTCTTACTCATGACTGTTCGTTCTCCTGCCACACTAATCTCACACTGATACCTTAACGTGGGAACTAAAACACCTTTATGTACTCTTCTTGCAGCCTCCACACTCTGACCTCTCCTTAGTATCAAGGTTCTCAGAGCACCACTCATTTTCTTCTTTGTGCTACTCTGCTTTCCATATTATTTACCTCTCTTTTCTCTTATTGTACCATGGAAAAAGTAAACTCCATTGTCAATTCGTCTCACTCCATTTACCATCATATCACACTGGCAATCAGCTTCTCCCTAAACAGACATCACTTTAATCAACATTTACCAAAGCATGACGCCCACAGACCTCTACAAAACTGCATCATACCGGAAACCTTTTATTTATTATCGGCAAGCAACATTCATCTGCATACATCAGATTTGAGTTATTCCACCACATACCATTCATTACCATTCTCTCTCTCTCTCTCCATAATTTGTTCATACTTCTCAGTATCCTTCTCTCTCTCTCTCTCTCTCTCTCTCCACAACTTGTTCAAACTTCCCAGTACCCTTCTCTCTCTCTCTCTCTCCGTCTCCATAACTTGTTCATACTTCTCAGTACCCCCCCCCCTCTCTCTCTCCATAACTTGTTCATACTTCTCAGTACCCTCTCTCTCTCTCTCTCTCTCTCTCTCTCTCCATAACTTGTTCATACTTTTCAGTACCCTTCTCTCTCTCTCTTTCTCTCTCTCTCTCATACCTTGTTCTTCCTTCTCAATATCTCTCTTAATCATTTCTATATACACCTCATCAACATACGATGCCTTCCTGTTTTTCCAGCCTCTACACAGCATTCCTCACTTCTGACTTGCCACATTTTCGGCACCAGATAATTAATCAGTTTATAGCTTGAAGTTAGTAGTTACTTTTTACTTTCAATCCTTGATTACTTTATGAACATGATGCATTTGTAATTTTCCCAGAGTACATTCACCTCATGAAACTTTTGAAAGACCTAGCTACTTAAAATTTTTAAAATTATAAATGCTCTAACTTAAGTACCGAAGTTGGATTCTTTTAACAACCCTAATTACTACTACTACTACCACTACTGGTGGTAGTAGTATTAGTAGTAGTAGTAGTAGTAGTAGTAGTAGTTTTATTATTATTATTATTATTATTATTATTATTATACGGTACTTAAATTACCTAGTTTAGTGGTAAAAGTGTTTGATTCAGCAGTGTATGTTACCTAATTGTTCTTGCCTAATTGTATCTTTACTGGAATTAGTCAAGTTCGTACTGTCCCGTGTTTTGAACCATTTTTATCATACATGTCTTTAAACTTAAGAATAGTTTTGCACACACTTTCATTCGGTAGTGCATTCCACTGATCAAGTGCTCTATCTGGGAAACTGAATTTCCTTACGTCTTTATCACCTCTCATTTTGTACATTTTTTTGCAGTGTCGTCGTGATGTTGCTTCCCCATAGGTTATATATTCATTTATGTCTATTTTCTCTTTTACTGTGATGCATTTATATAACATAATCACGTCTCCTCTTTTCCTTCTCTCCTATACTGTTAGCAGGTTTAATTTTTCGAGTCCTTCTTCATAGCTTAGATCCCTTAAGCTTGGTGCCCATCTTCCTGTAGCGGCCCTTTGTACCTTTCTAGCCTTATTTATGTGTTTTTTGAGCTGTGGATTGCAGACTACTGATGCATAGGTTACTCCCGATTTGGTCTGATGAATGATGTTAGTATCTTTCTCAACATGTTTTCATTCATATATGTGAATGCTACCCTCGTATTAGCAAGCAGTGTGTACCTGTTCTTTATGTTTTCATTTATGTGGTCAGCCGGTGATAGCCTGCCATTAATAATCACTCCTAAATCCTTTTACTTTTCTGATATATATAGGGTTGAACTTCCAAACGTATAGTCTCAGTCTGGTCTTTCTTCACTTTTACCAGATTTTATTACATGACATTTGTCCACGCTGAATTCCACTTGCCATCTGTTGCTCCATTCATGAAATTTATTCCTCTTGTAGCTCTATGAAAGAGTCTGTGTTTGTAATTTTCCTTTGTATTATTGCATAATCAGCAAACATATTTAGGTAGTTTCCATTTCCAATGTTGCTGTCTGTCATTTATATATACTAAAAACATAATTGGTGCCAGAACTAAGCCCTGTGGAACTCCACTTGTCACTTCTCTCCATGATGAGTAATTTCCCGTTAGGACTTTCTCATTTCCCTTTTACCGAGAAAATCTTTCAATCGTACATATTACCTTGGATTCCTCCTTGATGGTATAGTTTCCAAAAAGTCTTTGGCGTAGTACTCTGTCAAATGCCTTCCTGAAATCCAAATACATGCTGTCTACCCAGCCATTTTTTTTACTATAGTATTTGTGCAACATTATCATAGTAGCTTAATAGGGTGGTAACACATGACTTTCCCTTTCTAAAACCAATTTGTCTCTCTGTTATCATATTGTGTTTTTCCAGGTGATTTACCCAAATTCTTTGTATTAGTTTTTCTAAAATCTTGCTTATACGACGCTGGTCAACATTATGTCCATAAGCTACATCACATCTGACATGCTATCCCTCAGTGTTCATCACCAGCTTCACTCACTGAGCTCATTCCACTTACCCTGACTCTTATTTTGACTTTACAAAAATACATATCGATGATTCAAGTGGGAATTTTGTTGCCAAAGGCTGAAAACGAACGAACGACCAATGCTGCTGCCCACCACCACTCCCGTTCGATCGTTCGTGTTAAAGATTTCCTGCACCTATAATGCAGGCCGGACCATAAATTAGCCCGGTCAGTGCCATGGAGTGTGGGCTGACTTAAAAAATAGTAAGGGGGAAGACATGGCCTGGGGATTGCCCAGCACACACGCCCTGTCTTCTGGCTGACTTTGTGGTTAAGACAGTCAGTTACACATTATACGAACATAGTATACGAGTACATTAAATTACTATACTCTTATCACCTTAACTTGGCCCATATATTCATCCTTTTGCAGCTCATTTCACGTAGCACAATGGCGGAAAAAGACAATACAAAACCTCAATATCCTTTTCAAAGTACTTCTTCGCGACTGGCATCTTATTTAAATGTTATTCAATTGCTACAGTACGGTATTCAAGGTGGAGAGATAGCAACTTTAGGGCAAGGAAAACAAATGCAGTATACAAGTGAAACAAATAGGGGCCTACTTCGCCATGGCTGGGAACCGTATTTCATAAACGATCTCAGCCAACTTCTACGAGAAGCAAGTTTTCATAGTAGTTTTCTTTATCAGAAATAATTTTGTCCTCTGTTTTACCCTTTAATATGTAGTGCAACTTAGGTGAGAGGTGTGTGATTGCTCAATGGATGAAGACGACAAGATATTATATACCGGGTATATATATATATATATATATATATATATATATATATATATAGATAGATAGATAGATAGATAGATATTATATATATATATATAGATAGATAGATAGATAGATAGATAGTAGATATTATATATATATATATAGATAGATAGATAGATAGATAGATATATAGATATTATATATATATATATATATATATATATATATATATATATATATATATATATACATATATATATATATATATATATATATATATATATATATATATATATATACACCGGTATATATATTCATCCATCCATCATCCAATCCTACGTTGCCCCATGAGGAGCGTAGAAGCCAGGGGCTAAGAAAGTTGGTCCTGACCTTTAAGATAAGAGTGACCAGCCTCACTCATCCCTGAGTGGCATTACGTGAGCAATACACCCCAAACCATCCCTTGGATATAAACCATCACCAGCTCAATCCGATTGGAGCGCAGTAATTACCCAGTAAACCACCAGGCGCAATATATATATATATATATATATATATATATATATATATATATATATATATATATATATATATATATATATACCGTAAACAATTTAAGTTCAAGAAATTTTATTAATACACCCAGGTAGAAAGGTGGGAGATAGACATGTGTGAGCGCAGCGACTGATAACTTATCAGCCACTCTGACAAACAAGCAGACTTGCCCCAGCCGTTGTTAATATCACACTAATTCATATAACAGGCCCACACAGTATACAATATAACCACAGTATAATTTACTCTAACAATGATCAAAGAATGCATCAGGAGTGATGAAAAAACATTCATTTTCTTTACCTTACACAAAAGAAGTATGCCTCTTATCCACCTTCAAGATGTACTGAAACTTGTTCATTTGTAAGGCAGGATTACATCTCGTTATTTTTCACCGATACAGTTCATGGACATGAAAACTACTATCAGTACTTATTTCTGTTTTTGACAGCTGCAAAACGAGGTCGCCCACAAAGCTATACCCTGGTTTATGTTTAGTATGGAATTGTATAGGCTAGTCCTTCATAAGTACTAAAATTTTTGTTATAATTACAAGCAGAGCACAATAATGCTCAACAAAACCGGCAAGTCATACGAATGCTTTGTTATCAGTGGTTATCAACCCCTGCACTGTATGTCCTTCATATTACTCAGGCTACCATCGCACGATTTACGGACCACTATCAATAAAGGGACTAATGAAAGTTGCGTCCAGCCATTCGCTTCCGGTAAAAAAAAAAATAATAATAATAATCCCCTACGATGGCTAACACCTTCTGGAGAGAGGACAAATGAAATATACAATACGTCCTCATAAACACAGTAACAAATCAAACGGATGAAGTGAAGTGATGGCGGAAAGCTCGAACACTCGGTCACCTTTAAGCCAAGCAATGTTATCTATGAAGTCACGCTCTTCGCCGGCCAGCACCCATGAAACAAAAATAAGGTTCTAAACACTTCTGCTTTCAGTAACATGCATTCAGTGATATCCATATGTGTATCCTAGCAACAATTAAAAAGAAAAACGGTTTTAACATTTTGAAATATCAAGATTAAACACAACTTTAGTTAACATGAGCGTTCTCAGGGAATGTTGCTTAAATATAGAAACTGCTCAAAAATCTATGGAGGGGGAAAAAAAAAAAAAAAAGCGGAGACTCACCTGCCCACATACTCTCCCTCTGAGCGTTGCGCGACCACTGCTGTGAGCCTGTGGGCTGTGACTGCTTTTGCGGTAGCCAGTCAACCGTACCACAAGAGAAAAGCACATGAATACTGGGAGTCAGTCAGCTGACTTCAAGGTTAGTTAGTTGAGGGTCAGAAAATTTACCTCATCCTTGACGACAAAGGACAGTGAGGTTATTCGAAATGTGGTGGTGTTCACATAATAATCGCGATGTTGTACAAGTAACAGTGATTGGCTCCATCAATATGATAACATCTTTATTGTGAGGATTATTTTTTATTCTGCTTGTTGATATTGATAGATTCCTTTCATTCTTTCCGGGATGCTTCCAGTGCTGTTCAGGTTTACCACATCCACGTTAGCGCAGCGAAAGCGGGTGTTACGCTGTTCTTGCCTAATTGGTCTTACCTAATTGTATTTTTACAGAAGTGAGTCAAGCTCGTACAGTCCCGTGTATTATACCATTTTTATTATACATATCCCTGAATTTATGAAAAGTTTTGGCACACACTGTTTCATTTGGTAGTGCATTCCACTGATTAATTGCCCTATTTAAGAAACTGAATTTCCTTACGTCTTTAACGCCTCTCTTTATGTAGTTTTCTGCAGTGTCCTCTTGCTGATGCTTCCCCATAGGTTATATACTCATTTATGTCTATTTTCTCTTTCCCTGAGATGCATTTGTATAGCATAATCATGTCTCCTCTTTTCCTTCTCTCCTGTAGTGTTGGTAGATTCAGCTTTTCTAGTCTTTCTCCTTGGTACCCATGTTGCAGCTGCCCTTTGTACCTTTTCAGCCTTATCTATGTGTTTTTTGAGATAAGGATTCCAGACTACGTGTGTGTGTGTGTGTGTGTGTGTGTGTGTGTGTGTGTGTGTGTGTGTGTGTGTGTGTGTACAAAACTCATAGTTTTTTATCCAATTTTAACCAAACTTGGTTGAAGGGCTGAAGGACAGCCAACGAACAAAGCTAGAGATGGAAAACGATACAAGGTCAGTGTTACAGGCCTAGGTCAAATCTGACCTTGCAAAATCAAATTTAACAATTCTATCCAATTTAGACCGAACTTGGGGGAAGTGTTACGGATAAGGCAAAAATGAGGTTATTCAGTATTGAGAACAATACGTTTAAAGTCAAGGTCACAAGGCAAGGGCAAAGTTCGAACCGTGCGTGTGATTATTAAAATAATTTAAACAGCTGTCACTATATTTTAACCAGACTTTGTGGAAGTGATGAGGATCAGCCAGAATGCAAATCTGTTGTTTTCTTATAACAATAGGTCAAAAGTCAAAGGTCATAGTCACGGAGCAAGGTCAACGTATTTTTTTTTTTTTTAATAAGATTTAGACCAAAGTATTTCGTGGGAGGGCTGAGGATGAAACAAGAATATGATGATTCGATCTTGAGAGTAGCCAGACAATGGTTAAGGCAATATGGAAAGGTCAAAGATTACGGTCATGTAGTAAGGTCAGCTCAAATAGTTTTCATTTGATTTGAACCACAGAGGTTGGAAGTGTTAAGGGTTAGGAATGAATGAAGTAGTTAAAAATTCGTGTAATCTATCGAAGGTTAGTTTCATAGGGCAAAGTCAAATATACGGCCCTTATACCAGGGGATAGGGTGGGGGGTTCTGTACTGTCTTTGTGCTCCTATATGTCTGTATTCTCTGAACAACAAATGTCACAATGAAATAGAAAACTGTAAAGAAGGAAGAAATCGCCCTCCTCATCTGTATAAGTTGGGCCTGAAACTTTTAACCATAATCTATTTATTTTGTCCTAAACAACATAGCCTGACCTAAAAAAAAAAAAAAAAGTGAAAATTATTAATCTAGTTATCTATCTATCTATAGCCCGACGCCCTAATCCCGCAAAGGGTGGCCGCAGACAAAACGACTACGAGTCGCTCTGTCACCCACCATTTGACTACCCTCCCCCAACTTACTCCCCCCTCCCTCATATACCTCAACTCCATCCCTCCACCTCATCCTCGGTCTTCCCCTCCCTCTCCCCCCCTCCACCTCACCTACATACACCCCTACGGGGTCCATGGACCCCAGGGTAAGAACTCCTGGTCTAGAGAGAGAGAATTGCAGATTCCACAATGGTATTCCACTGTTGTGCCTTCTGCTGTAAGACATGGCAGAAAAGTGGAAGTGGGGTTCACTTCTGCCGGTTTCCAGCCAATGAAAAAAGGCAACAGAAGTGGATAGCTGCCGTGAAGAGGGAGAACTGGTAGCCGACAGCCTACACCCGACTCTGCAGTAGGCATATCAGGCGAGCCATCCCCAAACCCCTCTAACCAACCCCCATCCCCTCCACTGCCACCCAACCACCTCACACATAACCCCACCCCACCTACACACCCCCACCACCCTCCCACTGCCACCCCGATCCCCCCACAGCCACCCCACCACTCCTCACTCCCACCCCCCAACAACCCCTTACCCCTCCACTTTTGGACCCCCCACAACCCTCCTCCATAAGCCCCACAAATACCCCCTCCACCCCCAACACCCTTCCCCTCCACCCCCTACCTGTCTAAATCTTTACCACCCATCCCCAACCCTCCCTTACACCCTTACCCCCACCCCCCCACCCCCAAACCAACCCTAATAGCACCCCCCACCCTCCCTCCACCTCCTTCCCCCACTCCCACGCCCCCACCCTTCACTCATTCAACTACTCGATTCCCAGTCAGTGTATACAATCCCTGCCCCCTTGGCCTCATGTCAATAATTTACTGATTACCAAGACGATTTACATGTACTGTATGTCAATTCCAGCTAGATATATTACACACATTTACCTTGAGGGATGCCCCAGTGAACTTTCACGGGGTGTTCATCAAATAGACCTTTTCCTGTGACGTCACAGAAATCATGTGCTTTTGTTTACGACTCCATATTGGACGGCAAACTCCTCCCAGTAATGGCTGTCTAGACAGGGCTGTCAGAGATTGAACTGTCTGATACATGCAGAAATCTGGATCAACGCCACCAAGATCTGTACAGGAACATGATAAAATGCACGGGGCTGGACGCTTACATCGTATCTGGGGAGAAATTCACCGGTTTCAAGTACTGGGGACCAAAATCAGATATGGCGATCTCTATCATTATTTGGTGAACAACTCGTCAAATTTCGCCAGGATATCCCTCAAGGTAAATATGTGTAACATATCTCGCTGGAATTGACATACAGTTCATGTAAATCATCCTGGTAATCAATAAATTGTTGACGTGGGGCCAAGGGGAAGGGATTGTATACACTGACTGGGAACCGAGTAGTTGATGAATGGAATAGGTTACCCAGTGATGCAGTCGCTGCCCCTTTTTAAGAAAGTTTCAAGCATAGGCTACATAAGCATATGGCAGGTATAGGTTGCATATAAAATTTGACATTCTTGTAGTCACACTTTTGTGAGGGCTGCCTAGCATGGGCCTGCATGGGCTATTGTAGGCTGGGTAGATTAGTCACTCTTGTGGGAGCTGCTTAGCATGGGTCTGCATGGGCTATTGTAAGCAGGATAGATTAGTCACACTCCTGTAGGAGCAGTCTAGCATGGGCCTATTGACCTACTGCAGTTACCTCTTCTTAAAGTCAGGTCCTAGCCTGGTTAGGTTAGGTTAGGTTGGGCTGGTTGGGTTAACTTGGCTTGCTATAAAAAAGTAATTTCCGACAGAAATTATTGTAAGATCATATTAATCACAGTATACTGAAAAAGGAATATTTTGTGTTTCAATGTGAATTGGGTGTAATTCTAGAAATTTACAAAAAAAATTACTTATTTTGGAAGTTTCAGTAATTATAGGTCTAGATACACACAGCCTATATATGTTTAAAATAGTTTTACATATAATGCATAATTGACAGTATGTACCAAAACTGTCAATATTACTGTTGAAGTTAACTTCTACATTACAAATTAAACAAAACATTGGCACAAATTTAAATTAAGGTCATTTGTTTCATGCTGATGAATACAACATAAAACTTAAAGATTTCAACAGTATAGTTTTAATGATTTTACATTTTACATTAAAAAAGTCTTAGTACATATCTGGTAAAAGATAATATAAAGGGGTGTTGAAAGAAGTTCAGTATTTATCCTCTCATTTGTGAAGTTTTTTGTGCTCAATGAAAAATGTATGTTTAACTGCAGCATGTATTGGCAGTTTGGCTGAGTAGAGCAACATTCATTTCTAGATGAAGTAGAAAATTATACATACCGGTAGTTATACTAGTAATTATGCTTCAATTGTAATTGAAACAGGTTAGGACACAGACTCACAGTGCTATATATCAGTTTTATACTCAAGTGTTGAATGGTTTTCTGTACTACACTATTAAAATAATCCACCATGACACAGGTATCAGGTTCAATTGAATCACACTGAAAAAAAAAAAATTAAGGTTTAACCTAACCTAATCTTAATTATGACCTAACCTGTAATCTAATCAGTTTTACTTATGCATCTAACATTCGTGATCATCACTGCTATGTGAAATATAGTTTGATTTCGTTTGGGTGAAACTCTGGACTAATACCAAAACAAGGCCTTTAACATAGACCCTCCCCCTCTTTTCCTATCCACACACATGGCCATTTGGGTCTTGTTCTCTGTGGCATTAACATAATTAGGACATCCCATGACATCTGCAACTGCTAAGAATGATAAATATCCCGTATCTATCCACAAATCATCGGCTCACCTGATATGAAATGCCTGCTACAGAGCTGGGTGTAGGCCGTCGGCAGCCAATTCTCCCTCTTCACGGCAGCTATCCACTTCTGTTGCCTTCCCTCATTGGCTAGAAACCAGTAGAAGTTTACGCCACTTCCAGTTTTCTGTCTTGTCCTACAGCCGAAGGCACAACAGTGGAATACCACTGTGGAATCTGCAATTCTCTCTCTCTAGACGTCCGACAATTTGCCGTCCAGTCTAGCGTCGTATACAAGTCACATGACTCGTGACGTCACCTGGAAAAGATCCTGTGATATACATTGCCATATCTGAGGTTCCGGTCTCCCATAATTGAAACGGGTGAATTTCTCCCTAGATATGGCGTAAGCGTCCAGCCTAACACTTTATCTTGTTCCTGTACAGATCTTGGTGGCGTTGATCCAGATTTCTGCATTTATCAGACACTTCAATCTCTAACAGACCTGTCTGGACAATCATTACTGCGATGAGTTCTGTGACGTCACTGGAAAAGGTCTGTAGCACGATATGTACAGTAGACGAAGATCGTCGTCTATAGAGCTCAGTGGTGCTGCAGCCAGATAACTCTGAAAGTTTTGGGTTGATCGCCAACTTTGATGGCTGACTGATTAACAGTTTTACTCTTTTAATAATATACAAAGTAGATAGACAGCAATTTTTTTTTTTTTTTAAATCAGTGAAATACCCATTAGTCCCGGGCAGTTGTTAGTACGACTGAAACAACAGTAGGCTGATGATAGTAGAGTGGCTGTGAACTTGTGAAGGTTTGTGATTACCTTGGTTCCACAGGGAGGACAGCACACCTGTATTAGTGCAGCGCTAGTAGGTCACACTATATAAAAGATTTTAAACTACCATTGATGAGGATAAGAACTCATACAACCAGGATGCACCGAATAGAATGGGAAATGTGAAACGAAGGCTCTTGAAAATAGAGCAACCAAGTGTAGAAGAATTGTGTAAGATAATACCCTTCAGTTCCCCGAAACGAATGCAAGTTGGGATTCAGGTAGGTTACCCAGAGAATCAGGTGAAGTAACTTGATTTGAAAATTTTTGAAAAATTGTCAGCAAGTAATTATTATTACTGGTAATGGTCTTTATGTATCCAGAGAGTCATACAGCAGTAATAGTTTTCATCATTTATGATAAGAGATTATTCACTACAGTAGCAACGTGGTTATGTTTGTAATAATTACCAGCAGGTGTAATTTTAAGGCATAGACTATTGAGTACTGGTAAGAACAGATGAAATCCTTGGAGAGGTCAGTCTCCTGTTACCGTATATATATATATATTTTTTACTGGTATACTTTGTTGAAGGAGATGTGGACCACATTCTAAATAAATAAAGAAAATAATTACCTAGCTTTGAATTGATTCATATACTCTATAGAGGTGTACAGAAGTGTCTTATTGAATTTGAAGAGGATCCATGAGGAAACAAAGCCAGTAGGCCATGATTAGATGAGTGATAGGTATTGGGATAGGGTTGGTTAGGTTAGCATAAAACAGATTGTTAGGATAAATTTGGTTAGAGAAGGTTAGGTGGAAGCATGCATGGAAAATTTTGAGAGGAATGAGAGAGTGTTTTTGACTGAAGGGTAAACATATGCTTTATTTGAGGTAGTAAAAGTACCTTACCAAATCAGTTCTTCTACTTCCTGATAGTTTGTTATATTATTCTGATAATTTCTGGGAGGTAAATAAATGTTTCATGCAAGATTTCTTTCAATCTATCTATCTGTCTATTGCCAGACCCCTTAATCCCATACAGGGCGGCCACGAACAAATTGCCTCCATGTTGCCCTGTCCCCCGCCATTTCACTGCCCTGCTCCCAGTTCACACCCCCTCTCTCATATACCTCTCTACTCCATCACTCCATCTCATCCTTGGCCTCCCCCTCCATCTTTCCCCCTCCACCTCACTCACATACACTCTCCACATCAGTCTCTCACTCTCCATCCTCTCCACATGGCCAAACCACCTCAGTGTGTTTCTCCTAACGCTTCCTATCACATCCACATCCACACCACAACTCTCCTTCACATCCTCATTTGTCAGTCTGTCTCTCCATGTGACTCCACATGCTCCTCTCAGATAACTCATTTCCACTGCTCTCACTCTTGATTTGTGTCCCTCCAACAATGTCCAAGCTTCACTTCCATACTTTAGAGTTGGTATCACAATACTGTCATGCAGTAACTTTTTCAATTCCATGCTCACTTCCATGTTTCTTATCACTGCTTTCAAGGAACCAGCACATCTGATTAAACTTGTCACCACATGGGCACTAGTACTGATAGAGCACTGTTTATACTTAGCCTAGACACGATGAGGTGCCATTCGGACTGATGTGATGGTATAGTGTAAATGGTGTTGTGAGAGTTTTTATGATGCTATTGAGTTGTCAGTTTAATAAATCACAAGTTTCACATGCCGGTATTACTCTCTGTTGCAGTTTAGATCATCCTTCAGTTTTGTGACCACCATCTACCTAGTATGAGGCCTTTAATAAAATACCGGTATACAGTAGACCCTCACCAAGACAGACTAACTGAGGTGAAGCCAGGTCTGGTACGGTAAAGGCTAAAGTTTGTTAAATTCAGGTGTCCCCCCACCCCTCAAGTGGGAATTCAAGCACATGTTTGAAACTAATGAGTACAATATCATATTCTTGTATTAAAAATTAAAGCCATATATTCTGGGTACCTCTTTTACACTATTTGGCCAAAACTATACCTATTTTACACTACTGTAATTTGGCCCATAATTTTGCCCTTTTTTGCAGCTTCTTTCACATCCTTGTCATGGCATTTCTTCATGACTAGTTCAGTATTGCTGTAATCTGCTATTACTACCTAGTAAATATGATGTTGATAGCCTAATTTCTAGTTCAGAAGGTCTGCATAATGCTCCCCATTTAATGACTATTGTTTGGTATAGCCGAAATACAGTTTTGTGGGCTCAGAGATGTTCAGAAGGGCAGGGTGATGCTCTCCATTTAATGACCATTGTTCAGTATAGCAAATGAAAGTCTGGTTTGCTCTGAGGTGTTCATTAAATCTAAAATCTTTAGTATTGAGGTTCATTGTAGCGAGGTCTACAGTACGGAGGGTAAGTTGTCTAGTTTTAAACTGCCATTTTTTACACTTTTTGGTGTAAGTCCTTAGTAATGAGAAAATTACTGTACCTGTAAAAATTCCATTTATCTATAAAGCTGATTTGCCAGTTTATCCCAATATACCGGTAGCTACAGTACTAGTTAGTGGTAGGTGGTGGTGACCATCATACACTCACTTGATGTAGTGCTGTCTCCACTTCAGGTGGCACTTCACTACATGACAAGCCTAATATTTTCTTGTAGCTAACCCAGGAAACCACGTACATTGCTGGGTAGTACGGTAACCATGTAACTAAATAATGGGGTGATGTGGAGCTCACTATGATGCTCCTTTTAGCTGGGTGAAGAGATGCAAATGTGGCATCCATCCAGGTACCAAACCTCCACACTCTTCCCTATGTCTTGCTGTGGTGAGGTGCTGTCTACTGCAGGGGAGCATCAGCTCTGTGCATAGGACAACCCTGCAGGGACGATTGCTTGCTTGCGGGTGTTGGGTCTGCTCAGCCAGACAGACTAAGGTTACTCAACAACAGCAACAGTACCAGCTGTATGTAAAAGGTTGTGAAACTGTATTTTTTAACAAACACATGTTTGACCTCTAGTGAGGACTGCCTATATCGGTATACAGTAATACAGTATTGAGTATGCTAATTGTATTGGTGTTGATTACCCTGCGTATTATAATGTGTGTTGATATATGCAGGTGTTTGTGTGAAAGAGCATGCCCTCACAAGCCATCAAGCCCGCCTCATTAGGGATGACTGGCATCCGAAACAATGACACCTGGACTGATGGCCTTCCCATCTGCAAGCTGTCAGGTAATGCATCTTGGTACAGCAATGAATATAGTACATACATGATCATCTTACTCACTGTATACTTCTGCCCAGTATGAAGGTAATAATTAAGTATATAGATGAGGACATGATCAGTACTACAATTATCAGTAACTACAACATTTATTAGGCCAACACTTGAATACGCTGTGGATACATGAACTTTATTTTTGACAAATTTCATCATCATTGTCATTATTATCCTGAAACTATTTTCTTACCTAAGAATAGGGTGAGTTAAGATCCAGAAAGTAAGAACTGTCAGCAACGTGCTTTTCTCTGTATCCTCCTGCTTTAAACTGATGTTCAGGCCAAAGATGGCTGTTCCATATACCGGGTATGTACACATGGCCTCATGTGCACATATATTCATGATATTGAATCTTTGAATTCTCTGTGTTCCTAACATTGGCAGTCCTTTCAGTCTCTGCCTAAATATATCTGTTCTGTTTACATCTTCCCTAACTGTACTGACTATTCAAAACATTCTCTCCATTCCTCGTATCTCAGTAATCTCCTCCCGTTGAGATTCAGTGTTCACCATCTTTGACTCCTCTCTCCTTTCACTGAACTGCCAGATGAACAAACCTATGTCTTTTCCCTCCTGAATGACCTAGAGCAGCACATACAGCTTCCTACTCTTTGACTGGCCACCTTAGGGCAAGGACAAACGTACCCGAGCTACCTCTTTCATACAACTAATCATTCTTTATATCCTTTCAGTTTTTTTTTTCTCCTTTAGGCTGCTGTGATCACAATTTTACATCTACAGCCTCTTCTTTTGCTTCTATAAGGCCTGTGAATCCTCCCAAGAAGAAATGTCAGTGGTATTACTTGACCATTCGGTGGAAAGCTCTCAGACAGTACATTTTTTTTTTTTTTTTTTTTTATAACAGAACAGAGGAAGGAAAACAAATGAGTTAAAAAAAATAATCCATACACCAGGTTACTGGTGTCCTCCATTCATAAATTGTCTATAACAGTTGGACTTGAACTGCTGTAGATTGAAGTTTGGAGGGAAACAACTCTGGGGAAGCAAGTTCCAGAGAGATGCAGTTCAGGGAATGAAAGAATTCTGATAGGCAGAAGTTCTGCAATATGGCTGAGTGATGTTCCAGCCATGAGTTCTTCCAGATGCCCTTGTAGCATGAGGGAAGGCATGGAGAGGTGGCATAATGGATGCAACTTCGTCTGAGCATTTGCCATAAAAATACCTGTAAAATAATGCAAGGGAGGCAACATTCCTTCTTACTTGTAGGGGAGGTAGTTTTTTTATGATAGCAGGGTTATTAATAATTCCAGCAGCTTTGTTTTGAATTTTGTCTAGTTGTTTTAATGCAACCTCTCCACATCCACTTCACAAGGGTGAGCAACATTCAGGCTGAGACCGCACATGACTCTTATAAATTATAGCTAACTGCTTGTCAGTGAAGAAGTTATGGACTCTGTACAATAATCCTTCTTTGAAATGGTTATTGCCTCCAAAGCAGAGAGCCATCTGAGTGTCCTATACATATTACTGGTGCCATACTCCCAGGGAAATAAGCAAACATTCCTTATGTGTACCATCAGATTAATACATAATTAACCTTGGTTTAATCATGCATATTCTAACACTGTCCACAAAAGTGAGGTGGCCTTCAAAAGATACCAGCACCAACTGACCCCTGAATAACATGCCCTATCTTTATTTGTCTTGTAGTGAACTCTTTCACTCATGATCCTTTGACTCCTAGAGTCTTTCTGAAAAAAATAAATAAATAAAAATAAAATAAAAAAAAGGATCTCTGCTTAGACCATTGCCCCTTACTCTTCTCTGAATGATGCAGGTACTCTTCCATCATTTTATCATCCCTCTGCCATCCCCATGCTTGAAATTAAACTGTTCTTCTTTAGGTGACTTTTCCGACTTCTCTGGTTTAGTACAGTCTAGTTGCATAGTATGTGCTCTATTGACAGTGCAATACATCTGGATCGCAGCTAATGACTGTGAGAACCTTAGAAAAAAATGAATGCATGAAATCATATGAGAACAAGAAATCAGACAGTAAAACTCAATACTACTCAACTGTCAACCATAGCTAATGATTGAACAGGTGAGAAACTTGTCCCACTGTGACTTTCTGTTTTGAGTGATGCCAGGCGCTGTTGTGCACCTCTTCCTCAGCCCTTCCTTCCTTGCTTCCCTCATATTTTCCTGGTGTTCTTGAGTCATAATCTGATTTAGACACCAAAAATCATTTGTTGCATTTATGCATTGTAAACTAGCCAACAAGCAACTGTATGATACTCTACCTGCCATCAAGCCACTTATCTCTTAAGCCCTGTCCTCACCCTGAAGTCGTGGCCTCAGGTCTATGGCCTCCCACTCTCTGGGTGGTGGGTGAAAGGACAGGACAAGTTGCCTGGCAGTGGTTACAGTGTTGTGATAGGGGGATATTGGTGGCTGTATGAGGCCAGGAGAGAGAAATATGAGGAGGGAACATTTTTACCTTATCTGGCTGTAGGCATAGAATGGGCATTCAGGCATTTAGCAGTGGTGTTTGGTAGCATATTGATAATTGGAGATAGCTATTGTGGGTGATGTAGTGGGTTGAAGGATCAAAGGGGACTTTTAGTTTGAGGGTGGGATGGAAATATTTAATTCCATAAATTTTGAGGTAGGTGGTGGTGACCATCATCCACTCACTTGATGTAGTGCTACCTACTTCTTCCTTAGCCTTTATCATTCTTTTTCTGTGCCTGCCCTCCTCTCTTCCTGTTTCTCCCATCTTTCCTGTCACTTCTTATTGCTTTTTTTTCCTTTACAGGTGGCTTTACATTGAGTGACAAGCCATATGGTTTCATGTAAGCCAAGAAACCATTTACAACGCTGGGTGGTAACCATATAACCAAACCATACGTGCTCCCTACGTGTCAACAAGTGGGTTGGTGGAGGGTTAGTGCCCCTCCCCATAAAACAACTAACTCAAAGTCAAATGGCCACCCCTTACGGGATTATGGCGTCTGGCAATAGATAGATAGAAATTCATTTATTCATCACAGAAAGCTTAGAACACACTTTCTGTGTGACTGGACTGTAGTAACAAGATGTATATATCATCTTGATGGGATCTGTTATGTTGTTCTCTAGAACTGTTCTTTAAGATTGACACCTTTTTGCCCTTGTCTGTCAATTTGCACATTTACTCGTGACTAGAAGGTTACTGTCATTCTGCCTGTCGCAAGAAAAGGTAAATTGTTCCCAGCTCTCTAGCTATTGCCCATTTGCTTTAATCTTTTACATATCCCAAGTATTTGAGCCTCTCCTCAATAGAAAGATTTTGAAGCACCTTTCTTCCTATAACCTTTGTGAACTGCTAGTATGAGTTCTGTATCAGGGATGTGTTGTTGGTGATCTCAGATTCCCTTTAGGTGGTCATCCTCCTTTTGAGACTTCAGTAAAACCTTTGTCATTGCACTTGACAACTCAATTTTTTTTTTTTTTTTTGACTGTGTGACACAAAGCTTTAATTTCTAAGTTGGCCTGAGAAATTTTGCTTTAAGTTTTCTGATTTCTCCCTTTTCTTCTCTCTATTTAATACACTCTTCATGCATTTCTTGTGTTATATGGCCAGATCTTATTTTTCTTTGGTTACTAAGTGCATACAACTCATACCTTCTGTGTATTTCCCCCTTATTTCATTAGAACTTTTGTGCATCCACGTCATATAGTTTTTTTTTCTTTTTTCTCTTAACCTCTACATCCCCCCAAGCTGCCAATCTTTCTCACTAGTTGATACCCTTGCAACACCAGACGCAATTTGACAAGGTTCTTTTATATGTTCCTCACGATTGCCTAATTTGTTTGCTCCCAATTCTCTGACATATGAGCCCTCCACCACCTTATGCTCATTTCATTCAATTCACGGACATATGAGTCCTCTGCTACCTTATGTTCATATTCATCTGCCATTGCTTCATTTGTCACAAAAAGGAAAAAAAGAAGCAAGGGAACTGATCATCACAGTATCAAGTGCAATCTGTCATAGCTCTTTTCACCCATCATGTCAAGTTGAAACAGTAAGGCTTTAATATGTGTAGGGTAGAACCATTCCAACTTTTGACTTTGCTCTGCGTACATATCTTTTTTCATCTAGTATCAGTTCATATGTTTCTTCATTGGCTGTACCTTACTTTCTTACACATTCATTTATCCATAGCCTATAATCTGCTCCCATTTACAAGAATGTGTGATTCTACCATATTGTGCGGATACACCAGGTGTGGGAATGTCAGCCAACCAGATGTATCGTGAAGATGGGACACCCTGCTCAGAGCATGAGTATGAGGACCGTAGTATACACTTCTGTCTTGATCGTGAAAATGGAACCTATCTTTATGGGGTCTTTGATGGTCATGATGGTGCAAAGGCTGCTTATTTTGCTTCTCAGGTTAGTGCTGGAGAAGAATGATTGTGTATGGTGCTGATGTAGATTGTTAATGATATTAAACCTCATACAGTCAAAACAAATATAGTTCGGTACAGAATTTTATTACAGCAGATGTGAGACAGTTTTAGTCACCTTTGAGTGAATTACCGGTATAAAAGACTAGTGTAGTTAAAACTTTCACCAAAAACCCTTTCTTGGTCGGACCATTTGTAGCATTCCATCCTTCTATTGCCAGATTATTATATTCAGCTGAGATTGAGTCATGGAAGCCTGAGAGATAGCAGTTAATCTTAATATTGTATAAGAACTTTTTTTCTTAAGTAAGATATATATATATATATATATATATATATATATATGTATACTGTACACAGCTTATGGGAAGGAGTTGCAGTAGATTTATTATATGCAAGAGTTTTAGCCCTGCAAAATTTTGTTTGTGCCAGTTTGTTTAAGAGCACCCCTTACATGATTAAAGTTTTGGGCTATAGATAAATAGATGAATAGGAAATTTGTTTTAGCACAATTTGTAATTGCTCCCTGTTGGCAACTGAGGGGAAAAGTTTAGTTTAGGATATTTTATCACAATTGGACCTTCACTTACATGAGCTTTAACATGCAAGAATTTGCAGTATAGAATTTACCAATGTGTGCTCCCCTTCCCATTTTTTTCTCCCACACGTTATTATCTTGCACCCCAACATAACCTCCATAGACATAACAGCTTCCTTCCTCAGCCTCACCATATGTATCCTTACACTCAACATTCAAAGAGCCTCACCAGAACTCTCATCCAACCACCTCCATACTTTCACATTACACACAGTCGGAGAAGACCCAATTAGAAATATGAAAATCTTCACTTATACAAGAAGGTAAACTGGGCATAAAATCACACAAAACAAAGAATAAGCAGTAGAAACTTTCAGCCAGAACTGTTTTTCAGCAGTTGACAAAGCAGTAACCACCTAAAAAAAAAGTTAGAACCAGAACAGATCACAAACATCCATTTCAGATACCTTGGCTACATAGTCATAAATACTCCCACTGATATTTTCAGCTTTGCCGTGACTTGCAGCCAAATTCTTGACATTTGGAAGAAAGCTGCAATCACCCCGGTGCTCAAGCTAGGCAAACCATCCAATAGTTCATCATTTAGACCTATATCTCTATGTTGCACATCATTCCAAATCATGGAAACACAAACCCTGAAGATTTTCACCCCCAACATTCCTCAATCTGATTCCCAACATGTATTTCAACCCAAGCACTCAGTCACCACACACTTTCCTAACATAACCCAACTCATCTTATATGGTTTTAGCAAGAGCAGCAGTAGGTATAAACAAAGGTTTCAGTTAAGCACCATATCATATCCAGATAAATTTAGTGTAATCTTATGCACTGACATAGAAGTCAATGGCTGGCCAAATTCCTATAGGTAGGCAACCAAAATCAAAGCCCCAAACTCAGAATACTCTCCAGCAAAATCCCATGAGGTGCAATTCTCTCATCCTCACTTTTCAACCTTTCTTCAGTGACCTACCAAACTCCAGTAACAGTTCTTTCCTATGCTGATGATCTAGCAGTAGCATCACAACTCCTCAAAGCTCAACAAGCAGCAGGCCAGCTCCATCAATACACTTAATTACTAAACACTTAGTTACACACAAAACAGGATGACTGCCTCACCGACTAAATTGGCTCTCACTCTGTTCACTCCAGGCAGATGTAAACCTCAGACACATCCACAAATCTTCCTTTTTCCAATCACTTCCATTGAAGAGACATCTCAAACTTCTTAGATTTATTTTACATACAGTTGTGGCCCTTCTCAGCATACAAACAGTATCAGCTCAAGTTGTATCCTCACTTAAATACTGTAGTCACAAGCATGAAAAAGATTTAAAAAATACAAATCAAAGCTTTAAGAATAACAACAGGAAGTGCTGTACAGTGTCATGAATGTAGACCATTTGTAGTAGGAAACAAAAGTGCATTAAAAATCCTGTAATCCGAATCGTAGGGGACCAAGAGTCTTTCGGACAATTGGGAGGGTCCTTTGATAACATTGGAAATATATACATGATCATTAAATAAACACTTATATGTTTTATTGTTTTACTCACTGGAAATGCATAGAAGTATAGCTGATTAGTTGCTGGCAGGTACATCCAAGTCCAAGGGCAAGTGCAAGCCAGATAAATCCGTAGATAAAGTCAAGAAAATTTTGAAAAAATGCCCAGAAAAATTTGGAAAAAGATCAGAAAAATTTAAAAATTTTCTCCTTGACAAATTCGGAGTATTGGGATTTTTGGATTATTGATGATAGGATTGGAGGATTTTTACTGTACTCCCAATCAAGAACCTTGTGAGGATGAGAGGTACACTACTCATTGCTTCAGCAGAGGGTCTGTTTCACCTGTGTAACATTTTGATGCATTCCCCTCTCCAGCAAAGAAACAAAAAGAATTAATAACTTCCAGAAACTACACAGAATGCCTCATCAGCACTTCACCATCATATACACAAACACATAGCCAGCACAGCCGTCCAAAAACATTTAGCCAAATGGCATCTTTCATGAACCCTCCACCAGACTTTGATTTCACAATTTAGGATTTATATAGCACCAGTATGTCCTTTTGGGGGGGGGGGTCCCAAAATATAGCCCATGTTTTTTTTTTTAATTTGTAAAAACAGTACAATACTGTAATTGCTAATCCCATATTACCTCATATGAGATGAGCTACCATAGTCCAGTACATCTTATGGTGGATGACCATCCTGCTTCCCTTGTCCTGGATCTCCCCATCCACCTCATATGATCATGGAAATTTGATTCACAGATTATTGTTGATGGTGGTTTATATTCATTATTATTATCTTTTATTTTCTCCAGAATTGTTTTAATGCTGGCTGGTTCTGCAATGAACTTTTTCTCTCATTGCAAATATTTTTATTTTTCTTAAGTTGGAGCCTTTATTATTTAACATTTGAGTTTGCCATGTTTTTTGTTTGTACACGTTGCTTATATCTGACACTTGAAAAAAGCTGTCCTTGTGTTGTACTGTGCGCATATAATCATAAATGACATAAATTTCCTTTCCTACAGAGAATGCCAGCTGAATTAAGTTTTGAGCAACTGACTGGTAAAACAACAGTGGAGGAGGTGAAGGAGGTGTTCCGAGATGCCTTCCTTGCAGTTGAGAATGCCTTCCTAGAGTCCATCGACCCTAAAATTGCTGAACGAACTCAGCTTCTTGACAAGATACCTGATGGCATGTCCCAGTTTGAGGCAGCACAGAAGATGCCAGAAACAGTCAACAGATTACAGGTGAGGAGATTATTCTTTTTCATGTTGCAGTGAAGTATGAGTTTTGTTTAATTGATCTCTGTTGCCTGATGTCCAGTGTCAGGTCATCCAGGGTGCCCATGATATCGGTGCATTCAGTTCTTTCATTTACCACTTATCGCTTAATGGTAGGTGGTTGCAACCATCATCCACTTGCAGGATGTGGTGCTGCCTACTTCATCCTTCACCATTATCATATGTCTGCGCTCCTCTCTTTCTTTTCCTTCCTGTCGCTTTTATTACCCTTCTTTCCACTTCAGGTGGCTCTACAGTGAGTGATGCATCTGATGGTTTCCTGTAACCCAGGAAACCATTTACAGTTCAGGGTGGTAGCCATATAACCAGATCAAGGGGTGAAGTGGAACCAGCTGGGTGGAGAGATGCAAAAGTGGCATCCACCCTGTGTCTTGCTATGGGAAAGTGCTTTTAACTAACAGGGAACATCAGTTCACTGCATGGGATGGCCCTGCAGGGATAGTTGCTTGCCTGTGGTTGATGGGTCTGCTCAGCCAGACAGATTGAGGTTGATTCACAACAACAGTCAGTCATTACCTCTCCCTCCTGCCAGTCCAACCCTCCCTCACTTAAGTACTGTGCACTATTGGTCTTCCATCCCTTACTCTCCCTGCAGAATTTTCCTGACACTATTTATCAGTCTTTCAGTTTATGTATTTCATATGAATGTATTTCATTAATTCATTATCTAATCCAGTGTTGCCCCATGAGGAGCGTAGGAGTCTGGGACTAGGCAGGTTGGTCCTGACATTTAAGATGAGAGTGACCAGCCTCACTCATCCCTGAGTGGCATTATGTGAGCAGTAAACCCCAACCACCCCTTGGATATAAACCTTCGCTGGCTCAATCTGATTGGAGCACTGTAGTGACCTGCTAAACCACCAGGCGCCATAATTTGGTTACATGATTACTACCCAGCGTAGTAAATGGTTTCCTGATGCACAAGAAACCATTTGACTTGTCACTCAGTATAGAGTCACCCATAGACAAGGAAGAGGAAAGAAGGAAGGAAAGAAAGATGGAAGAGGAAGGAAGGAAAGAAGGAAGGAAGAGAGGAAAGGGCAGGCACCCAGCAGCACTCTACATCAAGTGAGTGGATGGTGAGTGCCCCCACCTACCATGTGTATTTTGATAATTATGCATGAGTATTTCACTACACCACACAATATTATAACATGAAAAACATACTCCAGTTACTCATTTTGTAATGATAAAAAATCATACATTTATTTTGTTAATGCCCTGTTTCCTCCCAGGAACTCCCTAAAAAGAGATGACCTTATCAAGTCTCCAGGCTGCTCTGCTTACATAACTTTTCTGTTCTCTCCCACTCTTCATTCACTGCTAGCTTTCTCATCGTTTAAATTCTTTTACTCTGTTCATCATAGAGCATCTTCCTTATGCAGCTGCACCAGTTCCAGTACAGACAGACCTCATTTTAAGTCAGGGATGTGTCTGTAATAAAATTGTGGTTGATCCATTTCTTATTTATTCATTCATTCATCGTCTAATCTTGTGTTACCCCATGGGAGCATATGAGCCTGGGGCTAGGCAAGTTGGTCCTGAGATTTAAGATGAGAGTGATCAACCTCACTCATTCTTGAGTGGCATCAAAGTGAGCAATAAACCCCAGCCATCCCAAGGATATAAACCTGCACTGGCTCAATCTGATTGGAACCTCTTAATTACCCACTAAACCACCAGGTTCCATAATTTGGTTATATGGTTACCACCAAGCATATTAAATGATTTCCTGGTGTACAGGAAACCATTTGGCTTGTCACTCAGTGCCGTCACTCGTAGGCAGAAGGACAAGGAAAGAATGAAGAAAAGAAAGACAGAAGTGGGAGAGTAAAGCCACCTGTAGGTAGAAGGAACAGGAAAGAGTGATGAAAATAAATAAATCACTCTCCCTCCCCCCCCCAAAAAAAAAAAAAAAAAATTGACAAAGTGCTCAAAACCTCGTAATAACAACATGACTGTCATTTCATAGCTATTATTGCGTCAGAAGAGTGGCCCTGATTAACCTTATAATTATACATCACAATACCATCATGATCATCAAGATCATAAATTTTTGAGAAATGAAAGGGGTAGGTAGGGGCACTCACCATCCACTCACTCAATGTAGTGCTGCTCTCGGGTGTCTGCCCTGTCCTCTCCTCCGTCCTTCTTTCCTTCCATCTTCCTCTGTCTTTCTTTCCTTCATTCTTTCCTCGTCTTTCTGCCTGCGGGTGACTTTACACTCGCTCTTCTGTCTTTCATTCCTTCATTCTTTCCTCTTCCTTCTGCCCGTGGGTGACTCTACGCTGAGTGACAAGCCAAATGGTTTCCTGTACACCAGGAAACCATTTACTACGCTGGGTGGTAACCATATAACCAAATTTTGGCGCCTGGTGGTTTAGTGGGTAATTATTGTGTTCCAATCGGATTGAGCCGGTGAAGGTTTATATCCAAGGGGTAGTTGGGGTTTATTGCTCACGTAATGCCACTCAGGGATGAGTGAGGCTGGTCATTCTCATCTTAAATGTCGGGACCAACTGCCTAGCCCCGGGCTCCTACGCTCCTCATGGGGCTTTGAGTTGTTTCCAAAATGAATCCAAAATATCTCAGCATTTTCCATAAAACTTGATAAAGGATATTGGAGGAAACAGACAAATCAATTTTATAAGTATTGATGGAATTTTCATTCATTCATTCATTCATCATCTAATTCCTAGTGTACAGGAAACCATTTCACAGACAGTTATTCTCTTATTAAATGTGGATTAGTAGCAAAAAGAACTTCAAAAAAAGTTACTTGGAACAAAGACACACTGTCTTAAACTTTCAAGTACAGTACGCTCGCACAGTACGTGTGATCACGGTACACGAATCACATAGTACACGAGTGACCAAAAATCATAACCATAAAGCTTTGAATGTGCGAGTTTATCCCACAATACCCAAGGCAGAGGCAAGGAGTAGCCCAAAACTGCTATTTTCCCTGACTATGCGATCCCCCCCCTGCACGACGCGCCAATAGTGACTTAGAGACTCTTGGGGAAGGTGCTCAAGAGGAGTCTACAGTAAGATCTCGCCAGTGACAGCTTTGACAATAACGTTTTTGGCATTAACGGTAATTTAGAATATATACCTATCTATCTGTCTATCTATTGCCAGATGCCTTAATTCCGTAAGGGGTGACCACAAACAAATTACCTCCATGTCGCTCTGTCCCCCACCATTTCACTGCCCTGCTCCCAGCTCATACCCCCCTCTCTCATATACTTCTCCACTCCATCCCTCCATCTCATCCATGGCCTCCCCCTCCCTCTCCCTCCCTCCACCTCACTCACATATACCCAGTTTCTATAATAATGTTTGGATTCACTTGAATGACTTATTTCGCAAATGCCATGTTGTCATACTGTCAATATGTCCATAACAAGATGAGGAATGAACGAGACAAACAAGAAGAGATGAAGGAAATTGCCGAAAATGTGAACAGTAACGAGGAGGAGATGGAGGATCCTCCTCTCACCACCTCCCCTGACTCGCCTGCCACTGTCCCCTCCTCCTCCTCTGCCCCACCTGATTCACCAGCTGCCTCTCCCTCCACCTCCACAGCCCCACCAGACTCACCTGCCTCACCTGGCATACCTGCAACCCCCAACATAATGACTGTTGCTGCATTCTGGAAAAAATGTAACATTTAACAGGCTGTAAATTTCTTCGTCAAAGCCTGGAATAATACAACACTGGCAACCGTTGAACAAGCGTGGTGTGGCTGCGGTGGCAGCAGGGGCACTCAAAGTGTGTTGCCATGCCTCGGAACCCCTGTTATTAACGTCCATCAGGCCATTTGTCTACTGTTGTTAAGGTAACTGACCATATTTTTGTTATTGTAGCTATATCTGTATTGTATGTCTGAAAAATTTTCCCTTTATTATGTCTCTAAGGGTCAAAAATTGTCAAGGTATGAGGGGGTTCCACCCATATGTTATTTTTCCCATAAGATTATGTATTCACAGTGCGCGATTTCACGGTGCGCGAGGACTAGGACCGTCCATCCGCTCGCTTACTGTGTGAACATACTGTACTCACCTTGTTACATTGTCTTCCTTATCACTGGCCATATGTGTATATCACTAATTGTGTTTAATCCATTACACAACAACATACTGCACTTTCTGTATCTCCACACCAGTACTTGCTGTATCTTTACTATTCCGTACACCATTTGTCTTCGTTACCGTGAGTGTGGCTTTGAAGTGAGACTTTGTTAAGAATCGGACATTCAGATATCTTGGATGGCATGCCAAGTAATATTATGGGTCTGTATGAAGAGTGGCATAGGGAAAGAAAGTGGCTGATGGTATGAAGGCCTTGATAAGATAATAATGGTCTGAGTGTAGCAGATGTGAGAGGATTGCATGGAGCTCTAGTCCCTACATTAACATACAGATGGGAGACTGTGGTATGACATGAAAATGAAAAGTCAAAGGAAAGGCTGTGGAGATGAGATTGTTAAGGAATTGGTGTGAAATGCAGAGAGTAGATAGGATAAGGAATGATTTAATTTTGTGTAGTAGGTGAAGCAAGAGTATTTGTGGACACCAGAGTCAAAGACCGTGTGCTTAGATGGAATGGTTCTGTGGAGAAAATGAGCACGAATAGAATGATGAAAAGAGCTTATCTAAATGAGTTCGATGGTAAGAGGAGCATGGTCAGTGAGAGGAGGGTATTTGGCAAATGAGTGTGTGAGAAAGCAAGGGATGGAGGCTAGGGAACTGACTGTATGAAGCCAGCTGGAAGAATTTGTACAGAGGCTTTCCTAGCAAGGATTTGGCATCTCTTTCTTTACCACTGAAGTGATAGTCGTCTGATTAAGTCAGGTTGATAGGTGTTATGGGTATGTAAGTGTGGATGCTTATGGCTGTGAGTTGGAGTCATGATTCTGGGGTCTTGATTGCCCATTCAGTTGGGTAGGCATTACGTTGGTTGTCCATTTATCATTTTTTTTTTCCCCTTGCTCCTTATCTCATACCTTTCTTAGTTGGAAAAAGAGGTCTGGGTTGATGATGATGAAAAGCTTAATAAGAGAATTATTTTAAAGGAAAAAAATGCCATAACATGACCAGGAACTTTTGATGTGACTCCTGAACATGACTGTCACTCTACACCTCACCATCAGTCAGACATGTTTGTTTATATTTGAGGTGGCATAGGAGACTTTGTAACATGTTTTCCTCAGCAGTTTACTTGCATATTACACCTTTTCCCCTTGAATGTGTCTGAAACACACCATGTCAGTACTAACAGTGCATAAATAACATGAAATATGAAGCCGTAAAATGTGTAATGTAGCTGAAAAAAAAGGTGATATGAAGCCTCCATTGACTCCAAGAATACGGACTTTAGCCACGCTCACTGAGTAGGTCTTAGCTGTTGAGATAAAGGCCCATGTACTCATTAGTTTAAAAGATATAGTAGCAAATAGTCTTCAGCAGATTTATAAGCCTAAACATCTTCATAGCCTCTTCTATACTACGAGTGCAAATGTCGGTACTGTATTGAAAAGATGTGAATAGCATACAAGAGGATACTGAAATGTAATATGGAAGACAAATCGCTAAGGAGGAAGCAAGGCTGATTCTCCTGTGCTAGAGAGAATATAACTTGAATTGAATCTGGTATTGTGGAAAATTTATGGTGCCGTAATGTAATAATCTGGTGGTGTTTTGAGGTGCTAGACCAGGAAATCCGAGGTGGAACAACAGCAGTGGTGGCGTTGGTTCACAATGGTTACCTCCATGTGGGAAACCTCGGCGACTCACGTGCTCTGCTCTGCAGTAAAGACAGGTCAGCTTTTTGTAGTTCTTTTACTCTTTCCTGGTCCAGAGTTTCCTCTTTTGTGCAGCTTATTACCATAGCTCAGTGATATAATCAGACAGTAGTATGGCTCTCCATTCTTTCTGTAGCACTTTGTGACTAGCATCATATTCATTGTAGTCTCTTGTTACAATTCATCAATTAAGATGGAGACATGACCATTTTAGGCCAAGTTAGAATAAAAAGGGTATAGTAAACCAACTGTATCTGTAGTCTTTAACTGATTCAACCCATAAGAGTCCTCTTCAGCACTGGACTTTCTCCCTGTAGAGAGAGTGTTAGCCAGAATTAATGTTTCCTCATGTTTGTGATTTACAGAAGGGGAAGGTATCTCTATAGAAAGAGTGATGCATTTGAAAGTTAGTGTTGTCAGGGTTATATTAATTTTGTATGTGCTATTGGTGGAATGGATATTGCAAACATATGTTAGCATATAAAAGGGCATACTACCGGCACATACCTGGTGCATTATATATCTGCCATGGATTAGGTTTGAACCCTGGACTCAGGGCACACACATTGTGGGATGAGTAGGCTATTCACTGAGCAACTGTAGCTCCTGTTAAACCGTAAAACTCTATAGTATGGGAGTTGTTTAACCTTATCAGTCCAGTGATGTGTTGTTTATTTTGTTCTAGCTCTCTCTAGACCATTTTATTCACTTTAAGAAAGACTTTTCATAGTAGAAAGATTAGATATAGTCTTCACTTATCCATTCATTGACTGCTGTACTAGGTCCTAGAACTGCTGATGTTTAACTGATGATACTGTATGTCTTGTAGCACTAGTGTGAGTGGGATTATCCGAGATGAGGTGTGGATACAAGCAATAGAAAATGAAGGAAGTGAGAAGAGGGTGTATCAGGTCAAAGATAGGGTTAAATGAAGAGATGAAGTGAAAAAAGGAAAGAGGAGTGGAAGAAATAATAAACACTGTTATTGGAAATAAAGAACTTAATGCCAATGGTTGTGAGGGAAGGTTTAAAGACAAGAAGAATTTTTTTTTTAAGTGTTGGATCATGGCTCTGATATTAACACTTTCGTGGCTGGAACAAAAGTAGTATTGTACTCCAGGTTGGGTCAGACAGTTTTCTTTAGATGAATGAGTCATAGGGCCTGAAATAGTAGATACTTGTACCATTAGCCTTCTCATGTTTTGGTACAACTCATAAGAGTGCGAAGAGATAATACTACGGTAATACCCTTATCTCTTTTATGGTCAGGACAACTGTAGCTTTCTTATACCAGATGATTTTCTTCGGCAGAGAATGAGTCTTAGGAGTTTGAGAGATGCTAAAGAGGGTTCTGTGTTTCAGATCAGGTGTGCTGAAGGTGAGACAGTTGACAGCAGATCATACTACCAGTAGCCATGACGAACTTCAGCGCCTGGCAGTCATCAACCTACCCACTTCTAAGCTTCAAGGTTGGCATTTATTATACTGTAGGGCATTTGATCAAACAATAGACATCCCTAACTCTTTTCAGCTAAGCTCAGTTCCAAGTGCAAATTGATTGGAGGGTTGTTTTCATTAGTTAATAAGGCACTTTATTCCTGCCTCATAACCATGACTTAGCAGTGCCAAGCACTCAGCCACTGCCATGGTGGCCAAGTGGATAGCACATCTATCCATGAAGCTGCCAGCCAGATAACACCATGGTTTCAGTCTTGGTGTGGGTAGTTGGTGCCAGCTTGCTTAGCTGTCCATCCACCCTTTGTGGGTTGTACCTAGGTTAACACCTAGGGAGAAAACTGGTAACTTGGATGGTGCAGTTGCCTTGTATCTTAGAATAGTGGGTTAATAACTTGTCACAGCCCTGCATTTCAGAGAAGAGGACTGCAACTAAGTGCCTCAAGGCATTCTGCCCCCTTTTTTCACACTAGATTTTTATGCTGGAGTTGTAGCATCTGTCATCTTTGCTCATTGCTGTGTCATATTGGTCCCTTCACACCAATGTGTGTTGGGTTAGTGTCAGTGAGATCACATTAGCCTGCCTTTGACATTTTCATGCTCTAGTATAGGAAAAATTGGTTTTATATCATATAGCTCACCATCCACTCACTTGATGTAGTGCTGCTCTGGGGTGGCCACCCTTTCCTCTCATACTTCCTTCTTTCCTTTCTTCCACTTATGTTGTTTTTTCCTTTATTCTCTCCTCTTCCTTCTGTCTGTGGGTGACTGTACACTGAGTGACAAGCCAAATGGTTTCCTGTACACTAGGAAACCATTTACTACACTGGGTGATAGCAAACCATATAACCAAACTATGGCACCTGATGGTTTAGTGGGTAATTAAGGTGCTCCAACCAGATTGAGCCTGTGTTGGTTTAAATCCAAGGAGTATATTGCTCACATAATGCCACTCAGGAATGAATGAGGGTGGTCATTCTCATCTTAAATGTCAGGAACAACTTGCCAAGCCCTGGGATCCTATGTTCCTCATCGGGCAGCACAGGTTTAGATAATGGATGGAGAACATGCATTTTAATCATGTAGTCAAGTTTTGTGTTAGCATGAAAATGATAATTATAATTCAACTTCAACATAATTAACTTCATCAATGATGCTTTTATTGTTATGGCTGATTTTACAGGAGCAAAGTTTGGTAACCACAACCTGACACGGTGTATTGGGAACTACTTCATGAAGGGTGGTTATAAGGAGTTTGATATTCTGAGCACAGCAACTTCAGAACCAGTTATTCCGGAGCCACACATAAGGTCCCTTCCCATTGATGACTCATGCAGGTAGGAAACAAAGATAATCACAGCATAGTTTTTAGAAATTCACTAGTTACTTATCTAGCTTATGTTACTGACTTCATTTAGGTATTTAATCAGGGTAATAGAAGGTGAGAAATAATAACAGCATTTTAATTCCCACCAGCCGGCTTCTCCTTTTTCCATTCATCTATGAGTATGTGGCTGGAGCATGTATCTATCTCAGGAAAGGTGGATGCTTCTGCTTTGCATAGTCTCGGATCACGTTTGGACAAGGTATAGTACTTGTTAGCTGACCAAAAAGGTAGTAGGTGGGTGTTTACCATCATCCTGGGAGGTACTATCTTGGGGGTAATGTGGGGTCAGGGCTTGGTAGCTGACCTTGCATGACACTTCCAGGTGGGGAACCACATTCATGAAGTAGTCAAACTCCTGACTAAGACTATTACTTATGCGTATCTCCTGTACACAGCTCATCATTTTGGGGGCCATGCCTCCTCCATCTCCCTGCACCTTACCATGTGGAAGGACTTTGTTCCATCCTTGGTGAGGTGCTGTCTGCCACAGGAAGGCTGCTGCTTTGCTAGTGAGTGATAAGTCACTAGAAACACTGACTTGGTGGAAAACAATGAGATAGTGCAACATTTATTGATTAGGAAAAAAATTCCTTCTTCGATATTTTGATGAAAGACATTCAGATTAATGTTTTCTCCTTTGCTGTACTTATTTTGTTTTGTAGTCTTATTTTGGTTTATAGTCTAACCATTGAGAGGAGCTGCATCTTATGTAGTTATATTTTTTTATGTTTTGATACAGCAGACAATGAGGACAATACAAATGAGAAAAAATGTACATAAACAGATATGTATTCTATTATATGGGCAAAGAGGGTAAACTTTACACTCTCTCTTCTGTCTTTCTTTCTTTCATTCTTCCTCTTCCTTCTGCCTGTGGGTGACTCTACACTGCGTGACAAGCCAAATGGTTTCCTGTACACCAGGAAACCATTTACTACGCCGGGTGGTAACCATATAACCAACTTTGGCGCCTGGTGGTTTAGTGAGTAATTATTGCGCTCCAGTCGGATTGAGCCGGT
The DNA here is from genome assembly GCF_032717465.1 of Coenobita brevimanus. Taxonomy (NCBI): domain Eukaryota; kingdom Metazoa; phylum Arthropoda; class Malacostraca; order Decapoda; family Coenobitidae; genus Coenobita; species Coenobita brevimanus. The sequence continues at coordinate 28,590,929 of NC_137049.1, read as the reverse complement.
GAAGGTTTATATCCAAGGGATGGTTGGGGTTGATTGCTCATATAATGCCACTCAGGGTTGAGTGAGGCTGGTCACTCTCATCTTAAATGTAGGGACCAACTGCTTAGCCCCGGGCTCCTATGCTCCTCGTGGAGCAATGTAGGACTGGATGATGGATGGATGGATAGGCAAAGAGAGAGAGAGAGAGATGGGATGCTATCTGAGGAGGTAGATATGAAGGGGTGGCAGAGGGTGGAGAGGGGGACTAGAGGAAAGAGGAAGATTTTGTGTATGTGTGTGTGTGTGTATGTGTGTGTGCGTGTTTGTGTGTGTGTGTGTAATTCACCGGGTCGGTCAGGATCACTTGATGGTCGTGATCGTCGGCTTTTACCCTCCCGGAAGGGAGCTGAGAGCTCATATAGTCCGATCTAAGGGCACACACCCGTCCCCTTGCTCGAGGGGGACAGTAACCACCCACTTCGTCAGTGAAACTTTTCGCAACCTGAGCGAGGCGTGAACTCCCGTCCACCAGTTGGCAAGCGAGAGCGTTACCACTGCACCAGCGAGCGGTGTGTGTGTGTGTGTGTGTGTGTGTGTGTGTGTGTGTGTGTGTGTGTGTGCGTGTGTGTGTTCTTACATAATTGTTCATACCTACCTGTATCTTAACAGGAATGAATCAAGCTCGTACTGTCCTGTGTATTAAATTACTTTAATCATACATATCCCTAAATTTGTGAATTGTTTTGGCACTCACTGTTTCATTCGGTAGTGCATTCCACTGATCGGTTGCCATATTTGGGAACTAAATTTCCTTGTGTCTTTATCACCTCTCTTTTTATGCAATTTTTTTGCATTGTCCTCTTGGTGATGCTTTCCCATGGGTTATACTCGTATACTCATTTATGTCTATTTTCTCTTTCCCTGAGATGCATTTATATGGCATAATCATGTTTCCACTTTTCCTTCTCTCCAGTAGTGGTGATAGATTCAGTTTTTCTAGTCTTTCTTCGTAGCTTAGATCCCTTAAGCTTGGTACCTATCTTGTAGTGGCCCTTTCAGTCTCATCTATGTGTTTCTTGAGGTGAGGATTCCAGAATACTGATTCATGCTCCAGGGGTGGTGTGATGAATGATGTTATTATCTTTCTCAGCATGTCTTCATTTATGTATGTGGATGCTGTTCACATATTAGCAAGCAGCGTATACATGTTCTGTACCTTCTCACTGATGTGGTCAGCCAGAGATAGTCTGTTACTGATAATCACTCAGGATTAGATGATGGATGGATGGATGGATGGAGGTCCTTCTCTTTTTCTGATATGTGTAGGGTTTTATTTCCCAACTTATAATCCCAGTGTGTGTGTGTGTGTGTGTGTGTGCACACGCAGCAGGAATAGTTATTTAGCACAGGTGGTAAATACTGTGATCCAGAAAGGCATAGGAAGTTATCTTATACATTATATTTTAGCTATGCTTATGAAGATAGATAACATAGCCACCATTTATTGTAAGAAATATGTAAAACTTTGTTTTAAATTGGACAAAACAGTTTATAAGAACAGTAATAGAATACTGTAGAGTATTAAGCCTAGGCTGCACAAGGCCTCCCATTAAAGTCTTAGCCTCAGGCTTGAGGCCTGTTGAAAAGGTTGGTCTTGACCTTTTACCTTATCTAAAATCATCAGCTTTAACCTCAAGGCCTGACGTGTAGCCTCAGCTCAATGCCTACTTTGATATCAAGCAGAGGGCTAAGTTTGGAGGCTACAAAAGGATTGCATGAGGGCTAAATCGTGCCCATGTCAATGTATTGTTGTGAAATTTTGGTTTGGCATGAGAGTGAAGAGTCAGGGGGAAGAGCAGTGGAGATGGGATTTTTGAGGAAATGTGTGGAGTACATGTAGTGTTGTGTGGAGTGCATGTAGTGAATGGGCTGGATAATGTGATTTGCAAAAGTTGTTGAGTAAGGATGTCTGTTGATAACAGTTGAAGAGAGTGTGATTAGATGGTATAGCCATATGGAGAGAATGGATGTTGATTTAAGGCAATGGAAATGGAGGGAGAATGTGAAGATAGAAAATGTGGTAGGCCATGAAGAGGGTGAATGGTTATGGGATATAAGTATGTAAAAAAGCAAGGTGTGGAATATGATGATGTAGGAAATAATATTGTCAGGACCAACTGCCTAGCCCCGGGCTCCCACGCTCCTCATGGGGCAATGTAGGATTGGATGATGGATGGATGGAGGAAATAATATTGAGTGGATGAATTATGCACAGAGGAGCACACGTCAAGGGTTTGTTTCCATCCCCCATTTAAGTTGATAGTTGATGGATTGACTATTTAGTAGGTATGTGAAGTGCATCTATGAACAAAAATACCAAAAAAATACTGGGTATGTGCGGATGGTTAGGGCTATGAGGTGGGGTTAGGATTCCAAAGACTTCAATGATGTGTTAATAAGTATCTGGCCCATTTCTCATGAAATGCTGTTGATACAGGTATCCCTTACGTACTGATGGGACCATGGTCCCCAGATCATAGCATTAGGTGTTTTCATAGTAAGCTGACATGCTTTAACATGGGTTCAGTGGGAATAAACTGATGGGGCCAAAGGTTGGCCCTGTGGGAGACAGCCTCATTTACCTAACCCACATTAAGAATGAACATTATAATTTCATAATCACCTAAAACATCACATATGACAACAGTCTACCACTGTAGATGACTGTCATTACATATGGCAACAGTCTACCATTGTAGATGACTATCATTTGTATGGGAAAAAGATAATTCAAGTAATGTATATATAAAAAAAGCCTCACACTGTAGACATCATAAAAATAAAACTGAGTATTGTTTGCCACAGTGGAAGTTAAAAAGCTGGAAATAACAGACTGAAATAATGTTAAATAAAATGATTTCTCACCCCTTTTTAAACTAATAAAATAATATGGTGTGGGCCAGAATACAGTACAGTGTATGTTATCGGTTTGAAGGGGCAGAGTGGAGTAAAATCACTAAGTGCTAGAATGCAGTAAAAAATAAATAAATAAATAAATAAAAGGTTAAATAAAACAATTTTTTACCCCTTTTCAAGCCAAAAAAGAAGGTGAAGGGATAAGGTGGATGGGTGTGTGAGAAAGAGAGGTTTGGAAGTCGGTGAGGGTAGGGGGCTGACAAGAGATCGATCTGGGTGACTGAATATTGTGAGGAGAAGCACATAATCAAGGTTTTGGCACCCTGTCTTACGTGACAGCGTCCGGATTGACTATCGGATATGTTTATATGAAGCTACAGAACATAGTGAATGTTTTAGGCATAGCAGATAGAGTGAAGATTCCGGGGGCTTGAATGGTGAGTGAATGGAAGCGTGGCCCTTTGGACTGGGCAAATTTGGGCTGTCTGGATGTTGCTACTCTTCACCCTGCCCTAAGGTGGGAAAGGAGGTCCGGATGATGATGATGATGATGATTTAAGCCGAATGAAATAATTTGGTGTAAGCCAGAATACTGTACAGAATATGTCATCAGGTTGAAGGGTCTGTTCTGAATAAACTCACCAAGTGCCAGAGTGCAGTAAAAAAAAAAAAAAAAAAAAAAAAATCATGCAGTGAAGATGATTGTAAAGAACACAGTGTTAGTTTATATGGTGCCATTCATATTCTTCTGGTGATTGTAAAGACCAGATTTATTTTTTTACAGTGCTGGTCATATTCTTCTGGTAATTATAAAGAACACAGTTTTATTTTTTTACAGTGCAGCTCATATTCTTCTGGTGAAACTGTTAAATTGCTACAAGTACATGTTGTACAGTGCAGTATATGTTTGTGCTAGAGGCAGTTGTTCAGACTTATGACAACAAAATCAGACAGAGAAATTGGATGAGATGGAGCGCATTTTGTAACCTGATTTTTCTTTGGCAGTTTTCTCCTGCTGATGAGTGATGGACTCTACAAGTCATACCAGGATGCTACTGGGTCAGAGCAGGTCAATAAAGAGATTGCACAGATGGTGGTTGAGCAGGTAAGTATTGTATCTTTTTTTTTTTTTTTTTTTTTTTTTTTTTTTTTACTTCTGGCGTTTCAGGAATGTTGTGATTTTATATGTTTTTTACATTACTTTGTTCTGTATTGAAGTTTCAGATAACTTTAAGAATTATCTAAAGAACCTATAGTAAAGGGTAAAGGTTAAAGTTGGGACAGATGCCATGAGGCTTTGAATCTGTAATGGGTTATTCATCAGCTGTCCTGGGATACAAAGCCACTACATCATCCATGTTACTGGTTACCTCCCCAAGGTGTTGATCTTGGTCTTCATTTTATCCACCAACTCACAGAGATGAATGGACACCTGAGTCCATTGGTGGCAGCTACCCATGCTGGGATTCAGATCATGGTGCCAATGGTCATGCAGCATACCTAGTATGCTGTAATCAGGTAACAGCTCCTTCTGCCAGTTGCTGACTTGTAGCCAGGATTGACTCACCCCTACTGCCAGTCTGAAGGAGTGAGGCAGTCAACTGACACTCAGGGATGCAATAGGGTTACATCAAGCGAAAACTCATCACACAGTGATTTATTGCATTGTGAGGTCAACATAACTTGGATTCAGCGGGGATTAGGAGTGGGCCTATGACCACAATGCCATAAAAAATAATAAGAAAAAAAAAATCACCTGTAGTAAGCCCTAGGCTGATCCAAGTTGTCAGGGTCTCCCGAAGGTTGGGGGGAGAGTTGGAAGGCCTGGACGATCAGTCCAGGTCCTCAGGAAGAGGTGAAGAGAGATAGGGAGAGTGAAGTTGTGAGGCCAAGGGAGAGCGATGCAGTGAGCCTGATGGAGCTCGTACCGGTGAGGGCAAGGGACAGCATGGCAGTGTGGCAGCGGGGCAATGCACGTGTGTGCTAGGCAGTGATGAAGATGAGACAGACATGACAAAGACAGGTGATGCAGGATGTTGTATTTGCACACTGCTTGATGATGGCATTGACTCTGCCTCGGTACTAGTGGCAGGAGGGAAAAAGATGATGATAGTGGTGTGCCAGGCTGCCTTTTTCTTAGTTGCCAAGAGCTCCCTATATAGCCTCAAGTGTTGTTTGATGCCATGCATCATTGTGTCACACATCACTGGGTTTGGATCCATGTCCCAGATGTATGAGATACCTATTTCCATAATTGCTAGGAAGTCTTGAAGATCCTAATGCCGAGAACACAAAGGGGCTTGTCCTCGCTGCTGTCCACACCACCATCCATTCTCTTAACTCAGTGGGCTGCTCTGTAGGGAGTTGGTCAGCTTGGCTGTCCAGGACCTTTTGCACATCATCATCGACCACTTGGACGCAGTAGGCTTTGAGTGTGGCAGTGACATCCTGATCCATTGGCTGGAGCAACAGTGTTGTGTTGGGGGACAGGTAGACCACTTTGATATTATCCACCCAGTCCTCCATGCTCTCAGGGTGGTGCGGGGCATTGTTGGCTAGCAAAAAGAAATGGTTGACAAGATTGCTTCAACTGGCACAGTCACACAGGCAGAGGGACAGATATCCTGACATGTAAGAGTGGCAGATTGTGGAGGTCAGCCATGCCTTAGAGTTTCTCATCCAAATAACTCCTAGGTTCTCCTCCTTGAACCCTGCCAGCATTCGGGGTTTCTCCCAGTGATACACGAGGAGCAATTTGAGCTCCAGGTCTCCCTCAGAATTCACACCGAGGAGGAGGGTGAGGCGGTCTTTGGCTGCCTTAAACCCTGGTGCACATCGCTCATCCTTGCTTATGTACGTCTTCTGGGTGATAAGTTTCCAAAACAGGTATATTTCATTGAAGTTGAGGACCTGTTTTGAAGAGTATCCCCTTCCTCTATGATTTCCTTCAGCTTTGCAGGGAAGGCCTCAGCTGCCACATGGTCAGTACTACCAGTCTCACCATGCATGGTCACAGATTTAAGGCCAGCATGGGCCTTAATCTGCACAGATCAACCTGTGCTGGCCTGAACTCCTCCATGGGCTCCTTGCCTTCCCTATCCCTGAGATCCTTCCACAGATTGAGAGTCTTGGCACAACTTAAACTTCAGTGAAGAGCCTGCTTTGCTCAGTTTGGTTCATTAGCTCACAAAGCTAAGAGATGCTCTATCTCCTCCATTATAGGCTTCCTTGTTCTGGTTAGTCGTTTAGCAGCCAGGGTAGACACGTTCTGCAATGTCACTGGTAGAACATCTTATTTCTTTATCACCATCGGACATGTGAAGAGAATGGAGAATGAAAGACTGACTAAGAGGGTGTATCTAGGTGAGGTGGAGGGAGGGAGAGGGAGAGGTAGACCGAGAATGAGGTGGAGGGATGGAGTTGAGAGGTATATGAGGGAGGGGGGGGTGAGTTGGGGGGAGGGTAGTCAAATGGTGGATGACAGAGCGACTTGGAGGCGTTTTGTCTGCGGCCACCCTTTGCGGGATTAGGGCGTCGGGCTATAGATAGATAGATAGGGACCATCGAGACCATGGACCGGTGCAGCTTTAGGGCCTTGGTGATCTTGCTTGCCCCCCTGCCCCTTCATATGGTGCTTAACAGTGTTTAATTTCTTATTAAGAGAAAGACAATGCCTTGGTCATTTAGCCTTGCCATTGGCAGCATCAGTAGCATCACACTCAGCTGGAGGTGACACCAGACTGTTATGGGTTTCACGTATGTCACACAAAAATTTCTCTTAACTTTCAATCACACGCAGCACTATTCGTTATGTATTTGCATTGTTACATGGTGGTAGTGATGGTGCTGTGATGATCTTACACAGGCGAGAAGGTTAGGTAACTCAGAGACAAGAAGGGAGATGATCACAGGCTTGGGACGCATGATCAAGTGGGCGAGTGAGATGGAGTCTTTTTAAAAGGGTGGTGCAGAGGAGGCTGCCTGTGCAGAGGCCTATGAAGGAGATCTTATAAACAATGAGTGGCCATGTTGAGTCGATGTCTGACTGTTTGCCTGCATCACTACATCTGTACGAGATTCTCGTAGGCAACCATCACAAATATTGTTCTAGCGAATTCACAATAATTTTGCCATAGTTAATCCGAAAATGGGCTCAGCATTTTGTTCATCATTATAGCAATTTATCATATAGCAGACAGACATATAATGAGGCCTGACTGTATCTCTACACCACTCAGTTAAGTACATAGACACAGTATAACAGTTAAAAGTACCCTCAGACAACATTTTAGAATTGTAAGTTGTGAATACAGAAATAGACAGTCACAAAAAAGCCAACATAGTTAAAGTTTACATTCCACTGGACACTTCCCCTAAGTTTCCAGAAACTACCTGTACTAGAAAAACTGTCCAGGATAGAAAAATTTATAACTTACAACAGTGAGCAGCTTTACATCACAGTTAGTTTGCAGAATAAGGCTGATTTAATGAAGTTATGTTGTACCTCCATAATTCCTCAAGTTATGAGACCCTCAGTACATATGGGAATTACTAATAATCAAGTATGTGTTGGATATTATTAACTTATTAATTACTATCTGTCTGTCTATCTATAGCCAGACGCCATAATCCCATAAGGGGTGGCTGTTTGTCTTTGATTTGGTTGTTTTACAGGGAGGGGCACTAGCCCTCTACCAACTCACTTGTTGACACATAGGGAACACGTATGGGTTGGTTATATGGTTACCACCCAACGATGAAATGGTTTCCTGGCTTCCAGGAAACAATTAAACTTGTCACTTAATGTAAACCCACCTGAAAAGGACAGAAGAGTAATAAAAAGTGACAGGAAAGATGAGAGAAATAGGAAGAGAGGAGGGCAGACACAGAAAGAGAATGATAAAGGTGAAGGAAGAAGTAGGTGGCACTACATGAAGTGAGTGGGTGATGGTCGCCACCACCTGCCACCATTATTAATTACAAGGATTGATAATTATCCAGAATGTTTAGGATATTAAGCAGCTTCTTCATTCATTCATCATCTAATCTAGTGTTTCCCCTTAAGGAGTGTAGGAGCCCGGGACTAGTTGGTCCTCGTCCCTGAGAAGCGTTAATGAGCATTAAACCCCAACCACCCCTTGGATATAAACCTCCACCGGCTCAATCCGATTGGAATGCTTTAATTGCCCACTAAACCACCAGATGTCATAATGTGGTTACATGTACAGGTATATGGTTACCACCCAGCCTAGTAAATGGTTTCCTGGTGTACAGGAAGCCTTTTGGCTTGTTATTCAGTGTAGAGTCACCCTTAGACAGAAGGAAGAGGAAAGAATGAAGGAAAGAGAGGCAGAAGAGGAAGGACGGAATGAAGGAAGGAAGAGAGGAAAGGGCAGGCACTTGAGAGCAGCACTACATTGAGTGAGTGGATGGTAAGTGCCCCCACCAGCCACTAAGCAGCTTCTTAATTACAAGAATAACTAATTACCCAAAATATGTAGATTATTTTGCAGCTTATTTATTACAGTATTTTGTATCCCTTTACTTAGTTTGTGGAGCAGCCTACCCTGACCAGTGTAGCTCAGACTGTGGTGGACCGAGTTGTTCGTCTTCACCATGACAATTACCTGACCAAACAGCGCAATGTTACCAAGCGTGATGATATCACCCTTGTTATACGAAACTTCAACTTTCAATTGTGTGGTGCCTTACCTCGTGGCGGGTTCCTTCTACCACCAGTTCTTCCACCGTGTTCTGTCTCTCCTCGTCTCCCTAGATCAGTACTACCTCCACCTCAGGCACAGGTAATGTTCTGGTTATGTTGTATTTGATAAGCAGATTTTTTTTTTTCTTGGTATGTCGAAAAAAAAGAAAAGTATCGAATAAGTTTAATACTTTTTAATGTTCTGTTAAATTTCCTCTTATTATGAGGCATTTCAGGGATATTATCTATAATGTGGAAGTTGTTAGGAGATATTTTATCAAGTTTATCACTTCTGCCAATTACTTAGCTTGATTAAATGGAACTACACCACACATTTTGATCAATTTCATGATGGCAGTAAAACATGTTTAAGAGTAGATGGATGTTTTAGGTGGGTGGGTTCAGTAATAGTACGGGCGAGAAATAAGAGTGTGTAGTATTCCTGTGGAACTATGAGAGAGATCTAAGCCTGAGTTAGAGATGTGATATGTCAGAGTATGCCTGTCCTGTATATAGCCAATGCTGTTTTGATTGGTCACAGTGAATTAAACTGTGTAGTGTAGAGTAATTCAGAGTTTTGTGAATGTATATGAGTGTAAATATCAGAGAGCTAATACACTTAAGAGTAGAACAGTGGTTGTTGAGAGAGGTCAAGAACTCTCAAAGTAGCATATTGATGACAGGGGAGGGCTGAAAATGGTGGAAGAGTGTTAAGTGCCTTGGTGCTGTAATAGAAGAGAAAGGTAAATATGTAAAAGAAGTGGACAGTAGAATGGCCTAAGGAAGTAAAGTGACTAGTCCTGTGAAGATCTTATTATAGGGTAGAGAAATGAGTATGGAGACTGCATGGGGGCTGCAGGTAGGTGTTTTAGTGCTCACAGTAACATATAGGTGTGAGACCTTGAAATGGCCCTTAAAAAAAAAGTTAGTCATTAGAAATGGCACTGTTAAGGAATGCATGTTGTGTGTGTAGGATGGATAGGATAAGAAAAGCGGAGGTTCATGATGATATATTAGGAGTGTGGCTACCATCAGCTGTTGGGAATACTGCCATGAGAATGAAGTGTGGCTACAAGGTTTGTAACAGTCACATAATTACATAGAGTCAGAGTCCTAACTGAGACCCAAGTAGTTTTACAAATCTTATTTTGCATCTTAGATTTCTTTTTTCCCAACAATATCCAACAACTGTTGGGAGGTAATTAGCTGGTTTTTGTCAGTTATCTCAGCTTGTAGTCTGAGGAAAATCAACTGTTCCATGGCACCCTCAGGATAAGGATTCCTTAAGAGGAAGCATAGTGTCATTTCTGTGTATGTATGCTGTGTATGAAAATGTAAGATAGGGAAGTAGAGTAGTGCATCAGGATGATACAGTTTAGTGGAGTGAATGGGTATGAAGAAAGTTATACACATGAGTAAGTTTAAGAGTAGGAGGTGGTGTGGAAGATTAAGAAGGTTGATGGATACGTTAAATACACATGTGAAAAAGCAAAGTATAACATTGCATAAGCAGGTGAATTAACTAATTTATAAAATGGATAGGCGAAGTATGAGACACATATAACAAGGGTTGCATCCATGTATTAACTTGCTAGTCATCTGAATGGTTTCTGTCCAGCCGGCATTATGAATCTCATTTTTAATGTAGAATGTTAGGTCTGTGAGAAGGATCTGGGAATTTTGAAAGCTTTAGTGATGAGTGAATGGATGCACTGTTTGTTTCATGGGGTACTGTTATAAAGTTCTTTCATGCACTCCTGTTCCTGTTTGTGGGACTCATTCATCTCATACATTAGTGGGAAATAAGGTTAGGATAATGGATTGTATAAGTATGGATGGATGGATGAATGAATGGAACAGGGTACTGTAGTACCTTAGCCAGTTGGTCATTGTGGAGAAAGTTAGAAGTAACCATTGCTGTCCAGTGGACTGATGTAGGTTGATATTTATAATTGATGATAAATGCAATACCATTGTGCAAGGCTGACAGGACACTGAAGATTCCTCATTCTGAGTTTTGCTGAGCATATTGTAACATAGGGAATAGATATATATATTACAAGGTGGGGAACGTGGCATGTGTGAATGGGTTGGAAGATGGGAGGAAGCATGGAAGGTGAAGAAGATGAGTATGTATGGTAGTTGAATGTATGACAATTTGGGGTAAGGAAGTCAACAAAGCAAAAGACTTGGGGAATGATATAAATGGTTGAATGAAGTATATATCAAGATGCCCTTTGATAAGGGTTGCAACCCATTTTTAATTTAGTAGTCAGTATGGTAGTGTGCATCCCACAACCATTTGTAAATTATATTAAGAAAAAAAAGGTACTGGTTGGCCTGTGGGATTAATGATAGATGAGTGGATTTCTTTTTCGTTACGTACTCTGTTGTTAGTTCTGTCTTACTTCTGTTTCTGGATCCCCTCTGATGTAGTGGGAAATCAGGTTAGAATGATAATGATTTTTAATTTTTCCCAGGATCGTGAGGGAGTTGACCATTTGCTGTCTTCAGGAATGTTAGGGCGAGGTGGGGAGGACATGGGTCCCCTCCACCACACAGACACTAACACCACCTCCACAGAATCCTCAGACCTGCAGAATCCCAGCCTGACTCAGTTCTCCCTGGATGAGGATGGCAGAATACACCCCTATGTCAACTTTGATCAGTACTACCAGTCTATAGAAGAAGCTAAGGTGGCAGGCCTTATTACCGAATCACAATTGCACTTGTACAAGTGACTTATCATCTGGTACATAGGCAATACAGTACTTCTGCTCTACATGTAACACCACGTTGATCACCTCTACTTTTGCTCATTCATCTGGTAACTGTTTTTGACATCTTTGTATGTAATATCTCACTGACTCTTACATTCATCTTATGAGACAACAACAGAATTAATACCCCCGCACAATACTCGAATGACATTTGCACATTTAGCCTCTGCAGTTGACACAGATAATGCCATTTGAGCCATGTGATGTATAACATAATATGTTTTTTTTTAGAATATTTACTTATATTTTGAAATGCTCAATGCAATATGCTGGTGAAAACAGAAATCTGAATTTGTGGATGAGTAAGTACTTCAGTGCATTAATAGAAAAGGGAAGTAAATGTGCAAAGAAAGTTGAAAGTAGAGTGGCACAGGGAAGTAAGATGACTGTCACTATGAAGGGCTTCATGATAAACAGAAGTCTGAGTAGCCTACGGGGGATGCAAGAGGATTGCTTGAAGGTGTAATAGTGCCCACATAAACATAGGGTGTGAGATTTTGGTATTATGAGTGTGGAAAGGCAGGAGTAAGCAGTGGGAATGGAATGTTGAGGAATGTATGGGGAGTGGATAGGGTGAATAGGATAAGATATGTGTTGATTTCACAGAATGGTGGGTTTTATAATAAAAATATACAGGAAAACCTCAATATAATGGACTTCAATAGCCCGGAATTAGCTTTTATCAGAATTGAGGAGCTACTGGACTAAATTCCTATATATCGGAAAATGTCCAATAAAGCCAGAAGCAGTCCAGACTGCCTGACCACTTCAGCTATGTTCACCACAATAAGGTAAATAAAAGACATGTTTATCAGTGTACAGTACAGTATTATTATATACATTATACCATTTGATTTGTGTAGTGAAGGTGTAATACAGTACAATACGTCAGTGGTAGTGAAAACAGTTTAAAAACCATTGGTGCAATCCGGACTAATGTCTGATATATCGGAAAAAGTCCGGATTAGCAGAGAGAAATTTGGATGTCGCTTTTCTCGGAATTTCACTTTTTTTGGACTGGCTTGGGCCCCAATTAGTTCGTTATAGTGAGGTCTTATTGTATATTTATTAGCAGTTAGGATGTAGTGCCTGTGAAGGTTCATATCCATATCATACCAAGATTAAGCACCTTTAACTCCTCATTGTTTCATACAAATAGGAAGTTTCATTGATGGTGTTTCACAATAGGCCAGAGATGTGAAATACCCTTGGAGTTAATCTTCCCAGTCATCCTAGCATCCTTGTGAATGAAACTCCCATGTGTTGGAACCATAGTAATGGTGAGCTGCATCTCTTTTGATCAGTTAAGATAAAGTTCCATAAAAGCCTTTTAAAGCTGACTCCTTTAAAACAGACTTTTGTTAAAGTAGAAAAGTAAAATGAGACAGACCTTTCCAGAGTGAGTAAACATAGTCTTAAACAAGGAAGTAAACATGGGCCCAAAACATTACCACTGCATGTTTATTGTCTTTTTTTTTTTTGTTACTGATTAAATAAAATACTATGTAAGTTTATAGTTAATGGAGAGAATTGGTAGCATGTAAACAACTGAATTCTGGCACCATGTTGTAAATTTTCTCTGTGATGGAAACTGCATTGGTTTAAGAAATATGATATTAACACACACATTAATACCGTTTCCCATAACACATGAATGAACATGAGGATCAGTACAGTCTTCCTTCAAAACGTCATTCTTTTCTCACTGTTAGGTCTTGTGCGTGTCTTGTTCATTTTCGTACTAGTGAGTTACTCTGCCCTCTCAGCCTTCTCCAACACTTTTCACTCAAATTCCCTTCTTCTGTTTCCTGTTTGGGTCTCCATCCTTTTTCGCTCTTTTAATTTCACATTTCCTCCTGTTCTTTCCCTTCTTCCTTTGTCCTTTTTGTCTTGACTTCTTCCTTCTCCTGTAGTTTGCCCTTTTCTCCCTTGTTTTTAATCTTGCTTCCCCCAGATACTCTTCACTCCCATTTTCTTGAGCACATATCCTGTCACTATTCTGACATGCATGTTGTCATTGAAGGCTCTAAATATTGCCATGACATTGGGTTTGCTGTTGTGTTCCCTGACTCCTCCTTTCAAAGAACTCTTCCTCCCATTGCAGGTTTTCTCGCTGCAGAACTTTATGTTATTCGTTTTGCTCTGAAGTTTGCTCTTAAACTCTCTTCCTTCTCCTTTGTTATCATCCCTTATTCTCTTAGTGCACTCACTTCCTTACACACCTCGTTTCACTTTCATCCCTTGATCACCCTAAGTCAGGAGTGGCTGTTCCTTCTTTCTGTCTGAAGAAAGTCTCAGTTTGCTTCTGCTGGGTCCCTAGCCATGTTGGGATTACAGGAAATGAACAAACTGACTCATTGGAGTGTTCAGTTACTATTTCCTGTAGGTCCTTTCTCCACCCATTCCTTTGCTTGCCTGTTTTCCTGCTCTAACCCTTCTTTTACATGAACCCTGGCAATCCTTATTGGACCCACAGGTTAACAACAAACTTCCTAGTATTAAACCCTCAGTTCTTCCTTGGCACACCTTGACCCATCGTAGTCATCGATGGGAAACTATCTATACTCATCTTTTTGCATGGGTCATACCTACTTTTATCTGGCCATTTAATGGACTGTGGCCCTCAGACATTCTGTTCATGTTGGAACGTCCTCATGACTATTCATCACATTTTCATTGATTACTCGATTACACTCCAACACAGTCTCTCAGCTTTTCCCTTCCTTGCCTCACTACAGTGGCCCCCACTGCTTGCTGATTTCATAGGTGACTTTCCCACTGTTTCTCTTTCCAACATTATCACTTTTTTTTTTTTTTCTGCACTGCAGGTCATGCATTTAATTTAATTATTCCTTCTGCTCTCTTCTACCTTAGTTCCATGTAGCCATATTATGGCTTGGTGCTAGTTCATCAGTATTCCATCAATCCTTCGATTTTCTTCCAAAATATTTTACAGAATTTCATGTACATTTTCTGTTCCCGTTACCAAGATTAGTGTCATGTATAATTTTTAGGTGTTAACCTTCATCATGCTGGATGGTGGTAACCATACAACTACATGGCGGTGATGTGGAGCATACTTTGGTGCCCCTGTTAACTGTGTGAAGAGATGTAAGTGCTGTGTAAATCTGGGAACTAAACCTCCATACTATTCCCTGCATCTCATTGTGGTGAGGTATTAGCTGCTACAAAAGAACAACAGTTCATTGCACGGGACAGCTCTGTATGGATGGTTACTTGCCTGTTGTTGATGAGTCTGCTTGGCCAGACAGACTAGGGTTGTCAGTGACAACAACAGCAGCCCTTAACATCTTGAACTGCAGTCATATTCATGCTTTGCTTCTTATTCTAGTCATTAATTAATGTTTTACATTGTGTTATATGAGGATACTGGCTGAATTGGTAAAGGAGAGTTACTGCAGTTTGCGAGCAAATGTGTTCAAATTTTGGCTGTTGCAGAGAAGTGGTTGGGGAATTAAGATTCATTAAATAAGTTTCCTATACTTGCCCGATGTCCATCAACTTTCCTTTAAAACTCCCTGTGTAAAGGCCATTTCACTTCATAAAAGAGTGTGTATTGATTCCTTGTTGGTGACATGTGATGGTTTATAGGTGGCCAATTGAACTTTGGCTGCATGCTGATAATCTTGTGTTCAGCATGTGTTGCATACTGGTATTTTTATCTGATTTTTCTTTTTCAGTATTCTAGCAACATTTCACCATGGCTTGTTCTCAGTTCTTTTACACAATTTTTATTGGGAAGAGGCAGTCATTACAGTACTTGCTTTTTTTCAGATTAGCTCTAAAATGCATTTTTTCTTCCATTCCTCTGGTATAACATAACATTGCCCATTAAACAATACTATGGGAACATTTCTATATTTTCAGACCCTGATAACTTATCATTTTACCAGAATTTATGATGAGTATCCAGGTGATGAAATCAAATGTCTGGTGTTAATGAAATTCACAGCAAAGTGATTTGTGTCATGGACATGAAAAAAACAAACTTATGATGATTGGGTAAAGAAGATGCTTGCATGATATTGTCATATGGAGAGAATGGTTGTAGACAGGGTGGTGAAATGGGTATATGTGAATCAGTTTGATGGTTAGAGTTGTGATAAGCCTAAAAGGTGGAGGAATATTGTACATGAATGTGTAAGAGAGTAAGATGTAGAAGTTGATGAGGCTAGGAAACTATGGGACTGAGTTGATTGGATGATTTTTTGGAGTAGTATATGATTTAGGTTTGACATTTTTTTTTTTCTTGTTAATGGTCTTTTGTTTCGCAAAAGTGCCACTTCTTCGTAAGGAATCCACTAGCACTTGACACTCATTTACACTTACAATTACAAGAATAATCACTCATATACAATGCAGACTTCTTCATCATTAAAAAAAAGAAAGTGGCGATAGTTACATCATATAATCGTCTTTCACAGCATCTCCTCAAATTGCAGCTTCTTGAAAAAAGAAGCATTTTGAGCTGCCCTTTAAAAGATTCAACAAAGGTTAGTTGCCGCATGAATGATGGCAATTATTATATGACCTAGTGGCTGTGTAAGAAAAAGATTGATCAGAGAAAGACTATTGATGAACAGCAGCAAACACATCAAGGTGCAAGGAAACATTTTCATTTCTTAACATCACACCTGGGTGTGCCAACTGAAGTTTCGATAGTTCAGTAAGATACATTGGTTTGCCTGACTGAAGAGCCTTGAAAGTAATGACACAGTTTAAATTCAATTCTAGCCTTTACTGGCAACAAGTGCAACTTGGTTAGAAATGAGGTGGTCGGGATTCTTGAGGGGAGGCCAGAGATAAGCCTTGTTGCTCTATTAAACTCAAACTGAACCTTCTTTAATAGATAATTTGGGAGGTCAGTCCATAATGAATTACAGTAATCAATATGAGACAAGACCATAACATGGACTAATGTTAAGAGGCAACATTCTTTCAGTAGCTCTCTCACAGAGTACAGGTTTCTGATATGCAAATTATAATGTCTGACAAATTAATATGTTTTATTATAGAGTAATTTGGTTTTGAATTGAAGTATACACCCAAGTTTCAAACAAAACTATCTGGATGCAGTTGTGATTCGCCAGTTTTCAGCGTAAGGACAGTGTCAGCATCACCACCACTCCTCTTTCCTCTGATAATGATGGTATCTGTTTTATCATCATTCAGCTTAAGTCACCTCTTTGCCATCCAGATTTTAATATCAGTCATCAGGAATTTCAGTTTATTCTTGGTATCATTAATATCTGTTGTTTCAACTCAATGCTTAGTGTCATCAGAATAAAGTTGATAGGATACATCATGTGCATCAAGTACTGTACCCCATAAGCTACTCGTATTAACTGCGAATAGAGCTGAACCTAAAACATCCCTGAGGACCTCCAAATAGAAGGGGAACTGAGTACGAGTAAATGTTGTCCGCAACTACTCTTATTATCCCTCAGACAGATACGGCTTAACCCTTTAACCGCGGGCATTGTTTTGCCCTGATTGGCCTCTCCCGCGGGGGTTCCAGCCAAAATGTAAACAAACTTTAAACCTTTATAACTCTGCACAGAATAAATCTAGAGCGAAAAATAAGGTACCATTAGAAAGTACTAACCTTCGGCTTTGCAATGATGTAGGTTTCATGATTTCGTTGACTATCACTGGATGGGCAGTGCCATTAGAAGTGAGCGATCTAAAATCACTATTTTTTGCTCACCATTACCAAATGCCAACCTCATTCTGATAATAATACTATAAACATATATGAACACTGCACATACGATAAACACCCACTCTGTGTTCACTGAGGCAGGTAAAAGGCACTGTAATTGCCCGCACTTCACGGCCACATCAGCGGTGTTGTAATCACAATTTTTCACTCACACACCATTACCAAATGCCAACCTCATTCTGATAATAATACTGTAAACATATATGAACACTGCACATACGATAAACACCCACTCTGTGTTCACTGAGGCAGGTAAAAGGCACTGTAATTGCCCGCACTTCACTGCCACATCAGCGGTGTTGTCACTCACACAGCTGGACAGATACTGATGCGTGTTTGGTCAGGGGTGGGGTGGGGTCGGGGGCCCGGGGGGTGGGAGGTGGGGGTCGGCTGGAGTAAAAGAACTTAATAGCTACTCTCCCTTGAAACAATTGGCGCACGGAAAAAACGCGCGGTATTCAAAATATTCACACACATTCGAGAATGACACCCGCGGTTTGGTCCAGTTTTTGCAATGTCATTCTAGGATGACACCTGCGGTTAAAGGGTTAAGGAGTAAAAGAGCATAACCACGAACACCATAAAAATACAGATCATTTAGCAGTAGTTTATTATCTAATGTGTCAAAAGTTGCAGACGGTTCCCACAGAACCAAGAGAGAAGACATCCCACTGCAGGTGCTCAGAATGAGTTGTCATGAATCTTTGTTAGTGCAGTTTTAGTTGAGTGGTACACTAATCCCTGTATGCCAGTGGAACAGGAGATACAGCACTGTTTCATTCATTAATGGCATGATGTGATTTAGCCCACTCGGTAATCTTGGACAAAAATGACAAGTTAGAGACAGGATTATAGTTTAACATGCTCTCAATATCAACACTAGGCTTAAGTAGGGACAAGGTATGTTTCTCAGACTACTTTCTTACAAGCATCTGTTTACAATTTTACAAATAAAGTCTGCTGCATGTTTGTACCCCTCTGGCAACTGCGACACATTGAATGTGTCAAGTGGGCAGTATGTTTAATATTCCAATGGATGAAGTGATGCAAGCACATATCTGCGTATGCACCTTGATTAGAATTGAACTTCCATCACGGAAAGAAACACTGTCTGATTCGTTTCATATTCGAGATATCCAAGTTGAGAAGAATGAAACAAAATCAGAAGCCAGTTGGGCACCAGATACAAAAATTGATCTATCAGTATTCATCTGACTGATCAGATTATCCATAACTTTTTTTTTTTTTTTTTTTTTTTTTTTTTTTATAAGTTGGCTTAATCTTGATAATTTGCTGTTTGGGTCTTTACTGTATGGATGGAAGCCCTTCTCGTCTATACATCATGCAAAAGATTCTGTTCAGTCTGATTCAAGCGCCATTCACTTTCTGCTTTCCTACGTTGTCTCCGCAGAGAATTAATAGATAGACCATACCACAGAGAATTATTACATACACTAGTGGTCTTTACTACTTCAGGACAATGATGGTCAAAGATAGACCCAGACTCATCATACATACATACATGCATATATATATATATATATACAGTATATGTATATCATCACCATCATCATCATCAGCCGTTTTGAGTATCCACTGCAGGACCGGCCTATCCCGACCGAAGTCGGGACGATACAGCCAATGTATCTCTACCAAGTGGCTTAGGCTATCTAGTAGAGATTGTATGTAGAGTGAGAAGTGCTTGTAAGTGTAATTGTAATGTTGGAGTGGCTTTGGATGTGTTTGTAGTCTGTGAACCAAGTGTAATCGGCCTACACAAGCTGACTAGGTGCAGCATACTTTATAGTAAGCGACACTGGTTCAACCACAGCACCCCTTGTGTCCGCCAATGCAGTACGTGGCCAGGTGAACACTCCCAAAGTTTATTACCCTGGCAGGGCGCGAACCCTGGTTCACTCGTGTACGAATTGCACACTCTGCCATTGTACCTATATAAATATATATATATATATATATATATATATACATATATATACAGTATATATATATATACATTTATATATATACATACTGTATATATATATATATATATATATATATATATATATATATATATATATATATACTGTATACAGTAATATATATATATATTCATTCATCATTCATTGCCAGATGCCATGTATCCCCAACGGGGTGGCCAAGGGCCCAGGGTTAATTGTTTTACAGGGAGGGGCACCAATCCTCCACCAACCCCACCCGACACGTAGGGATGCCAACAGCATCTGGTGTTCCCAGGCGGTCACCCATCCAAGTACTAACCAGACCCAATGTTGCTTAACTTCGCTGATCGGACGGGAAGCGGTGTACTCAACGTGGCATGGCCGTTGGCGTATATATATATATATATATATAAATATATATATATATATATATACTGTATATATATATATATATATATATATATATATATATATCATCATCATCATCATCATCATCATCATCAGCCGTTGAGGTCCACTGCAGGACCGGCCTATCCCTACTGAAGCAGGGACGATACAAGCCAATGTATCTCTACCCAGTGGCTTAGGCTGTCTGGTAGAGACTGTATGTAGGGTGAGAAGTGCTTGTAAGTGTAATTGTAGTGTTGTAGTGGCTTTGGATGTGTGTGTAGTCTGTGAACCAAGTGTAATCGCCCCACCTTAAGCCGATTGGGTGCAAGCATACTAGTATGCGACACTGGTTCAACCACAGCACCCTTTATGTCCACCAAAGTAGCAAGTGGCTCGGTGAACGATTCCCAAAGTTTTTACAACTCTGGCGGGAGGCGAACCCTCATCTATCAGCGTGCGAAACGCACACTCTACCACTGTACCACAGAGGCTCCATATATATATATACAGTATATATATATATATATCCATCCATCCATCCATCATCCAATCCTACATTGCCCCTCAAGGAGCGTAGGAGCCTAGGGCTAGGCAGTTGGTCCTGACATTTAAGGTGAGAGTGACCAGCCTCACTCATCCCTAAGTGGCATTACATGAGCAATAAACCCCAACCATCCCTTGGATATAAACCTTCAGAGGCTCAGTCCGATTGGAGTGTAATAATTACCCACTAAACCACCAGGTGCCAAAATTTGATTATATGGTTGCCACCCAGCATAGTAAATAGTTTCCTGGTGTACAGGCAGCTATTTGGCTTGTCGCTCAGTGTAGAGTCACCCACAGGCAGAAGGAACAGAAAAGAATGAAGGAAAGAAAGACAGAAGAGAGAGTGTAAAGTCACCCGCAGGCAGAAGGGCGAGGAAAGACTGAAGGAAAGAATGACAGAAGAGGATGGAAGGAACGAAGGATGGAGGAGAGAAAGGGCACACACCTGAGAGCAGCACTACATCGAGTTATATATATATATATATATATATATATGTATATACTATACTGTATTCACCAAAATGTTGGAAGAAAGACCAGAAGAAGCAGTGTTGTTTAACCCGTCACATCCCGAGCTATTTCGCACCTCTGACATCCCCCAATCCCGAGGTATTTAAAAAAAATTTTTTTTTGGCTAAAACCTCCGCTTTTGGTGAGAAACATCGAAATTTCAAAGAGAAATCGCTCACCTGTGGTTTAAAATACTTGATCCAGGTAGCAGTACCTCCTTACCTGACTGGGTTTTCTAACAGGCTGGCACCAAAGAAAACGAGTTCTATGGGAGGATAACTATTTCACACCACTCATAAACGGTATTTATTTATTTACTTGGTACGAATTTATATGTAGTACGAGAGTATATTGGTTTTCAAACAGTAATATAGGCATTATAAGCATTGTTTCACTCACTAACTCATCGCCATACCTGACCTTCTTTTACCACATTACCTGATCATCATTTCTGACTGTTTCTTCCTCTAATGCTATGTAAATTTTGTCCTCCACATTGTCATTGATTGGGGAATCACTCTGGCCCTGAATGTCTTTATTGGCCAGGTCACTGGTAACAGGTGAATTGCCGAGACAATGGCATGCGGGGGGGAGGGGGGAGGTTATGCAGTGTAAGGCATTGTCCCTGCTTGGCATCTTGTAGAGGAATAGATGAAGGTGTCCTGTGTATACATACGAAAAATCACGCGCGAAAATTGAAAATTGTACAAATTAGGGATCTTGCAATTGCACGACCTACTAGTACGTCGTCGGGACTGGCAAATGCAAAATGTTGCAACGTACCCATACGTCGATGGGACGTCTCGGGTTAAATGCTGATCAGCTTCACAACACTTCAGATGATGATTAGTATTCCTGTAATTTATCTGGTAATCATTTTATAAGAAAGGAGTTTGGGGATTTCAAACCTGAAAGTAATGAAAGCACTATGAAATCAACTTAATCAACCTCCACATCAAGTATGTGACTGCAGCCAGCAGAAGATAAGATCAAACTGAGGACATGTCCTGAGATATGAGTCAGTTGATACTCATAGTTCAAACCATTTTGTTGTTTATGAAGGCTCCAACTTGTTTGCATGCATTGGTCTTGGTCACTTAATGGTGACTTTCCATGCTCCTTGGTCTTTGGCAGCCTCCCTGTTCAGTCTTTTATCACAGAGGTCACACTCTGATCTCATCCCTGGTCTTTTTTTGTCTGCCTCTTGCAACCCTACCCTCGATGTTCACACTTCTTACCTTCCACACCCAATTGTTATCTTCCAGCCTCTTAACATGCCCAAACCATCTCAGTTTACCATTCCTTATCACAACACCAATACTCTCCAGTCCCATCCTTCCTGTCAACTCTTCAGTTGCAATCGTAGCCCCCCTAGGCCTCACACTCAAGGATGTACTACACACCCATCTAGAAATTATTCTGAAGATTATTCTGGTCAATTAGTTCAAGGAATTCTGATGAAAAGGATTTCAACTGCAGGTTGTCAGTCAAAGAACTGAAATCACCACAAAATATCAGTCCACCAGATTTTAGGAGGAAATGCTTCTCGAAACTGGTCAAACTCTCCCATGAACCCCGATTCCTGCTAGGATGGCCTGGTCAATATGCAAATTCAGTTCTAATAGTTTGCTGATAGAAGTTTATTATTACTTCCTTAAATTCAAAGTAGATGGAATAAATTAATAATTTATGTAAGAAATATTCATGACCATCATAGACTCGATTAGTGCTATACCTCCACCTGGATGGTCAGCAGCAGTCCTGGGAACACTTATTATACTGTAATATGTTTCTTAGGCAAGGCATTGCAAATAATACTAATATCAGATTTACGCAACCAAGTTTTAGTCAAACACAAAATGTCAAGGTCATGCTAATTTAAAAATTTACTTAATAGTCATATTTTGAATGGAATGAATGTGTAGAGGACTGAGTTTTACATGACGAGGGGGGTGTCAATTTTTTGCGTGGACTAAGTTGGTGTTTTCAGTTAATATGTTCTTGTGGGAAGTCATAATTGGGCACTTGACTAAATGCAAAATGAGCTACTAACTGGAAATCAACATCAGCTTCTCAGTACCTTACAGAAGAGAAGTTTATGCATTTGGGAGAGTCTATGTTTCCACAGTTTTTAGATTAATGGGTTCCCACACAAGAAAATGCATTTGGGTTCATTGCTTTTTTATATTAAATTTCCCAGTTGACCAAGATCCTAACAATGGTGACACTGCGTAACCCAAAATTTGTCAAAGGCATGGCATCTTTTAAGATCTAAGGTACATAGATTTAATTACTCTGTTTTACAATAAAGGAGTGGACTTCAGATATCTTTAAGGTGGCTCTTTAGTTACATTCTTAATTTTGAGAAGGTTGAGAGTACAGCCACTTTCCACAAGCATGTGAATTTTCCTGTTCTCATCTAAAATGCTTGGAATAATGTGAGTCATCTAGAGAAAGAAAAAGACCCATTATGGTTGTCTTTGACAGCATTTTCTTTGGCTCAGATACTCAGTAAAGAGCTTCTGAGCCAAAACATTGCTGCACTAGCATCTGCCTTAGCTCTTTCTTTGGGCAGCTTAACAGCAAGGGTCCCTGATCTGCTGTTTACTAGACAAGACTCATAATGCATTCTCCACATCTCCAGTAGCTGCAGACAACTTGGCCTTATCATTCCCAGTGCAATCCTTTGGTTTCAGCACCAGGGCACGGTGGCAATGTTCTGCTATGTCACAGCTGGATTGTTGATGGGATCTTTCCATTCCTTCCATAGCTTAAATTCTTGTTTTAAGATGTCATTAAATGATGTTGAGAGATCTTGGGGAGTTGCCTCAGTAATGTTGATCCTATCTTCCAGAGCTTTCATCCTCAAAGGTATATCCCCCATAAATGTCAAGAACACCTCTCAAAAGCATCTTGACTTTGTTGGTTAGTTCAGTCTCCATACCTGCTCCAATAGTACCCATATCATAGCTGCCACAGTACAAGTACAGTCAGATTCCGGGCTGTCTCTTTGACAGAAAACTAATCATCATCCTCAAGGCCTACACATGTAACATGATGCCTTTAACTGCAGTGTCAACAGTTCTGTGCCTTGGCTGACTTTGCAACAGACTTTCTGCATCCCACACACTGAGAATTATCAGCTTTATCCAGACTAATGTTGAAATTAACTGAGACCAGATAGAAAGAGTACAAACAAAAAAAATAAATAAAAAAAAGCAAAGAAAAATACTAGATGTCAAGCAGCACCCTCGCAGTTGGTTCCACTTGCACAGACACCAAGTATACTAACGGTACATACCACATGGGGGGGAGGGATAGGCTGTTCTACCTCTTCTGGATAAGGGTAGAGATAGTTGCAAGTGTGGTAATTTTTTCCAGTAACAAATGACTTTGCACAAGAGCACACCGATTTACCTCACTGGCCACAACACTGCCACTGTGCAGATGGGTAGACCTGTGCAATGGAGCCAGGATTCCAGTGGTTTGAATTATGTAGGAATGAGTGCCTGGCCCATTTCACTGGGCATGCTTATAGTTTTCCCTGTTTCATGCTTTCTGCTTACTTGTTTTCTGCATCATACTCCACCTTATCCTTAGGTGCAGTATGTTATTTCCACCCCATCCACTGTGAGTTTTGTTCTGTATCTCATATTAGTGTGAGCTAGTATACTGTGCTGTACAAACAGCATTCTGCCTGTTCTGTCTATTGCCAGATGTCTTAATCTTAGAAGGGCTGGCCGCAGCCAAATCACTTCCATGTTACCCTGCCCTCTGCCATCAGGCTGTACAAACATAGAGGGAAAATAAAGAGTACTGGTGCTTCCTTGTTTTGCATAAGCTCATTAAATCCTTAACTGATTAGTGCTACTGGTATGATTAAATCATTTATAGAAACACTACTGATGTAGAGAAAATTACATGTTTTTAGTTGCTTCACTTACCCACCTGAAGTATGATTTCTGTGGGTGGAAGCATGTACACATATCCTTGGTTGAATAAGGGACCTAATAAGGTGTCAGTTAACTGCATAATTTGAAATCTGCAAAGGCTAAGTGCACATGAGCAGGGAACTTAATGTGTTATTTAATAAAAAATATGATGTTAAGAACAGAGATGGACAGCAGTGAAAAACATATATCATGTAAAAGAAACCAACATGGACTGGAATATCAACTATCAAAAAAAAAAATAATAATAAAAAATAAATAAAGGTGGATCATCAGACATGTAGGTGATATTTAGATAATACTGTACTGCTGTGAAAAGCAGAAAACAGAAGAATGACTCACTGGTGTCTTAAGTAGAATATCATCATCATCGTGATCTTCTCTCATTTTCTCACCCACAGATGGGGTGAGGTAGGGGCCAGAAAGCAAGGACAAGGAAAAAGGCATGGTAGTGGGACAACTAATCAACAGCATGGCCAATGAAATGGGTCATACATTCTCATTCACTTGCCACTCAAGCTTCCAGAATCCTGACTACCTCTCAGGTATGCCTTTCTACTCATATGTGTTTCATAATTACTTATCAGCATCAACTCTCGTTTTAAACAAGGGATGCTACATTTGTCATGCACTCCTCAGTACAAAGTTCATCCAACCAGCTTGGTTGCTTGTCAGTTCTATAGCTTCATTGACCTCCACATCTCACTCTCTCACACACACATTTACCATATCTATCCACTTTCTTCTTGGCTTATCACATTTCCCCCCCTACTTTCAGTTTCACTCATATAAACCCTTTTCATTACCAGCTATATCCATTCTATCCATATGACCATACCATCAAAATATGTTTTTGTCTACTCTTTTGTCTGCCAACTTGGCTACTTCACATCTTTCATGAGTCATTAATTCTTATCCTCTCCATACACATTTATTTGTTGTTGTTGTTCAGCCCCAGTCTGTCTGGCTGAGCAGACCTATCAACTACTAGCAAGTAACTGCCCTTGCAGGGCCATACCATGCAGTGAACTGATGTTCCCTCGTGCCTGAGAGTGCCTCTCCACAGCAAGGTGTGAGGATTAGCATGCAGGTTTGGTTCCTGGATGGATGCTGCATTTGCATCTCTCCACCCAGTTAACAGAGGCACCATAGCAGGCTCCACCCCATTACTGTATTTGTTTATATGGTTACCACCCAGCATTTAATTGGTTCCCTGGGTTACTAGGAGTAATAAAAGTGATAAGAAGGAAAGGAAGAAGTAAGAAATGAAGAAGGCAGACACAGAATGAGAATGAGAAAGGGGAAGGGAGAAGTAGGCAGCACTACATCAAGTGAATGGATGATGGTTGCCACCACCTACAACCCACATTTCACTGCTTTATGAAAAAAATAGCTTATCAAGATAAATCAGATATCTTTTATCAGTCTCCCATGATACTTTATTTCCTTTCCTGTGGTTTTCAATTGGAAAATAAAGCTTAGTTAACCTCAAGAATCTGGCAACATGTTATTTAGTATATTCTTCCTACTGCCAGACAGTTTTATGAAACTTAGGAAAGCATCTCATACTGAAGGGGGTGGAGAAAGCAATGTGTAACTCCAATGCAAATAGCCTGTTCCAAGCCCAGTAAAACTGTCAGAAATAGATAATATCACACTAGAGCAGAGTGGTTAAATGGTGAGAGTCCAGATGTCTTGCTGAATCCTAAGAGTGAGAGCAGTGCGGTTATAGAAGTCCAGGTCCGGGAAGAAAGTAAGTCCCGTTGCTATCTCCACATCATGAACTCTGGCACTGAACTCATTGGCAAACCGGCTGCCTTCCTACAGATAGGAGAAAAGACAAAAAGTAAATCCTCAAAAAAAAAGAAGACCTCAGTTTACCATATTTTAACTCAAACAAACTCTTTTAAGTCAACTTAACAGCTTCCTAGTATACAGGAAAAGGATTAGTAAAGTGGTGGATGTGCCTTACTGACTGACCGCATGACAGCTTCAAGCTGTACAGTATCATGTGGAGTCCACAGAAGATTATTACACAATGCATGAACTCTTTGGGTACCATACCATAATGTATCTGATAAGATAAGTATGCAATACAACATAAGTAGCAAGGGTTCATAATTAATATGACCATCAAACTTAGGGTTTAATGAACTGTATCTAATGACTAATTGTTACCCCAATTACTGTATTACCGTATACAGAAGGATTGTTTTAATTGTGACTGAACTGCTTGCTAACATATTATGCTAATTCTAGGGAAATATTTTTGTATAAGAAAAAAGAGAAAGCAATCTAGTAAGTGCCCAAAACTAGAAAGTTTGGACAAATTATTTTTCCCTTTGAAGGATATTAGGTCCAGGTAAGGTCTTTTGGTACCATTTACATCATTATCAATATATGACATATGAGTTGCTTAAAGACCATAAAGATAGCAGGTTACTTTTAGCATCTGGAAAATACTAATTTGATATATATATAGTATACTGTACTATGTCATTCATTTATTTTGAATATTTCGTGGAGAAAATGCTATTTGAAAGAATATTGATGCCTCATGAACTGTTATCATGTAATGAAAGACAGAATTTAATGAGTGTTGCCCAAGCTAGGGTTTGGCTTGGGCCCAACATGATATGAGCACATTACATGGACCACTGAGACAAGAGACTGGAATAGAGGTACTGGCTTTTGTTGCCAACCGGCTGTGCTGGCTTGTATATGTCACATTACACTGCATTTTTTCTTCGCAAAGAGATTAATTTGGTGAATTATGAATGTGCCTGCACATGCACGGTAACATAGCATTGGAGGGCACCATTGGGCTTGATGGATGATGGAACCTGCAGTCTGAACCCGGAATGTGAAGACTAGGGCAGTAGCATCCTACCCAGGGATTATACTGTACTAGAGAGACATTACCATCCAAGCCTTGCCCTACATTCCACACCACTGTCAACCAGTGTAATGACAGAATGAAAATTAACCAATTAATGACTGTCCTAGCTATGATTCAACTCTGTTGCCAGTGTGATACAAGTGTACAACGTAGATCACGAAGGTAAGAGAAGCACCCTGCTTTCTACTGGGTATGTGAGTTTTTATGAATCCCATTGCAGTCAGAATATGTACCACAAAATTTTTAATGTAGAAGACATGGAAAAATGCTAACTATGAACCCATCTCTTTCTGGCAGGAATTTAAGTGCTTTATAAACCACTTCAGCACCATTATTTCAGTTTTAAGCAGGCTGCCAGCTGATGATTTTACTCAGCTTTGGAGAGACACCTCACAGTGAAAAGGGCTCATGAAAACTATGTGTAACCCATCTATTTTGAAAAGTCTGCTTTAAGCAGACTGAAACAGTCTGGAAGTAATATGAATAAAATGCAAATGGCATTCTCACAGTGAAGGGGCTAAGATGTGTAAAATATAAATCAAGTGCTAATAAGCTGAAGATGAACTCACAAGGCAGTTGGACATGAACTGTGTCTGTGGGAATATATAGGCAGCAGCATCAAGCCTGGCATGAGGGCAGAGGTCTATGGTAGTCACTGGTAGCTCACAGCAAGTCACCACTGCAAACAGGTCTGATGGGACTTCAGGAGTGCTGACAAAATAATGAAGTAAATTTAACAATCACTGAAAGCATAAGATGTATAGTTTGTAGATTATGCAACATGATGATCCACTCATGCAGTGGATATTATCACAAGTGCATAAAGCTGAAAAACCTAACAATTCAACAGCATAGTTGGACACTGGATAGTGTAAGTTTCTGGTATTCAGCTGGATAATCCTACCAAATAACCTGTCTGGTCTGTCCTACAGAAATTATCCACTATCTGGCCAGATTATCAAGTACATTTTAGTTAATTTCAGTTCACAACACTGTAAAAGCTGAAGGATTTAGAGTGAAGTACAATCTATAGCTAATTTGATGTACAGCTATCCAATACCTTTCAGTACAAATTGTTTGAAGTACCTGAATGATGTGAAATTATCTGGAAAGGAGTCTGCATCATTGTCAAACACAGGTCCGAATATCATGTTGAGAGGTCCCAGTAAATCTAACCATGCTGGAACAAACTTTTCTACTAGCTGACTCCACCTTCCAGCCAACTGCTGCGACACTGGCACTGCATTGCTCACAAGGTATGGTTCTCGTGCAAATGAGAAGTTTTCAGAGTATGCTGCATGGGGGAGCCAGGTTTTAGTAATGCTTGAGGAAAACAAGTCATGTTAAAAGCAGTGATTAGTGTGATGGAGAGAGCTAAGAGGCATCCAGATGAAACAGCTAACAATTGATTCAGCATGGTAAGGAGTCAGCACATGTATGAGGCCCTCTCAACTGGAGAGTGCCAAGCACCATCGACTGTGAGATGTACATTTTCGTCTCCAAGTCCCCATGAATGGCATAACTTCCATGATTTTCAACTGTGATTCTTGTCCATCTCTGACTCAAAGTCTGGAAGGTAGGAGAATGAAGACTATCCAGGACACGTGTCACAATCAGAAGGGCAGTAGGAGAGCTGTGTTGTGGACAAAAATGTGCAATCCACGATTGATGGTGCTTGTCCCTTGCTGGTCAGGAGGGCCTTATATATCAGGCGAGGGACTATCTTGAAATGCCATAATCTGTATTATACAAATCAAATCCAGGTGCAATAATGATCAGCAAGCTTAATTTCACTTAGAACTTGGCCAAGGATGAGATGAAGGGGTGGAATGGAAAGGTACATGAGAGAGGGGGATGTGAGCTGGGAACAGGGCAGTGAAATGGCAGGGGACAGGGCGAAGGGAGGCAATTTGTTTGTAGCCACACCTTATGGGATTAAGGTGTTTAGCACTAGATAGATAGATAGACTAGACACATACTTTGTTTCCTCTCCTGCATCCATGAACTTGTCCCAAGGTTCTTGCCACTGATGGAAGCATTGCCAGATCTCATTTTTCTTGATTTAGTTACATTTTTTGTTTAGTTTATAAAAGCTCTGACATGCTTGCATGAATTGGTCTTGATCACCTAATGACAGCTCTCCACACTGCTTAGTCTCTGGCAGCCTCTCTAATCAGTCCCTAATCCCTGAGGTCATATTCTTTGACCTTGTCCGAGGTCTTTCTTCAGTCTGCCTTTCACAGCCCCACTCATGTTGTTCACATCTCTCACCTTCTGCTCATCAGAATGCTCATTGTTTCAGATATGAAGGCTTCATTTGTTTCAAAAATTATTTACAGTACTTTCATCATGAACTTCAGTTTAGGGAATGCCCAGAAGTCGCATAGGTGCATGAGGTGGAGCTAAAAGAATGTACTTCTCAGCCAAAAACTGCTAGGTAATACAGTAAATGCTGCATGGCTAGGTGCATTGTTGTGGTGAAGTAGCCACCTGCCATTCATTTTCTCATATTATTTGCATCTCACTTCATGCAAATGTTTAAAAAACTTCCAGGTTGTAAGACATGATGTTTGCATAGCTCCTTTCATGTAATAAAAAAGCAAGCAGCATGTTCTTTGCTTACGAACTTGACTGTCAAGTTTCTTAGGGTTGGTAACATTGGTGTCTTCCACCTGGAGATCCGTCTTTTGTATCTTGGTTGTATCCATCAACCCATGTTTCACCTCTTATTATGATCTTGGATATGAATGTTGGATTTAATGCACATCAGTCAATCAGGCTGAAGGAAGATTTTACATTATGCTTCTTTTGGTCATCTATGAGAATGTTACATCTTCCTGAGTTTTGGAAAGAAAAAAATTTGCCCTTGCACTGATGCACTAGTGCATGGTGCCATGTCTGGTGATAAACTGCAACTAGAGGAATAGCTGATGTATGATACACAACAAAGTGTAGCACTGGCTAGTCATTATTTAACAAGACTAACCTTAGCATACCTTATATGTACACTATCACGGTGCTTGAAGCACTGTCATGGGATATTAGGGCTCGCTTGTCATGAAAGTTGCATACAGATGATATGGTACTGATTGCTGGTAGCATGGAGAAATTTGGGAAGTGGACATAGAGTGTGCAGTCTTGAGTTTTTAGAGAACATGTGAGGCAATGGTTGACTGGCTGTGTGGACATTTGGGTAATATCTGGTAGGCCTGTGTTCTTGCCTTCCTGTAGGTTTGTATCACATGGTGTGTACTTGCATGAATTTTTCATTTGTAGTGGAATAACTTGGGGCAGTCCTTTGAGTATCTTGTGGCATTTTTTTTTCTTTAATCAGTTAGTGAAGGAACATTTCATTTTTTGATTATAGCTGATTCATAATTTTACAGCTGACTTTGAGACATGACTGTAGTGTTTGTTTGTAGAAGGGGTAAGTGAGTTGGGTAGAATGAGTGGTAAAAGAGTTTGTGGAGGGGTGTTAGCAATATGATACACAACAGGATGAAAGGGATTATTTGTGACTGGCTGCAGTTTATGGGGTGTCAAAAGATATCAAATTAAATTCTAGATGCAGAAATCAGCTAAGAAATGAAACAGCTAATCATAATTGGCCACAGATAAGATATCAAATTAAATTCTGGATGCAGAAATTGATGAAGATGCAAAACTTGATGAAATAACAAATGTAGGATGAGCTACATGGAGATGAAAAATTGAACAATGACAAATCCAGATGAATCAAACTGAGTTCAGACACAAAATAGAGTAAGATAGATGGTAATTCCCCAAGAGTATACATTTTTCCCTCACTGCATTAATCCTTCGTGTCCTGTCCTCCTCCTTCCCTCCCCATCTTCATCCAATCTTTCCTTTCATCCCCCACATCATTTTGTATTATCTTTCTCGCCTCTTTGTTCCTGCCTTTTTCTCCTGCCCTTTCCTTCCTACCCTTTCCCCTACCATACTGCTACTTTCCATCACATCCTTTCTTCCCACTCTTCTCATTACCTGCCAGTTCCCCGCACTTCTTCTAATTGTTACTCATATCCTACACCTGTCTCCCTTCTATCACTTCATCTTTCTCATTTCCTCTTTCATCCTTGCTTTTCTTCCCTCACTCTCTCCATCTTCTTACCCTCTCATCTCTTTCCTTCTTGTATTACCCTCTTTTCCTCCTCTCAGTCCTTCACCCCCCCTTTTTTTTTTTTTTTTGCCTCCCCTCTCATCTTCTGTTTTCCACTCTTTTCCTCCTCTTAACCTCCTCTTATCCTCACGCCTGATGACTTCCCTTCTTACCCCTTTCTTCCTTCACCCTTTCCTTCCCACATCCCTTCCCTGTTTCATACCCTCACCCTCTCCCACCTTTCCCTGCTCACCTTCTTCCCTTCCCTCACCCTCTTCCGTCTTTCCATTCTCACCTTCTTTCCGCCTCCAGTAGTGTTTTTACCACTTCTTGACCCCCCAACTTCCCTAGTGCTTGTCAGTCCATAGCTCACAGTTTTACCACTCTCCTCCCTCCCTCCTCGTCCTTCCATTTTTTATCTATATTTTCCTGTGTCTTTCATGAGGGCTAAGATCCATTTTGCCTCCCACTCTGTCCCTCGCCACTCACTTTTTCTCCCAATCACGCTCTCACTCACTTTTCTCCCTCCGTCCCCTTTAAAACTTTTTTTTACAACTCTACCTCCACTCATTTTCTTCTCTTTAAGTTCCCCCTCCTTCCTCATTATACACTCATCTGTGCAAATCACTCCACTTACTCCACTCCCCCACCCCTCTATATATCCACGTCGTCTTCTCCCCCCACTTATTTCATTTCCATTCATTATACCCCCTCATCTAACTTTTCCTCCTCCTTGTACAGTATATCATTCACTCATTGGCTGATTTATTTCTCACCTACATGCCTTCACTTTTTCTCCTCTCACTCACACACTTATTCACTTGCTCCCCACTTACTCATTCAGCTTCTCGGTAGCTCACTATTCAGTCTGTCACTCACTTTCTACTCCCTCACTCGGTCACTGACTCCCCACTCACTCACTCACACATTTACCACTCATTCATGCACTCATTTCGCTCATTCACTCACTCCCTACTGTGTCACTGATTCACTTCTCGCTCCCCCATTCACTCACTCACTCCCCACCCACAGATTCACTTCCCACTCACTCACTCACAACTCTCAATCACTGATTACCCACCAGTTCACTCCCAACTCCGTAACACTTACTCATTTCCATATCTTTCACTCACTCTCTCAGTCACCAACCTATTCACTTCATAGTCACTAACTCATTTCCCACTCATTCTCAGTCACCAGCCGATTCACTCCCCACTCACTGACTCACTCTCAAACTGACCTACTTGTTCTCTCATTTTCAGCTCATTCACTCGCGTTCTCAATCACTAACTTCATCTAACCACGCTTGACTGGAAACAGAGTACATTCCTAAGGAGTGACGTCACGCGCCCCTCAGCCCGCCATGACCCGACCCCACACATGCAGTTCACTGCCCTCCCCCAAAAGTGAAGTTAACTATCATGGCCACTTATTGTGCAGTGTATGGGTGCTTTTCAAACTGCAGAAACAAAGATGGAATTACTTTTCACAGATTCCTAAAATACCCGCCGCCGCCGGACCCCCCACCCCACCACCAAGCCACTACCACACCACCACCCCAGGAGGATACCACGGCGGGGCTATTGACCCGGAACAAGAGGGTCACCGGGACACCCCTGTCCTGAGTCCCTCTTCCCCGCAACTGTCCCAACACCAAGTAAGCGGGAAGAGGCAACGACCCTGCGAGCAGGGCAGCCTTCACCAGGTTTGGGGTGGGACTGATCCAGAGTCAGTCCCAGGCAACACCGCGGTACAGCCACCGTACGTACCGGGGAAGGAGCAGTCACTGTTCGCCCTTCAGTTGTTTTCCCCCTGTGACACCGCCATCACGGCCACCGTACGTGAGGGGGAGGGAGTGGCCACCGTACGGCCTTCAGTCACAGCCACCTCTGGGGACGGCCTCGGGGCGTTAGTTATTGAACGCGCCCCAACTGGCAGAGAGAGGAATAGTGGAACCGCGATCACGGCCACCGTACGTGACGGGGAAGGAGTGGCCACCGTACGCCCCTCGTCCACTATTTCCCCCTACTACAGGAGTAACACCGCATTCGCGGCCACCGTACGTGACGGGGAAGGAGCGGCCACCGTACGCCCTTCAGTTACTTCCCGAAGGGCAGGCAGGCCCACGGCTACGGCCACAGTATGTACCAGGGTAAGTACACCCTCGGCTACGGCCTCTGTATGTACCAGAGAGGGAGCTGCCCCTGTGCACCTCTCTCCTGCCTTTTCCTCCTACTAACACTGCGTTCACGGCCACCGTACGTGACAGGGAAGGAGCGGCCACCGTACACCCTTCAGTTACTTCCCGGCAGGCAGGCAGGCCCATGGCTACGGCCACTGTGCATGCAAGGGTAAGTAGACCCTTGGCTACGGCCTCAGCACGCACCGGAGAGGGCGCTGCCCCTGTGCACCCCTCTCCTGCCTTTTCCTCCTTCAGGAGCAGCACCGCCAGCACTGTCTCAGTACTTGCGGGGGAAGGAGCGGCCACTGTACGCCCTTCAGCTGCGAGCCCTAGGAGTCACGAAACCGCGTTCACGTCCACCGTATGTGACGGGGAGGGAGTGGCCACCGTACGCCCCTCATTCGTGATTCCGAAGGCCCTCCCGAAGCAGGAGGTCCCTTGCGCGGCCGACCCCTTTCCTCTCGGCTGCGTGGGACGCTCTTTGTCTCCCTACAGGAGCAGTTCCCCGAGGTGCTGTTGGAGTGGTGGCGTGGCCCAGTCCAAGCCCTACCACCTACCCCTGGGAGGTCCCTGTCCCTGACGAACACCCAACGGAGGCGGCACCGCAGTTCACCCCTGACGGCGCTCTCTCCTGTAGGCGGCCACAGCCCCCAGACTCCCAGGCCTGTCCAGCAGCCCCCAGGCCCAGACAACCTGGACTCTCTCTCTCCTCGGAGCCAGAGGCGCCAGGCCCGCCTCCTGCAGCTGTTTGGCCCTAGTCCCGAGGGCCACCTCTCAGGTCGAGGCCCCCAGACCGGAGAGCCTCCCTGCACCCCACCAACGAGGCTCCAGTGCGAGGGCCTCCTCTCAGGTTGAGGCCCCCAGACAGGAGGGCCTCCCTGCACCCCAACGACTACTACAACCCGGGCAGTGACGCCCCTGCGGGCAGTGCGTTGCCCCCTGCAGGAGGGCTCCCCGTAGGGCCCCTCTCTCACACCCTGGACACGCAGCAGGTGATGCCCAGGAAAATACGGGTATACAGTGACTCTAATAACGCTAGTGCCGTGAACAGTCAAGATAGAAGTGCACAGTGATAAGTGACAGAGTGAAGGCCCATATAATATATAAGTGACTAAACTTACCCATAGTGTATGGAGACCCGATACTTGGCAGAGTAGAAAAGATCAATAACTACAGGAGAACTTATAGAAATCGTGGGTTAAGATCAGTGGTGTGCGGGAATCGTCAAAAACCTGTCAACTAGTGTTACTGTTCCTCGAGTGTCGCGACCCGCACCCTACCCACTTATGGTAGTATTCATTCCCCAAACTCTTGGTCACGTCCTCTCCTGGTGTGTCGAACTTAATATATAAAACGCCATCTCTGCCTAGAAACAGTATACGGGTATTGTAATATTAAAACCCATATTCATATACAAGTGAAGAGTGACATATTTTGAGCGTAACTATAATCATTTGTATTGAAGGCTATCTCTGTGTTTCCTGTCTCCAAACATATTCAATATCTCTTTGTGTATATTGTAACGGTGTAAGAATTAAGACAACAGATGTGTTATGGTGTACTGCCTGGTTTTTATGTCTTGTTCCTTTGTGGGTGCTTTACTTCCTGTCTGGAAAGAGGACCCCGCTCAGTCGCTGGTGTTTTTAGGACGAGAGGTCGGACTAAAAACACCCAGCATAACAATTCCCAAAGAAAGAAGAGATGAAAAAGAAATGGATTAGTCTGTGTAAAAGACAAGACCCAAGCAGAGCAGCGATATGTAGCTTACATTTCGACGCAAGTGCATATGAACGAACTCTCAAATATGAGCTCCTTGACCAGCCTGTTCCCAAACACCTTGTGAGGATAATGGAAGATGCAATTCCAACACAACAGTTACCGACAACACAAGGTGAGAAAATATAAGGGTATTATCACACTGTACAAATAAGAAAATTATCTACAACTTTTTCACTCGTGGGAACTTCTCTGCCCAGGTTGATGGAAATGGTACAGAACAAGCATAGTATATCATACATATTAACATACAGGTTAATCCACGATAGATTGGAACTTTTTTTTTCTTTTTGCATGTCTGCTGCAGATAGGGGGGGGGGGTGTTACAACCATCCGTCACCTGTTGCGGTGAAACATAGAATAAGATCTCACCTTAGGAAAAAAAAAAAAAAAAAACACGGCCCTCATGGGAACTAAGCACAACTTTGAAGGAACATGCAGTGAAGATAACATGACGGCAGGCTCAGTATCTAACTGTCAAGGCCGACCTCCAACAGTGCCTGAAAATCCTGAAAAGTCTCAACATCGTGAACTAAGTTTGTCGGCCATGTTCTCTTTGCCTGTAATGAGAGTGATATCTTGGACAGCCTAGACAAAGAAGTTAATGACTTTGAGAATGTAGTGGAAGAGGAGGGTTTAAGGTATTTACAGTAGGTGGATTCATTGTCCAAAGATTCCCACAATATGAATGTCTTGGATCGAAGGTAACAAAAGAAGATACCCCGTGGATTGGTGCAGTGAGTAGAGAGGTGAAGTTATTCAAACCTGATTGTGAGTTCTTTGAAAAGCTACAAGTAGTGGAAAAAATCTTCATTTCCTATCATGGAGAAAAGGTTCTTGAACCCGGTAAGGGGGCTTGCTTCAGATATTTGCAAGATTGTGTCATTACTTAATGAGGTCATCACATACTTTGTTCATTGAAAATTTTTTGTCAAAATTCGTATCATGAAGAGGAATTTTAACTTCATCAAGAAAAACTGATGAAGTAGATGTGTCTAAGATTCATGTGTAAATAAAGCATATTTCATAGTTATTAACAAGCTGTCACCATAGTCACTTAAATATGAAACTGAGCATACATTTCTTCATATTATCTTTCATTACCTTCGCATGTAATGATTACTTTCAAACAAATCATTTATAGAAGAACTGGTAATATCATAATGTATGGACGGAAAATTCTCGTAATCTACAGGAGTACAGAGCGGAGCTGAAGGGCGTGTGACGTCAGTAGTACGCGGGGTGAGAGAGCGCGGTTTGACCTTGTTTTTCTCTACGTCTTGACTAACTCATTCACACCCCAGGCACTCCTCCTCACTCCCTCACTCACTTTTGTTATTCACCAACTCATTCCTCACTCACTCAATCACTGCCCACTTACTCACTTCCCACTCACTCATTCATTCACTTAGCCACACATTCATTCACTCAACTCGCACACACACTCGCCCACTTCTCACGCACGCTCGATGACGCACTTACTCCAGACTCACTTCCCATTCTCTAACTCTTCATTTGCCCACTCTTCCCTTCCTCGCTCCTCACTCACTTACTTGCTTACTCCTCACTCACTTGCTCGGTCACTTACTTAGTCCTCACTCACTCTTACTTCCCACCCACTTGCAGATTCACTTAGTCACTCACATACTCACCCCTCACTCATTCTCTCACTCCTCGTTCATGCACTCATTAGTTATTCAATCACACTCCCCACTCCCTTGCTCCTCCTTCATATACTCATCAGTTACTCAGCCACTCACTTCTCACTCCCTCATTCATTCACTCAGTCCCTGCTCACTCGTTCCTTATTCGCTCACTCCACACTTATTCATTCATGCACTCACCCCACACTCACTCACATCCTCCCTCGCCACTCACTCATTCACATACTCGCCATTTAACCTGCGTTCTTGCCTTAACTCCCAAACATTCACTCACTCATATCACACGCTCACTCCCCACTTCCTCACTCACTTCCTCACTTTCAGTGATTTGCTATCTCACGTTTTGCACAGTTTGAAAACGTGGATTGACGTGATAAAAGTGAATGAATGAAAGAAAGAAATGTAATGACCAGGCTGTTTAATGACCTAGTCCGTGTGAAGGAGACAAAAATAATAAGTTTTTGGCCGGAGACAGGCACACTGGCGGAGAGTGGACAGTGCCCTTGTGCCGTATGCAGTAAAGGGGTTGGTAATGTCTTGTGTGGTGTCTGTGGAGGATGAGTACCTTAAAGATGTAGCAGTGAGAAAGGTTTATTGCAATGTTCAGGGTGTCGTGGTGCTTGAAAGGGATTCCATCGTATATAAGGTGACCAGAGTCCCGCTTTTGTGCGGAACAGTCCCGCTTTTTGGACGTCTGTCCCGCTTTTTTGAATATGACAAGAATGTCCCGCTTTTTGAGCAAATTATCTTAAATGTCCCGCTTTTAGAAAATTACTATTGCATTAGGTATAACATGACCTTCTTTTATGAAATTAGGATGAATTAGAAAAATTATGCATAATCCTAACCAAATGAAACACCGAATTATTAATATAAAATATGTTATACTCACTGGCTGGTAACTTTGGTCGGCCCATTCACAATACCGCAGCCTCAGGATGGGGTGCAGGGCGGCAGCAATCTCTGTCACTCATATAGGTCAATATATATATATATATATATATATATATATATATATATATATATATATATATATATATATATACAGCGCTCGCTGGCGCAGTGGTAACGTTCTCGCTTGCCTACTGGTGGACGGGAGTTCGCGCCTCGCTCAGGTTGCGAAGTTTCACTGACGAAGTGGGTGGTTACTGTCCCCCTGGAGCAAGGGGACGGGTGTGTACGTGTGTAAAGGTCACAGCCTTGCCCTTAGATCGGACTATATGAGCTCTCAGCTCCCTTCCGGGAGGGTAAAAGCTGACGATCACGACCATCAAGTGATCCTGACCGACCCGGTGAATTACACACAGGCACGCGCGCGCGCTCGCGTTCCGCTTTTACCTTCAATAAATCTGGTCCCCTTAATCGTATAGTATCATTTATATAACAGGGCGGTTTACCTGTCTAGTTTTTAAACGTTCCTCGACTACTTTGCTGTCTCCCAAAAGAAGTAGAATGAACTGCAAACTGTAGGAGAAGGGCAGCTTAAGTCTGAAGTCCACCATGTTCTCGTTTGAGATGAACCTGGGGCTACACCTACTGCTACTGCAGCGTGCTATATGAGTGAGACCATAGGCCTACTGGAGGGATTTCATGCACGATGTGGCTATCTTGATAAATTTTACTACCTGATGAATATGATAAGCACTGTAGGTGATACATAATTTAACTCAACTGTGAAGGTCAGAAGTTGGTAGAATCTTAGAGTTGTTGCGCCTGATAATAATGAAGAGACTACCTGCTTTATATTCCCATAAAAAAAAAACTACATGCTGTGTATGTGGGAAAGTTGATGCTGTATCGGATTAAAGTAGTTAAAGAACTAAAGTTTTGACCGCATCTGTACCCATAATCCGCAAGTTTCATCTCGAGATACTGTCCGGTCAATGAACTGTCAGTTCTCCGGATACAAACACAAATACTTTACTCCATTTAGCTGAATGATGTTTTTTTTTTTTTTTTTTACTGTGGCTTACACCAAATAATTTTATTCAGCTTAGGAAAGACATTCTTCCGTAGTATGATGCCTTATTTATTTTAACTTAGCTTAAAACAAAATATATTCTTCCTCTTAAGAAAGACTTCTGTGACTGAAGGTATCCATTAAACTCCTCAGTATAAAGACACCTATTTAGCCCTGATAAAAGGAAACTCTCTGCCAGTCAAAATGCAACAGATTAAGTTAAGGGAAGAAACTTTGGATAAAGTGACTTACCTGGAGGAAAGAGGGGGAACATGGAGATATTGAGGGGCTGAAGGGGTAAATAAGATGGACAAGTCTGGGCTGTGGAAGGCTGGAGGCGGACATCACTGGTCCAAGGCTGGGGTGGAGTGCCAGTACGTGTAGACTCCACACTCAGGCTGGTCCACAGGGGCATCTTCAGTTTCTCTGAGTATGCTATAAGTAATGGCATTACCATCAGTTCAGCACCTACGTTTACCTATTAACTTTAAGGGCTGTTTACTGGCATTGCAAGAGGGATCCAGGCTCATGCCCAGGTGAGGATGAGGCAACGACAACAACAACAATTTTTTATTCATCATGACAGCAGCGAAGTACCACATTTCTTCATCCGACCCTTATATTATTTCAGACCCAGTCACATCACCCAACCATCATTTCCACTCTTTATAAGCCTACTGGTCTCTTCTCCCCCATCTTCCCAGACTCCGTTAAATGATGAATGTGTTTCTCACACCACTGGATGTCCCCATTTGAGTTCATTCATTCATAAACCCATCCCACTTAAACTTGTCATTCAGTCCATCCATACTGAAACCTACTCTCGCCACATTATCCCTCACATTTACCTGGATTTTTTCCTCCCACCTTTCAATGTGTTTCTTCCTCCGCCACTTTGGCAGTGGTTGGTGCCAAGCCAACAACAGTCACTTTCCGGGTGGCTATAAGGTCTAGCTGTTATGCCTTATACCAGGCGCTGGATGTCACGAAAGTTTAGAAAAAGATCAAAACGGCCATTGATAACGAGCGCGCGCTCGCACACACACACACACACACACACACACACACACACACACACACACACACACACACACACACACACACACACACACACACACTGCAAAATACAATGTTTTGATAAAAATAAGGTAACTAATACTCGTACACGCACTCTGCCTTCCAACACCACCTTCAAAGAAAAATATAATACGAAACAAAAATATAAATGAAAGGCAATAATCAGACAGCGGCTAAAACGAGACCAAGGTTTGAAGATGGGTTAGGATTTGTTACCTTCTATAGTATAGGGCAAATCATCTAAGGGGCTTTACCTTTGTTAATTAACTTAGCCAAAAATTGCCGTCTTCCCATCTTGAATTTTGAATTGTAGCAAAATATTAGCATTAGAATATGATGGTAATCGCAAGTGCTATGGAAAGGATGTAGAAACGTAACATCGTCTTTTCTGCCACTCAACTACATGAAATAAGTTGCAAAAGGAGGCAAATTGGGTCAAATTAGAGTAAAAAGGTGTGGTTGATGTGGATGACAAGAAATATTTCTCCGGAAAACGTATTTGTGCAATGATATCAGCTGACACATTTGCTCACGATACTTCCATCATACAATAGAAAATTAATCTTCTTTGTTTAAAGGTACATGCCAGTGTGCACAGTAGCCTACCTGTTACGTGATCGAGGTGGTGCAGGAGGGTGAGGGATGCAGGGAGGTCGCCAGAAAGAGGGAGACCCCAGGGAAGGTGCCGAGCCTCAGCTGCCTCCTGTTCCGCTGATGTCAAGTTCAGGTTAGTCAACCAGTCCTGAAACGGCCGGGCCATATTCAGGTGTTGTTACTGAATATATATATATATATATATATATATATATATATATATATATATATATATATATATATATATATATATATATATATATATATATATATATATATGTTTGCTGCACACGTATATAACTACTGACAGCATTCGGTGGCAGACAGATAAACTACTCGACCACGGGATAGAAAAGCACCAAGAAACTCATAATTCACCAGACTGATAAGAAATCTTCGCACTAACCTCAGGGGCAGTCAGGTCACCTTCGCAATTGGACATGTTGAGAAGTGGGATCAAATCACCTGCTGGGAACTGGGAGGTTGGTGGCCGCTCCTCCTGATGATTACAACAGTTAGATGCATCAATATTATTTTCATGGAGAGTTTTTCACATACACTAAAGGGTCATCATCATCATCCCATAACTCCTTTGCCCCAGCTCTGACAGATATGTGTGTAAATTATCCTTTAGTAGCCTAAGTGGGCCCAAGGAGTCGGTCAGAAACAGAGTTGGAGGTCGAGTTAGATTGGTCTGGGATCCATAACAGTGAATAATCAAGAGATGGACGGCTTAAAAGACAGAGGGGTGCTGGACTGGTAGGACCCGTTAGGAAAAAGCTGATGAGCTTGGTTGGTGATGGATGAGGACAGGAAGGAAATATGAGTTCATGAGGGGGAGGAAAGCCGGGAACTGTTGGGCTGGGCCTTATATTTCTCTTGTTGGTTAGACTTGTATCAGTAAAAGCAAGTACTGTGTATTGGCCATACGCTTGTTGCAGACCTATCACCATGAATCTATAGGTCATGGTCGAGCTGGTATGGAAGGCCTTTTAAATTCATTTCTTGGGGTATCCCCAATACTGTTTGTAGGCAGCTCCATTAATTTTCTCTCTTCTACCCACCTACAAAACGAGGACGTGCTTTGCAGCACTCCCCAGCATAGAGATGCAGTACTGTGTCAACCTGTGAACTTCAAAGCAGGCTGGATATTCGGTTCTCTTGTTCATCCAACCAGGTGTGGAGGTGATAAACAGCAGGAGTGTACTTTGTGTGGCCAGTGAATGGGATGGTATAGGGTCAGAGTTATTGGTAAGGGTCATGGGGAGAGGTACTGGGCTTGGGAGTGGCTTTGGACAGAATCTGTGGATGCCTTCAAGTAGAGGTGAAGTTACTGTAAAGCTTCCTCTTAGGAAGGGGATAAGAGAGAGAGAGAGAGAGAGAGAGAGAGAGAGAGAGAGAGAGAGAGAGAGAACATGGATGAGTCAATTCATTCTTTTCCATCGACACTAACCATAACGGATGCGACGAGTGTAGTAATTGTCATGAAAACAGAAATACTAGCTACCAGTGGTATTTTTGTCCATATTTACCTGAGGGAGTATGGGTGCGGAGGGAGGGTCGCTGAGGGCTTGGAAGAGGAAGCCCATGGTGCCGTTGTTTGGCGACGGTTCAACTCCCGCCAGCACACACATCAAGTTGTACAGTTCTATGTTTTGGAACTGCTCCAGTGTCAGTCCTTGTTTAAAATCTGGTCCTGCAGCAACGAACAGTGCCTGGTGGTGGGGGAATGGCAGTGGAAATATGTGAAGAGAGAAAGCTGCATCTTACACAGGAAAAAATCACCCAACATATTACCATTATGCCGGGAATCGAACCAGGGACTCTCAGGTGAGATCCAGGCAACAAACCACTACACCACGACCAAGGAAAAGTTATCACACATTGTCAAAATCTTGTGACCAATGTCCCTAATATGTCCCACTTCAGGTCCACAGTGAGGGCGGACGGACATTAATTACTAGATTGTGACAATGTAAAATAACTTCTACCTGGTCGTGGAGTAGTAGTTTGCTGCCCGGCTCTCACATGAGAGACCCGGGTTCGATTCCCTGCATAATGGTAATGTGTAGGAGTGGGAATGTGTGTTTTCTTCCCGCCCCCCCCCTCTCTCTCTCTCTCTCTCTCTCTCTCTCTCTCTCTCTCTCTATATATATATATATATATATATATATATATATATATATATATATATATATATAAAACTCATTTTAAATGCCAGGACCAACTTGCCTAGCCCCGGGCTCCAACGCTTCTCATGGGGCAACGTAGGACTGGATGATGGATGGATGGATATATATATATATATATATATGTACAGTATACTGTATTTACGAGCCAGGGCCATTTTACGTCCATGAGTGTGAGAGATTGAGCCATTTTCCGACATGAATGTGCGAGTAAGGGGCACGTATTTTTGACGACTTCGGAGTCTTTCTAACACCTCCGATTTACGAATTAGATTCTTTACTTAGTATATGAATCTCCTACCCCATGATACTTATGCCGACTGTGAAGACATTATGAAAGGGTATAAACAATGAGATTATATATATATATATATATATATATATATATATATATATATATATATATATATATATATAAAATGTCTTCACAGTCTGCATAAATATCATGGGGTAGAAGAATCATATACTAAGTAAAGAATTTAACTGGAAAAAAGGCGATGTTAGAAAGCCTCCCAAGTCATCGAAAATACGTACCCCTTACTCACATTTTCATGTCGGGAAAATGGCCCAGTTTCTCACATTCATGGACGTAAAATGGCCCAGTCTCTCACATTCATGGACGTATGGTCCAATCTCACTTTCATGGAGGTGAAATGGTCCAGTCTCTCACATTCATGGAGGGAAAATGGTCCAGCCTCTCACTTTATGGAGGTAAAATGG
>NC_137049.1:28489769-28542269 GCF_032717465.1 Coenobita brevimanus | reverse complement strand
CCACACCTCATACCTCACCTCCACACACTACATCTTACACCTTATTCATCTCCACACACTTCACCTTACACCTTAAGCTACACCTCCACACACCACACTTCCGCACACCAACTTGATATCACACCTCCACACACCAACTTGATACCACATCTTCACACACCAGCTTCATACCACATCTTCACACACCAGCTTCATACCACATCTTCACACACCAGCTTCATACCACATCTTCACACACCAGCTTCATACCACATCTTCACACACCAGCTTCATACCACATCTTCACACACCAGCTTCATACCACATCTTCACACACCAACTTCATACCATA
The DNA here is from genome assembly GCF_032717465.1 of Coenobita brevimanus. Lineage (NCBI taxonomy): Eukaryota > Metazoa > Arthropoda > Malacostraca > Decapoda > Coenobitidae > Coenobita > Coenobita brevimanus. The sequence continues at coordinate 28,541,938 of NC_137049.1, read as the reverse complement.
TCTTCACACACCAGCTTCATACCACCTCTTCACACACCAGCTTCATACCAAATCTTCACACACCAGCTTCATTCCACATCTTCACACACCACACCTCCACAAACTATATCTCTACACACAACACTTCCACACACCAACCTCATACACACCACACTTCCACACACCTCTCACCACACACCTGTCTCTCCACCTACTTGGTCCACTCTGTCCTCATAGCTTATGGTCGAGTTGTAGGGCTCCCAGTAGGTAGGGTATGAGCCTCCTATGGGCGCGTCCGAACCAGGCCAGAAGAAAGTTGCGCTGAGTTTGCCCTGCCAGCAATGAGACGAGAAAACGGGATGGGACAGATCACATTACACAACGATGCGGATGTATCTGGCTATTCTAGTTGCTGACGGATTATTTAATCAGAATTAAGAAAGATCCCTAGTGCTACACGCTTCAAAAAAAATTCCTGTACATCCAGGCAACGCCGTGGCCCCTCAGAGGAGGGAGTGCATTACGTAAACTGCCTCCTTCTCCTCCTCCTCCTCCTCCTCTTGTACTGAGAGGCTTGTAAATAATTTTCATCAAATCCGTCACCAACGACTATTTTAGTCTAGTTTCTGACAAATTTTTTTACTAGACTGAAGGACTGTTGAGAAACTTTCCTGAACTAGCGTGGCTTAACTTTTTTATTGCTTCAAGAACGATTAGATCATTCATTCTGCCTGACTGTAGACAGTGTCATCCAACTTAGAGAATTATTAGCAGTCATAGAGTTAATTAGCTCATCTAATAAGTCTAACTTGATGTATCCTGATGCAGAAAATCATTGTTGTATGTTACCTGACCCTGCTGACCAGTTTTACAAATAATCACATCCACAAAAAATACCCAAGTTCCACCAGTAGCTAAAAAACTGAATTGTCAGTTTTCCTAATTTACATTTTAGAAAAATATAGCAAGTTTTTTATTACTGTGGAACACATCCCTGACCCAACTGTAGCTGTACCTCTTATATCTACCATGGATAGATGACTAAATAGGAGGATAAACGACAGATTGATAGACAGGCAAAAGATACCAACAGAAACATGTAAAGAATTTGGAACAGTCTTGACATGTAGCCCAATCTAATTTATATCGCTATATAAAAAACAGACAGACACAAAAGTAGAGATCTAAACATGTATAGGATATGTGTGCGGTGTTTGTCAGGTGAATAAACAGACGAATAAAAGATAGACAACATGAAAATAAATCCGGAAACGTGTGTTGAGTGTAAGTGTGCTGAAGATGGGTTCGCAAGCCTGAATAACCTAATCTAACTTTCCTTCGCATTCTTTCTGTCACGAGAGGAATAAATTAATGGGTTATTGATAGGCAAATATAAAAATAATGGAGTATAGTGCATACTTGCTGACTTGGGGAGTTTGTTTTAGATGGGTTCGTATCACCTGATTTAACTTTCCTTGGCATACGTAGCATAAACATGTGAATAAATAGGTGGACGAACGATAGACAACACACACAAAAACACACACACACACACACACACACACACACACACACACACACACACACACACACACACACACACACACACACACACACACACACACACACACACACACACACACAGAGAGAGAGAGAGAGAGAGAGAGAGAGAGAGAGAGAGAGAGACTGAAACATGAAAAATACATCCAGAAACATGTGCAGAGCAAGGAAATGGGCGCATGGTGCTTGATTGCTGACCTGCCGAGTGATTGTGTTCCAGATGGGCTCGCCTCCCCACCAGCGTCCCTCTTTAGCCTCCGGCTCGCCAATATCGAAGGTGGCGTGGAATTCAGGGTCGTAGAATTTGTTGGCGATTATCCCGTGGGATTCTGGATACAGGCCCTACGGGAGAGAGAGAGAGAGAGAGAGAGAGATTAATGAGATTCAGGTCCCGGAACTACCAACAGATTTGCGATCAGCCGCATCTCATAATAGTGAAGATTTGCTTTGCCCTCCTGCTTTGTCAAAAGAATCGGTGCCTGAGAGCCCGCAGAGTTGTTCTTTCCTAGAAAAGCGGAATAAAAAAAGAAAAAAAGGTTAAACTTGTGATCCATTCTTTTCGAGATGTCCGGACATATTTTGTTTAAAAGGCTGGCGGTAATACAGAGAGAGAGAGAGAGAGAGAGAGAGAGAGAGAGAGAGAGAGAGGTTGACGAGAGTCAGTAAGAAGAGGCCGGTTAATGAGACGAAAACCCTTTGACCACACCCTGTTCAGAAGAGTTGTGTGTAGAGAGTTCCCCTCCCTCCCCCAGAATGCGAATTGTACTCTACACAGGGACGGATAAGACCCCTGTACAAAGTCAACGGCAGTGCAGGGGTAAAGAAAGCGCGGTGTCCTCTTAGCACACCGAATTCCTTGTAAGCTGATTTTGGAATGGGTGTAATAATTATGATCTTTCCATGATAGATACCGAGAGTAAGGAACCCTGAGGATATTAAGGTATGTTGGAGGACTGATCTATATATTGTTCAGCACCAAGGGATATTCCTGTGGGAGATTTTGACTGGTCAAAAGAAATGTAGGACATGAGTTTGATGCACTAAAAACATTTTTTTTTTTTTTTTTGCCCAGTCAGAAAGAATGACCAGGTCAGAAAATTAGTGTCTTTACCTCATCCTTTGAATGCTGAAGCAACTACTATGATGGAAGTTCGGAAAAGTAGATGGAAATGTGATGGGTGGAGCAGGCGGCGTATGACTGGATAGGGCTTGATGTGCAGAATAGATCATTGATTAAAAGAAGGAAGAAGTTAGTGACAGGATGGAACCCTGAACAACGCCGCTGTTGACAACTGTAGATGAGAAACAGTGGCCGCTTACAACGGCAGCTCCACAAGGACCAGAAAGGAAGCTTGAAACCGTAAGAGAACAATCTGGAAATTGAAGGTTTGTACCAGAATCGGGCGAAAGTTTTATAGATGTTAAGTGTGATGGCAAAGGTTTCACCAACGTTTCGAAAAGGAGGATGACCAAGAATCAGAGAGGAATGGGAGAAGATCGTTCATGGAGCGTTCCTGGGTACCCATACTGGTGACAGGGAATGTTGAGAGGAGAGACACTTCAAAACTGTCCTGTTAAGGATAGATTCAGAGACTTAAGAAAACAATTGTGAGCTGGAAAGGGTCATCTTTTTTTTTTTTTTTTTTTCCGGGACAGATTGAATGAGAACAAACTTCCAGCAAGAAGCAAAGGTACAAGTTGACAGGCAAAGGCGAAAGAGTTTACCAAGGTAGGGTGTCAGCAGAAAATCACAGTTTTTGAGACCAACAGGAAGCACCCCATCAGAGCCGAACACAAGCTTCAGCCTCTCTTTCTCCTCGCTGAAAGTTTTCATCTTTCTCTTCTTTTGTTGCTGTTCAGATCTCATCTCCGAATTTTGCTAATATTCCATCCTCATTATGGCGAGCATGCAGCACCTGTCTAGTTGCACTCTTACCCCATCTCTGTATAGCGTTGTGAGGCAAGAGTTAATAAATACTCTTAATTTATTATATACTTGCCTGGGAACTATGCAGCCGTGTTCCTCAGTCAGCCTCACTATCTGTGACGTGTTTAAAGTGCATTGCGTCCGGGAATCTCGATTAATGTATCGTATCTTGATTTTGGTTTTCTAGTGATTCATTTTTAAAGCAATAAGTATTGCAAGCTCTCAACCGTATATCTTTCTTGTCTGCATAAAAGTGACATGTAATTCTCGTGAAGCCACGGGGATAGTTGGTAGGTCCATATCCTCCATGGTCCGTGTTTGGGTGTCTACGGGTGCTAGACTACCTGAATGACTGACAGCGGCGAAACATCCATTTAGAAAATTGTCTCAAAGCACCAGATCATTACCACAGTTGTAAACCAACACTGACATTGCCATAAACCAATCATATTTTAATCTTATAAAACTCAGAACACAGGACTGTCACGTCTAGCAGTCAGTGTTGCTATTATGGTGTTGTTGCTCATCCCTGTTCTGTTTGACTGAGCAGACTTTTCGACCTGAAGTAAGCAACTGCTTCTGTGGGGCAGTCCTTCATGTACAGCACAGCACATACACCGTGCAAGGATCCAGTTCCCCCTTGTGGTAAACAAAGCCTCACTAGTGGCTGACCGGAGTTCTCCCATGACAGTGCAGGGAAATATGAGATTTGTTTTTCGGGTGGAATATATTATACAGTATATAACTTCATATGTTTTATAGTGTTATTGAGAGACTATGCTTTTCGCTGCAATGAAAGCAAAGTTGTGCTCTGCGTAAAAGTAAGAGTGAGAACTTTGTACCCGTTTACGACTGCTTCCTAAAATACTTGTCCGCCACCAACCTGGCCCTCTGCCACCCTCCGCGCCGTAATGTCATCATATGTGACTCCTCCTGCTGCTTGCTGGGGAAGTGGCTATATTCTGTAACGTGTCACGATAACCTCTGGCGTGTTATATCTTCAATCGTTGCGATAAATTATGATCACTTCGGAAAGGAGTTCGATAGAGCTCACTGTTTTCCAAATGTAATTAACTCTTCACCTCTTCAGAACGATAGCATCCATTTACCTGCGTCGTGTAAAGCATGTACTTCTTCTTTCTTCTTCTTTGGATAAAGCTTTGAAGTTAATCATTGACACGCCTATGCTGGCCCACCCACATTGCCCGTCTTCCCAGAATGTATTACACTGCCCTGCCTCCATCCCCGACCATCCCACCCCGTCTTGCCAACTCCTTTCCACCCACCGTACATACTTTTTGCTTTCCCGCTTTTGACCTGAATCTTACCGGCATAGCCTACCTACAACAGATCGACTGTGGAACTGTCTCCCTCTGTTTGTACTTCCTACATTCTATGATCTCCAGTCTTTCAAACGCAGTGTGTCCAGGCATCTCGAAATGAACGAATCCTGAATTTGGTTCTCTTTTGTATCGATTTTTTATTTTTTCTTGGAAGGAACGGTTTGCGGGCTCCTGGCCTTTGATTCCTTCTTCCTTGCATTACAAAAACAACAACAACAACAACAACAACACCCATCTTCACAACGTGTACCCTTACCTCCGTTGACATGCCTCACTACTCACCAACATCCCGGCCTATCCCGGCCACATGTTTCCACCCATCCTATTAATTTCTGCACTGATATGGTGAATATTATAACAATGACTGCCTCAACTACCTATGACTTTACATCCATCTTCACAGGGTATACTTACCACGTCATGCACCACCATCCCAGACCATTCCACTCACTTGTCTAGAATCATCTCACATGGCACTGAAACACCTGTCACAGCTTATCTTAACTACTTCATCGATAGGATTGATTTTTTTCCCACACCTGTATAAGTATGACCTGACATGATGTGCATTGACCTGAGTGGATTTAATAGATCTAAAGCAGTCAGAGAGGACCTTAAGGACCTGCACTGAGATGTAGAAAAAAACAAAATCCGACGGAGCTAATTTGGGGGCGCACGTCTTCATATACATAATAAGAAACGATCTATATTGGCCCAAATCGGCCTGACTGACCTGAAGTGATCTGGCAAGGACCAGAATGGCATGAAATAATGCTGTACAAATTTACATGGGTCAAAATATGGCTGTAACGAACTAGAAAGGATCTAAGCTGACCTGAATGGATAAGACGACTTGAAATTATCGACTTGACCCCATTAAATGTGAAGGGCCTGACTGACATTGAACAGCCTAAAAGAATGATAAATATCAGAATGGTTATAGATGTCCTGAATTTACATAACTGTATATGCTCAGACATTAATGAACGGCATTGCACCATTTAGACAAAAATGGATATGAAAATTGTTACCCACAAAGACAGAGATCGTGTATGAACCATGTTATCTTAGATATGTTAATATGAACTGTACACGGTGCGTTTGAGCGAATATCAGTTTATCGAAGGAAGGTTGAGTTTATGTAACATTAGTCATTTTATATTATTAATAATATTGCCGCTGTCAGCCCTACAACCGTGATGCCACTGACTAGGCAGTTCATGCTCGTCTACTCGAGCCAGAGCTAAGAAAGGTCAAATAATCCACTGATAAGCAAACTTCTCGTGGTGACTGGTTCCGGACTAAGCCGTATCAGGCGACCATACTGAACCAGAATTGTAATATATTTGAAGTTATCAATAATTTATATGGTGTCAGCATGATTTGTACGAAATACTCTAGCATATACCAAAGGCCCCAGATTCACTCTCAGTACCCTCATGTAATTCAGTTTTTGATATGTGGGAATAACAAGAGGTATGAAAAGTTTCTGCATTTTTTTCCAAGTCCTCCCTAGGAAATAACTCATGTCACTTTCCTCTTGTATTTTTTTTTTTTTTTTCATATAAACAAGAGATTCTGCTCTCTCTCTCTCTCTCTCCGTCTCTCTCTCTCTCTCTCTCTCTCTCTCTCTCTCTCTCTTCCTCTCTTTCCTGCAAAAAACAAGCCAGGATGCAAGACAAGAGGCCGCATGATGGTTGACACGGGATATCTCGTTGTACCTGTTCCTTAGCGACTTATTATTCATGCTGAACCTTGCCTTTTCTTGTATGTTATGTCTGATACTACGATATAATATGATACTGTTGGAAGATTACGATGATATATAACGATACGGTAGGAGAGTTACGATGTTATGTGACGATAATATAGTTACAATAATACTGACTTGTTTCACTGACAGTACTTGCTTACCATACCAGACACCGGTGACAGTAACAATAACCACGTACGACTACAATAACTGCTTACGATACCAATAAATGTTTACGAAATCAGTAGCTGCTTATAATGCTAATTACGATAACAGTAACCCTTTGACAACAACAACCTCTTATAGTGCCACAACATCGTAGGATAACAACCCCTTTCGATAAAAACAATAGCGTACAATATCAACAGCATTTTACGACAGAGTAGTTACCGTAACGATGGTGTAGTGGTTGGGGAAGGTGACACTCGGGTAGGAGGGGATGAGGAAGGGGGCGTGTACACCGCGTTCCGAAAGCGCTTCCAGGGTCGGTGTCAAGCCTCTGTCCACGTAGTCGGCGCGAAACCCATCCATGGAGACCAAAATCGTAGGGTGAGAATCGTACGAGGGCGGGCAGTCTCCTCTGGCTCCTCTCGTCACCGCCAGCGCCTACAGGTATGATGGGAAGCAACTCTGTGTGGTATCTCTCTCTCTCTCTCTCTCTCTCTCTCTCTCTCTCTCTCTCTCTCTCTCTCGCTCGCTCGCTTGCTCGCTCTGAACCACTAGAATAAGCTGCAGCGGGACGAAAATCAGACTGAAATTAAGGTGAAAAAACTAGAGTGATGTCTTTGATAAATAAGATAATGTTTTGTGACAAAACAATGATATATAGTAACTGTGTAGTATTAATGCTTCGTGCTAAGGTATTTCTTAATGCTGTCTATACTTTGCGTACTAAACTTCCACTGCCTTTCGGCCACTTTATGTGATCATATATTCGGCAAAAAAAAAAAAAAAAGTCGTTTTCTCGTGTTTTATGCAGTACATCACAATACTCGAAGTGTTTTATTCCGCCACTCATGGAACTCTTGAATACTCTCAGGCTGTCGGAACGCCTATTTAATAATAACTTCTTGGCTATTTGTGCCCTCCTCTGGGACCCTTTGGGATATATAATATGCATATAGCTCTTCACTGTGGTCTATACTGTGTTTTATGAATAATAATAATAGTAATAATAATGATAATAATAATAATAATAATAATAATAATAATAAGGTAACGCTGTTTGCTGTATGGTAACGCCATGTAGTATTCGGTAACTGAGTAGTAAACGCTTAAAGTTATGTTGTATAGGCTATGGTCTTTGGTAACGCTGTGTGATATGTTGTAACGTTGTGTAGTGTTGTACTACTGTAGTATACGGAAACACTGAACTGTATATGGTAATATCATAGTACAGTACATGGAAATGCTGTTATGTATGATAACACTGTGTGGTATCTGGTAAAGTTGTTTGGTTTATGGTAATGTGTTACATGATACTGTAACACTTGTTTTCAGGAAGTTGTTGTTGTTGTTCTTGTTGTTGTTGTTTAACCCAGGTCTGTATGGTCAACCGAACCTGTCGACCACAGGTAATCAGCTGCTTCTGTGGGGCTTTCCTACAGATACAGTGCAGTATATTCACCGTGCAAGGATACGACACCCCCTAGTGGTAGACAGCACCTCACCAGGATCGGACCAAGGTCTTTCCCACGGCGAGGTGCAGGGAAATTGAAGGTTTGGCTCCCGGGTGGACGCTGGAGCTGCTCCACCCAGGGTGCACAGCTCCACCACAGGAAGGCTCCTCGTCAGCGTCGTGAAGGAGGGAATAATGAAGAACTAGCACTAAGCCAATATGGTTATATGCACTAAAGCTGGCGTTGAGGTGGTCTTGGCATGAAAGTGGTGTAAGGGAGAAAAGGTCAGTGACAATGGGAAGTCCTTAAACTATTCATGTCATGAAATCAGATGTCTAACTTGATAGGAGTAGAGGTAAAATAAAACCCGGAAGAAACACGGAAATATCAAGAAAAGAGGTAGGACAGAAAGGAAGAAGAGGACAGTAAGAAGAGAAAGATAGAAGACAAAAAGGCCCCTTCTAGTCGCCTCTTACGACAAGCAGGAATGCTGGGGAAGTATTCTTTTCCCCCTCCCCAGCGCCGTGAAGAAGAAAATGCACTGATCGACCTCAAAGACATTTTGTTCCAGTATCTATATCTATATCTATATCTATATCTATCTATCTATCTATCTATCTATATATATTTATGTATACACACACATATATATATATATATATATATATATATATATATATATAATTTCATCTTTAAAGAAGTCTGTCTGTCTGTCTCTGTCTGTCTGTCTCTCTGTCTGCCTGTCTGTCTGTCTGTCTGTCTCTGTCTGTCTGTCTGTCTGTCTGTCTGTCTGTCTCTCTCTCTCTCTCTCTCTCTCTCTCTCTCTCTCTCTCTCTCTCTCTCTCTCTCTCTCTCTCTCTCTCTTTCTCATATTTATGTACAGTACACTGATAGAATGGTGCCGATGGTACACGTCTCTTGGCGGTGCACCACATCCTAGGGAATCTCCTGGGAGCCAGACCGTCCCAATTATCCCGCCCCAGTGGAGCGTGGTGCGTGCATTGCGTGGTGGTGGCCTAGCGCTATTGCTGTCGCAGGGCACCTCAGCCATCGGCAGTGCAGCAGCCAGGGTGCCGATCTCCTCACCGAAGATCCGGTAAGGCGATTGGTTTTCCCTGTTGCTCTGGTGTTCCGCCTCAGTGACACCGTGGGCAGCCCAGCAACAACAACATTAACAACAACAACACTGCCAGAATACTTACCACACTTAGAAGCCACCACCTTTTCATTCTGAAAATTAAGTAAATATTAGAACACTAGACAATTTGTCCTTCATTTCATTGTTTGTTTCTTCCTGTAATATCTATTTATCTGTCTGTGTGTCTGTCTACGCACATCTATCTGTCTGCCTCTCTGTCTATCTGTAAACGAGTATAAGTGTATCTGTGAGTCCATCTTATCTGTGCACCCGTTAATCCCTTGTCTGCACATCAAATCAAAGAGTTCACGTAAGGGATCTAAGTTAAGGTTATTGGAGACGAAAGGAATCTTATAGTAGCTTATTAAGTACGAAGGGAAAAAATTATCATTGGTTATTATCTAGCCCACCTTAGCTCTGACGCGGCTCCTGGTTTGTGATGGAGCAGTGTGTAGTCTCTACTGAAGACAGAACAATTACTGAATCACCAGATGGGAGGCCGCTATTGTTATCTAATGTTGCTCTCAGGGTCGTGGTGGTAGGTGGGGACACCCATCACCCATTAGTGCTGGCTTGTTCCTTCATGTTTACCATTCTTTTTTTGTGCCTGTTCTTCTCTTTTCACATTTCTCCCAGTCTTTCTGTCACCATTTATTTCTCTTCCACTTCATGTAGTTCTACACTGAGTGACAAGCCAAAGGGTCTGCATCTCAGGAAACCATTTACAATGGTGGGTGGCAACCATATAGCTAGATAATGGGGTGACGTGGAGCCTGTTATGGTGCCCCAGGTCAAGATCTAGTGAGATACATTAGATCTTGTAATACACTAGCTACACTAGATAGTGAGATACACTAGATACACTTCTCACTAGACCTTGCCCCAGGTAACTGGGTGGAAAGATGCAAATGCGGCGTCTACCCAGGAACGAAGCCTTCATATTGTTCCCCACACCTCGCTGTGGCGAGGTGCTGTCAGCCGCTTAGAAACATCGGTTCACTGCACGGAACGGCCCTGAAGGGGCGGCTGCTTGCCTGCGATTAATGGGTCTGCTGGATCAAACAGACTGGGGTAGCACAACAGCAATAACTCTCAGGGTCATACAGGCATGGGAGACCACAGCAACTCTTCCTTAGCGATTTATTTTGTATATTGCACCTTTAATCCTACTGTGCTTTATCGAGGCAACTAAGAGCGATACTAGAATTATAAGTAACATAAAATAGAATATCAAGATGCAATATGAATAATGAATCGCAATGAAATAGGAATTACGTCTCCTGTGCCACTTAGAATATGTTCTTATCTTCGTACTGAGGATGGGGAGGGAAGTTTCGGCTGTGGTGACAGTGCACCATAATATTCTTGTTTTAACTTTGTGTGTTATGAAGGTTTGCTTTCTATGTGTTGCCAGATTAGGTAGAAAGGATTACAGATTTAACTTTTCGTAGGTTATGGTTGACTGGTTTTCATATGTTGCTAGACTAGGTAGAAAGGATTAGAGTTGTTAAAATCAGGCTAAAAGAGGTTGTTTCGTGTTTCAGTGCCGAGTGAACTTTTGGCTTTATATGGGCTAGGCAGTATTGTTAATATTAGGCTGCACTGGCTAGAAGAATTACTTTATGTAGCAAAGCCGAATGACCTTTTCTGGTGGTATATGGGACAAGTATATTAATAATGCTAGTGGTAGTATAAGGGTGAAAAACGATAAAACAAACCAAAATCTGTGTGTTAGTGGCTAAATGACCTTATTAATGGGAGTGGGCTAGTCATATTTCGAAGCTTGCAAAATAAATACTGTACCTTTTTTACTCTAACTTGGCCTAAAATTGCCACCTCTCCATTTGAATGCTAAGTTTTAACTAAAGGTTAACATCAGAACATGATGCTAGCCACAAAGAAGTGCTATGGAAAGGATGTATAGTAGTAGTAGTGTCTTTTTTTTTACCATCAAGCTACGTGAAACATACTGCAAAAGAATGAAAATCTGAGTCGGGCTAACGTGAAAAGAGCATGGTGGTGAAATAACTCTTCTTGGTGGTGTGTGTGTTAGCTGACTCTGGAATGATGTAGTAAAACAGGACAGTTATAAGTCCCTGCGTTTAAATGAATTGCAGATATGTTTTGTTTCAGAATGCTGCGGATTATTCGTGTACATGTAATATATTGAAACACTGAAATTGTGTTCATTACAATAGTTCTTTCATCTTGACTTGGCCCATATGTTCGTCCTTCTGCAGCTTATTTCACATAGCTCAGTGGCAGAGACAGATGGTACTACGGCTCTGCATCTTCTCCATGGGAGCTCATTGTGACGAGCATTATATTCTAGTGTATATTTATTGCTACAACTCAGTATTATAGATGGAGAGATGTCAGTTATAGGTCGGGGTAAAGTAAAAAAGGATACATCATTGTTACTGTGGTTAATAATGTGGTGTGATGGGTAAAGGTCTACTGTTTGATAGGTCTGGGAAGCGAAACGTCTGGTACCTCTTTGGAGACAGGTGTTTATTTCACAAAGGTACACCGTGGAGGGTTGGGTGTCTGCCGTACCCCACAATGGGTCCATAGGTCGTATTGCAAGAAGCTCTGGAAATTCCGCAACACCTCTTCCTTAGCGATTTATATTGAAGATAAAACCTCAGTATCCTCTTGTATGATGATGATGCAAACTAGGTCGATATACTGTAGATAAGGTACAATATATTTTTACAGGAGCAATAAGCAAACTAAATCGCTAAGGAAGAGGTGCTACGAAGCTTCCCATGTCATCTAAACTACAGCCCCATAAACTAATGACTGAATATATTAAACGTTAAAAACAAAACATCCACAGCTTAACCCTATTCGATGCATCCCTTGGCAATTTCCCACACTCATGACCCTGGTATCGTAAACAAAATTTTGAGTAATGTAATTAATATGACGAAGTCTGACGAACGCATTCAAACCCGTCGGCACACTAGCAGGCAAGCGACGCCAAACATAGCGCACACACACACACACACACACACACACACACACACACACACACACACACACACACACACACACACACACACACACACACACACACACACACACACACACACACACACACGTTCTTGCTTCGCGGTCACGGGTGTAAAAATGCATCATCATCGCTATCATCATCAACCTGAGTCCGCCCACTGCAGAACAACTCCTTTCCCGTTTTTCGTTTTTCTCCACTTTCACTTAAGGATTATTAGCCTTTTCCATCCAGTCCTGTAAGTTTCCGGATCTCCCATCGTCATCTTGTAATTTCTCTGTCTCTTCCTCTCAGTGTTTTTCTGGGTTGCCACTCACTTGAGACTGTTGTTCATTATATCTGTCTACCTATCTATCAATGTATCTATCTATCTATATAGATATAGATATTTACAAAAGTTACCTGCCACATCTATTTATGATTGAGTTATTATATTATCTTCTACGTTCGCCTGTTCCCATGTACGTGTTACAGTGCTTTCACCTTAGCTTGGCCCCAGTTTGTTCCCAAGTACTGTACGTGTTAAAATGTTTTCACCTTAACTTGGCCCCAATTTGCGTCCTCTTTATGATTACTTCATGCAGTCAGTGGCAGAAAAAGACGGTACTACGACTCTCTTTTCGACACCACATATCCGTGACGAGCATCATAATCCCAGTGTAAATATGTTACTACAACCCAGCATTCAAGACGGAGAGGTGGCAGTTTTGAGCCAGTTTCGATATGTGCTGCATGCGGGATGTAAGTGTTTGGTTGTGCCAAGAGTCAGTAGAAGACCCTAGCCTTACGATTATCACCTCCCTATTTATTGTGGTTGTCTGGGAATTACGGACACTGTCCTGTTATGATGTTGTACTTCTTTAACTTGTCCTAAAATTGCCATCTTTCTACATCTTGAATACTGAAATACAACAACTATGAAATGTATTTAGAGACTTAATATTGTCTTATTCTACCACTGAGCTACGAGTAAGCAAAATACGCTACAAAAGGAAAAAAAATCTGGGCCACGTTAAGGTAAAAAGAGTGTAGTATGTAGTGTATGTTAGATGTTAGTGATGGGTTGTGTTGAGGGTTAGTAGAAGACCCGAGCCTTACCATATCACCTTCCTGTTTATAACCGTTATAAGGGAATTGCGGATTCCGTGTTCATAAGACGAAGGTATGGTATGGTTATGTTTTATATGTGTGATTTTAGTGTTGTGTGTACCGTCGGTAGTGCTAGTAGTAGTAGTGGTAGTAGTAGTAGTTGTAGCAGCTGTGGTTGTGGTGATGGTGGTGGTCGTGGTGATAGTGACAATGGTGATAAAGAGAGTGTGGTGTTAGTAGGCCTAGCGAGAGTCATATTAATAGTGGTGGTAGTGGTAGTGGTTGTGGTTGTAGGAGGCGGTGTTTGTTTTGGCCTAGCTTAGCCAAGAGTGACAACAGCAACAACACCCAATGCTTACTTCACCAACCCACTACATAATTTAGCTAACCCCTTTCACCACCACCACATCTTGTTACTATTGCTGTTGCCATCTTCTTATTATTATTATAATTATTATTATTATTATCATTACTATTACAAGTAGTAGTAGTAGTAGTAGTAGTGGTGGTGGTGGTGATGGTAGTAGTAGTAGTAGTTGTAGTAGTAGCAGTAGAAGTAGTAGTCACCGAATCTATTGTTATTATTATTATTATTTTTTTTTTTTTATTGCAACCACCAAGCCACTTCATTCAGCGTAGGACGGGCCTCTCATAGTAAAGTAGATGTGTCGGAAGCACTTTCTGTCAACGCTTTTAGCGCAATATATATACTGTATATATTTTTTTAGACCCTCTATCCAGGCGATTGCATTTTACCTCGAGAGGGATCTCTCATAATAAAGAGTTAAGCAGCTCTGTCAGACACAATCTTCAACGATGATCCCGATAATACCACTGAGACGAGAACTGAGTGGCCAGCTTCAGTTTATAGTCTTCCATGATGCTTCTGATTGCGTCACGTGGGAGAGATATGGACACCTTGCTCTCGTTTATAGAGTCTGACACCCTGTTCATGATTATATAACTAGGAGGTTTTATTCTTACTTCCTTCAATCAGTTATTTACATATTTATTTAGTTAGTTAGTTAGGTAATTAGTTAGTCTCCTAAGGTAAAGAAATGCGTCAGGTACCTGCAAGAATAAATTATAACAGACGTACACATGGATGGAAGAGGTTGATGAGAGAGAGAGAGAGAGAGAGAGAGAGAGAGAGAGAGAGAGAGAGAGAGAGCGTTAGAACGTCGAAAGGTGTCTATTAATAGGATTTACTGTACTTAACCTGAAGCAAAATCACGATTAATTTTCGTTCGCAACTGTAATTTGTTTCATCGGGATGGATAAAGATTAAAGGAGTATGTATAATTTTCCCATGTCTCTAATTACTCCTACAAAAAAACGATACTTATTTACGAGAGGAAAATGATCGTAGGCTTATCTTTTATCCGGAGGAAAAACAAGGATAGGGGACTGCAGAATCTTCCATGGTCTATAATCCTTCCTGGAAAAGCAAGTTTAAGTTATGAGGGGAAAACTGATCGTAAATACGTTCGAAAATGCGACCCTTAACAACGTACAGTATTGTGGTGCCCTCGTCTCATCTTGCGTCTGTCTCGGGCGATGACGTAGGCGAATGTGATGATGAGAATGATGACAAGGATGAGGTCTGGATGGGTGGTCAAGATGGGGAATGTGGGTGTGTGTGTGTGTGTGTGTGTGTGTGTGTGTGTGTGTGTGTGTGTGTGATGGTGCCATGGATGATGTCTCCTAAATGGAGAATGTGTTTGTGTGTGTTGGCACAGTAACGATCGTTTTTTTTTTTCTTTTTCCCTACGCTTGCATGCGTCTTGTCCTTTCCCTCACATTTTTTTAATGCAAGGAAGAAGGAACCGAAGGCCAGGGCCTGCAAATTGATCTCTCCAAGAAAGAACAAAAATAAGATGAAAGAAAAGCATTCGGGAGCCGAATGCTAATCGCCTGCCAGAATATGCTGTTGCCCAAGTCCAAGATTTCGGCCATATCTTGATACCCTGAAGATTTCATGTTGATAGCTCAAGCCGTCCTTGAGATATAATGGTGCTAAAGGCGAGCAATAAGAACGGCAGCCATTTTGGTGACCTTGACGGCGAGTGCCCATTTTCGAACTCGTCCAGGATTTTGGCCGTATCTTCATACCCTGAAATTTTCATGTTGATAGCGCAAGTCGTTTATGAGATATAATGGGAACACACACACACACACACACACACACACACACACACACACACACACACACACACACACACACACACACACACATACACACACACCGCTCGCTGGTGTAGTGGTAACGTTCTCGCTTGCCAACTGGTGGACGGGAGTTCGCGTCTCCCTCAGGTTGCGAAAAGTTTCACTGACGAAGTGGGTGGTTACTGTCCCCCTCGAGCAAGGGGACGTGTGTGTGTGTGTGTGTGCGTGTGTGTGTGTGTGTGTGTGTGTGTGTGTGTGTGTGTGTGAAGGTCACAGCCTTGCCCTTAGATCGGACTATATGAGCTCTCAGCTCCCTTCCGGGAGGGTAGAAAACTGACGATCACGACCATCAAGTGATCCTGACCGACCTCTCCCTCCCACTTATACCGTCCGCTCCCCCCATCCCATTCACTCCCCTTACCTTCACCTTTCTCCCCCTCGTTCCCTCCCTCACCCCATTCCTTCACCTCTCTCCCCCTCCCTCCCTCCCCCAACGCATCCCCCTCCACCTCCTCTGCATGACGTAGTGTGAGTCACGAGGAAGCTTCAGGAGAGTCGACGCCGCCCCAACCAAGAAGGTAAAAATAACCCTTACAGTACCCCCATCTTTAGCACCCCGACTTTATTTATTACTCTTTATTCTTATCATGTTGCTTTATCATCCATCTTTATTTTAGGAGCATGCCTTTTCATTCCTCCTTCTTCAGCACTTTCATTTTATTTGTCTTTATTGTCTCATACCCTTTTGCCTTATCATTCTTTCATACTAGCAAATATCTTCATTCATCCTTTATCACTCTCGCTCAGCATATAACTGTCTGTATTTTACCGTTTTCTTTCGTTTTATCATTCTACATTATTTCATTAGCATACCTTATCATTTCTCGTTCTTTAGCCCCCTCGCTTTCTTTATTCCCATTTATTTTTATCGTGTTCCTTGCCTTATCATTCTACATTACTTTATTAGCAGAATTCTTCGTTTTTCCGTCCCTCCCTTTATTTGTCTCTCTTTTTAGCATAACGTTTCGCTCTATAATTCTACATTTTATTAGCATATCTTTTCATTTCTGGTTCTTAGGTCTTCATGTCTTTCTAACACTGCCTTTTGTTTTATCATAATTATGCTTTCAGTTTACCTGTTTATATGAATTTTGCAGCATACATTTCTAGTTTTTATATCTTTATCGCCATGGGTATAGTCTATTCTGCAGTGCCTATATTATTGTTATGCTTTTGTTTTATAGCTGTATATTGTGTTGTTAAGCCGCCTATTCTGTTTCAGGTAACACCAGACACTTTATTCAGATGAAAATGAATCATAGGAGCCTGAGAATTAATAGTTACTGTTAACCCAGACGATTTTATTTAGCTGAAAGTGAATTACAGGAGTCAGGGAGAGAGAACATACATTTTTACTCCTGCCCTTCATCGTCACATATTTTTTATAGCACTAGCACTGCGTTGTATGCTCGGTGGATTAAGGGCTTTCTTAACACATCATCCTCGGCGATTTGTTTTGCACATTACACCATTCTTCCTTCACTACGATGCCGTCTTTGGGGTTTCATTTTTCCCACCATCTGACGATATTCTTTACTGTAGATGCTATTCTTGGAAATGTAGAAGCTACTGTAGATGTAGTTTTCATTAACCTCTTCAGTACAAGAGGCCTTTCCTAAATTGAATAAAATTGTATGGAGGTAACAAAAATAGACAACATACGTCATTGGATTTCAGGGGCAAAGTATACTGGAAGTATATAAATGAAATATAACAAACTATTGAGATGTATTATGAAGTACTCTCTCTGACAGTGGTACCAGGCGTTTTCCGGGTTAATCAAGTTAGGGACAGTTGATCTAACTGCAACGCCATGAAAAACATTGCACGCATTTTATCCTTTAAAAGATATGAATATCACATTAGGGGGTCGAGGATGAGGCGGCGCCCCCTCCCCGAACCCCCAGGTGCAGTTCTAGTAGTGCCTACAATGTAACTGAGACTAGGTATATTTATGCAAAATTTTATTTCTTTATCTTGAAAATTGTAGCTACTGGGGTTCTGTTGCTGTGTCCTCTCCTCTAAGCCTCCAAGCATAGTTTCTAAGGTATCGAGTATTTACTCTCTCCTTTAACTATTATTATACGAATGGCGCTTTAAATATATATATATATATATATATATATATATATATATATATATATATATATATATATATATATATATATATATACTGTAATGTGGTTAACTCTTGCCAGGGGATCAGGGTCATGGAATATGCCCCTTTACCCGTGCCTCGCTTGTTTTTCATAGGCTGCCCGACAGTTACTTTGGCTATATCAGTACCGGACTCATTCAGCACTGTAGCTTGAAAAGTGAACCGTGTATAGCAGACTAACAGACAAACAGACAGACACTGTAAATGATCTTATTCACAATACCTTTTTGTTTGTTGCCCCTTATTGACATATGCAGGTTACTCCCTTATCTTGTCCCCTCCTTGTTCTTCCCCTATCATAATCTTTCTCGACGTTCATATCTTTCTTCTGTTCATCATAGTTTTCAAAGAATTCTGTTATTTTTCCCTTGTATTGCATGCTTTCTCGTCTTACATACTGTACTTAGGTCTCCGCACCAAAATGTGGAGAGCTATTGCATTTCCTCTGTTTCTTTCTTCCATCTTTCAGGCTCCTTTTCAGGTGTCACTTCTTTATTTCTTCACCAGTTGGCTTCAGACTTGGCACAGTTGTTCCTTGGGTCAGTAGCCCTAAATGACTTTTTTTGCTTAATTTTTTTAAATAGGAATTTTTGGGTCAAACGTCAGATCATAATTATAAACCCGCATATTTTGAGACTCTATGTTTCTGTATGTTCATTGATCATCTTGGTAGTTTGCACAAAAGCGTGTCAGTATACTGTAGCTATATGGAGAGCATTTTGCATTCCCTTGGGAATGTTGGCATTCTTGACACCCTTATCCCCCCCCCCCCACGTTTTTTGTCTTTGCCCATGTTCTACACAGTACTACACGTTTCCCATGTTCTCTTCATTTTTACCATGTGTTGTTCGTGCATTGTAATGAACTTCTCATTTCCCTATGTTCTTTGGATTTTTTCACATGTATTTTTCCCATGTTATATATACATATTTCCTTTGTTCCTGTATTTTATCCATGTATTTTCCTGTCTCATATTTCCATCACTCCATAGGTTTATCATAATCAATTAATCATTGTACTTTTGTCTTGAGTTATTTAATGAAATGAGTTATTTAAGAGGAGCCTGTGGAGTCACGTGGAGAGACAGGCTGACGAATGAGGATATAAAGGAGCGTTGTGGTGTGGATGTGGATGTGATAGGAAGCGTTATGAGGAACACACTGAGGTGGTTTGGCCATGTGGAGAGGATGGAGGGTGAAAGACTGACGAAGAGAGTGTATGTGAGTGAGGTGGAGGGGGGAAGAGGGAGGGGGAGGCCGAGGATGAGATGGAGGGATGGGGTGGAGAGGTATATGAGAGAGGGGGGGGTGAGTTGGGAGCAGGGCAGTGAAATGGCGGGGGACAGGGCGACTTGGAGGCGATTTGTTTGTGGCCACCCCAAACGGGATTGAGGCATCTGGCAATAGATAGATAGATAGACTTTTGTCTTGTATATTTTTCACAGTTTCTCAGTTTTTTAATATGCATTTTACATCAAACGGTACTCAACCCCTCGACTAAGAGAGACCTCTCCTAAGCTGAATAATAGCGTCTGGTGTTAGCATGAATAAAGGAGAAAAGACGTAAGCGCATTGAAAGGATTAATCTCTCTCTCTCTCTCTCTCTCTCTCTCTCTCTCTCTCTCTCTCTCTCTCTCATATTGCCCCTTGCGAGGTGTGTGGTTTCCAGGGTAAGCTAATAAAGAAGATTGAATAGAGATAAATGGTTCTCACATTGTTCTTGTTGTCTCTGTTACCATGTTATTGGCTGGGGTTGAAGAGGGAGCCTTCAGGTGGTGGCGTCGATACAACCAGCCGGCCCCGTGCCCGATTATAACCTACATTCATCCATAAAGTAGATGTGCAGTGTCTTCCTGTGCATTCAGAGAAAACATGGAAACTGCATTCCCACTCCTTCGAGATTCATGCCGATTTATAAGAATTACAAAATATTATTACTGTGTGTGTGTGTGTGTGTGTGTGTGTGTGTGTGTGTGTGTGTGTGCTTTGCATCCTGTTGAAATACTCACTTACGCTGCACAAATTCATATCTAACATTAATTGGCGTTAAATACCGCTTCCCCCACTGCGTCACGGTGAGCATTTTTCCTACACAGCTGAAACTTCGACCCACGCACGCAGAATCTTGGCACACATTCTGAAAATAACTTTTTTTTTTTCCCTTAGATCTTGAGCCATATTTATAAACTCTACTAAATTTCATTTGCACATAAGATTTGCTCGTACTTGCGTATAGTCTGCTTTTGCCATTACTCATGTAGTAACCAAACGCTTTACAGCGATATTAGAGTAGTAGTAGTAGTAGTAGTAGTAGTAACAGTGGTGGTGGTGGTGGTAGCAGCAGCAGCAGTAGGCGTGGTGGTAGTGGTGGTGGTGGTTGTGTTAGTAGTAGTAGTAGTTGTTGTTGTTGTTGCTGTTGTTGTTGTTGTTGTTGTTGCCGTTGTTGTTGTAATAGCAGCAGTAATAGAAACTTGGCTAATCGGGATGTGAATCTGGTGGAATGCAGGCTTAAGTTGCCCTTTTGCAGTTCACCATCCTCCATTCGGGGAACAGGGAGGTAGCAAGGGACGTTTGTATAACCAGGCAATGGAGCCACCTGGTTATATCGGTTCCACCACATGAAGGAATCCTCCCCCGGCACCTGTATATTGGCTAAGATCTTTAATGTATACTTGCCTTGAAGAAACACTATTCCTGGCGTCCTTTGTGTTATTTCTGCGATAGTTCTTTCATCTAAACTTGGCCCGGATTTTCGTCCTTTTACAGGTTATTATTTTCACGTAGCTCAGTGGCACAAAAAGGACAATTCTAAGGCTGTGCCTACTTGTCAAAGTGTATCTCTGTGATCTGCATCAGTTTCTAATGAAAATCTATTGTTACAACAAAGCATTGAAGGTGGAGGTACAGTAATTTTAGGCCAGCCAAAAAAAAGTCCTACGATTCATCTTCGTGACTTGCATGTGTTTCTGGTTATGATCTGTTGTTGCAACTAAGCATATAAAATGGAGATATAGCAATTTTAGCCCAACCTGAAGCAAGGAGAAGACAAGTGACGATTTTAATAAGCTTAGGAGAGAGTCCCGTAGTGAAATGTTATGAATGTCGCTATTAACTTTTCGAATTTGGAGTCTCTCGGTCTCCCTCCCTCCTCTCTCTCTCTCTCTCTCTCTCTCTCTCTCTCTCCCTCTCTCTCTCTCTCTCTCTCAATCTTACTACTTATTTTTGGTTTTATCAAGTCTGGCACAAAGCCATCATAATGAAGAGGCAGAAAAATGCATAGTGATCCATAAACAGCGCGCACCCACTAGAAACTCACCAGACGTATGTGTTGCAGGGACGGCTCAGTCTGCTGGTGTGGGTGTGTATGTGGCAGTGGGAACGGCAAATGTATAAATGTTGCAGGACAAACGTAGAGAATGCTGACTGGTCCGTCGCCGCAACACACAAGAAATTGCCTAGAGGAGTGGAAAAACAGTGTTATATGTCTACCATCCTGTACCTTAGCATGAATATTAAAAATCAGGGACAGTAAAGATAGCTTGAAGTAATGTTTGATAAAGAAATTAGAATATCCACGACTATATGAAACTTACAATAGTATGCTGCAGTATTTGGCTCTCTCATGATTTCGACAACTCTAATACATTAATGCACTTAATGTCAAATAATTTTATTCAACTTAGAGGGAATCATTGGAGCTTGAAAGTCTTAATCTGTTACCATTAACTCTTTTACGATCGGAGGAATTCAAATAATAATTCCAACTAACATCTGTTTTATTCAGGTGAATCATAAGAGCATTGGAGTGTCAAAATAGCTCACTGTAATGCTTAAAGGAAGTAAGAACTGGAAGTGATTCAAGAACACATCTCGTCAAGCTCTATATATATCCCTATGAATGCATATGTGCTTATTCGGTAAGACCACCTCCACTCTAACCCAGAGAAGATCAAACTCATCGATACTCAGAGTTTGATTGCCTAATAGAGAACAGACCTGAATGGCGCCTTCTTGCAATAATGAGAAATCTGTTTACCTGATACATGGATTACTCATTGCGATACTGAGAAGCTGTTTGCCTAATACATGGATGACTCCTTGCGATATTCAGAAACTTTTTGCCTAATACATGAGTGACTCCTTGCTGTATTGAGAAACTGTTTACCTAATGCATGGATGACACTTTGCGGTATTGAGAGAATGTCTAATACATTTATTACTCCTTGCGGCATTGAGAAACTATCTAATACATGGATGACTCCTTGTGATATTGAGAGAGAGAATGTTTGCCTAATACAGAACATGTATGTATGACGCCTTCTTGTTAATTGTCATCTAGCTACCTTCATATGATTTTGTAGAGTTTATAACAAACTTGTCGTAGTGAAGGGATTGAAAATTATTATCAGGAACCAGTTTAGTACGATGGTATCTTTTAGCTGAAATCTAGCTTCCCCCGAATGATTTTATTCAGACTAGAAGTTCTACAACAGATCTTTCGTGGTATAGGGGATTAATGAAAAGTCTGGCTTAACCCCTTCAGTTTGATGACGTGTTGTGTTATTCTTGCTCCCGTTGGGCGATTTCACTGAGCCAAGGTGAGACTTTTCGAACTTGAAGGGTTAGATATAGCCTTCTTTAACCCCTTTAAAACGAGGGGTCTTTCCGAACATGAATAAAATCGCATGGAGATTAAACCAACTAAGCTTCTGTTCTCTTGTGGTTTAACGTGGCCCAGATTTTTGTCCTTTTGAAGCTTATTTCACGTAACTCAGTGGCAGAGTAAGACAATGTTGTGTCTCTTCATCCTTTCCATATCACCTCTTCACGACTAACTACCGTACTCTAATGTTACAACTCAGTATTCAAGATGAAGAGACGCCAGACTTTAGCCAAGTTAGAGGAAAAAGGCTTTAACGTCAAGGTAGGTATGGGGTTAAGGGAAGGACCATTAACGCTTTATTCCGTCATAGATACTTTGAGAAGCAGCAGTTGGCACGGGATGCTTTGTAGCACTCTTTCCCAAACCATACATTTAGTGTATGTTATTCATATTTCTTTACATACTTTGCACAGGTAACATACAAGAGGATGCTATAACGTGTATTTGACAAGTAAATCGTTGAGAAATTCTCCTTAGCCATGGAAACTATGGCCCTTAAGTAAAAAATTATTAGGGTCTACGAAGTCATAGACCTTGAAATTTATATACTATATTCGTTTCACCTTAACTTGGCCTAGATTAGTGTACTTTCATAGCTTATTTCACGTAGCTCGGTGGCAGAATAAGACAGAACTATGACTCTATTTTCCTTCCGTAGCACTTTTTCATTAATAGCATCATATTCAAGTGTTGATCTGCTACTACAGTTGAGCGCTGAAGATTGATGGATGGCAGTTTTAGACCAAGCTGGAACAAAACGAGTACAGTTCAGTAACAGCAACAAAAATCTGCCTTATGTACCCTATCGTACCTGGTTAGTGGAGGTCACACTACAATTTCTAGTTCACTGTTTCAGTCTGGAGTGATATGAAATATCAACGTAAGTAAGTAAATAAGTAAATAAGTAAGTAAGCTTCCTGTCGTAACTAGCATGTGTTTTGCAGGAAGCACAAGAGTTATGGGGAAATTCTGTACTCTTCTTGTCCTCTTATACTACCTAAAAAATCTTAATTGGGTTTGTTTCGCATGTAGAACAAAAAACATATGATTATTCACACTTTCATTGCCATGTCCTTGCAGAGAGAGAGAGAGAGAGAGAGAGAGAGAGAGAGAAAGAGAGGGAGAGAGAAAGAGAGAGAGATCTGTAATGGGAGAAAAATTAGAGCATATTCTTTGTGGCTGTCATTCCTGGACACTGATAAATAATGACAGCACGAGGTTAGGCTACCTAGACACAATCAAATAATACAACTGGTCTCGTGTAACCGTTTAAAAACATGCCAAGTTACGTAAAACGTGTTTCTGTGGGGGAAGCCATGTGACCATCCCACCTGGCCTCTGACTCAGGGACATTTGAATGGACGGGTTTTCTAAAAGTCTACAAGATTTGGGGTTCACAGAAGGGAAAGAAAATCTCGAGCATGCACTAATCCTTGAGCAAGAATGCATGGAGAAGCTAGAGCAAGATTGTCATGCTCTTAAATCGCGCATTCAAACTTGGAACCGGCAACTGCAGCTTGGACTGAAGTTTTGGCAGCAATATGGCGTATATTTTTATATATTCACCCACAAGCCAGAGCGCCTTCAGTCAGGTGCTGGTGGTGTTAGATTCACTTTGACATCTGGCAGCGAGAGTGTTGGCAGGGTTAAGCCGCTACAGACTCTGGGTGGAGAACTGTGCACCTCTAATTTTCACGCTGAGGAAGTGAAAAATAGTTTGGTGGCTCATTGCGCTACGATCCGCGCGTTGAGCCTCAACCCTTGCTGAGTCTCATCTTCCACTATGGATCTCTTATCCCCTACTGAGCACTTGTGTCCCCCTCAGGAGCGGCGACACAGCACACACCTCAGTCCCCACCGTCACCATGGCCCCCACCCCGCACGCAGTCCACAGCGACACCCCAGCTTACGGAGCACTCGAAGTCCAAACCGCCACCACTGTCCGCACTGCTGTCGCAGCTCCAGTGGACGTCGCCTGGTCAGGAGGCATTCCACACATTCTGCAGGGCGCAGTAGAAACAGTAGCCCCGTGGGACACGCAGGCTCCAGTCGAAACAGTAGCCCGGTAGGCCATCACGGGTCTAGCAGAAGCAGTAGCCCTTTGGAGCAGCACGCCGTACACAGAACAGGCAGCACTAAGTCACACTTGTCCAGATCAGCGAGTCCAGGGGGCCATCAGAGCAAGAAGGACCAACACACTCAAAAAGGACACAAACGTTCCAGTGAGAAGCATCGCCATTCAGAACACCATCACCACTCTGACGCCGCCACTCAGGTCGACTGTTGCGTCCAGACGGACACCATTACATAAGTGGCGTGGCCGTCCAGCACATCCATAAGTTAGGACGTTATAGCAAACGTAAGTTTCTAGTTTAAGATAAGCATAGTAACACTTGCTTTATTGGGAAACTGGGCTAAGAAGATATTATCTGTTCAAAGTTTCAAACGTAGACTTACCATCATTATTCAGTAGCTTCTCCTTTGAAAATAGGATGGGTATTATGCGTGACGTTGATTCACAAATTTACGATTAAATCGCTGTGTATATTACAGATTTGGTACTGGACTCAAAAGTAAGTTCGTCTCCGGCCTGAAATATACAGAATAACCTAAAATGATTTTCTTTTCGACTCTAAGTTTTGTTTCGAAAGAAAGGGCGAAGAAATGGGAAAATTGTGCGTTTTTCTGTCCTTGTCATTACTGCGGAAACTGTACATAGTTACGACAAGGAGTTATTAATTATTATTATTATTATTATTATTATTATTATTATTATTATTATCATCATCATCATCATCATCATCACCATCATCATCATCATCATCATCATCATTGTTGTTGTTGTTGTTGTTGTTGATGCTCTTGTTGTTGTTGATGTTGTTGTTATATCATCATCATTATATTATTTGTTAAATGAGCGTCGTGGTCCGTATCCACCTCATTTGCTGTGGGATGTAGGATGATGATCAAGCCTATGCCTAGAGTCGGACACACACACACACACACACACACACACACACACACACACACACACACACACACACACACACACACACACACACACACACACACACACACACACACACACACACACACACACACACACATAGGGAAAAAAAACTAGCAAAGCTACATGACATGACTAGGAGTAGGCTTTTCTCAAACTGTTATTCTAAAAACTGCCAAAACTTTACCAACGTCACAAAACAATAGAGTTAAAACTAGAAACCAGCCTAATACCACCATATTTTTTCATAACAAGTATCAATATTTTAACTTACCTAACATCCTCATTTAACACACGTAACACCATTCGCCACAGACAGTGACTCTCAATCTTTTCCGTTCTGTGGCTTCGAAGATAATAGAAAACAACGTCTGTGGCCCCTGTCTACATCTTTCTTTGAATTAGCAAAAAATGTATCCGTGTTCAGATGAGTAGCGTATGCTGGCTACAATGCTCAGACTAAGGATGCAGTACATGCGCGAAAAGTAACAAGATAAAAAAAAAATAGTAATGTTAAAATTGCATTTTTGCTGCTGATTTGGTTAATAGTGGATGAGCATGACGGAGATTATCGTCCACGCAGAACCAGTTATGCTGAGACTGGTAAACAAAAAGAGCAGGAGCACCCGTATATCCATGCATGCTGTTTTTTAGGTACCAACCCAGTCTCGCCCAAAACTCTCTCTCCATTTTTTTTTTTTTTTTTTTTAAACAAGTGGATCGTTTCAGAGCTCTAGAAATTCTTATTGCATTGTCACCAGGAATGCTGTCCACGAGAGGAATGACAAAAAAGGAATTCCGAATGAGTTTTACTTGAGGAATACTATTAAATTTCACCATCAGTGACTCCTGATATTCAGGATCACCGCTTTTACCCTGAGAAATATCCCACGATCCTCCATAGGGCCATGGACCCGAGGTTGGGATCCAGTGGTCTCAGATAATCAGTGCCATAACAAAGTGACTTAACTAACACCATCACAATATAGTATCGTTAACTCTATCATCATCACAGTCTTATATAAGTAACACCACAGTCTAACATAACTAACACCATAGCCTTTGCTGCGACTAGGCAGAATGAACTCTGGGATTAGGCATCTGTCAGTATAAAATAAGTAAAGAACTGCTGTGGTATTAGTCATCATCATCATCATCATCATCATCATCATCATCATCATTATCTTCATCATCACCCTTTATCCCATTAAAACATACGGTGAACTGGAAAATCATCATCATTACCATCCTAACACTAAGCCCAGTTAACATAATGTACTGTAGGTTAGCGAAAGTGAGTCAGCTAACACTGGGCTCTGTGGTAGTGCAAGTGGCTGGTGCAATACTTCACTACTACATTTAGCTCGCAGGTGTGGAGCAATGACGTTGGAATGAGTGATTTATTGCCTGTGTATCTCCACCAGGGCAGGAGTCATCAAGAGATCTTCTTTTTGTCTTCCAGGAATTTATTGCTTTAAACCCTTCTACCAAGAGGACGTTTTATCGATAATTTTTTCATATTTATCTCTCTCTGTTGTCCGACGCGCTAATCCCGTAAGAGGTGGCCACAAACAAATCGCCTCCGCGTCGCCCTATCCTCTGCTGTTTGACAGCCATCCCACCAACTCACACACCCCTTTTTATCTTTCCATTCCATTCCTCCATCTCATCCTTCGTCTCCCCCTGCTCCTCTCCCCCTCCACTTCACATACATGTACTCTTCTAGTCAGTTTCTCCTTCTCTATCATCCCGACAAGGCTGCCGTTAAACGAACTTTTTGAGTATTGACATTTCGAACTTGAGGGGTTAAACGCAGTCCTTCATTAACCCGTTCACTACAAGACATTCTTCTAGTAGTAGTTGAAGTAGTAGTGGTAACAACAACGACGACGACAACAACAACAACAACAACGACAATAGCAATGATGATGATGATAATAATAATAATAATAATAATAATAATAATAATGACAGTCCCAATATAGGCGCATCATTCATCCCTACACCGTTCTGCGCTTGAAAGAAAAGTTTTTACTTGTCATATCAGTTGACTTGCCTTTTACCTGCCAATATCCACGGACTGAATGAATCACCTAACGAAAAATATTATACTGTACCCTTCTTATTCTAACGTGGCTTAAATCCGTCATGTTTTCATACTGAATGCTGATTTGTAAGAATAAATTAGCGTTAGCATATTATGTTAGTCACGAAGAAGAGTTGAGGATTGGATGCAGAGTTGTTGTATTGTCTTTTTCTGCTACTGAGCTACGTGAAAGAAGCTGCAAAAGGACGAAAATCTGAGTCAGGTTAGGGTAAAAAGAGCGCAGTGATTCCGACCTCAGACTGAAAGAGTGTTCTATGAGGCTGAATGTCGTCCTGTTTCTTGTAGCGTCTTATTTTTTTTTTTTTTTTTTTTTTTTCCAAATGGGAGAATATAGCCAACACGAATCTTTAAGAAATTAAAGAAATAGCTGGCACAACGATAAATATCAGTCTCAATAGGGCTAGGTCATAGATACATTGCTTCACTTTTAGGTTAGGTCCGTTAGCTTGGATCTTCATGTTTGGGAGACCAGCGGATTTTGTATGCGAGTATGAACTTGCAAAACGAGGAGATACAATGTGCCACTGAAACCCATCCTAACGGACCTGACAATACTGTGAAGCAATTTAACAGTGACCCAGCATTATTCAGACCCACATTAACGGTCATGTGTCATCTCTGGCTCACATCATGGAAGGACTGCGGATCTCCATCTTCGTTCGCGAAAGGATGGGTGCGTTGTGTCTCCATGCAGTTTACTGCCAGCTGTCTATCCCCATAGAATATTCAATATGGCCTTAACAAAAACTAATTCAAGCCTCTCTTCAACTCCTTTTAGCAGTTATAATTCTGTGCTTCTGTCAGTCAAGTGGCAGACGTTTAATCCCAGCTCATCCGCTGAGGTCGCAACAAATTGCCTCCCCAACGTAGTCGTACATGGTAATTGTTTTCTTCCGCCATGTTCTAGTCTTCCTCTCTTCTTTATACTCTTCTCTCTTCTGTCATCTCCCAAGTCTCATACTCTCCTGATCCTTCTCTTTTTCCTCCTATATCCAACTTTGTCATCTCAGCTCATCATTACTATCTTCCACCGTTCTACGTCCTCCCTCCTGCATGTACTTCTCCAGTTTATCCTTCCACCTCTCTCTCTCTCTCTCTCTCTCTCTCTCTCTCTCTCTCTCTCTCTCTCTCTCTCTCTCTCTCTCTCTCTCTCTCTCTCTCTCTCTCTCTCTCTCTCTCTCTCTCTCTCTCTCTCCATTCTCTCTCTCTCTCCATTCTCTCTCTCTCTCTCTCTCTCTCTCTCTCTCTCTCTCCATTCTATCCTCTCCTCTCATTTTCCAAGTCTCTTCGTTGCTTCGTTCTTCTCGGTTCCCTTCCATCATTTTTCCTCATTGTCCTCACTCCCCTTATCTGCCGGGTCTCATCTTTCTTCTTTCTCCTCTTGTCCCTCCCATCTTTCTCATTTGTCTCTTTTCTTCTCTCATCCTCCAGGTTTCTTCGCTTTTTCCTTCTTCTCTTTTCCCTCTTCTATCCCAGTCTTCCCCATTGCAACTAACCACCTCTCCCTTCCAGCAGTCTCAGCCACCTTCTGTCATGTACCGCTCCTCGTGTATCCCCGCACTAGTTCTCTGGCTTCCTCTCCTAATTTTCTTCTTTCCACCAAGCCTCTTCCTTTCGCAATCCTTCTCCTTTTTAAACTCATCTTCCAGACTCCATTACAACTTCATCACCACTCCCTCACATCGATTTAAGCCACCTTCCCCAAGTGCACCTCTCCACATTTCGTCCCCTATCTAGTTCTCGGTCTCCTCTTCCCCGCGTCGTCTTCAAAAATCTGATAATTACTTGATAAATTTATCCTTCCGTTTCCAAGTGAGATGCTCTTCCGTTTCCAGAAATATTTTGCTTATGGTTTTCTTCTCCCACCGATTGTCCTGTGTTGTACTATTCTCTTCAGTGACGGTGATATCTATATTGTTTTGCCTATATTATTAATCTTCATACAAGGACTCCCGCGTACTGAAGGGATGAGAAACTGTTAACTCACGACGATTTGATGTCCATTAATTTTTTGATTGGCTTGTGGCAGACTATAATCTCCAGCTTTAAAGAAGCCTCTCGTAATAATAGGAAGAAAGGCTAAATAAGGCTGTCTTCTAGGCGAAATTTACTTGTCAGAGACACTTTGTCAATAAATATTCGCCTTATGTTCAGCCAGCAACAACATACTTACTGTAGACTAACTCCCATCAGCTCGCGTTTTTTTTTTTTTTTAACCTCCCAGAGGGATTTTTTTTTTTTTCTAAGGCTCTTCTTGGTGGTCTCGTCCTTTTCACAGTCACTCTTTTCACGCCCTCATGACTATTTCTCAGCCGATCGGCCTGAAACATATGGAGACACCAAAGCATGAGATCTCTAGACGATTGCCTCAGATTTTCGATTTAGGTCCTTAAACTGATTTTAAAATGCAGAAAGCGTAAAGAATCGGGCACGAATCCACCAAAAGATGGGCACGAAAAGGAACTAACTGGAGGAAATGCAGAGCAGTGAATGAATCTGCGTGTCATTTATAAAGAACAACGGTCACACGCTTTCCTTATTGGGTCTTCTGTGTCTGACTCCGAGTTTTATTTAAAAAAAAAAAAAAGTTAAATAAAGAATAAATACTACCCTCCTGAAATACTCTGATGGACTCATTTAGGCCTATGGGCCCTCTGGTGAAAATTAGTACCCCCCAATCTCTTCTGTTCGAGGAGTCTCATAAGCTACACACTGTATAACTGTCTGTCATTAGATTTTCAAATGTACTATGGCACGTTTACCTTGACCTGTGAAAGATCCCTAACGCTTTTTAGCTCAGATGCTGGCCAAGACGGTGTAGTTAGATTGGAGTGTTGATTTTACTAATTAACAAGGAGACTCATTCCTTCCCCATAACTAAGGTTCATCAATTTTCATGCAACCACGACTTAGTATTCGTGTTGTGGGAGTGGTCCAGCTCCACCAGATGTAAATAAACCATCTATTGTATTTGACAGATTCCCCATATACTAACTGCCAATTAATTCTTCCACAGAGACACCGCGGGCCGGGGAGAGAGTAAGGCATCAAGAGAGGGAGTGACGGCTGACTTGTGATGCCGTCAAACGCCCTCACACGCCCTCCGCTGATGCTGTCAAGATATCCACCCACTGTGACTCTCTCCCCCCGCCCTACCTCACCATCCCCTGTCCACTTTAACTTGTTTTAAAATTGTACTCGGGCTGAAAGTATTACTGATAGGATGTAGCAAGAGATTAACGCTGGAATATGATGCCAGTCACGAAGAAGTGTTAGGGAAAAGATTTATAGCTGTAGTATTATTTTGCCATTGAGCTACGATAAATAATCTGCGAAAAGACAAAAAACTTCACCAAGTTTAGGTGGACGAACTATAGATCTTAGAGCCTTATGAACGCTTCCGTAGTCGTTAGTTGTGTGCTTAGGGACCTGTAACTTGTCGAGAGATATTTGGTATTTTAAGTAAGTTGATATACTCGTAGTCTGTAATAAGGTCTTTGATATTAATAAACCTCAGGGAGTAGTAATGTTCGCTGTTTATATATTCTTGTGATGTGTTGAGAGAAATGACGCTGAATGTACTGTAGATCCAGACAAAAATATAACTGGGTTAGATTTTACGTAATTTTACAGTGTTTGCAGCTTCGTTTTTTATTCACTTTCCTGAAAGGTACTGAAGAGGAAATAATTTGGAAATAGAGAAACTAATATATATTTTCTGGCGTCAAAATAATATTCTTATATATGCTGCAGCCACTGAGAGGGTTAAGTCAAGTTTACCCGTCATCCAGTGTACAAAATTAATTTTGTTTACCTTCTAGTTTATATATTCGAGAGAGAGAGAGAGAGAGAGAGAGAGAGAGAGAGAGAGAGAGAGGGTTTAACTGAGAATGCTACACTAGACACATACTTAGACTTCAAGGTGCAATGAAAGAATATGGCTTGGATCAGTTTGTTAGTGCGCAATAGACAGAGCTAAATAACACTTTTTTTTTAGGGATCTGTGCCTCTTAAGTTTACCCTTGCTCAGGCCAGAAAGTTTTAAGCAGATGAGGAGGACCTTCAGAAATACAAGGTTGCATTTCACGTTTGCCACTACAAGCTGACTTAATATCTTCATCTGTCTTCCTTTGCGCAAGGAATCGAAGATACTTAACACTGGTATAGATTCACGTATACGAGTATATTGGTGAAGCCTTGATCTTACATTCTGACAGTGAACATAATTCTTATCGTTTTATCTAGCTATCTGTATATCATCCAGTTCCAATTTACCCCTTATGGAAAAAAGAGTAACAGGAAGGATGGGAGAAACATGGTTGGGGGAAGAACATACGCAGAAAAAGAATGATAATGGCGAAGGAAAAATTAGGCAGCAGCGCTCTCTTGATGTATTGTGTACGCTTTTTCCTTCACCTTCATTCATATTCTGTGTCTGCCCTCCTCTTTCGTATTTCTCCCAGCCTTACAATTTATTACCCTTCTTTCCAGTTCAGGTGGCTCCACATTGAGTGACAAGCGTAATGGTTTCCTGTAACTCAGGAAACTATTTACAGTGCTGAGTGGTAGCCATATGACCAGTTAACGAGGTGATGTGGAGCCTATTAAGGTGCCCCTGCTGAATGGGTGGAGAGAAGCAAATGCTGCCTCCATCCAGGACCCAAATCTCCACACTTTTCCCCGCACCATGCTGCGATGAGGCGCTGTCTGCTGCAAGGGAAGATTGGTTCACTCAACGGGATAGCTTTGCGAGGGCAGTTGCTTGCCTGCGGTTAATGGATCTGCTCAGCCAGACAGACCGGGCTTACTCAGCAAAAGCAACCCCATCAGTTGCGTTAGAGTCCGAGGCTAGACTGCTTTGTCCCATCATATAAGGCAAGGGTGACCAGTCTTGCTTTTCCCTGAATGGTATTATGTGAACAATGAATCCCAATCAACCCTCAAATGGAAACCCTTATGACCTCATCCTGCTGGAACTTCTTAACGCACTAGACCATCAGGCTTTCATTTAGTTATATTCTTACTATGCAACTTCGTATTACAGGACACCATTTGGTTTGTCATTCAGTGACCAGCTACTTGAAGGTTGCCTAACATCGAGTGAGTGGATGGTGAGCGCCCTCACCTGCCATTAAAAAAGGATCGTACTAAAGAAGCTACATCCTTATTTCTGTTTTCTTTCATTAGTGATTGCAAGGAGAGCAAAAAGAAAAATGCAGCACAAATGACAGATAATTTTGATACAAGAATCCGTATTGATAATATATCTCTACCATTTGATGGCTGAAAATGACGAACACAAAGTAATACAAGGATACGTATCAGGTAATGCAGCCCCGGGATACTTTTAATCAAGACTAGAATATACATTGGTCTCATTACATGAAGATAATGTTAATCCTCTCTTTTAGTTGAGAAATTATTGTTCTCCAGTGCAGAACATGAGAGAATGCATTTTTTCTTACGTTTCCTATTTCCTCTTAATACATAAACAATGTGAGATCTCAAAGCCCACCACTTGCATTAGTGAGAAACTATAATGATGATGATGATGAAACGGGATGATGATGATGATGAAACTGGATGATAATGATGATGATGAATCAGGATACTGCTAACATATATTCGCGTCTCATTCCCCTTGATGTATAGGGCTCGTAAAGAAATAACTGGGTCTTGGTGCGTCTCTCTGGCATTATCCCGTTCGCCATGCCAAAAATGTTGCTGTTGGTGGTGGTGTGAGTATTACCAGGGGGCGGAGAGGCAGGCGGGGGGTCGTATTTATAGAAAGGTGTAGCTCTGCCAAAACCATAATCAATGTTAGTCGCTCCTGGCCTCGAGTTCCTCTCAGGGCTTAAAAAAAGATAGAAAAGAAAAAGGAAAATGTATGAAGGGAAGATGTAAGAGGTAGCCATAATATACAACGAGGTTGTGAGAGTAATTATGTTCTCTTTACTTTAACTTGACCTAAAATTGGTATTTCTCCAGTTTGAATGCTGAGTTGTAACAATGGATTAACGTCAGAATATGTTAGTTTCGTTGAAATGCTATGGATCGGATGCAGAGCAGTAGCACTGTCAATTTCTTCTATTCATCTACACTAAAGACTGCAAGAAGACGAAAGTCTAGGCTAAATTAAGGCAAAAAAGAGTATAGTTGTGTATGAGCCGAATTTTTTTTCCTTACAAACATTCCTTCCCCAGAGAGGTAACTTCGGTCTACTACTCTCCCTCCCAGATGGCCTGGTCCTGCACTCCGCCTAAGATGGACTGATGCAGACACAGATACAGACGTAGATACAGATATAGATATAGGTACACATACAGAAACAGAGATACAGAACAGATACAGATACAAGTGAAGATACAAATATAGATATAGATTCAAATATAGATGAGCGTCGGGAGGTATGGGATATATATGAGGTAAAGCAAGAACGAGGATGCGACATCAGGCAACAGACATAAATGTGTGTGTGTGTGTGTGTGTGTGTGTGTGTGTGTGTGTGTGTGTGTGTGTGTGTGTGTGTGTGTGTGTGTGTGCGTGCGTGCGTGCGCGCGCGCGCAATGTGACGGATGGGGTGTATGTGAAGGGATGCCGCCTCTTGTCGCCTGACACAAGCGAGTCGTGTAATAAACAACGAGAAAACGATCACTCTTTCCCATGACCCTATGACTACGAGGTTATTGAAGCTTGGAAGTGAGTAAAGGATCAGAACGATCACCATCATCATCATCAGCGGCAGCACCATCAACAGCAGCAGCCCTAGTCAGTTCTCTGCAGGACAAAAGCCTCTTCCATCTCTTGCCACTCTGACTTGTTGACCAACAGCCTGTTCCAACCAGTCCCAGGAGATTTGTGATTAATCATCTCTCCATCTTCTTTATTGTCTTTCATTCTTTCATTCCCCGAACTGCATCTCTCTGGAACTCGCTTCCCCAGAGTTGTTACCATCCTAACTTCAACCTACAGCTGTTCAAGTCTAACTGTTACAGATATTTTATGAACAGAAGACACTAGTAAACTGGTGCATGGATTTTTTTTTTATTCATTAGTTTTTCCTTCCTCTGTTCTGTTATTTAAAAAAAAAAAATGATATCCTGGTTGTCTGTCTCTTATTTTTTGTTATTATTATTATTATTATTTTTTTTTTACGAAAGGCTTGATATATTGCCTATTTTCTGCTTTTAACTGTAGTGATTTTATCCTCCACTTTTGCCAATTTCCGTATTCAAGCTCTCTTTACATTCTTCTGTGTGATGACTAACAAAATCTGTCACATACTTTCCTGGGGATTCCTAACATTACATTCAAAAGATCGTGTTATGCTTCAAGTTTACAATGTCCATCCTATTCTCTGGTGCATCTTTTAATGTTTTTGCCAAATTTTTGGTTATATGCTTGTACAGAGGCAAGTAGTTGCGTGAACTATTAATTGAGCACAAACAACATATTCAAACTGCAATAAAAATGTCTTCTCTATTCTCCTCTTACATATACAGATAAGTATAGATATTTCATTTGAAATAGTTTATTAAGATTCCTCAAATCTTTAAACTACCATCTGGATATTTTAAAAACCAAGGATTAGCCCTGCAATTGTAAGGGGCTTGTTTTGCATCAGAGATCGAATCCCAGACTGTCTTTATGCCTGAATACAATATGTACAGTACAGCACGTGCTTCTTCCTTGCCATCTTTTTCTTCCTTTGCTCCCTACCTCTTCTTTCCGACTAAGCGATAAACACATCATTTTTTTTTAATGCTTTGCTCGTCACTTACACTTGCGTACCCTGAAGCCTTTGTCCAAAGTCGGACATATAAAACACAAAAACTTATTATAGTAGTAGCAGTGGTAGTAGTAGCAGTAGCAGCAGCAGCAGCAGCAGCATTAGGATTGCTAACAATATTAGTAGCTTCTCGCACTCAGTGTCAGAGTTGAACTCTGAACAAAGATCATGAGGGTTTTTGCGGCAGCCATGTCAACGATACCACTGTGATGACTGATTGTATATCAGTGTGCGCACCACACCTATATCGGTGCCATCGCATCAAGACATCTCCCACCAGCAACTTGAGAGAAGAAGAGTATGAACAGTCTTACTCTCAACTTAGGCCTAAGAAAGAATGTAAATATGGATAGTAGTGTTAGTGTTAGTGGTGATGTGTGTGGTTATGTGGTGGTGGTGGTGGTGGTGGTGTAACTGTGGTGGATGACGGCAGGTGTTGGGAATAATATAAGTCACTCTTTATGATAGATGGGATTTCTGTGTGTGTGTGTAATTCACCGGGTCGGTCAGGATCACTTGATGGTCGTGATAGTCAGCTTTTACCCTCCCGGAAGGGAGCTGAGAGCTCATATAGTCCGATCTAAGGGCAAGGCTGTGACCTTCACACAAGCACACACCCATCCCCTTGCTCAAGGAGGACAGTAACCACCCTCTTCGTCAGTGAAACTTTTCGCAGCCTGAGCGAGGCGCGAACTCCCGTCTACCAGTTGGCAAGCGAGAACGTTACCACTGCACTGTGTGTGTGTGTGTGTGTGTGTGTGTGTGTGTACTTTCAAACAAGATCAGTGCTTGACGCTAGAGTGCATATTGGACTGGGGGGGAGGGGGGATTGATTCGCCAGACGATTATGTAGTAGTGTCAAGCCTAAAACTGCAAAAGCTATACGTATATGAACCGAGAATGGGGAAGTAGATAATGCAAAGGGAGTAGAAAGGCCGCAGGAAGCCAAAAGGGTTAAGGATACGCGGGACCTGGGGAAGCAACTGGGAAGATGACACTGGGGAAGTAGAAGCCGTGACTTAGGTGTTCACCGAGATAAGTGACCTATAGAATATGTTTTGATATGGTCTATTAAAAAAAAAAGAATGTGAAGTGGTTGAATCTTCCTCCAGACATCTTCTAACCTTAGCTATACAGAGTAGGGTTCCAGGATTGTGGCAGGACACTGAGTGAATAAAATTATCTGAAAATAGCAAGAATAAAGCAGGGTTGAATCTTCCTGCCCTCTCCGAAAATTTCCAGGAGGCAAAGCATGATGAAGATGTGGTTAGCATAATCCTACTTTTTTCATCTTGACTTGGTCCAGATTTTCGTCTTTTTATAACTTAATTTACGCAGCTCAGTGACAAACAGATAAATAGATTTTGTTTTATTTGCCCTATATCCACTCAAAAGCATTTCTTCGTGGCTTGCATCATAATCTAGTCCATTGTTACAGCTCTGCATTTAGGAGGGAGAGAAGTCAGTTTTAGGCAAAAAAAAAAAAAAAAGGAATATCAAAGGTAAATGTTACTCATCGTGATAAAAACGAGTCTTTGTCTCGAACTGGAGCTAAGTGAACCATGGAAGCTTCGAACCATGAGAGAGGGAGGACGCTGGAGGTGACTATATAGTTTTGTCAGTGCTAACGGTATTTAACCAGCTTCCTCATCTTGCCGAGATAAACAAAAGTAAGCGAGGATATTGTTCATCAGTTCTTTGCCAGCTACTAGTTCTTTAAGCTGAACCAAGTCGACTTCATTAGTGTGAAAAGTGGTGTGGAAATAAGTTATCTGAGAAGAGTATGGAGCCAAGTGGAGAGAGAGAAATTAGGAAGTAAGGGAATGTTGTGGTGTATATGTGGATGTGGAGAGACAGACAGATAAATAAGGAAGTAAATGAGGCTTGTGGTGTTTATATGAATGCGATGTTGCGTGAAGAGACAGACTGGCAAATGAAGAAGTAAAGGAGAGTTGTGTTTATATGGAGAGAGAGAGAGAGAGAGAGAGAGAGAGAGAGAGAGAGAGAGAGAGAGAGAGAGAGAGAGAGAGAGAGAGAGAGAGAGAGAGTGTGTTTGTGTGTTGAAGGGAGCAGGAGAAAAGGGGGAGTGGAGGGGTGGTAACAGGGGAAGGAGGAAGGGGAAGGGTAGAGGTATGGGGAGAAGGAGGGAGGGAGATTGAGGGGGTGGGAGTAGGTAACGGGGAAAGGTGGGAAGGGGGGATGGAGGGGAAAGAGGAGATGGAGGAAGAGTGCTTTTCAGGGAGGAGGAAGAGATGGTAGGAAGAAGGATAATAATAGGTGAAAAGGAGGGGAAAGGAAGGAAAAGAAAGGAGGGAATGAAAGAAAGGACAGAGAGAGAGAGAGAGAGAGAGAGAGGGTGATGAGGGATGTGGTGAAAACCAGTTGTGGAAACAGGCAAGTTAGTAGTTAGTAGAGGGGGAGGGAACTAAAGGAGGGAGTGAAAGGGGGGGGGGGAAACAAGTGGAAGGAATCTGGAGGGAGGAAGAATTTGCCAGGTTTGGTCACTTTTCTAATTAGGGACGACAGCTGACGTATATGGAAATGTTCCTGACTCGTCTGGTTCCCTTTCATATATTGATGGCCCCTATATTAGGTTGTCCCTCGACTGACAGTCACCAGGTGATGAGTGCAGGTATGTCATGTAGAAAGGCATTACATGTCTGCAGTCGATGGTGTTCTCTTGGTCGAGACTTTTTGAATATTAGTGTAGGTCTAGTTATTTGTCTCTTAGGATTTAGTATAGGTTAGTGATTTGTCTGTTAGGTGGTTAGTTTTAGGGTCTTTAGATTAGGTATTTTTGATTATAAGTAATATAAGGTTACAAATATAAAAAAAATAAATAAAAATAATAAAAATAAAACTACAAAAAATAAAATAAAAATTATTATATATATATGTACGTGTGCATGAAAGTGTGTATGTAATTCATATGCATGGATGTGTGTATGTATGTATGTATGTATATATATATGTTTGTATATATATGTATATATGTGTCTATATATATATATATATATATATATATATATATATATATATATATATATATATATATATATATATTTGCCTTAATGACCAGAGGCTCCGGCCTCAATGGTCGATAGAAAAAAAAAAAAAAAAAAAAAAATTGGTCACTTAGTCTGTCGTGAACTGTGAGTGGCGAAGGATGCATACGATTTTGGTGAGATATTTTTTCTTTTTCTTGCTCGAATTGCTTTTATGATGGTTATTGGTTTTAGTTTTTATTGTAAACGCTCTGAGTATTTCTAAAGCTTACTCAAATAACTGAAGTCGTAGTGTGTTCTTAACTATCAGGACTGAGTCAAGCTCGTTGTGCTCAGTCTTTTAATACTATTTTATTATATTTTTTCTTTTAAACTGTGACTGTTTTTGGCACACTTCTTCCTGTAAAGGCCCTCTCCCACTTCGGCGTAAATAGGCACGATGAAGCCACGATGAAAATCGTGGCTGAAGTCGGTGATGTGTCGACGATTCTGACCAAGAATCGTGGTGTCGGCATAATACCTGCGACACCAGTACGACAAAACGCCGAAACCTCGGCGGAGTATACGATATAACTGGCGACTAGTAGCCGTCATATCGCTGATATGTCAGCGTAATGCACAAGCATTATTCTAAATTCAAATTTTACCGTTTTTTTTTATGGCGACTCAATGGCGATAAAGGTACAACGGCGGCGTGCTGTCGACGATGTATCGTCGATGTGTCGGCGAATGCATCGCACGCACCTCGCAGACAAAACGCCGAGGCCATCGCAGGTGCCTCGCCGTCATCGGCGTATTTAAGGCGATTAATCGACGGTTCATCCGCGAAATGTCGGCGATATATCACCGACTTTCATAAGATGAAATATTACTGTCGCACAACCCGGTACATATCGTACGGTTTACGTAGGCTATGTCGTATTAACCTCACCGATGCATCGCCGATACATTGCCGACTCTTCGCCGTATGACCGTATGACATCTCAACGTTTTTTTTCACCGCCGATGCCTCGCCGATGTCGGCGATCATACGCGGTTTATACGCAGGGTAATCGCCGATGTCGCCGAGGCGTCGCCTTGTTGTTTACGACTGATCTGTGAAATTTTACAAAATCGTGGAGGGCCACGACGTTTTCATGCAGCATGAAAACGTCGTGGTCCCCCACGACAAATTTCCACCTCGTGCGACGTATCGGCGCCATGCCACAAATGGACAAGATTTTGATGACGGATACCCACGATTAGGAATTTTTGACACATCGTGACTTTATCTTCCACACTTTCGCCGAAGTGGGAGAGGGCCTTTATATTACACTGATATACTGCCTTGTCTGGAAAGCTGAATTTTCTCTTTAATATTTTCTTATATAATCTCTTGCTATGTCCTCTTGAAGATGACTGTCTAGGTACTATGTATTTATTAAAGTCAGTCTTTTCCTGGTCAAATTTTACACGTTGCCCTCATCTGATTTTCGACTTTTCGTTAACATTTTCTAGTAGAATTGGTCATTCTAAGAATCTTTTCTTCTATGACATTTCTCTCGCAAATTGATAATAAACGAGTTAAACGCGATTTACTTCCGCCAATCACAGTCACAGAGGTGGTATTTTTTTGTACTTACACCCAACTCACTGACAACAAAAGTGGCTAACTCACCTTATACTTTACGCAATTCTAAGCATTTTTTCTTCTATGACACTTCTGTCTTAAATCAACCGTTGATGAGTTGTGCAATTTATTACACTTATTATTTTCTATGGGAGAGAAATTTTCCCTGCCGTGGTCGGACAGTTGTGTGTGTTCGTTGGTGCGTGTTATGTGTGTGTGTGGGTGGATAAAGCGCATGCGTGGCACATGAATCAGCCAGTCTCAAAGTAGAATTTCAAATGCCCCACGCTAGGGGCAAGATTTGACAGTCAGTTCGTCTCCAACCATGGACTGGGAATTAAGCCTGCAAAATTTATTACTTCACTGCTATTTCACAGTTCTACCAGCAAGAAGATAAAACTGTAGCCTTTGTGCGATTGCATGGTGTTTTACCTTCAACAGAAACAAAGTACCCAAATCAAGGCAAAAGTCTCATTTTACGTGAGGATCAGACTGTTGCACAGTTGTCGCCCGCCACCATTTGCCGTTTACAGCTACAGACGACTCTTCAGATGCAGACGAGGAACTGTAAACTGCTAGGTAAATGCGTTATTTCTTATATACACCCGGTTAGGCTAGGTTAGATGAGGTTTGGTTAATGTGATGGGGGGTCTGGGGGGCGAAGCCCCCCAGTTAGGAAGCACGGCCAGGGTTGGGGGGTCTGGGGGGCCAAGCCCCCCAGTTAGGAAACACGAAATCCCTAAGAAGCTTAAAATTATTTTCTTCCGAAGGATTTTAGTGTTTTTCGTTTGATCTTTATAACAGTTCCAGTAGGAAATCACTAGCTTTTGCGTTCCCCCCCCCCCAACACCCCGGTTTCCCACAGGGCCCCCAGTATTCTTGGGGGGAGGGGGAAGACCCGCAAAAAAAAAAAAATACGTTTCATGTGATAACAGGCATCCAACCTGTGTGTTTTCTGTTGTTTTTGTTGATTTGGACCTGTCCTTTCCACCGGAAGTCGCTAGTGGCGTTCAACAAAAACTAGCGACTTGCGATAGAAACGAAGGTCAAAATCGATCGAATCACACCAAAAACAACAGGAAACACTCAGGTTGGATGAAAAAATCGGATGAGGGCAACGTGTAAAAATGAGTACGTGTAAAGTTTGGTCTTCCGGGACAAACTTTCAAATGTGAGCGGGTGAGCGGACAGAGCGCGCTCGTCTGTGATTGTGATTGGTGGAGGTAAATCGCGTGTAACTCGTTTATTATCAATTTGCGAGAGAAATGTCATAGAAGAAAAGATTCATAGAATGACCAGTTCTACTAGAAAATGTTAACGAAAAGTCGAAAATCGGATGAGGGCAACGTGTAAAAATTGACCAAATCTTTCAGGCTTTCTAGAATTTGGTTCCTTTTTCCTTGCATTAACAAGTATTTTCTTTAATGTAAATTGTTCTGGGAACAACACTGCCTAAAAATTAGCCGCTCTAGTGTTCATCTGTCATGTTGGACTTAATGAAAGACCAGTTGCATGGATATGAAATGGCTGGGTAGGCTTGGAACAGCATAATGATTTTATATACACTTCATTAGTTGCCTACTTGCACCAGACCATGAGCGATAAATTTAAACTTAAGCTCATCTCGGTTAAGCTGTGTGTGTTTATTATATGATCAAGAATTAATTAGTGATGTAAAGCGTAGGAGGCTGTTCAAGAGAGTGTAAGGTTACCGTTTTTTTTTTTTTTTTCCGGTTTCGTTGAGGGAATAGTCTTAAAAGGCGAGAAATATTACTTTATAACTTACTAAATCTACAACTTGCGGCCATATTCATCACTGGAGTGAAGGTGTGTTTTAAAGGAAGATTTGTTATTAGTAGATATTCCTGTAGTCCACATCATAGCCTACTCAGATATAGGTAATTCTGTTGTCTTTCGCCCCAGAAATTATGACTGGGAGACTGAGGATCTGGAGAGATGAAGTGATGACGGAGAGTGAGAATTAACGAGGAGAGTGTGAGCAAGGTAGAGGGGGAGACCGAGGATGAGATGGAGGGATGTAGTAGAGGTACAGGAGTGAGTATGGTGTTTGTTGGTGGGGATGGAGAGTGAGAGTAACTAGGAGTGTATGTGAGGCGGTGAGGGATGATGCAGGGGGAGACTGAGGGATGGAGTGGAGTGTAGGAGATTAACCACAAGAGTGTATGTAAGATGGAGGGATGGAGTGGAGAGGTATGTATGAGACGAGGGTGTAAGTTGGAGGAGGGGGGGATGGAGAATGACAAAGTATGTGAGAGAGGTTGGGGGTGAGGCAGGGGGTGGCTGTGGATGAGATGGAGGGATGGAGTGGAGAGGTGTATGAGAGAGGGGAGTATAAGTTGGGGAAATGGAAAATAGGAGACTGAAAGTGTATGTGATTCAGGTGGAGGGGAAGGGGGGGAGACCTGGGATGAGATGGAGGGGTGTAGGGGGGAGTATAATGAGAGGGGGGTATAAGTTGGAGGGAGGGCAGTGAAACGGCAGGGGACGGAGGCAGTTCGTACCTCTACAGGATGAATGGATCTGGGAATAGGTAGATACAAATAGCTTGTACCCACCTTCATATTCTCTATTATGGTGATATGGCCTTGAGTTATATATCTTCAAAGATTTATTTGGTTCCTGAGATTACACTCAGAACACTAACTTGGTCTAAAATTTTAACCTTTCAAGCCTGGATTACGAGTTGTAATAGTCTTAAAGCATTATGGTTTTCACGAACACTATGAAAAAGATTTTGAGCTATTGCATTGCCTTTCTGTGCTAGAAAACAATGAAAAATTGGGTCAAGTTACGGTGAAGAGTACAAAATTGTTAGGTTCTGTGCAATGTGATTTTGTTGATGGATATTCATCATGCATCACAACGAGTGCATGTTTAGTATCTTTGAACCCCTTCAATACTGTGATGTCTTTTCTCAGTTTATTAATACCACATCCCTGATGATTTTAAGGTTTATTCTTGCTGCTGCCAGACTATTTTATTCAGCTTAGGAAGGATTTCTCGTACCATTCCTACCCTCCTCTCCTGGCTCTGGCCTACCCTGCATCCTTGTCATACCCAGCCATGCCCTTCCATACCTGCCCTACCCCTCCAATATGAAGTCACACCCTTGTCATGCCTTGCCTTACCCCTCTCCAGTATATCACCCCCTTGCTATACCCAGCAATGCCCTCCAACACCTGTTGTTCTTGCCCTGGGCCACCCCTGCAGTATGAGAAGTTACCCCCTTATGCAGAGTATCGTGTGGTGTCAGCAGGCATAAAATGTCCTTATACTGAAGAGCTTAATTGTCTCTA
Source organism: Coenobita brevimanus (assembly GCF_032717465.1). NCBI lineage: Eukaryota > Metazoa > Arthropoda > Malacostraca > Decapoda > Coenobitidae > Coenobita > Coenobita brevimanus. The sequence continues at coordinate 28,498,637 of NC_137049.1, read as the reverse complement.
CTCAGTCCTTTGATATGCCATTTTGACTTGTGATTTTTGTGTACGAAACTATTTTGTATTGATGTTTAACATGCATTGATGCAAACACAAGCTGCATGGTTGCACAGAGTGTTAAGCAATGCATGCTAACAAAGCCCTTCTCATCCTTTGTTGATTGCCATGTTTACTTGTATAGCTCTGCTCGGCTTATAGCTGGGTAAAGCAATACAAGACATGGCATATACAAAGTGATGAGCAGGGTTGTTTCCCCTCTCTCTCCTCCTCCCTCTCTCCTTCCTCACCCTTCTCTTCCTTTCCTCTTCATCTTTCCTCTCCTTCATCCTTATGTAGTGTTTATAGGGTGTTTATTCTTGTATTATTTCATTCTTCTTTCAGTCTCGTATCTAATGCTGTGTTTTTCCTTTTTTAACATACGTCGTTTTGTACTATCACCCATACTGTTACTTCCTTTTGTTTTCTTTTGCCATGTTAATCTCTCTCTCTCTCTCTCTCTCTCTCTCTCTCTCTCTCTCTCTCTCTCTCTCTCTCTCTCTCTCTCTCTTCTGCCATGCCTCTTATCCCTTCAATATTTCTTTTCCCTTTCTTCTCTAATCTTGTTTACCTTCTTTAGTTGATATGTGTTTTCGCACCGCTATATTGTCCTTATTCCAAATCACATGGGTTCATTATTCACTATTTGTAAGATCAAATTTGATTGTGAAGTTAGTAATGTTGCTTCTAGTTAACTAAGAATTATATGTTTTCTTTCAAGATTTGTAACAGAAAACTAGATATAAGGGGGTTACCTTATTAAAAAGTTGTCTTATACAGTACTCTGACATATGTAAGTGCAACCATTTCATTATGTGCTTGAAATGGCAATATGTATATTGTGACAGAAAAGCTGCGAGTAAATCAAATTGTCAGAATGTACAAAATATCCAAAGGTGATAGTTCCCCTTCTGATTTACGATGACCCCTGAGTTCATCTTAGATTAGCATCCTTATACACCCCCGGTACGTTCCAGTACGAGGGGGTCATGGCTCTCATCCCGGTTACGTAGAGATAACTAATCGTAAGCCAGGCATTTAGGATTAACCCTCTCCCTGCCATGAAAGCGCTTCGGAATTTTAATCAAACTAACACCAGAAACTTTTTCTTGAGATGGGGAATAATTCGAGCACTCAGGAGGTTAATCGAGATGGTTTTAAAGCCTCCGACTGCAAGAATTACCCTCAGCTGAAAGAAATATCGTCTTGAGGTGGCCTGAGTAAAATTCTAAGTGCTAACTGCTTGTATATAACTTTTTTCTAATGCACAGGGGCCAGCACGGAAATTTATGAGGCAAAACAAAGGAACAACGATATCAATAATTTTGTTCTTATGGGTTTGCAATTCACAAAGAAGTTTACAATCCTTTCCCTGTCGTAGCCTGTGACTTGATTTTTGAGGGAAGGATGAGGAAAGGTTTGTTCAGATCGAATATTCCCAGTCCTTGTTCTTCCTGTTGAAAAAATGTGTTAGTTAGTCTGGTGTGTGTGTGTGTGTGTGTGTGTGTGTGTGTGTGTGTGTGTGTGTGTGTGTTCTGTATTCCCAACAACTGATAATGTGTTGCGTTCAGAAACAATCACAGAACAAATCACACTGAAGAGACAGAGACGATAAGAGCTAACCTCCCTGGATAGTAAAAGATAAATATCCTAAAATAAAGAATAACAAACCAGCCTAAAGCATAATATTAGGTTTTCAAAAACTGTCAGACAGATAACATACAGTCCTCCTAAAAGATCATGAATAAATTGCGAAAAACATAAAGCAATATATTACCTGCCTAAAAGATGATAAATAACCTGCCGACAAGAATGGCCTCCTGGACTGATGGAGTGAAAGATGAGATAATGAAACAGGGGAGAGCACAAGATTAATCCTTCAAATCAGGTGACATTTACTTTTATTTTTCATTTTTATTAATCAGTGACTCTCTTTAGAGAAGCAAACTAATTTCATGACCTCCTCAACATAAAAGCAAATTTAAGCAATATCAGCGTAAAGGCGTCTCGTAAGCTCGATGCACTGAAAAAATACTCACAGACACTACCTTGGACAGCAGACGGGACCTCTGAAAACATTCTAAAGTAGTTTATCGGAACAGCGATAAATTACGCTAACTTAAACTGGTCGCCCATCGTGGCAGTTACATTCGTGGAATGAATGTCCCATGGACTTTCAAAGGAGTACGTAATGAATATAGTTAATATTTTCCACATTTATTATCAATCCACTCTGTCATGTGCTGTCTCCAGCTCCATGAAAGCCGCATACAACTTCTTTCCCTTCTCTGGAAACTTTTCCACTAAAAACCTCAGGATGAATATCTGCTCTAGGAAGGGAGGAGGTTGTGCAGATCAGATATTCATCCAAAGGTCTTTAGTGGAAAAGCTTCTAGAGAAAGGAAAGAAGCTGAATGCGGCTTTTATGGATTTGGAGTAAATGGGAAGTTCCTGAATGCCGTGAAGAGTATGTATGAGGGTGCTAAGGCTGCAGTGCGTGTTGACAGTGAACTGAGTGAATGTTTCCATCTGAATGTTGAATTGAAACAGGGATGTGTCATGTCTCCATGGTTGTTCACTCTGTGTATGGATAGAGTTATAAAAGAGATTCAACATAGGGCTGTGGATGTTGGAGCGGTCCTGATGAGAGGGAACAGCATTTGGAAACTTCCTGTTCTGTTGTTTGCATATGATGCTGTATTGTTATTATGCTGTATTGTTAAGTGAAGACGAAGGGGAACTGCGTGCAAGGCTTGGTGAATGAATCTGGGAGTGTGTGTAAGAAACGGAAGCTAAAGTGAATGTAAAGAGGAGTAAAGTTGTGGTCTTCGAGAGAAGGGAAGTCATTGAATGCACAGCGAGGTTGGATGGTGGTGAGAAAAAGGAAAATGTGAGCCCATTTAAGTACTTTGGTAGTGTGATAAGTAAGGATGGAAGTTTAGGGAATGAAGTGTTTGAAAGGGTGCAATATGGAAGAAAGGTTGGTGGTTCCTTGAAAAGCAGTGATACGAAATAGGGAAGTGAGCTTGGAAGTAAAAAATTCGTTGCATGGTAGTAGAAAGCAGCTCATATGAGTTATCTGAGGGGAGCATGTGGGGTTGCATGGAGAGACAGACTGACAAATGAGGAAGTAGTGTTGTGGTGTGGACGTGGATGTGATAGAATGTTTTAGGAGAGACAGATCGAGGTAGTTTGGCCATGTGGAGAGGATGGAGACCGAGAGACTAACGAAGAGGTTGTATGTAAGAGAAGTGGTGGGGGAGAGAGGGAGGGGGAGACCGAGGATGAGATGCAGGGATGGAGTAATGAGGTATAAGAGAGAGGGCGGTGTGAGCTGCGAGGAGGGCAGCGAAATGGCGGGGGACAGGGCAACAGGGAGGCAATTTGTTTGTGGCCATCCTTTACGCCCGCAGTTTGAAGTTTACGGGATTAAGGCGTCTGGCTATGAATAGATAGATAGATAGACAGAAAGATACACATAATGAATTTTTTTACTTATTTAAGTTCTTTATTTACCATTCAGCACAAGCCCCAACACTGTGGGGAACACTGTCCGTGAAGGCCAAGCAGGGAAGCGTACATGAGGAAAACAGAATCGGTATCTTAGAGCATAGAGGGTATAGAAGTAATTATCATTTACAAGCACAATAATGAACAAAAACATACAATGATACATATACGGTACAAAGTTGTTACAGTAATCATCATTACATGTTTTGAGATGAATAAAGTGGTACATAGATACACACGCGTGTACATCATTATAAAATATGCTATAGTCTGCCATTAAATTATACAATTTTCTGTTATGATACATTGCAAGAAAACAGCACTGGCTGATGATTTAAGGGCTAACTTATAAATATTTTCCTTTTTTTTTCTCCCTCCCCCTCCCCTTTATTTTTTCATCATATGATTTTAGTTTGCAATATAATACTGAAAATAAGGAAATAGGGAGTGGCTAAAAGGAATGAACGACTGAATGCGAGGAAACTGAGAAACAAAGCGGCTTCAGATGAATGCGAGATAATTATTAGAGACGTTTAGGTTAATGAATTCTGAGCAAATGAATTATTAAAATTTGTGGGTTGCATATAGGGAATGTCTGGTTGGTAATGCTAAAGCTGTGTGTTGTTCTGCGAGGGTAGCAGTTACTGAGAAAGGTAAGGTTTGGTACTATATGTATCCATCCATCCATCATCCAATCCTATGCCGCCCCATGAGAAGCGTAGGAGCCCGGGACTAGGCAAGTTGGTCCTGACATTTAAGATGTGAGTGACCAGCCTCACTTATCCCTGAGTGGCAATACATGAGCAATAAACCCCAACCATCCCTTGGATATAAACCTGCACAGGTTCAATCCGATTGGAGCACCTTAATTACACAGTAAACAACGAGGCGCCATAATTTGGTAATGTTGTTACCACCCAGCGTAGTGTACAGGAAACCATTTGACTTGTCACTCAGTGCAGAGTTACCCATAGGCAGAAGGAAGAGGAAAGAATGAAGGACTGAAAGACAGAAAACGGAGTGTAAAGGCACCCGTAGCAGAAGGAAGAGGAAAGAATGAAGGAAAGAAAGCCAGAAGAGAAAAGAAGGAAGAGAGGACAAAGCAGACACCCAAAGCAACACTACATCGAGTGAGTGGATGGTGAGCGCCCTCACCTACCGCCAGCAGGACATGTAAACTGGAAGATATATGGAGGAAAAGAGAAAGAAGTGGCTAGAGTGGATACAAGAAAGGAGTATAACACTGGTAGAAAGATAAGTAGGTACAATATTGTGGTAAATAGGTAGGTAGGCATAAAACTGTGATAATCTGGTAGGTAGGTAAGAAGGCACTGTGACAGGTGGATAGTTAAGCACACTGGGAAGATAGGTAGATGGGTAGGCTAGGTAGGTAGGCAGGCTGTGACAGGTGAGTAGGTAAGAACAGTGGGAAGATAGGTAGGATAGGTAGGTAGGCAGGCTATGACAGGTGGGTAGGTAAGCACAGTGGGAAGATAGGTAAATAGGTAGGTTTGGCTAGGTAGGTAGGTAGGCTGTGACAGGTGAGTAGGTAAGCACAGTGGGAAGAATGGTAGATAGGCAGCTAGGCAGGCACTGAGGTAAGTAGCTAAGCTTTGTGGGAGATAGGTAGCTAGGCAAGTATGTAGGTACTGTGGGAGGAAGGGAGGTAGTTAGGTATTTCGGTAGGTAGGTAGGTAGGCAATGTGGGAGAATGGCGGGTAGGTAGGTAGGTAGGCGCCGCGGTAGGCAAGTAAATAGGCAGATGGGTAGGCAGGTAAATAGTTAGATGGGTAGGCAGACACGTGGGCACTGTGGTAGGGAAGTAAATAGGAAGGTGAGTAGACAGACACGTGGGCACTGTGGTAGGCATGTAAATAGGAAGGTGAGTAGACAGACACGTGGGCACTGTGGTAGGTGGGTAGGTATATCTAGGTGGGCAGGCGGACACGTGGGCACTGTGGTAGGCAGGTAAATAGGTAGGCAGACACGTGGACACTGTGGTAGGTGGGTCCTGTCGTAATTCAGTAGCCAATGTAGCAGGCAGGTAGGTAGGTTATTGGTAGATAATAGGACACTACAAAATATTACCCTACTTACGAGGTGTAGGGGCTTGAGGCTAGGTTATTGCCACGAAAATCCGAATCGGCAATCATTTACCGAAACGGGAAAGGTGGTAATTGGTGGTGGTGGTAATGGTGGTAGTTGGTGGTGGTAATGGTGGTAGTTGGTGTTGGAGGTAATGTGGTAATGATGGTAGTTGTTGTTGTTGTTGTTGTTGGTGGTGGTGGTGGTCGTGATAATGATAGTAACTGTTGTTGGTGGTGGTGGTGATAGTGGTGGTAGTTAATGGTGGTGGTGGTGGTGGTGGTGATAATGGTGGTAGTTAGTGCCGGTGGTGATTGTGGTAGTGGTGGTGGTAATGGTGGTAGTTGTGTGATGGTGGTACGGGTGGTACTTGGTGGTGGTGGTGGTGGTGGTGGTAATGGTGGTAGTTGGTGGTGGTGGTGGTGGTAACGGTGGTAGTTGGTGGTGGTAGTAGTAGTTATTGTGGTATTTGGTGGTGGTAGTTGGTGGTGGTGGTGATGGTAATGGTGGTAGTTGACGGTGGTGGTGGTGATGGTAATGGTGGTAGTTGATGGTGGTGATGGTGATGGTGGTGGTGGTACTTGGTGGTGGTGGTGGTGGTGATAATGATGGTAGTTGGTGAGATGATGGTAATGGTGGTAGTTGGTGGTGGCTGGGATGGTAATGATGGTTGTTGTTGGTGGTGGGGGGAGGGGTAATGATGGTAGTTGTTGATGGTGGTGGTAGTTGGTGGTGGTGGTAATGCTGGTACCTGTGAGTGGTGGTGATGGTAATTGTGGTGGTTAATAATGGTAATGGTTGTGGCTGGTGGTAATAACTGCGGTGGCAATAATCCTGATTGAGATCATACAACCATTAACACTGGTTTAATCATCATCATCATCATCATCATCATCATCCCACAGAAAATCCGTGTGTGTGTGTGTGTGTGTGTGTGTGTGTGTGTGTGTGTGTGTGTAAGTTCTTATAATATCGAATGTTCTAGAGAGAGAAAGATTAGAAGAAGAAAAAGGAGGGGGAGGAAGAAGAGATTGAATGCGAGGCAGTAGGAGAGAGGGGTGTAAGGAAGGAAGGAGGGAGGGGGGGTATGGAGGGGAGGTAGGAGGTAAGGAGGGAGGAGGGAAGAGGTAAGGGGGGGAAGGAGTACGGGGGAGGGTGGAGGGATGGAGGGGGAGGGGGGATGGAGGCAGCGTGCCTTTCAGGAAGGAGTGGAGGGAAGGAAAAAGACAGGAAGTGGAAAGGGAAAGGAAGGAAGGAAAGGTAACTGAGGAAAAGGAAAAAAAGAGAGAGCAAGGGGGATGGAGGAAAGAATGAGAGGAAGAAGAAGGGGTGTGAAGGGAGGGAGGTGGTGGAAACAGGCAAGTTAGTGGAGAGGGGTGAACTAGTGGGGGGAGGGAGGGAGGGAGGAAACAAGTTGGAAAGATTTTGGGGAGGAGGTGGAATTCGCCGGCTTTTGGTCAGTCTGGCTTGAAGTGTGGCTGGTGAAGGTTGTGGACGATTTAGTAAGATATTTTTCGTTTTCCTTCCCATTAATTCCTTTTGTGAAGATTTTAGTGTGTATTGTAAACACTCCTGAGTAATTGTAAAGCTTATCCAGGTAACTGAAATAGTACTAAAAGATAACAGAGGGGCAACAGGGCTGTGTATGGTCTGTGTGTGAAGAGTGTGTGTAGACTTTGCGGTGGGGTGTGCATGTGAAGTCTGCGGTGATGTGTGTGCGTGTGCGTGTTCGTGTGGAGTCTGGGGTGCGATGCGGTGTGCGTGTGGAGTCTGGGGAGCGATACGGTGTGCGTGTGGAGTTTGGGATGCGGTGCGGTGTGCGTGTGGAGTTTGGGGTGCGGTGCGGTGTGCGTGTGGAGTTTGGGGTGCGGTGCGGTGTGCGTGTGGAATTTGGGGTGCGGTGCGGTGTGCGTGTGGAGTTTGGGGTGCGGTGTGGTGTGCGTGTGGAGTTTGGGGTGCGGTGCGGTGTGCGTGTGGAGTTTGGGGTGCGGTGCGGTGTGCGTGTGGAGTTTGGGGTGCGGTGCGGTGTGCGTGTGGAGTTTGGGGTGCGGTGCGGTGTGCGTGTGGAGTTTGGGATGCGGTGCGGTGTGCGTGTGGAGTTTGGGGTGCGGTGTGCGTGTGGAGTTTGGGGTGCGGTGTGCGTGTGGAGTTTGGGGTGCGGTGCGGTGTGCGTGTGGAGTTTGGGGTGCGGTGCGGTGTGCGTGTGGAGTTTGGGGTGCGGTGCGGTGTGGGTGTGGAGTTTGGGGTGCGGTGCGGTGTGGGTGTGGAGTTTGGGGTGCGGTGCGGTGTGGGGGTGGAGTTTGGGGTGCGGTGCGGTGTGGGTGTGGAGTTTGGGGTGCGGTGCGGTGTGCGTGTGGAGTTTGGGGTGCGGTGCGGTGTGCGTGTGGAGTTTGGGGTGCGGTGCGGTGTGAGTGTGGAGTTTGGGGTGCGGTGCGGTGTGCGTGTGGAGTTTGGGGTGCGGTGCGGTGTGCGTGTGGAGTTTGGGGTGCGGTGCGGTGTGCGTGTGGAGTTTGGGGTGCGGTGCGGTGTGCGTGTGGAGTTTGGGGTGCGGTGCGGTGTGCGTGTGGAGTTTGGGGTGCGGTGCGGTGTGCGTGTGGAGTTTGGGGTGCGGTGCGGTGTGCGTGTGGAGTTTGGGGTGCGGTGCGGTGTGCGTGTGGAGTTTGGGGTGCGGTGCGGTGTGCGTGTGGAGTTTGGGGTGCGGTGCGGTGTGCGTGTGGAGTTTGGGGTGCGGTGCGGTGTGCGTGTGGAGTTTGGGGTGCGGTGCGGTGTGCGTGTGGAGTTTGGGGTGCGGTGCGGTGTGCGTGTGGAGTTTGGGGTGCGGTGCGGTGTGCGTGTGGAGTTTGGGGTGCGGTGCGGTGTGCGTGTGGAGTTTGGGGTGCGGTGCGGTGTGCGTGTGGAGTTTGGGGTGCGGTGCGGTGTGCGTGTGGAGTTTGGGGTGCGGTGCGGTGTGCGTGTGGAGTTTGGGGTGCGGTGCGGTGTGCGTGTGGAGTTTGGGGTGCGGTGCGGTGTGCGTGTGGAGTTTGGGGTGCGGTGCGGTGTGCGTGTGGAGTTTGGGGTGCGGTGCGGTGTGCGTGTGGAGTTTGGGGTGCGGTGCGGTGTGCGTGTGGAGTTTGGGGTGCGGTGCGGTGTGCGTGTGGAGTTTGGGGTGCGGTGCGGTGTGCGTGTGGAGTTTGGGGTGCGGTGCGGTGTGCGTGTGGAGTTTGGGGTCGGTGTGAAGTTCAGGTTTGGGGTGTGGAATTTTTT
>NC_137049.1:27947269-28484769 GCF_032717465.1 Coenobita brevimanus | reverse complement strand
ATAGCACTTATCCGAGACGCGTAAATGTTAATCTCATCATTCATTGATACTGATGTTAGAGTACGTTAACAGAATAATACAGCAGACGACGCAAGAAATGTAAGAGAAAGGTTGTGAATGAAACAGACCTAACTGTTTTTTCCAATGTGGGTGAGAGCAGAGATAAAAATTATGTAGGTGAAGTAATATAAATGTAGTGTTGTCCATTTCACTAGGCACGTGAGGAGTCTGCAGGATAACAGTGAAGGGTGAGAGGTATGAACGTTGAAGGTAGAGTTAGAGGAAAGGGAAGAAAAGATGGTTTGAGAATGTGGAAAGTATGGAGGATGGCAACTGCTGGCTAAGTGTGAGAGGGGTGAGTGTTGAGGGTAGAGCTGAAAAGAAGGGGTAGATTGAGATGGCTTAGAAAAGTGGAGAGGATGGAGGATGAAAAAGTGGATGCAGAGGGTGAGATGTGTGAACGCTGAGTTGAGAGTGAGTTGAGAGACTGAAAAAGACCTGGGATGGTCATAATGTGACCTCAAGTAGAAAGGATAGAACAGAAAAGCTGCTGGAGATCAAGCAGCATGGAGAGTTGCCATTAGATGATCTTGTCCTATGTATGCAAGCATCTTGGAGCCTTTTTAAATGAACGAATGAAGGAAATGCTAGTTTTCCCTCTTCTTCTGAATCATGCTTCATCCCAATTCCCATCCATTGGTGGGTAAAGAGGCTGAGAAGATCTAGACAGAACTACTCATCTTACTGTTATCTCTATTCTTGCTTCCTGCACCTTGCCTCACCCCATCATTAGGTGGAAAAGATTGGGATGAAGGAAAATTAAGATTCATGAGATAGTTCACTTAAGCATTAGCTTGAATAGGGAAGTAGCATTATACCAATTAAGAATAGGCTACATGCGTTGGTTATTATGCAGGTTTTGGTGTCTGAGAAAAACATGTTTATTAGAGCCCCTAACTCAGCTGTGGGTTAATGCTTATCGGCACGTGGATCTGGGAGACTTTAAGCTGATATTACCTACTACAGTCCACCATCCTCCTTTTGCGGGACAGATACATACCTGTGTGGCAATAATATTGACTGCTACTCCTTGAGATGGATGATGGGTTAGATATACCTTTGTTATGCACACATCAGCATAAAATTTCACTAGTGTTGAGGTAGCACTGTAGGTATGGTTTGAGTTGTAAGGCATAATTGTACTTCAGGGGAGTTGGAGGGGAGAGGCAGCTTGACAGCAAAGGAGGCCACCCCTGCTGGGATGATGCCTGGTGGTAGACTTTCACAAGTGTCACCAGGACCACCAGCACCACTGATATGGGAAAGCAACTCAGCTGGATACTGAAATGGTGAGTACTTTTAAATGTGTAGTAGCTACTTGATCATTTAGATACCAGTCTGTTGAAATAACCATTGAGGGGCCCAGTGGAGTGTACTATACATCAAACTGTATAGATTTCTTCCTATCTTGCCACGGTACTGTACTAGCTTTTGCTAATTTCCGGTTGTTTGCAAAACTTTTTTCAATAGGTGCTGGAATGTTAGAATGCATTGAAACCTATACAGTAGTTAAATAGCTTAGAAAGCTAATTTGCGAGAGTATTGCTGAAATTTATATACTCAGACATGCTAAATGGAAACACCAACACCTACAGGAGTTAAATGAGAAGGCTAACAACGATATATCTGGAAAATCTCATTTTCACCCTTCCCTACTTGTATGTTGCATTCTTGATTTTCCTTTATACATTTAATAAGCTTTTGGAGACTTGGAACAGGTTAGATATAGCCATTATTATCCTTCCACTAAAGAAAATAGCTGGTTAAAACCATTGGATATTGGCAGGAGTGACTCAGAACAAGTGACAGGATTCCAGGGTTAAACCAAAGTCAGCTTGAAACTCCTGTATTTTAAAGGAACAGCAGTGTCGTGACTGTAAAGCCTTGTTTTCCACTTGACCGTTATTTTCTGAGCTGCATTTGTAATGTTTTATTGACTCAGATTTTGATTTTATTAATGCTAATTTCAGCTTATTCTCTTTACTATACACCTTTAAAATGGAAGACATACAATTCATTAAACCTGTCAGAGCCATAGGTCCTATGTTGTAAAATGCATGGAGGTAGGAAGAATGAAACCAAAAATAAATCAGAGGCACTAGGGGAACTCCCTTAAGAATACGAACCCATCAGAGTCATAGGTCCTCCCTAAGTTGTAAAAATGTCTGGAGGTAGCCAAAATGAAATAAAAGCAAATAACTAAGAAAGAGGTGCTAAAGGAGCAAAAAAATTAGAAGAATGTTCGAATTCATCGCTCTGCCCATCTGATTTTTGAACTATTGTAGGTGGTTTGCAGGCTTAAATTAACCTTCTGCAGTCCTCCATCCTCCTTTCAGGGAATTGGGAAGGAGTTATAGTTTCTATAATCTGGCAGTGAAGCAGCTCTGTTAGCCTATATCAGGTCCAACACATGGTCTCTGCAGCTCCTCCCTTTTAAGTAGGTTCATAGAAAAATAATTTCCTTCTACCTGTGACTTTTTCCTTCTACCTGTGACTTTTTCCTTCTACCTGTGACTTTTTCCTTCTACCTGTGACTTATTCCTTTTACCTGTGACAATTTTTCCTTCTGCCAGTGACTGTTTTTCCTGCTGTCTGTGACTTATTCCTTTTTCCCTGACTGTTTTTCTTTCTGCCTGTGACTGTTTTTCTTTCTGCCTGTGACTGTTTTTCTTTCTGCCTGTGACTGTTTTTCTTTCTGCCTGTGACTGTTTTTCCTTCTGCCTGTGACTGTTTTTCCTTCTGCCTGTGACTGTTTTTCCTTCTGCCTGTGACTGTTTTTCCTTCTGCCTGTGACTGTTTTTCCTTCTGCCTGTGACTGTTTTTCCTTCTGCCTGCGACTGTTTTTCCCTCTGCCTGCGACTGTTTTTCCCTCTGCCTGCGGTTCTTTTTCCCTCTGCCTGCGGTTCTTTTTCCCTCTGCCTGCGGTTCTTTTTCCCTCTGCCTGCGGTTCTTTTTCCCTCTGCCTGCGGTTCTTTTTCCCTCTGCCTGCGGTTCTTTTTCCCTCTGCCTCTGGCTGTTTTTCTCTCTGCCTGTGACTGCTTCTCCATCTGCCGGTTACTGTTTCTCCAGCTGCTGTGACTGTTTCCTGCCAGTGACAGTAAACAGTTATATTTGCAGTCCAGGCATATATCTGAGAATGAATCTCACCTTTGATCATTTTTTGTTTGGGAAGGTTTTTACTGTTCTAATTTTTACTGTAATCCAGACTTTAAAATACCTGTCTTTAGGATTACTTCAATATAGATAAATACAGTAGATAGTTTAAGCCCACAGAGAATATAGTGGATTAGCTGATTATTTTTAGGTGTATGAGCACTGTTCACAGATTTGCCCTCCTAAAAAAAAAAAAAAAAAAAAAAATGTATTATGTCATCGTAGTTTTCTAGTGGGTTAAGGTGCTCCCATTGGCTGATGTTTGACATTGTTAGGTGGGTGTGTTTGCTGCTGTATTTAGTGTAGATGCCTGGTGATCTAGTGGGTTGTGGTGGTCCAGCTAGATGTGCTTTGGAATATTAGGTCTTTTCAGCTGCCATGAAGCTCAGGTGTAGAAGTGGTACAGCAGTTTCATTTTTTTCCTCTAAGAAAAATTTAAATATCTGGTCTTGGAGAGCTCTGAGCGATTTTCTTATAAGATACAAAGTTTCTCGGCATAACATTTTGTTGACATAATATGTCAGATGTTGGCTCAACTGACACAACAGCTGACTATTCGGTGATTTTCAATTTTGGCCATAAGGAGGCATTTAGGCGACTTAAGTACAGAGTTGCTCAGCCTGAAAAATCTGAGTTGATTTGACGTCAGCTGTTGTCAGCCATTATTTAGCAGCTTTCAATTCTGGCCATAAGGAGACATTTTAATGAAACAATTTCACACTTTATGAGTTTCGAAGAGAAACTGTAACAAATTGGCTGCAGTACTTTTGATGCAGGCCCATGAAGATAGTCTCCTCCTGTTTTGTTTTGGAATTAAAACTTATGATTGTTTAGATGATCCAGTTGGCAGGTGTTTGAATGTTGTGTGTTAGTGTGTGTTTAGACTGAGTGTGTTTAGGTGCCTGGTGGATTTAGTGGGTTTGACTGGTGCTTGGCGGTTCTGTGGGTTTGGATGTCTCAAGCCTCAGTAACCACAGCTTAGTATTTTAGTTTTGGGGATGGTTTAGTTTCATCAAATGAAAACGAACCAGCTAATGCCTTTCTATATTTACAGGAGGCAAGTTGACTGCTAACAGGATGGTTGAAGATGGTATCAAGACAGCAAGATCAACCCAGCTATGTAAAGGAAAATGCCTGACATTACAAGAAGTTTGGTAATGTTAAAACTGCATCTCTCCTTTTGCTTTAACTTGGCCTAAAATTACCATGCTCGTCAAGAAGTGATGTGGGAAGGGTTTAACTTTGACCCAAAATTACCATCTTTGAATCTTAAGCATTTAGCTATGGCAGTAGACTAAAAATAGTGATGCTAGTCACAAGAAAGTGCTGTGGAAAAGATGTAAAGCCATTGCTGTCTTTATTTTCTGTATTCAACTAAGTGAAATGAGCTGTTAAAGGATAAATATTCGCCAAGTTAAAGTGAAAAAACTAGTGTATACAGAAAGGCCTCGTTTATGTACTAGTCGCAAAGAAGTGCTATGGAAACTTAGTGAAAAAACTATAGTTGTATATACAAAAAGTACCCATTTACCTTCTGCCTTTCCCCCCCCCCCCCGAAGTAGTTCACTTTTGTCCCCAGGCTCGTTTATATGCTAGTCATGAGGTGCCGAATTTTGTCCCCAGGCTTACCCTGGCATGAACATGATGATCTGCAGGTTGAATTATTATTTTTTTGTGTCCGACTCTGGGCAGAGGCTTCACAGCCTGCTTCACAGGCCCAGTAGTCCCACATACCATATACCTCTATATGTCACCACTTCGGCGCTAACACATACCGTCCATATTGAATACATGCTAGGGCTGTCTCACACAGGACTGGAGTATTGTTATTAGAGGGGGTATGTTTACGACATATCGGCGGGTCTTCTCGTTCTGGTAGATCAGTAAAGTATGATTTTATGATATTCAAATCCTTAAACTGTTCCCTGCCCCAGCGGGGTGTTGAATCTGAGTCCGGTAGGACTGCAGGCCACCTCTCTACCGATTGAGCCACTGCCTCCTCCAATTTGCCCCTCACCTGTGGTCCACTATTATCTTTTGGGAGAATAGGGAGGTATATGACTAGTAACCAGAGAGACTCATGAAAGCAACCCTCTCCAGTGCCTATGAAGCGGGATAATATGATTAGTAACGAAGGAGTCTCTGTAGTCCACCATAATCCTTAGGGAGGATGAGGGAACCAAGGGGTGTTTTGTTTAATGAGATTGTGAATTAAAGGACTAGTTGTTGTTGATCAACCCCAGTCTCTGTCCAAGCAGACAACAGGCAACAGACCCTTGAAGGGCCACCCCAAGCAGTGAACCATGTTTCCCATGCGGCTGACAGCACCCTGCAACAGCGAGGTGCAGGGAAAAGTGTGGAGGTTTGGTTCATGGATGGATGCTGCATTTGCGTCTCCCCATCCAGTTAACAGGGGCACCATAGCAGGCTCCACATCACCCCCTTGTCTGGTTATATGGTTACCACCCAGCACTGTAAATGGTTTCCTGGGCTGCAGGATATCATTAGGTTTGTTGCTGTGTAGAACTACCTGAAGTGGAAAGAAGAGAAATAAGTGACAGGAAGGAAAAGGAGAAGCAGGAAGAAAGGGGGGGTGGGGAAGACAGACAGAATGATAGGTATGAAGGAAGAAGTAGGCAGCATTACAAATGAATGCCTGATGGTTGCCACCACCTACCACCTGAGGTACTAGTAAGCAAGGAGACATGAAAGCAACGGTTTCCTGTGCTAGTCACATTGATATAACTAGTAACGAAGGAGACTGTGCCACCTCATGAAGGCAACCGTCTCCATTGGTTATGTTGCATCATTATAGCATGTTTTCAAATCTGACAGATCCCTATTATATTCCTTTTTTCTCAGATGGTGGCAGTGTGTAGTCAAATTGGAGGATAAATGTGACTAGTAAATAGAAGTGATAGCTAGGGGTGATGGCGGTACTGTCAAAGTGGAGGGAGAGTGTCCGTGTGTGGTTTGCTGTATTTGTGATAAGTGGGTGCATGAGAGATGCAGTGGTACTAGAGGTAGACTGAAAAACGCTGATTTGGTGTGTGTGGTGTCAGGGAGAGCATGCAGAGATTGTCATGCATAAAAGGATTGATCTTGCTAGTGAGTTTTTGAGTGTGTGGAGTTTTGGTATCTGAGGGACAGTTTATGTGCTGGAGATGGGGCTGAGGTTAACCCTGTGACTAGGGTAAGGAGTGGCTGGAGTTAACTCTGTGACTAGGGTAAGGAGTGGCTGGGGTTAACTCTGTGACTAGGGTAAGGAGTGGCTGGGGTTAACTCTCTGACTATGGTAAGGAATGGCTGGGTTTAACTCTGTGACTAGGGTAAAGAGTGGCTGGAGGAAGTTCAAAGAACTGTTTCCTCTCTTGACATTGAGAGGGTTTTCCCTCAGTGCTAATTGCTAAGGGATCTTTGTATGTGGCATGCCTTAGGGGTGTAATGCCGTATGGTGGTGAGATGTGGGTAATGAAGGAAGAGGATATTCGTATGCTCAAACACACGAAATGATGTGTGTGTGTGGTGCTTCCTTCAGTGACAGGCCTTTGGGGGGGAGGCTAACGACTGCGATTGAAGAGCTTAAAGGAAGGATGGGACTGCAATCTATTTGGTGTTGTGATGAGGAGGGGTACATAAGGATGGTTTGGGCATGTGGAGAACATTGAGAATGGCAGTTGAGTGTGGAGGGTGTGGGTGCGAATGTTGAGGGTAGAGTTGTGAGAGGCAGACTAAAAAAGACATGGGATGAAGTCATAGAATGAGACCTCAGGGATACGGGACTGAACAGGGAAACTGCCAGAGATCGAGTAGCATGGAGAGTTGCCATTAGGTGATCAAGGCTGACGCATGGATGCATGTTGGGGTCTTGGTAAGCGATACAAAACTAAGTAACCAAGGAGAGTAATTCTTACCTCATAACTAAGGATCATCAAACAATGCAACCCCTCCTCTCCCCCAATTATTTTTGGCCCATTTGTCAGTTGAAGTGTTCCTATAAAGCTTAATCAGGGTAAAAAAAGAAATCATTACCAGTTGTATGGAGGAAATAATGTTAGTTTAGACGATATCTGTGGCTAAACGAGGACATCTGTATATGCAATGTCTGTGTTTGTGGATGTGGGAACATCTCTTGGGCATTCAGTCAGGCAGACTCTGATTTTTCAGCAGTTATTCACTAGTAGATTTTGGATATTCCGGCCCTAATGATCCCACATCCATTACTTGTATATTTGTATGTGCTGAGCATAAAATATTCTTTATTCCAATAAATCATTGTTGTATATAAATGTATCAATATTTCATCTAGTGCAGTACACCATTTTTCGGCTTTAAGTATAAAAAACAGCTTGACTTTGACAAGGAAGTCGTAGAATTTCTGATATTTTGGAGGTAGTAATATTTATTGTACTTTACAAAATCTTAAATCAGTCGTTCTGCCAGCGAGTGAAGTATTTTTGCAACTCTTAATCCAAATACGAAACATATAACCCGAGATCTGCGGCTTTAAAAATAATAATAATAATCCCGATGCAGAAAGAAAATTACTTGAAACTTATCGAAATTTAGCTTAGTGGCATATAGTGGTGCAGCGTGCCAGTTTTTATTCCCTCGTGACTACAACTGTTTCATGTTTCTCATATCTATCGCCGGGGGATTGCGAGTTCGAGCCTCGCCCGGGCTGCCGTTCCGGGAGGGGTAGCTCCCTCCTGTAACCCTAGCGGGGCTATATAGTCCAATACAGGGCTTAGCTCGGGGGAACTCCATTTCTCTCATTTCATTTCTATCGCTACGTCGTTGGTCACTGCTCCTCTGAACTGTGCTTGCATCCCTCCACCATACAGTGGGTGCGTAGCACCCGTCTAGCAGCAAACTCTCGAACCTTTTCTGTCCAACTGTCTAATGAGAGTTAAGCATTACTCCTGGTCCTTCATGCATGCAACAGGTAAATTCTGGAACTGCCTTTCTCTTTATTTCCTAGTGCCTATGACCCTCCAGTATTTTTAACGCTTTGTGCGCAGGCATCTCTAAATTAATGGATCTTTAATTTGGCTCTTAACTTTTTTTTGTTGGAGGGAAAAATCTCAGGCTTTCTAACATTTGGATCCTTCTTGCTTGCATTAAAAAATATTTTCTTTAATGTAAATTGTTCTTGGAACAACTTTGCCTAAAAATTAGCTGCTGTAGTCTTCATGTATCCAGTTGCATGGATATGAAATGGCTGGGTAGGCTTGGAACAGCATAATGATTTTATATATACTTTATTAGTTGCCTACTTGCACCGAACCATGAGCAATAAATTTAATCTTCAGCCCATCTCGGTTAAGATGTGTGTTTATTATATGATCAAGAAATTAATCAGTGGTGTAAAGTGTAGGAGGCTGTTTATAGGGTGTAAAGGTGACCGTTTTTTTTTTTTTTTTTTTTTTTTTTTAATGGGAATAAGTCTTAAAGGCGAGAAATGTTACTTAACTTGTAATAACTTTTGGCCATATACATTATCACTGGAGTGAAGGTGTTTTTTTAAGGAAAATCTGTTATTAGTAGATATGTTATGCCTGCATTCCACACCTTTAGTCTATCCAGATATAGGTAATTCTGTTGTCTTTCGCACCCAAAATTAGAACTGGGAGACTGAGGATGATATGGAGGGATGGAATGTCGATGGAAAGTCAGAATTAAGTAGGAGAGTATGAGCGAGGTGGAGGGGGAGACCGAGGATGAGATGGGGGGGATGTTGTTGAGGCATAGGAGAGAGTATGGTGTTTGTTGGTGGAGATGGAGAGTGAGAGTAACTAGGAGTGTATGCAAGGACTGAGGTGATGAGGGATGAGAGGGGGAGAAACTGAGGGATGGAGTGGAGAGCAGGAGATTAACTAGGAGAGTGTATGTGAGTAAGATAAAGGGATGGAGTGGAGAGGTATATGAGAGACGAAGGTGTAAGTCGGGGTAATGGAGAGTGACAAACTAATTAGGAGAGTGTATGTGAGGGAGGTTGGGGGAGGCTGGAGATGGCTGAGGATGAGCTGAAAGGATGGAATGAAGAGTTGTATGAGAGGGGGGAGTGTAAGTTGAAGCAATGGACAGTGAGACTGAAAGTGTATGTGATTGAGGTGAAGGGGAGAGGGGGAGACCGAGGATGAAATGGAGGGGCGTAGTGGGGGGGATTATCAGAATGGGGTGTATGTTCGAGGGAGGGCAGCAAAACTGCAGGGGACACGAAGGCAATTCGTACCTCTACAGGATTAATGGATCTGGGAATAGGTAGATATCTATAACTTGTACCCACCTTCACATTTTTGGTTATGTTAATATGGCCTTGAGTTACATATCTTCAAAGACTTATTTGTTTGCTGAGATTCCGCTCAGAACACTAACTTGGCCTAAAATTTTAACATTTCCAGCCTCGATTACGAGTTGTAATAGTCTTAAAACATGATGCTAGTCACAAACACTGTGGAAAAGATTTTGAGCCATTGCATTGTCATTGTATGGCTCGTTATGTGACAAATCGGAAACAATGAAAAATTGGGCCAAGTTACGGTGAAGAGTACAAAATTGTTAGGTTCCATGCAATGTGATTTTGTTGATGGATATTCAACATGCATCACAACGAGTGCATGTTTAGTATCTTTGAACCCCTTCAGTACTGTGATGTATTTTATAAGTTTAATAATACTACATTCCCGATAATTTTATTAAGGTTTATTCTTGCTGCTCCCAGACTATTTTATTCAGCTTAGAAAGGATTTATCGTACCATCCCTACCCTCCTCTCGTGGCTCTGGCCTACCCTGCATGCTTGATATACCCATCTGTGCCCTCCCATATGCAATGTCCTGCCCTACTTAGTAAGCAGTCACCCCCTTGCTATACCCACACATGCCCTCCCATATCTGTCATGTCCTACCTTATGCCCCTCCAGTATGTCATCCCTTTGTTATACCCATTCAAGCCCTCCCCAACCCCTCCAGTATGAGATGTCACCCCTTTCAGCTGAGTAAAATCGTGTGGTTTCAGCAGGCATAAAATGTCCTTGTACTGAAGAGGTTACTGTCCCTACTTAGTCCTCTGATGTGCCATTTTGACTATTGTAACTTGTGTACGAAACTATTTTGTATTGATCCTTAACATGCATTAATGCAAACACAGGCTGCATGGTTGCACAGAGTGTTTAGCAATGCATATTAACAAAGCCCTTCTCATCCTTTGTTGATTGCCATGTTTACTTGTATAGCTCTGCTCGGCTTATAGCTGGGTAGAGCAATACAAGACATGGCATATACAAAGTGATGAGCAGGGCACGGTCTTGGAAGCATCTTGGGGAAGGGTGCAGAACCTATCTCGATAAATGGGCCACGAAAATACGGACTGGCAACCCTCACACCGGGTTACCAGTCCGTATTTCTCTGGCCCATTTATCGAGATAGTTTTTTTTTTTTGACCTCCACCTCCACCACTCTTGCGTACATCTTGTGGAAATAAAACCAATGGATTATTACAATGTCTTTAATATATGCCTTTTCTTTACATTTTTTTTTATATATATATTAAAATGTGGACTTTGAAAAATATCAAAGAGAATAATACCAAGACATATATGAATAGTACGAAGGAGACATCACTTCATACTAGCCATATATGTCTTGGTATTATTCTCTTTGATATTTTTTCGAAGTCCACATTTTGTACACATTATGAAAGAGATCACACAGAGAAGCCAATTGATGATAAAAATTATAGTGAAAATTTTTTAGACTTAGAAAAATTTTCGACTTTGTGGAGATACCTCGGAACATAGAAAATCTTTCTTGGAACTTTATCAACTTATAAAAATACTGAGATGAACATGACATTAGTAAGATATCAGCTTCAGAACACATGATACAGGACTTATGAATAGGCAAGAGCTGAACATAAACATAAATTCACAGGAAATATAGTATAGAGATACAATAAATGAAATATATAATAAAGGCTAAACAAATTAAATAGCAAAGGAGGGAAGAAGAGAGCAGACGAAGAGAGCAGACGAAAAGAGCAGCAGACGAGAGCTGGGCAGGAGGAGGACAGCACTGCAGATAGAGGTATGTCAGAGGAAGGGCAGGGCAAGAATAACAGAACATAGCTGAGATGGCAGGGCAGGACAGAGTATTGCAAGAGCAGCAGAACATTGCAAAGATAGCAGGGCATGACATAGCAAGGCACGAACAGCAGAACATAGCAAAGATGGCAGGGCAGGGCAGGGCAGGGCAGGACAGGACAGAGTATGGCAAGAATAGCAGAACATAAGAGAGATGAGAACATAGCAGAGATGAGAGGGCAGGACAGGGTATGGCGAGAACAGCAGAACATAGCAGAGATGACAGGACAGGAAAGGACAGGACAGAACAAGGCAAGAATGGCAGGGCAAAGTAAGTGTGCAAGGGAGGGTATGACTAGGTAGAGCAAGGGTGCAGGGAAAATATGAGATGGCATGACAGGGACGGCAGGAATAGCACGGCATAGTATGGGTGCAGGGGAGGCCATGGCTGCGTATTGCAAGGGTGCTGGGGAAGTTATGGCTATGTATCACAAGGGTTCAGGGAAGGTTATGGTAGGGCACAGTAAATGTGCAGGGGAAGGAGAGGGGAGGGGAGGACAGTGCAAGGGTGCAGGGGAAGGAGAGGGGAGGGGAGGACAGTGCAAGGGTGCAGGGCAGGTAAGAAAAGAAAGGACACGGTTGGCAGAGCAGCGATGGGAGGACAGGACAGGGATGTCAGGAATAGCAGGGCAGGGGGGACGTGGCAAAGCATAGCAAGGATGCAAGGCAGGGTATGACTGTATTGCAATGGTGCAAGGGAGGGCATGGCTGTGTATTGCAAGGGTGTAGGGGAGAATATGACTGTACTGCAAGGTTGCAGAGAAGGGCATGGCTGTGTATTGCAAGGGTGGAGGGCAGGAAGGGGTTCACAGGATAGGACAGGGCAGGGATGACGGGACAGGAACAGGAATGGTAGGACAGGACAGGGATGACTGGAGAGGGATGGAATGACGGGAGAGGGATGAAATGACAGGACAGGGATGACAGGACAGGGATGGCAGGACAGGGATGGCAGGACAGGGATGGCAGGACAGGAATGGTGGGACAGGAATGGCAGGGCAGGAATAGCGGGACAGGGATGACAGGACAAGGATGGCAGGACAGGAATAGCGGGACAGGGATGACAGGACAGGACAGGACAGGTTAGGGATGGCAGGAATAGCAGGGCAGGGGAGACATGCCAGGGCATAGGAAGGGTGCAAGGGAGGGCATAGCTCTATATTGCAAAGGTGCAGGGGAGGGCATGGTTGTGTATTGCAAGGGTACAGGAGAGGGCATGGCTGTGTATTGCAAGGGTATAGGAGAGGGCATGGCTGTGTATTGCAAGGGTGCAGGGGAGGGCATGGTTGTGTATTGCAAGGGTGCAGGGGAGGGCATGGTTGTGTATTGCAAGGGTGCAGGGGAGGGCATGGTTGTGTATTGCAAGGGTGCAGGGGAGGGCATGGCTGTGTATTGCAAGGGTGCAGGGGAGGGCATGGCTGTGTATTGCAAGGGTGCAGGGGAGGAGTAGACAGTGCAAGGGTGCAAGGCAGGTAAGTGATGGCAGGACAGGGATGGCAGGAATAGCAGGAGACACCCGGCAGGGCATAGCAAGGGTGGGTTGCAGGGTGGTGGTGGTGGTGGTGGTGGTAGGATGGGTTGCTGGGTGGTAGTGGTGGTGGTGGTAGGGTGGGTTGCTGGGTGGTAGTGGTGGTGGTGGCAGGGTGGGTTGCTGGGTGGTAGTGGTGGAGGTGGTAGGGTGGGTTGCTGGGTGGTAGTGGTGGTGGTGGTGGTAAGCTGGGTTGCTGGGTGGTAGTGGTAGTGGTGGTGGTAGGGTGGGTTGCTGGGTGGTGGTGGTGGGGGTAGGGTAGGTTGCTGGGTGGTAGTGGTGGTGGTGGTGGTGGTGGTGGTGGCAGGGTGGGTTGCTGGGTGGTAGTGGTGGTGGTAGGGTGGGTTGTTGGGTGTTAGTGGTGGTGGTGGTAGGGTGGGTTGCTGGGTGGTAGTGGTGGTGGTGGTAGGGTGGGTTGCTCGGTGGTAGTGGTGGTGGTAGTGGTGGTGGTGGTGGTAGGTGGTAGTGGTGGTAGTGGTAGGGTGGGTTGCTGGGTGGTAGTGGTGGTAGTGGTAGGGTGGGTTGTTGGGTGGTAGTGGTAGGGTGGGTTGCTGGGTGGTAGTGGTGGTGGTAGGGTGGGTTGTTGGGTGGTAGTGGTAGGGTGGGTTGCTGGGTGGTAGTGGTGGTGGTGGCAGGTTGGGTTGCTGGGTGGTAGTGGTGGTGGTGGTGGAGGTTGGGTGGGTTGCTGGGTGGTGGTAGTGGTGGTGGAGGTAGGGTGGGTTGCTGGGTGGTAGTGGTGGAGGTGGTAGGATGGGTTGCTGGGTGGTGGTGGTGGTGTTAAGGTGGGTTGCTGGGTGGTAGTGGTGGTGGTGGAGGTAGGGTGGGTTGCTGGGTGGTAGTGGTGGAGGTGGTGGTACGGTGGGTTGCTGGGTGGTATTGGTGGTGGTGGCAGGGTGGGTTGCTGGGTGGTAGTGGTGGTGGTGGTAGGGTGGGCTGCTGGGTGGTAGTGGTGGTGGTGGTGGTAGGGTGGGTTGCTGGGTGGTGGTAGTGGTGGTGGTGGTGGTGGTGGTGGTAGGGTGGGTTGCTGGGTGGTAGTGGTGGTGGTGGTGGTAGGGGGGTTGCTGGGTGGTAGTGGTGGTGGTGGTAGGGTGGGTTGCAGAGTGGTGGTATGGTGGGTTGCAAAGTGATGGTAGTAGGGGGGGTTGCAAAGTGATGGTAGTAGGGTGGGTTGCAAAGTGATGGTAGTAGTGTGGGTTGCAGAGTGGTGGTAGGGTGGGTTGCAAAGTGATGGTAGTAGGGTGGGTTGCAAGGTGGTGGTGGTGGTTGAGAGGTTGGATGGGTGGTGAGGTGAGGAGGTGGAGGAGGAAGGAAGAGACTAGGAAGTGGAAGGAAGAGAAGAGGAAGTGGAAGGAAGACAAGAGGAAGAGGAAGGAAGAGGAAGAGGAAGGAAGAGAAAAGGAAGGAAGAGAAGACAAAGGAGGAGGAGGAGAAGAGGAGGAGGCAGATGGAGGGATGAAGCCTAATACAATACTTAGTCAAATAATAATAATAATAATAATAATAATAATAATAATAATTTATTTGCAAACCCCTATCAGTAATTCCTCATTTAAGGTACTTTCACTAAGCACAGTTTCTCTATTAATTTGTCAGTCAAAAATAAACTTTTCACATAATATACTTCTTAATCTCAAAAGTGTGCCGTGAAAGATCAAGGTTAATTAATCTAAAAATATTAATTTAAATTTAACACTAATACGTATCTTGATACATACTGTAGTTTGTCTTCCACATGATCCTTAAATGCACAAGAAAAAGTCCCTCTTGCTGGGACCTAAACCTAACTTCACGCAATGTTCACCTATCAGCAATTTACGGGAATATATATCAATTATTAAATGAGGAATTACTTTTTGCTGGCATTATACACAATTTATACATATTCAGTTTGTAATAATGTGGAAAATGTGCCATTAGATCTCAGATGATGTGTTTAAATATATTTCATTCCTATGAATATATATACTGAGCTGCTGAAATAAACTTGAAATTAAGAGTGTAGGGTGGGTCTGTAGAAGTGCTTCAGTATTTTCGTATTGCTCATTAATCATTTGTAAAGGATCCAAACTGCTTTTTTTTTTTTTTTTTTTTTTTTTTTTTACGTGTCCGACTCTGGCCATAGGCTTCACAGCCTGATTTCAAGGCCCAGTAGTCCTCCTACGTACCACACACCTCTACATGTCACCACTTCGGCGCTAACACCCACCGTCCATATTGAATACATGCTAGGGCTGTCTCATACAGGACTGGTGTATTGGTATTAGCTGGGGTATTTTTACGACATGTCGGCGGGCCTTCTGGTAGATCAGTAAAGTATGATTTTATGAAATTCAAATCCTTAAACTGTTCCCTGCCCCAGCGGGATTTGAACCCGGGTCCGTCAGGACTGCAGGCCAACTCTCTACCGATTGAGCCACCGCCTGCATGGCCTTGGTCACCTAATGGCTGCTTGATCTCTGGCAGCCTCCCTATTCAGTTTCTTATCCCTGAGGTCACACATTATGACCTCATCCCAGGTCTTTGTCAGTCTGCCTCTTGCAGCCCTGTCCCTGATTCTCACCTTCCGCACCCAACTGTTATAAACATATGGTGCTAGGCAGAACCCTTCATGTGGTGGCACTGATATAACCAGGCCATGTCCAGTGATCAAGTGAAAAGGGCCAGATGCTCACTCACTGACCATTTAAACTCCTGGAATCCTGACTACCTCACATTTTTCTCTATATAAGTGATTCGTACTTATCAACTTCATGACTTTCCCATTTGAGACCAACACCAATGCAATACCAGCTGGTGTTCTCAATGCCAAAGATCCCTCATGCCTAACACACGGACACAAGACAACCAAGGGACTCTCTAGCCAGAAAAACACAAACACGTAACCATCATAAGCAACATCACACCCACCAAGACCTACACACACGCTTATGAGGCTGCCTTCTTCCCCCAGCCTCAATATATACCTCTTCATAATAAGTCAGTTTGTTTCTCTCAGACAGAACTGGACAAATCCCATGAAACATACTGAAACTTAGCTTCGAGACAGGAATGAGTCTCCTTGGTTACTAGTTAAACTGACCCTGCAGTCTGGCTCCACTTTGTCGGAGGAAAATAAATGCATTATGGCCATACAAACCGCCAAGGAAGTTGTATTAGAGCTCACACTTGACCTCTGACCCAAATTAATTAAAAAGTGCCTTAATCCAAATTCAGTGTGTGACTATTTTTGTGTGTGTTTTATTTTGCCCCCCACCCCTTTTTATTACATTTTTCTTCTATAAATTTTTAATCCTGTACATACTCACTACCCAGCCACTACGGCCATTCAAAGCCTACAACACTACATGCACTACTTCAACAACATCCTTCTTCCTCCTCTATCCAACACTACTCTTCCCTCTTCCTCCTCTACCCTACACTACACTTCCCTCTTCCACCTCTACCCAACACTACACGTCCCTCTTCCTCCCTTACCCAACAATACAATACATTTCCCTCTTCCTCCTCTACCCAACACTGCACCTAACACAATTTTTTCCCTTATCTAAACGACCTCCATCCTAAAGGGACTGTTGTAAAAAGCATATTTTTTTCCTACTGTAGACCAGCTAAAACAAGTATCTGTTCATACAACATGAGATTTTTTTTTTCTATGCAAGGCAGAAGGAAATGAAGGCCAGAGGCCCACATGCTTGTTCCCTCCAAGAAAAAAGTAAAAAAACAGACAGCCAAATTCAAGATCAGTTCATTTTGAGATGCCTGGACACACTGCCTTAAAAATGGATATTTTGGGTGGCAATTTCTGGGGCATCAAGCTTTTAATATTGCAAACAGCTTAATGATATTATTCACAATAATATTATTTACAATGACAAACTTGTGAAAACATGATGACCATTTCAGTTGTGGCTTATATCTTCCAATAAATAGTAACCACTGTCTCTAAACAGTATAAATTTGTGTGTGTGTGTGTGTGTGTGTGTGTGTGTGTGTGTGTGTGTGTGTGTGTGTGTGTGTGTGTGTGTGTGTGTGTGTGTGTGTGTGTGTGTGTGTGTGTGTGTGTGTGTGTGTGTGTGTGTGTGTGCGTGCGTGCGTGCGTGCGTGCGTGCGTGCGTGCGTGCGTGCGTGCGTGCGTGCGTGCGTGTGTGTGTGTGCGTGTGTGTGTGTGCGTGTGTGTGTGTGTGTGTGTGTGTGTGTGTGTGTGTGTGTGTGTGTGTGTGTGTGTACAATTACTTCTTGTATTGATATGACATCCTAAATAAGTGTAAATACCATGAAATGTGATATTGCCACAAGCTAGCCCTGGCAGAGCTCATAACCTTTATTGGGACGTTTTGTGAATCAGATTCCTGAATAACAAATCTGCTCTTATGATTCAATTATTACGTGGTATGCAGTGTCAAGGCATTTTGTATGCACTAAATCTTGGGCATTCAGTGTCAAGGTAATTTCTATGCATTAACTCCAGGACTATATAAATCCATTCTGTCACTTTTTATTACTCTTCCTTCCTTGCTTTAGGTGGCTTTACACTGAGTGACAAGCCTAATGGTTTCTTGTACGCCAGGAAACCATTTACAATGTTGGATAGTAACCACATAACCAACCCATACGTGTTCCCTGCATGTCAGCAAGTTCTTGGCGGAGGGTTAGTGCCCCTCCCAGTAAAGTAACCGACTCAAAGACAAACGACCACCCCTTATGGGATTATGCCATCTGGCTATGGATAGATTATATAAGCCAAATATTAGCTGTGGTAACTGTCTGCCTATTCTGAGAGACAGTAATAGAATGTAACACTGTTCTTATATGATAACACTAAAGAGAGGTGGGTGAGAGCATGTAAATCAACCCTCCTGACATATCACTCATTACACTAAGAATGTTGGGAACACTGACACCCTCCTGCACAGATACTTTTTTTAGCTACTGTGTATAGTCACTACCCAGCAACTACACCCATTCAAAATGTACCCTAGTGCTTCAAAAACATCTGTTCTCATCCTACACCCAACGCTAATTTTCTCAAAGATATGTTTGATACATCTTTCCATCCACCCGTCCATCCATCATCTAATCTTGTGTTGCCCCATGAGGAGCGTAGAAGCCCGGGGCTAGGCAACTTGGCCCTGACATTTAAGATGAGAGTGACCAGCCTCACTCATGCCTGAGTGGCATTATGTGAGCAATAAACCCCAACTACCCCTTGGATATAACCCTGCACTGGGTCAATCCGATTGGAGTGCCTTATTTGCCTACTAAACCACCAGGCGCCATAATATGGTTATATGGTTACCACCCAGCGTAGTAAATGGTTTCCTGGTGTACAGGAAACCATCTGCCTTGTCCCACAGTGTAGTCATCTGTAGACAGAAGGAAGAGGAAAAAAAGACAGAAGAGGAAGGATGGAAAGACGGAAGGAAGAGAGGAAAGGGATGTCACCCCAGAGCAGCACTACATCATGTGAGTGGATGGTGAGTGCCCCCACCTACCACCATACAGTTATAAAATTTTTAACACCTGAAGATGACATTACTAAAGCACATTTCCCAACGTTATTACAGATAAGAATATAAATGTAAAAAAAAACATTACAATTCAACACATACGTAACTATAGTCAGTTTGTTTTCATCTGACAAAACCAGGCAACGTTTATAATTTCAGTACTCATGGGTGTATACAAATCAATAAGTCTTTGTGATGAGGTAGTGATGAGTCTCCTCGGTTACTAGTCAAATTAAATCTCCAGTCTGACGGCACTTGGCCATAATCCACGCTAAGAGGTTATGAATCTCTGTCTGATGAAACCAAACTGACTATATATAGAGTAAATCAACAGAAATAAAAAGGACACCAAAAACGTACCCACATCAATATATAAATAAAAGTACAGTCGGCCACATGAAAGAAAAAAAACGTATTTACACCGTATTAACAACAAATATTCGTATATTTGAAGGGAAAAATCTCAATTCATTAATTTCTGATATAAATGAAGGAGATTAAATGAGGATGTTTAATGAAGGGAATCAACTCAAAATAATTATCTTGGATATAAATGAAGGGGCACAGCTCAAGATGCTAATTAATCTTTGACATAAATGAACATTAACTAAGGATGCTTGTAGTTTTTAATTTCTCGGTGCTATTAGGGTCAGTACTTTTTTTTTTTATGCAGTGGAGGAGAAACTGAGAGCTGCAAGAAAAAGTTAACAAGAGACAAATTCAAGCTTTGTTACTTCTGAAATTCCTGCACAGATTGCATTCGAAAGATGGGAGGTCATAGGCATGGGGAAATACAGAGGGAGGAAGACAATTTCATGGCTGACCTGTTGCCAATGGAAATCTTCCAAATAAAGGCTACAGGTACATATTATTTCAGCATATCTTTTCCTGTAGCAGACTGTGTAGTAAATCACTATGACAGGACAATAATTAAAATGCAAGAATAACACACATGAAAATAGGTGTAAAACTAACACAAACAATATCAATACTTCTGGAAGGATAGTATGTGCAAAACACCCATTTTTATTGTTGGGTAAAAAAGCACTATGGCTATTTGCGAAGTCCTTTTATATGCCACATTTATCAATGATCTTTTGGGCTGATAATGCATGCTGTTGTGGTGGTCCCAGGCTCATATTAACTACTCCTAAGAATCACAGTCAGTGCTAGAGAAACTAAATATTGGAATTTAATGAAAGAAGGAGGCAATATGAGCTTTCAGATAAGAGTTAAGCTCCAAAATTATCCTAACAACACAGATTATCCTCTGATAATCTTTTTCAGACATGTTTGTGCATCTTTCGGCAGTCTACTTTGGAAAATGACATGCATATATTCTTAGCAAAATTTCTCAGCTCTTTTAGCAACATCTCATTCAAGAAGCTAGATGATCAGCACACACAGATAAGCTACAAACAACTGACACTGTTTTACTTAGTCAGGGAGCAAGTAATGTATCGGCAAAAATGCTGAAATTGACCTTATATTGGTTCGGAGAAGTGGTTTGGTTACAGCACTACTACAGAGGAATACAGGACCACAGCAACAGCAGCCCACAATTTACTAAACCATAATACAGGGCTGCCCATATGTATCTGGTGGCGCTGGCTCAGTCTGCGGGTATGGGAAATGCAGGTATTTTGACGACTTTTAGAAACTCCTATTCAACTGGGGATTAAATTACCATCTTTCCTTTGTAAATGTTAGTTGACACAATAATGAAGTATGATTCTAGTCACGAAGAAGTGACATGGAAAGGATGTTGGACCACAGTTCTATCTTATTCTGGTAGTGAGGTATGGGAAATGAATCTCCATAAAGACAAATCTATCAAGTCTCCGTGTGTCATGTCTGTGTGTGTCATGCCTGTGTCATATCTTATGTTTTTGTGTGTCATGTCTCGTTGTGTCATGTTTCTGTGTGTCATGTTTCAGTGTGTCGTGTCTCTGTGGTTGTTCAATTTGTATATGGATGGAGTTATAAGAGAGATAATAGGTAGGGGAATGAATATATTGTCTAATGAGAGAGGGTAAGGTGTAGAAACTTCCTGAACTGTTGCTTGCCGATGATACTATATTGTAAGGATGAATGTGAATTACAAGGCTTGGTGAATGAGTTTGGGGATGTACGTAGGAAACGGAATCTAAAAGAGAATGTATATATGAGTAAAGTTATGATCTTTGAGGGAAATGAAGTTACAGCATACACTGTGAGATTGCATGGTGAGGAAACAGAGAATGAGAATCCATATAATTATGTAGTGTGATGAGTAAGGATGCAAGGAAGTGCTTGAAAGGGTACAGCAAGGTAGAAAAGTTGCTGGATCATTGAAAGCTGTGATAAGGAGTAAGGATGTGATAATGGAAGTGATGTGAGAGCTGTGGAGACAGACAGACAAATGAGGAAGAAAATTGTTTTTAAGAAAAATACTTTGTGATGGTTTGGCCATGTAGAGAGGATGGAGAATGAGAGACTGGCTAGAAATGTATGTGAGCGAGATGGAGGAGGAAACCAACGATGAGATGGAAGGAAGAAGTGGAGAAATATATGAGGGAGGGGGTGGAAGTGAGCATGGAAAATAAGCTTGAATCCTGTTGGAAGGACACAAGGCAAGAGGAAGAGCAGTGGAAATAAAATGAGGAGTGTGTGGAGTATTATGGACAGACAGACAGACAAATGAGGAAGTAAAGATGCATTGTGGTGCTACCTATATTATATGATATACTTTGAGATAGTTTGGCCATGTAGAGAGGATGGTGAATGAGAGACTGACTAGAAGAATGTACGTGAGTGAAGTGGAGGTGAAGGGGAGGAGGAGAAACCATGGCTGAGATGGAAGAATGGAGTGGGGAGATAAGAGGGAAGGGGGTGAGTTGGAGAGAGGGCAGTCAAATGGCAGATGACAGTGCGACGTGGTGTTAATATGTTTGTGGTCCCCCCTTATCGGATTGAGATGTCTGGCATTACATAGATAAGTCAGAGGAGGGTAAAAATTTCTGCTTACTAAAAGGAGTGAACTTTAAGTAATTACTGGAGGCAAATGTAAGAGGAGATACTTTATTACTTGATGAAAAATAATGCAAACAACGGATGCAAACAAGTAATCACTATAAGGTATGAATGGGTTATGGGAAAAAGAAAACGATGCAGGGTAGAGATGGTACTGCTGACTGAACCATTCACCACATCAATCATCATTATCAAAATCAATATAATAATTATCATTCATCATGATTAAAATCAACATTGCAATCATCATCATCATCATCATCATCACCCTAACCTCTTCTTCCCATCTATGGATGGGGTAAGGTATGGCTCCAAAAGCAAGGACACGAACACATGGAATCAGACATGTTATACATGAACAACCCTGTATTTTTTAGCATCTGTGGCATATAACCAGGAATTACTGTATCTGTCTGTGATGTACAGGCATGTGCAAAACTATGCCAAGAATACTCTGCCAGCACTAACTTGTTTTTCATATTCGTTCTTCCCCAAATGACAAGTGAGTGACATTCCTTCTTTTTACTTGGAACAGGCACCTTCATACGGTAATGATCAGATTCTGAAGCTGTCAGGTTATACTAACAGCCTTCAGTTCCTTTACAATCCCCCTAAATGAGAATGGTATGGCAGACTAAGAAAGAATGGTAACTTTGGTCTGCAGTCCTTGCCACAAAATATTTCAAACAACACTTTCCATTCCTACAGCTGGCAGAGAAGTGTCTACATACTTTTGCCCATGCTCAAGACATGGGTCTTGCTTAACATTTCATAGCCTATGGCAGCGCACGGCTGGCCAGTTGTCTATAACCTTACTCGCTTTACTCGAATCTGGCGCAGATGTCTTTTTTCAAAGCTGACAGCAGGATGTAATGAAACTGGCTATTTGATAAGACTACTGATTAAAGTGGACATCTCGTGACTACACTGAGTGACAAGCCAGGTGGCTTCTTGCTACCCAGGATATAAGTTACTACACTTGCTGGTGACATACAACTAGACAGTCACATTGTGGTGTAAGAAGTTACGGCACTCTAGCTGGATGTGGCCCCATAAGGTATTACATCAGTCAGCAGCTAGTCTCAGGTCTCTTGCAAAAAGGGGAAACAAGAAATTGATGAATGAATGGGTGGCTGTGAATGTGTGGTCCAGCATCTCATAGATGTGAACAAAGTGTGCAGCTTCCAGCTTGCAATAACTACTTAAGGGCGAATGCCCAATCACTGGAGCATTGCGTGGGTTGTAAAAAATAAAGGAACAAAAGAACCGTGATAGCAACCCCCTCAGAAAGCATATGCCACCCCCTTACTGTACGGGCACAACGTGGTTATTAGAAGCAAGGGCTGCATGAATGTTTGGTCATATAATAATCCACCTGTGTGCCACTTATCCTTCCAACATTTGCAGTGAGGACTCCTCTTGTCAAAGATTAGAACTCCACAGCCCCACACCTACCGATGTTGGAACCGATATATATCATGGTACACAATGGTGGGTTGTGTGTGCTGTGAAAGTGATTTACCTACCCACCCCCATTCATTCCCCAATCCCCGGAAACCCCACTAGTAGCAAAGGGACCTAGGACCACGCTACATGACAGTAAAATAGAAACTAATTCAGCAATAAATTTTTAAGGTTAATTTTTATGGTGCAGACCTTTTGCTCATTTAATGTCAGTGTAAAACTTTAATCTTCTCAGTCTGTTTTGGCGCTTATTTATTACATGCGTACGGTACCAGTACTTAGCGTTCTAACTTCCACATGGTGGAATCAATAGGGCAGAGGTTTGTAAACAAAACATCGACACTGCAGGGTCAATTGGTGTGGGTGACTGAAACGGAAAATATAGCAACAATATACACGAGTACAGTATGCTAATCCAGTACAATAATCTAAAGTGTTTGAATTGTAACAACTGGCTAAACCACAGGCTATCTGTTCACTGTGCATCAATTACAATACAAACACCATCTTAATAATCAGTCAGTAATCATATGCATAATTCACTGGGGTGTCTTTTGGGTGGCTTAGAAGGCTTGCTAAGAAATCATGTTAGGAAATCACCACAGCCACAAAGAAGACAAGCCACTTTCACTGAACCAACACCAGACATTGTTCAACTGAGAGAAATGCTGTACTAGCAGTCAAAGGCATCAAAAATAATATGAGGAACCTTTCTATCACAATATTTTTGCAGTATATCCTTCTAGCTAAGACTCATTGCAACCTGTCTACTATCTATGTGTATCTGTGTAATGTTTAGCTATCTGTGTGCTTGTCCGTCTATCTATCAACTTGAAGTAATGCTGAGCTGAGGCAATAGCTTAGCAAGGAGACATGCTAATCATGAAGTAGTGCAATGGAAAGGTTTCAAAATGATCAGCTACTGGTATATTTGGGGAATTTACTTACTGTACTCTTGTTACTCTAACCTGGTATAAAATAAGCATCTCAGCAATAGTTTAACAAGTAGAATATCGATGCTAGTCATGAAAAAGTACAATGGGATGGGTGCAGACCTGTAGTATTGTGTTATTCTACCAATGAGCTACATGAAAAAAGCTGGTGAATGGACAAATCCTGGTCCATGTTTAGTTGCAAGACCTACAATAACTGAGCATAGACTAACATAAATAAGTTAAAAATAAAGATCATTATTATCCTTAGACCCCCAAGAATTACTCTCAGTTGCATAAAACCATCTGGTGTTAGTTGGAATAAAGACAGTTGCTCTCCCACTTACGAACATCTGAGCTATGAATTATTGTTGTTGACAAAATTAAAGACTTACCAGTCTGAGATTTCATTAGGCTTTGTGATTGCCAGCCTGATGGTGCCAGGGACTGACTCCTGGCACTGCATCATCCTATCATATCACCATCATCATCGTCGTCATTATCATCGTCGTTGATAACTAAGTAAAATCAATATCTAGATTAAGTTACCTGGCTTTGTATACCCTAATGGTGGAATAATCTTGTTGTGGAGCTGAGCACTGCCACCAATTGTAATTATTATCATTATTAGACATAAACATAATCTTCATCAGTCCTAACTCCTTTTCCCACCCAAGGATGGGGTGAGGAATTCTCTTTAAAATTTTGTAAGTAGGGGAGCAACTCTTATACTCTGTCCACCTCAACTTGACTTAAAAGTGCTTTGGAAAGGATGTAGAGCCACGGTATTGATATCCTTGTTTTACTCTGTTTTCGGGATCAGGCTGCCAAAGGACAGAACTCTCCGTCAAGTCAAGGTGGACGAACCAAAATTTTCTAACTCACATTTTAGATGGGTGGTTGTAGCTGTAGTTGTTGTAGTTGTAGTAGTGGTAGTTGAGGTGTAGAGAGTAAAAGATGATGGATAGCCTAAGGGAACCTCTTCAGGGCTGTCAGAATTATTTCCCCAAAGGTAAGAGGCCACTGTGTAGTGAGAGTCAAAACTGGACCAGCTGCAGCATCACCAGCACGGCAGCAGCGGCGGCACCCTCAACACAGCAGCAGCAGAGGCACCCCCAGCACGGCAGCAGCAGAGGCATCCCCAGCACGGCAGCACCCCCAACACAGCAGCAGCGGCAGCACGCCAAGCATGGCAACAGCAATGGCACCCCGACACACCAGCAGCATCTCTAGCACAGCAGCAGCAGCAACCATAGCACCATCAGCGGCAGGAACAGCTTTACAGCAGGACAGCAGCACAAATAACACAGGTGGACCCTGAAAATACGGCAAGATTTTAGGAGACATTCTCAGGTCTGTTGATAATTTAACCCTCTGTCTGTGGAGGGGTTCAATACACATCTTTATAATCAACCCCAATAGGAACGGTGCTGGAGTGGCATTAATAGTATGGGGAGGGGGGGGGGAAGTCAGCCTGATTATATTAATATTTCTCAATCCCATCCCTATCCCCCAGCAGAAGAATGGTGGACTACAGAAGGGTAACTCAGTCTGCAGTCCACTGGGATAATGTTTCTGATAAGCCTGGGGTTTCAACTACTAAAACTACTATACTCCATTTCATCAAGTCAGGCACCATCAGTGATCTCCTCAACACCTGTAACATTGATAAAGGTCCTCAGAACTGGATATACCTTTTTGTATTGCCTTTATATATTGGTTCTCAAGGTAAAACGTAGAAGTTTACCAAGTGCAGAGGATTTACATCAACTTTACAGGCATTGAGGACATCACTGGTGGTGCCAAACTTGATGAAATGGAGTATAGTACACAAGACCTGAGATGAACTGATCCATCCTATATCATTTTTCTGGTTCAACTCCTTTGTTATAGTTCCTCAAGTACAGTACTTCCCTATTCCCACAAAGGAAGATGGTGCACTACAAAAGATGGGTAACTTTGTCTGCTGTCTGCCGAGTTTCCATTTCAGGGGCCACAAGAAGCATTATAGCTTGGGGAAAAGTGGCAAATCTACTTCATACGGAGAAAAGGAACTTTAATAGTCTTCTATCTATCTATCAATCTATCTACCCACCTATCAGTAGTAGTAGTAGTAGTAGTAGTAGTAGTAATAATAATAATAATAATAATAATAATAATAATAATAAATTAATAATTATAATAATAATAATAATAATCATAATAATAATAATCATACTCATAATCATAATAATAATAATAATAATAATAATAATAATAATAATAATAATAATAATCTATCTATCTATCTATTGCCGGACGCCATAATCCCGTAAGGGGTGGCCATTTGACTCTGAGTTAGTTGTTTTACGGGGAGGGGCACTAACCCTCCACCAGCCCACTTGTTGACACGTAGGGAGCACGTATGGTTTGGTTATATGGTTACCACCCAGCGTTGTAAATGGTTTCCTGGCTTACAGGAAACCATTTGGCTTTTCACTCAATGTAAAACCACCTGTAAAGGAAAGAAAAGCAATAAGAAGTGACAGGAAAGATGAGAGAAATAGGAAGAGAGGAGGGCAGGTACAGAAAAAGAATGATAAAGGCTAAGGAAGGAGTAGGCAGCACTACATCAAGTGAGTGGATGATGGTCGCCACCACCTAATACAAATGATTATAATAATAATAATAATAATAATAATAATAATAATAATAATAATCCTCATCTTCATCTTCATCATCCAATCCTACGTTGCCCCATGAGGAGCGTAGGAGCCCGGGGCTAGGCAAGTTGGTCCTGACATTTAAGCTGAAAGTGACCAGCCTCACTC
The DNA here is from genome assembly GCF_032717465.1 of Coenobita brevimanus. NCBI lineage: Eukaryota > Metazoa > Arthropoda > Malacostraca > Decapoda > Coenobitidae > Coenobita > Coenobita brevimanus. The sequence continues at coordinate 28,458,161 of NC_137049.1, read as the reverse complement.
ATCCCTGAGTGGCATTACGTGAGCAACAAACCCCAACCATCCCTTAGATATAAACCTTCACTGGCTCAATGCGATTCGAGCGCCGTAATGATCCACTAAACCACCAGGCGCCAAAATTTGGTTATATGGTTACCACCCAGCGTAGTAAATGGTTTCCTGGTGTACAGGAAACCATTTGGCTTGTCACTCAGTGTAGAGCAGCGTTTCTTAACCTTTTCCGACCTCAGCACCCCCCTTGTAATAAGGCCTCAGTCCAGCACCCCTCTACATCTGGTTACTGGGACTGCAGTTGCTACACTACTGCAGGGTTAAAGTGAAGTACTGCCTGACAGTTTATTTTATACTCTCAAAAAAAAAAAAAAAAAAAAAAAAAAAAAAAACAAGGATGCCAATACTAAGCAAATCCAGTAAGAAAAAATATAATGCAGCACTTTCCAGCACCCCCTAAAATTGATTTCAGCACCCCCTGGGGGTGCTAGCACCCCAGGTTAAGAAACGCTGGTGTAGAGTCATCCACAAGCAGAAGGAAGAGGAAAGAATGAAGGAAAGACGGAAGAGGGAATGTAAAGTCACCCTTAGGCAGAAGGACGAGGAAAGAATGAAGGAAATAAAAGACAGAAGAGGATGGAAGAAAAGACGGATGGAGGAGAGGAAAGGGCAGACACCCGAGAACAGCACTACATCAAGTGAGTGGATGGTGAGCACCCCCACCTACCACAGTAATAATAATAATAATAATAATAATAATAATAATAATAATAATAACAATAATAATGTATTTTGTCTAAACCCTGACAGTCTTAATCCCACAGGGGAAGGGTGATGTCATGAACGAAATAATGGTCTCAAAGTTGTCCTGTCCTCTGCCATCATGTTGCCCTCCTCCCAGATCACATTATGTATTTATCTATCTGTCTATAGCCTCATGCAACAATATACAAAAAGGATAAAAATCAGCACAGAGACAACCATCCGCGATATCATTTTTTGGCTTACGAGGTGTTTCAGCACCACTTCCCAGGCAACTTAATTGTGTATTACTTCACAGTGTGTCTTGCACAATATTTACATCATTTTTAAGGTACAGGGGAGGCGGAGACTTTATAAACGGCAAGAACAAACAATAAACGGTATGAACGAAGGACACGAAGGCGAAGGCACGTCTTCATATGGTAACTATGATATAACTATGCATCTCCACTATTCATTTACAGACACATTCCTCATCTACCTCCCTATCCCCTAATGGAGGAAGGTGAATGGCATGAAGGAAGCACTTTCAGCCGGTAGAATGACAATATTACAACAATGCAATATTTAAGTAACTCTTCATGGCTAACATTGTTCTTGTTTTAACCTTTTGTTACAACTGAGCACTAAATAGAAGCTAGGGTGTATTGGAAAACAGGGCTGTAGATAGATTTAATGCCTTCACAAAGATGAGTCTCTCCTAATATGAATAAAACAGTCTGGTGGTAACAAATATAAACTATATGACCATCAGAAGGTCCCATACTACAGATCACTTATGCAGAATAGAAGCTGTTATACCCCTCCCCAAAAAAGGAAAAAAAAATCCTGCACCTTTTCTCCACCCTTTTATAATGAGGTAAGGCTTAAAGCTGGGAGAGAGAGAGAGAGAGAGAGAGAGAGAGAGAGAGAGAGAGAGAGAGAGAGAGAGAGAGAGAGAGAGAGAGAGAGATACAGAGAGAGAGATACAGAGACAGAGACAGACAGACAGACAGACAGACAGACAGAGACAGACAGACAGACAGACAGACAGACAGACAGACAGAAAATCAGAGAGATTTATTTCTAATATCACGGAAGGTTTTACTCAGCTTAGGGAAATTCTCTGGTTAATAAAAGCTACATTCAACCCCTCCTATTCCAAGTCTATCATGATGGGAATAAAATCGTCTATGAACGGAAAGGCATAAGGATGAATGAATGTGTGTATGTGTGCATGTATCCATGTTTGTGTATATGTACATGTGTATTTATGTGTTCAGTTATGTGTGCATTCATCTGTATATGGAGACGTCCATAAGCGTATGACTGTGTGTAGGTATAGGCTATGTGTGCATGCTTATGTGCATTTGGGTGTGTGTATGTATGTAAGTACCGTACACACTGATGTGCATACAAAATCTATATTCATATATGTATGTGTATGCTGCGAGCAGATATGCGAGTCAGCATTAATGCGTGTCTATCTACGAGTGTTTTATGTCTGTGCATATGTATGTATGAATGCGAGCATGTGTATATGAGAATGTGGATAAGAATGTGCATGTGTGTGTAGTTATATGTGAAGGTACATTTGTCTGTATGCATGTAGCTATGCACATATGTACAGTATGCGTGTTTGCATATTGGTATATAATTGTGTATGAATGTATGTTTGTGTATCAAAATATGTATGCAGGCATATCAGTGTGGATGGATGTTTGCATGTCGGTACATGCATGTATGCATGTGCTGTTATGTATGGGCATATATATACATATGCATGTGTGCTAGCATGTGCGTCTGTTCATGCAAGCACATTTGCATGCGTGATTGTGTGTCAGTGTCTGCGTGTGTGCATGTATGTTTGTGAGTTCATATGTAAGTGTGTGTGTGTTTGAAAATACTTTAGACAGTATGTTAAGGAAAATCTATGTTTACAATGTGTGTTCTTTGCTAAAAGGTAGGTTAGTTATATGCTTAAACGGCAAAGTGTGCCATTGAAATATATTAAAAAATCAAATCCTCTCAAAATTAAGCAAAAACTAGGTCGACCCGCAGTACAAAATATCTGCATGTAGAATCAAGTAGAATAATCTTACTTCTGAGTGGTGGTGGTAGTGGGGGGGTTGCGATGGTTCGGGTGGTTATAGTGGTTGTTCCAACTTCTGTTGTCTTCTGTGCACCTGTCTTGTCTTTTGTCATCAACTCTTCAGGTTCAATTCAATCTGGAAAAATAAAATAAAATAAATACAGTCTCTTCAGACAGCTAATAGGAACAGAATATTCTCCATTATAACCGTCCCAGCAAAATTTTGGGAAGTGTAAACGTGCTGCTGCTTTAAGAATTTATCATTACTAACACTATTTCACTGAAGTGGGGAAGACCCAGAAATAACAATGATACCAATAATGATGATGACTAGGATGGTGGTGGTGATTAAGGAAGGGGTGATTATGGAGATGGTCACGGTGATCATGGGATGGTGGAGGTGGTGGTGGTGGTGGTGGTGATTAATGGTGGTGGTGATGGCCTTTAGTGGTGGTGGTGATGGCCATTAGCGGCGGTGGTGGTGGGGTGGTGAGATGGTGGTGATGGCCATTAATGGCGGTGTTGGTGGGTTGGTGAGATGGTGGTGATAGCCATTGGTGGTGGTGGTGGTGGTGGTGGTCGTAGTGGTGATTGCGGTGGTACTGCAACTGCTGTTTTCTTCTGTCCCGTCTCCTCCTGTCTTTGTCTTGTCTTCTCCTCACTTCTTCCTTACAGCTACCCTGGTCAAAGCTTATCTGAAAAAGAACGTGAAATAAGTAACGGAATAATAATAATAGCAGTACGGTAGTATAAACAGCAATAATAACAGCAATAGCAACAGTGCACTAGGAAAAGTATATGGTAGGATACTTATTGACAGTTTGGGAAATAACAGAGGGAGGATTTAGGAAGGGAAGCGGTTGTGTGGATCAGATATTCCTCCTCAGCTCTTTAGTGGGAAAGTTTCTAGAGAAGGGAAAGAAGTTGTATGGGGCCTTCATAGATTTGGAGAAAGCATGTGACAGAGTGGATGGACAAGGAATGTGGAAAATATTAAGAATATGTGGAGTAAATGGGAAGCTGTGGAATGCCGTGAAGAGTATGCCTGAGGGTGCTAAGGCTGCAGTGCGTGTGGATGGTGAACTGAGTGAATTTTCTATCTGAATGTTGGATTAAACCAGGGATGTGTCATGTCTCCAAGGCTGTTCAATCTGTATATGGTTGGGGTTATAAAAGAGATACAAGGGAGGGCAGTGGATGCTGGAGCGGCCCTAATGAAAGAGGGCAGTGGATGGTGCAGCGGCCATAACGAGAGGGCAACATTTGAAAACTTCCTGTACTGTTGTTTGTAAATGATACTGTATTGTTAACTGAAGAAGAGGGGGAACTGCAAAGCTCGGTCAATGAGCTTGGGAGAGTGTGTAAGAAACACAATCTACAGGTAAGTGTAGGGAAGAGTAAAGTTACGGTTTTCGGGAGAAATGAAGTCACTGAATGTACGTACAGTGAGGTTGGATGATGAAGAAACGGAAAATGTGAGTGCATTCAAGTACTTGGGCAGTGTGATGAGTAAGATGGAAATCTGGAGGATGATGTGCTTGAAAGGGTACAATAGGGAAGAAAGGTTGCTGGTTCTTTGAAAGAAGTGATAAGAAACAGGGAAATGAGCATATGGAAGTAAAAAAAGTCGATGCATGACAGCATTGTGATACCAACTCTGACGTATGAAGCGAAGCTTGGATCTCGGAAGGACACAGCTCGAGTGTGAGCAGTGGAAATGAGTTATCTGAGAGGAGAATGTAAGGTTAAATGGAGAGACAGACAGACAAATGAGGAAGTGAAGGAACGTTGTGGTGTGGATGTGGATGACAGAAAGCGTTAGGAGAAATACGGTAAGATGGTTGGCTATGTGGAAAGGACGGACAGTGAGGGTCTGACGAGATGAGTGTATGTGAGTGAGGTGGAGGGGGGGGAGGGGAAAAGGGAGGCCGAAGATGAAATGGAGAGATGGAGTGGAGAGGTATATGAGAAGGGTGTGTGAGCTGGGGGAAGGGCTGCGAAATGGTGGGGATAGGGTGACATGGAAACGATTTGTTTGTGGCCACCCTGAGTGATGGAGGCGTCTGGCACCAAAGAGGTAACAATAAGAAGAGTAATAATAGCAGTATTAAGCAATAATAATGAAATAGGAGTATAATTAACAGGAAAAAGGGTAACAATAGTAATTCAATTCCAATTAATTAAGTTTGTTTTCTGTATTCTTCTGACTATTGTATTTTCATGGTCGTATTGTTATCATGTTGCGTATGTCTCACCAACGTTTGTAATGGTGGATTTACTATAACTTACTCGAATCCTGGTTAAGTTAGGTTAAATTGAAAGGTTAGGTTAGGTTAGGTTAAGATGTAAGGTTGGCAAGAAGTATTAAAAGGCAACCAGGACTTACTATGGAAGTGTCCGCGAGAAACAGTTGATACAGTGGGAGAAGCATGACTATAAACAGTAGGGAAAGAAATGTAACGAGAAACGTTCCTTACAACTCCAAAAATAACCAGAAAAATATAAAAGACTCAGAAAGATCTGATTTGGTAAGGTGTTACTTCTGCTCACAGTAAAACTTACGTTTACCAGAGAATCGTAATCATTGCAATACAGTAGCAACAGCAGTAATACCGGTAGTAATTACGGTATTAGCAAAAGTAATCCACAGTAATCATAGTCATCATAGTAATAACAGCAATGAAAGCAACAATATCATATTCTCTAAGGAACACTCCGAACACCCGCACTAGCGGCCGAATATTTAATTCTGCCCAATGTCCTTGGCCTTCGACAGATTACAACATAGTGACTGTTTTCACAATAAATCGCAAAGAAAATACTGCTACGAAGCCTCCAATGCCACCTAACTTAGAATGACCACTTTGAAACTATCAAACCACCATGCCCAACCACAAGCTTGTCTGGTGGTTAATACTTGGACAGCACACTAACCCAGTAAGATAACTCTCACCGGAGTGTTCTAAGTTAAATTAATAAATCTTTATTTTCTTAACAAGTACTTTACCTATAATGATGAAAAATATCCCAGAAAAGCAATCAGCACTCCTTCCCCCACAGCACGGGTACAGTTCAAACTAACTCACATTACACCTATCCTCCTGGCTTCACATTACACCCATATTAGCTCACACGCATATTAACTTATTCTAAATTAGGATACTACGAGTTTTTATACATATTAAATACCGTTAATGAAGAAAAAATCCCAGAGAAGCCGTCCTCAACAACCACCTCGCACAGCTCGACCTATACTGAACGTCAAATCTGACGTCATCAAAAATTTGCCGTGCTTCTCGGATGCCTCTCTGTTCAAAGCGGTTCAAAGAAAGATAAATAAACATAACACCCACCTGGCAACACAACCAGCCGATGAAAGAACACAGGGAATTAAAAGAAAACGTGAGGTTATGATGGAACGTGAGCTTCAGAGAACGTAAGAGAGTTAATTTAGACAGACGAGAGCATACTAAAGAGAACGTTAGTTTAAAAGAGAACATGAGCCTGTTAGAGAACATGACTTAGGAGACAGACAAATAAGCAAGTAAATGAGCGTTGTGGTGTTAATGTGGATGTGGGTTTACTTGGAGAGACAGACAAATGAAGTAAAAGAGCGTTGTGGTGTTGATGTGGATGTGCTCGGATGTGTCAAGCGAAATACTTATACTGTACTTTAAGATGGTTTGGCCATATGGAGAGGATGGGAAATTGTAGACTGGAGAGTGTAACCTATGTGATTATGGTAGAGGGCGGACAGGGGGAGGGGCAGAGTGCATACCTCTGCCAACAACTATATATATATATATATATATATATATATATATATATATATATATATATATATATATATATATATATATGTGTGTGTGTGTGTGTGTGTGTGAAATACCCATCCCAGCGGGAGACCACGGAAGGGGTGGCGCAACACCCACTCCATGGAGGAACCACGGACAGGGTGTCGCAACACCCACCACAGGGAGGCGCATAGGGCGCGCGAAGGGCCCAGTCAAAACAAGCCCATGTCCCCCATTACCTTGTGCACCTCTTCCCCTCAACGGAACCAGACTCGAGAAAGCAGCCCCGGCAGACTACTCTCCAGCCGGGCTGGCACTCACCAGGTTCGGGGTGGGACTTGTAGCATTACAGTCCCAGGTAGCACCGCGACATCGGCCACTGTCCGTGTCGGGGAGAAGTCGGCCACCGTATGCTTCTCAGCTACTACCCCCTGCAGGACTGTGGTGACGACCACTGTCCACACCGGGGAGAGATCGGCCACCGTACGTCTCTCTCCTGTGACCCCGGAGATGGGCAGAACAGCAGCGATGGCCACCATCTGAGCTGGGGAAGGATCGGCCACCGTCCTTCCTTCATCTACCACCTCCCCAGGGAGCAGGATTGTGGTGACAGCCACTGTCTGCACCGGGGAAGGGCCGGCGACCATGTGCCCTTCACCTGCTGTCCCAGGGGTTAGTAGAACTGATGCTACAGCCACTGTCCGCACTGGGGAGGGATCAGCCACCATACATCCCAAGTCTGCTGCCCCTATGACTACCCTCATGAGGACGTTCTTTGCTTGCGTCGCCACCAATCCGGAGGCCAAGTGGGACACCTTTCTCTCTCTCCCCACAGAGGCAGTTCCCCGGTGGAGTTGGAGCTGGAGATCTGGCTAAGCCCTGTGGTGAGTCTGGGGATCCGTGCCCTGCAGCCAGAGCCCCAATGATGCCCCTAGCTGTCGGGCTCTGGGACGAAGGGATGCCGCAGGCAGCCCCTGACAGTGACTGGACCTGAGTGAGACCGCAGCCCCCAGTCACCCAGGGGCACCCCCAGGAATCCGGGGAGTGACCTCCCCAGACCCATCGGCAAGCAGTCCTCCTCCAGGAGGGGGTGCAAGCAAGAGTGCCTGCTCTCCCTGTCTGGCCCCAGTCCCCAGGGCCACCCTCCCCACTGAGGCCCTGCTAGGGAAGGGCCTCCCTCCATGCTGCCCAGCAGCCCACTCTGGACTGCCTGGTCCCTGGCAGTGGTCCCGTGCCTCCTGCGGGAAGATACACCTGATGAGACCCCTCCCACACCTGGACGACACCTGTGAGCAGCCCAAGTCTACAGCAGCCCGAACCAGAGTCCACCTGTCTTATTGTGACTTTTACCTGTACAGTGCATTGTATTGATATTGTGTTCAGTATTGTGTTGTGACTAAGGCAATATGCATGTAAGGTTGGTTGACCCGAGTTTTTATGCCCTGTTCCTCTAGTTGCATGCCATAGAACCGGTCTTGAACGGGAACCCAGCCCAGTCACTCGTGTTCAGAGGACAAGAAGTTGACCCTTGAACTCGTAGCATAACACTGGTGGTTAGCAACGAGGAACATAAGGTAAAGTTTAACAAAATGGTGGCCAAACCACACATGCAATTGCCAAAGTTTGACCCCAAACAATACAATATTAACACATACCTGTCCATGGTTAAGCCATTAGTAGACATAGGATTCGATCATGACAGGGAGAAGATAGCAGTTACCCTGCCACACATGGGCAAAGCAGTGTCAAGTATTGCCACCAAGATCGTCCCGGAGCTTACATGGGCGCAATTCACCCAAATTGTGATTCAGGTAGTCACGCCATCCTTGGGGAAAGTCATAGTTCTGTCACAGCTAGACACCCTCACCTACAACGGAAACCTTGACGACACACTCATCCAGGCCAGGTGACTCATCACCGCCGCTTACCTGGAGACCGAAGCAGCCACCTGGGAACAGCATATATTAAATACACTGTTGAGGATCCTCCCCAGCACCATAAGGGAACACTTTACGGTATATGACCCAATGGGAGACCTCGACAAAGATGTCCAGCTAGTGCAACGTCTCTTAGCCGCCCGCTCCACCCCACAGCACATCGGCACAGTCAGTAAATTTCCCACCCAGGGGGCATCACCACACCACAAACCATGGATGCCCTTCACCCACGTAAGCCCTTCAGCAACACCCACCGTACCCAGGGCACACCCTACCAAGAGGCGCCCCAACCCGAAGGAGAATACAAATGTTATCCCTATCAACCCGCGGGAATTCTCTGCCTGCAGCCACAGATGCCCCATCCGCGACATCTGTGAGCAGCTAAAGGCTGCCTGGCGCAAAACAATCACCCAAGGGCACTGCAAAGTCTCCTCACTCAGTGATGAGCACCGAGGACAATGCCTCATCCACCGACTACACCGACCCTGGGGAAGTGGAGCCCAAAGAGGAAGACACTCCACTAACAGCTGGATTTTTAGGACCACCCCCACACCTTCCCACGGTGGTGGGGGCCATCTCACAGAAATACTGCCCCCCAGTCTACAACAAGATAAGACTGAATGGGGTAAAAGCGAGGCTACTGGTCGACACGGAAGCGGCCAGATCCTGTCTCTACAGCTACTTACACCCCCGCCACATCTCGGCTTTTGGGCTGCAGCTCACCTCGTAGACATGGGGGATGGCCCCCCTGCCAATACATGGGGAAACCTGGGCCCTATGTGCTGATACCCACCAGCAAGCATCTACCAAACACGAATTCATCATCTTTGACTCGACCTGCCATGCCTATGATGACTACTTGGGACTGGACCTTTTGCGGAAGATGCACAAAAGCATCATCTGCCACAAACGTCTCCATTTTCAGAAGCCTTCAGACCCCCCGTCCCAGCTGCTCTGCACGTGCACACCCCCTCCCCCTCCCTCACCCTACCACCCTCCCACCATGTCCCCCCCGTCCCGACCCCCCCCCCCGCCCATCCCACTCCGCCGCACCCCACCTTCCCCGCAACCATTGCTTCCACCCTGACCATTCCCCCCCAGCATGAGGCCTGGCTCCACCTGAACAGACCTACTGGAACTTCCACCCTGTTCCCTCCTAGCCTACCACCTGGGGCCTTCTTCTCCTGTCTACTGTCACCCACCTTCTTCCCCCCTCCACCTCAGAGCAGTGTGCATCACCAACCTCTCCACCACCCCCTCACCCTCCACAGAGGATTAGTGGTTGGAGAAATGGAGGAGGCCGAGCCTTGTGAAAACTCCCCCCTCTTCCCCTGCCACCCTACCCCCCCCACCTGAACATCTCTCACCTCACCAAGCTGACAGGCTCCAACACCTCCTCCTGGACTTCCAAGACCTATTTTCGTCAGGACCAACAGACATCGGCCACACCACGTGCCTGAGGCATGAAATCCACACCACAGGACCACCTATTCGCCAACCATCAAGGCGGAAAATCCCCAAACAACAGGCTGAAGAAGACCGGCAGGTCCAGGAAATTCTCGATGCTGGCGTCATCTCCCTATCCACCAGCCCATGGTCCTTGCCAGTCGTCCTGGTCAAAAGAAAGACGACACCATGCACCTCTGTGTGGACTACAGATGACCAAATGATGTGACCACCAAGGACACCACCCCTCTACCCAAGATAGATGACTCCCTTGACTCCTTATGTGGGGCATCCTGGTTCTCGACCTTAGACTTACAATCGGGATATTGGCAAGTCCCCATACACCCTGAGGACCGAGGAAAGACAGCCTTTTCCACCAGTAATGGTAAACACTACAAGTTCAGTGTTCTCCCATTCGGACTTTGCAATGCCCCCACCACGTTTTCCCAACTAATGGAGTCAGTCCTCAGTGGCCTCACCTGGGAAATCTGAAAATTTCCCAGGTGAGGTTTTGTGAAGGATATAGAGTAATGAAATCTAGTGATAAATGGGCAGATATGGGTGTGATCAGATGATGTACATAGTATACAAAAGAGAATGGATAAAGAATGGATAATGAAAAGTGCATCTGTACATTGTTAATTTTGAAGAAGGTAGGTGCAATTGGCCCAAAATGTGGATTGATAAGGTAAACTAAAATATGAGAAATTAAAGTAAGGAAATTGAGAAAACTAAGGAATGGACAAGGTTCTGATTCAAATTGTATCAGATCAAGGGTTTTGGTACCCAAGAAATCTAACAATGTACAGTAGCTGATGGAATCTCTCTATCCCTTGCGTGAAATGCATGTGGATTTATAAGGAAAGAAAAATATGTGAAGACAGTGATGCTTGCAAGGTGCAGCCTCCATTTTGAAGGCTTGAGTGATGCGTGGATGTACTGTATATGCTAACTGATAGTTCTCCTGCTGTTATGTTTCACCTGTCTTTACTGCTGAACCCTACCTCATCCTGTCTTTTAGGTGAGACTTAAGAATGATGACACTGATAATGATTTCACATAAATTTTTTAGAGGAATTCTTCAGACATTTATAACACAATGTTTAAAATTTATATTTTATTTTTAAATAACAAATATTACATAGCCAATCATGTGCAGGTGACTCATCCTAACAATTAAACAAGCAGTCCAATATGATGCTGAGCAGCTTCTTGGAAGTAATAAATACAAAATTACAATGCTCTCATTCATTTTGCACGCCATTCTCGTGAAATCAGATCTCCCACTGGAGTGAGTGGTGACAATCACTCTCATTTCACAAGTAATTCCTCAATCCTCATGTAATCTAAATAAAATTAGTTAGCTACATGTAAAAATACCTTTTGATAAGATTTTTCATCATTCTGGTGCAACCACAGGTACTGTGTATAAGTGAATGTCTTTGCTAGCAGAGCTACCAAATATTTCATATTCAGTTTGGCCATGTGGAGAGGATGGAGGGTGAAAGACTGACAAAGAGAGTGTATGTGAGTGAGGTGGAGGGTGGAAGAGGTAGGGGGAGACCGAGGATGAGATGGAGGGATGGAGTGGAGAGGTATATGAGAGAGGGGGGTGTGAGTTGGAAGCAGGGCAGTGAAATGGCGGGGGACAGGGCGACTTGGAGGCGATTTGTTTGTGGCCACCCCAAACGGGATTGAGGCGTCTGGCAATAGATAGATAGATAGTTTAATTAAATATTAAACTGAAAAAATATGAAAAATAAAACAATATTTGATAAACAAGCCTTCATCTTATCAACTGAATATCCCCACTTTTGTATTTTTTTTTCCTCTTATGGTTAGAATTATGTTTGTGGGCTGATTTAAGCCAACAGTGGCCACACATAGTAGAAATAACAGGCTAATTTTAGACTACCTGGTACCCTTTCCTCCCCCTCCCAAATATACTCGGTATGTTATGTTACCTGTTAATTACACCTTACAAATCTGCCCTTGGCAAGATTTCTGGGTACTTATTACATGCAAAATGTACAAGAGCACTGTTTATACATTATAAGACAGATAAGCTGGAGGGTTTTGTCAAGGTGAACCCTACAAGGCACTGGATGGACTTTCAACCATAATTTTTTTTTTCTCTCTCTCTCTGACATTTTTCCAGCAGCGCTGCTGTTTTCTACTGAGGAAATATACAAGACATAAAGGAAAAAATTTGCCTTAGGCCCTTTTTTTAACTCATTCATTATTCAATGGCTATTAAAATTAGGGCTGCCATATCTGAGCACCAAAAAAGACAACACTCCATAGAATGGGAAAGGGGAAGGGGGAAGGGGTAGTAGTAGTAGTAGTAGTAGTAGTAGTAGTAGTAGTAGTAGTAGTAGTAGTAGTAGTAGTAGTAGTAGTAGTAGTAGCAGTAGTAGTAGTAGCAGTAGTAGTAGTAGTAGTAGTAGTAGTAGTAGTAGTAGTAGTAGTGGTGGTGGTGGTGGTGGTGGTGGTGGTGGTGGTGGTGGTGGTGGTGGTGGTGGTGGTGGTAGCAGTACTAGCAACAGCAATTGTAGCCCCAGGTTCACCTGAATGTAAACACAGCAGACTGCAGGCTGAAGTATCTTCCCTCCTGCAGTCTTCCATATTCCTTTCAGAGGACAGGGAGTGACCTGCTCACCCTTGTAGGGAGGATGTGGGGAAGTTGCACTAAAGCAACAAGACAAAATTCAGAACAAAGGTATTAGAATTATTAATAGCCCTGCTATTATACATAACCTACCTCCCCTACAAGTAAGAAGGAATGTTCCCTCCCTTGCATTATTTTAAAGATAATTTTATGGCAAATGCTCAGATGAAGTTGCATCCATTGTGCCACCTCTCCATGCCTTCCCCCTGTGTTACACAGGCATCTGGTAGCACTCATCACTGGAATGTCACACTGCCATATTGCATAACTTCTGCCTATCAGAAATCTGTTATTCCTCGAACTGCATCTCTTTGGAACTTGCTACCCCAGAGTTGTTTCCCTTTAAACTTCGATCTACAACTGTTCCATCCCAACTGTTACAGATTTTTGTATGAATGGAGGACACCAGTAACCTGGTGTATGAAATATGATCATATCTTTTAATTCAATTGTTTTTCCTTCCTCTGTTGTAAAAAAAAAAAAAAAAAAAAAAAAAAAAAAAAAAAAATCCATCATCCAATCCTATGTTGCCCCATGAGAAGCGTAGGAGCCCGGGGCTAGGCAAGTTGGTCCTGACATTTAAAATGAGGAAAACAAAAAGTATCGGAGCTTCCCCCCTTAGTCATATTGGTGTCACTAGGTAAAGGTCTCTCTCAACAGCAACAGAGAGGAAGTGAAACTAAATGCTAACTTATCTGGATTGTTGTAATGGCTGTATGCTATGCATTAAATATAATCTTCATTGTGCATCTGAAAAACTGTTGTAGCTTCAGTCACTGGCTTAATTATTTAAATTTCATTCTGGTGGAGCCAGGGGAGGTAGCTACTGGTCCAATATAAAAACTGCTCAGCAAGCTATAATATTCCTAGACTAGACAAACATGCAACTCCAAATCTTTCTCTTTCACAAAAATAATATGAATGTTTTATTCCTGTCCATTTAGCACAGAAAACTATGGGGAAATATAACAAAATGCCAAACACTTGTAAAAAGTTCCTCACAGACAGAGATGAAAGGACCAAAAAGGAGGACAGGTCCAGGAAAATATGAACATATGATGGTCCTAATTTTACTGTAATACTGATCTTTAAAAAATTATAATCTGGGTTATCCTTTGGGTGATCATAATAAAACAAAATCCTTCGCTGTGACTAGCTCTCCTAAGTCAAAAAAACCATCACAGCTGCTATACACTTGGCAGAGCAAAATCATGAGAGGAAAGTGTTAAAAAATGCTACAAAACTGTCTAGTCTCATTTTTGCAGAAAGCCAGTTTACCAAAAATTCCTTTCTATAGAATAAAAGTGACCAAAATATAAAATTCTGCACTGTTTTATCATAAGTAAAATTTGGTAATAAATCTGTAAAAAAAAAAAAAAAAAAAAAAAAAAAAAAATCTCTCAAGTAGAATACTGATGATTCTGTCCTGTCACAGTCATATACAAGTTTCATAATTCCTTGTGACCTCTACTGTATATATCAAGAATTTGTTATGATAAAATAGTAATCTCCATGAAAACAACTGTTACTTTTGATGAAGAAGAAGTTCCTGCTGATGGCATTAATGCAATCTATGATGTATCATCTATTATGTTCTTGAAATGATTCATCTTTTTCTATTTTAAAAATAATAAACAAGCACTTGTAGTAATGTTCTCCATAAAAACTCAATTTTACTGCATACTGCCTCATCAACAGCATAATGTTTCCCTCTCTGTTACATTACTTTAACTTAACATGTTTGCCTAACCTCTAATTACCAGCTGATGATATATATTTCACTTTTGCTAACACCAGCCAATTTTACTTGCTCAAGGAAAACTTCCTGGCATCCAAGTATCAAAAGCTACCTCAGTTAATCTCAAAACAGTTACTGATGACCTGATTAACACCATACAATTTTATTTACTTAAAAAAATGCCTGACACTGAAGGGTTAATTATTAATACAGTAATCTGATCACTGAACAACAGCATTCTTTGGTTGTTATATGTGAAAATTATAGCAAAATAAATAAATAAATAAATAATAAAAAATAAATAAAAAATAAATCTAAAAACAGCATTAAATAAAATATTACTAATTTCAATGACAGCTGAACACTAGAAATAAAAATCTAGTACTAAATAAAATATGACTACTTGTTCAACGAGAACTGAACGCTAGAAATAAAATCTACATGAGACACAATCATCCTGGTAAAAACATATATACCTAAAATACGAGTGTGGTATTAAATGTAAAGTAGAACAGTTATAACTAGTACCTTGTGTTTCCTTTTACGGGAATATATCAGACCAGTAATGTATAAAATTAAATACAAACATAATCTACTGTGCAAACCTACTGTATTACTGTATGGCCTTAATATAGCACTAATTCTTGGTACAATACTCATCAAGCCGTGCTAAATCTGTTGTATTTGGGAAGTAGCATACAGTACTTAAAAACTATTTAACAATTATAACTATCATGAGGTCTAAAGAACACAGCATTTCAAGGACACAAAAGTTATTACTTCAGACAACCCCTACGGTGCAGTGGCTACCTAAGGAACCCTAGGCCCTCTTATTAGCACTATAATACCACAGGAGATACTTCCTGTCTTAACACACTGCATTACTCAATGGTCCTTTTGTAAAATCTACTTCAAGTTAAGAGTGTTAGGTGCTTTCTAATATTGGCTTTATTCTACACTTGGCTGTGGCAGCTAATTAAAAGCCATTATTAAAAATACTAGTGCCTGTACACCACATACATACAGTACTGCTGTACTGTACAGTATTAGTACCAGTGTCTACATATGCATAAACTCAGGACTGGTATCTCTCCTAAAATATCTGTTCAAATGTAATGGCAAAATTCATGAGAATTTTTCTTGCAATTACCTAGTAATACTAGACATGTCACAGACAGTTTGTGAGCAGGTAGGTGTGCATATAATGGGTGAAAGTACTGTAGGCTGGCAGTGGCAAGAAGGTAAAGTCTATTCAAAGTCAGAAATACTCTCAGCCAGGATTCACTCTAGAACACCTGCCAGTACTACCTCACTGTAACTCCATCACCTTTAACTGTGGTATATAACTACAGCCCACTGCAAATTACAATTATAGTTACAGGTCATGGTGAGGGATTATAGGCAGGTGTGGAAGCGTGTGAGTCAGCAGAGTGTAATACTACTTTGAAACAGACCACAGGCAGGTGTAAGTGAGTGGGTAGGCGATGGAAGTTTTTTGCAAAGTGAGGAGTCAGTGGTGTGAATGAGTGACAGTAATAGAAAAGGCAGCTACTCTTTTACTCAGCATTTAGAATTATTAACCTACCAGTTATTAAGGCCTGCATTTCCACTGTAAGATACATATATTCCTGGAGAACTTGTTTATGTAACTGAAGTAAAACCTCACTACATAGGATTACAGTACCTGGGGGAAGACTCAGTCTGATCAAAGGTTACACAGGAATTTCTCTGATTTAAAAAAAAAAAAAAAAAAAAAAAAAAAAAAAAGTCCAAATGTCATCATCTGAGTTTGAGGTACTATAATAAACAGCAGGCAACAATATACATAATAATATGATGATGAACACAGTGTTATAGTAGAAAATGCTGTAATTAAATTTAAACTTTGATCACCGAAAAAGCAGTTAAGCACTGGTTACATCATAGTTATTTCATTTGCATTAAACTGAGTGTATTGTAAAAGGCAGGTTCAAAATGTCTACTGTGTCTGACAGAAGCACAAGTCCAATATAGTGAAGTTTTACTGTACATGGTTCTTCAGTTACAGGGAATTCTTATCTACTCTCTGTTTGCTGTTTGACAATATAGTGGTACACATTTAGCACATAACATAATGATGTGGTTACATGGTATATGTGAAGCTCTTACATAAATACAGAACCTGAGTATATGTACAAAACACTTTCAGTGGATAAACATTCATTCATTCATTCATCATCTAGTCCAGTGTTGCCCCATGAGGAGCACAGGAGCCCAGGGCTAGGCAAGCTGGTCCTGACATTTAAGATGAAAGCGACCAGCCTCACTCATCCCTAAATAGTATTACGTGAGCAATAAACCCCAACCACTCCTTGGATACAAACCTGCACCAGCTCAATCTGACTAGAGTGCTTTAATTACCCACTAAACTGCCAGGCGTGATAATCTGGTTATATGGTTACTACCTAGCATGGTAAATGGTTTCCTGGTGTACAGGAAACCATTTGGCTTGTCACTCAGTGTAAAGTCACCCATATACAGAAGGAAAAGGCAAGAATGAAAGAAAGGAAGAAAGACATAAGAAAGACATAACAGGAAGGAAAGAAGGAAGGAGGGAGGAGAGGAAAGGGCAGGTACACGAGAGCAGCATTATATCGTGTGAGTGGATGGTGAGTGTCCCCACCTACCACTACACCTTGTAACTATTTGCAGCAATATAGTTTACTTCTAATATCACTCAGAGTTGGTTCAATCCATATGTCTCTCTGTTCTATAATCAGTTCCCAATTATTCAACTGTGCAGTATTACTGGTATTTTTAAATTTCTTTTTTACACTAAACCTCCCACAATTTGACACTCCAAACTGTGTGTGTGTGTGTGTGTGTGTGTGTGTGTGTGTGTGTGTGTGTGTGTGTGTGTGTGTGTGTGTGTGTGTGTGTGTGTGTGTGTGTGTGTGTGTGTGTGTGTGTGTGTGTGTGTGTGTGTGTGTGTGTGTGTGTGTGTGTGTGTGTGTGTGTGTGTGTGTGTGTGTGTGTGTGTGTGTGTGTGTGTGTGTGTGTGTGTGTGTGTGTGTGTGTGTGTGTGTGTGTGTGTGTGTGTGTGTGTGTGTGTGTGTGTGTGTGTGTGTGTGTGTGTGTGTGTGTGTGTGTGTGTGTGTGTGTGTGTGTGTGTGTGTGTGTGTGTGTGTGTGTGTGTGTGTGTGTGTGTGTGTGTGTGTGTGTGTGTGTGTGTGTGTGTGTGTGTGTGTGTGTGTGTGTGTGTGTGTGTGTGTGTGTGTGTGTGTGTGTGTGTGTGTGTGTGTGTGTGTGTGTGTGTGTGTGTGTGTGTGTGTGTGTGTGTGTGTGTGTGTGTGTGTGTGTGTGTGTGTGTGTGTGTGTGTGTGTGTGTGTGTGTGTGTGTGTGTGTGTGTGTGTGTGTGTGTGTGTGTGTGTGTGTGTGTGTGTGTGTGTGTGTGTGTGTGTGTGTGTGTGTGTGTGTGTGTGTGTGTGTGTGTGTGTGTGTGTGTGTGTGTGTGTGTGTGTGTGTGTGTGTGTGTGTGTGTGTGTGTGTGTGTGTGTGATTTACCTATTTGTATTTACCTATTTGTAGTATACAGGAATTGAGCAATGCTCGTGTTGTCCTGTCTCCATATCCACATTTATCAAGTCTACCTTTACACACATGAATGTTTTTCTCATGCACCACCTCTTTGTCTAAGTCGTTCCAAATATTTAAGAATATACCTAATTGTGATATACACGGAATGTACTATGCTCGTGGGTTTCCGTCGCTGTTTCTCAATAAGTCGAATTTAACTTTAAACTCGTTTATGTTTTTAGACTGGACGATCTCTTTGTCCAGGCTATTCCATAAGTCTATACTTCTGTAAGGAAAGCTATATTTCTTGATATCCTTCAAACAGCTTGACTTTTTCAATTTCATTCCATGTCCTCTTGTTGCTCTCTTATCCCATACAAACAGATCTTCTTTGTCAATTTTATCTACTCCCACCATGGTCCTGAACACCGCAATCATGTCTCCCCTCTTTCTCCTTTCCTCTAACGAAGGCAAATCCAGTTTTTCCAGCCTCTCTCTGTATGACAGGTCTGTCAGACTGGGGACCATCTTGGTTGCTGTTCTTTGTATTCTCTCAATCTTGTTTATATCTTTCTTTTTGTGTGGGGACCACACTACCGCTGCATATTCTAACCTGGGGCGGATCATGGCCACTATCAATTTTTTCATCATTTCCTCATCCATATAATGAAATGCTACTCTTATGTTAGTCAAGAGCTTATAAGTCTCTCCAACTATCTTGTTAATGTGCTTTTCTGGTGACAAACTATCTTGGACCAGCACTCCCAAATCTTTCTCTTCTCTCCTTTTTGTGATTAATTCATTACCCAAAAAATAATTCAGTGATGGTCTCCTGGTACTTTTACCCATTTCCAATATTTTACATTTCTTTACATTAAATTTCATTTCCCACGTCCGGCTCCAATTGTGTATCCTATCCAAATCCTCCTGCAGTATTTTACAATCCTCCTCAACCTCTATCTTCCTCAAGATCTTTACATCATCAGCAAACAGACTCGCATAACTGCTCACTCCATCTACCATATCATTTACATAAATCAGGAACATTACTGGCGCCAACACTGAGCCTTGAGGGACTCCACTTGTTACTTCCCTCCATCCAGACATCTTTTCCTTTATTACTGTCCTCATTTGTCTGTCTCTCAAAAAGTCTCTCATCCATTCCAGAAGTTTCCCCTTTAGTCCTCCTATATACTGTATTCTAGTTTCCACATTAGTCTCTTATGAGGTACCTTGTCAAAGGCCTTCTCTAAGTCTAAGTACACACAATCCACCCAACCATCTCTCTCCTGTACCACATCAATCGCTCTTGAGTAAAAGCTCAACAAGTTTGAAACACATGACCTTCCACTTCTGAATCCAAACTGACATTCAGCCAAAATATTCATCTCTTCCAGATATTTTATCCATCTGTCTTTCAGGATTCTCTCACACAATTTTGCGACCATGCTGGTTAGAGACACTGGTCTATAATTCAGGGGTTCTTCCCTGTTTCCTCCCTTGTAAATTGGTACCACATTTGCCCTCTTCCATTCTTTTGGCACTTTACCCTCTTCCAGTGAGCATACAATTAAGCTGTGAATTTTATCCGCCAGTTGTTCTCTGCATTCCTTCAGTACCCAATTAGAAATTCCATCAGGTCCTGGGGCTTTCCTTACATCTTGAGTTTCCAGTAATTTATACACTTCCTGCACCTCCACTTTTATATCTTTCATCACCGGAACATTTCTAATCACTCCCTCCCCTTCCACAAGCTCCTTTTCTTTAGTGAAAACTGACTGGAAACGTTTGTTCATTATTTCTGCTTGCATTGCCGCATCATTAAAGACCTCTCCATCTACTTTCAGCTTGGTGATTCCTTCCTTTTGTTTCAGTTTGCCATTAACAAATCTATAAAACAGTTTGGGTTCATCCTTGCATTTGTCAATTATACCTTTTTCAAAATTCCTTTCTTCTTCCCTACGTATTCTTGTGTATTCGTTTCTTGTTCTTTTATATTCTTCCTTTGTTCTGTCGTTACCTCTCTTTCTCCAATTGTTCCACGCCTTATCTCTCTCTTTTTTGGCTATCATACACCTTCTATTAAACCACTCCTTTTTCCTGTTTTCTTTCCCTCTTACTCTTGGTACAAATTTTTCCACTCCCAAATTATAGAGGTCTAGAAAGATATCCCACTTCCTCTGTATCTCTCTTGTTTCTCTGAATTTTCTCCAATCCGCATTTTCAAAAAAGTTTCTCAATCCTGTAAAATTTGCTTTGCCAAAGTTGTATCTTCCCTGTCTATGAAGCTCGTCTCTTGGCTCGACGTTTCCTATTAACATCTGGAACTCAATGACCACGTGATCACCCAAGTGAGCATGGAAGTGAAAAAGTTACTACATGACAGTATTGTGATACCAACTCTAACGTATGGAAGTGAAGCTTGGACGTTGTTGGAAGGACACAAGTCAAGAGTGAGAGCAGTGGAAATGAGTTATTTAAGAGGAGCCTGTGGAGTCACATTGAGAGACAGGCTGACAAATGAGGATATAAAGGAGCATTGTGGTGTGGATGTGGATGTGATGGGAAGCGTTAGGATGAACACACTGAGGTGGTGTGTGTGTGTGTGTGTGTGTGTGTGTGTGTGTGTGTGTGTGTGTGTGTGTGTGTGTGTGTGTGTGTGTGTGTGTGTGTGTGTGTGTGTGTGTGTGTGTGTGTGTGTGTGTGTGTGTGTGTGTGTGTGTGTGTGTGTGTGTGTGTGTGTGTGTGTGTGTGTGTGTGTGTGTGTGTGTGTGTGTGTGTGTGTGTGTGTGTGTGTGTGTGTGTGTGTGTGTGTGTGTGTGTGTGTGTGTGTGTGTGTGTGTGTGTGTGTGTGTGTGTGTGTGTGTGTGTGTGTGTGTGTGTGTGTGTGTGTGT
This sequence comes from Coenobita brevimanus, assembly GCF_032717465.1. Classification (NCBI taxonomy): domain Eukaryota; kingdom Metazoa; phylum Arthropoda; class Malacostraca; order Decapoda; family Coenobitidae; genus Coenobita; species Coenobita brevimanus. The sequence continues at coordinate 28,437,306 of NC_137049.1, read as the reverse complement.
GTGTGTGTGTGTGTGTGTGTGTGTGTGTGTGTGTGTGTGTGTGTGTGTGTGTGTGTGTGTGTGTGTGTGTGTGTGTGTGTGTGTGTGTGTGTGTGTGTGTGTGTGTGTGTGTGTGTGTGTGTGTGTGTGTGTGTGTGTGTGTGTGTGTGTGTGTGTGTGTGTGTGTGTGTGTGTGTGTGTGTGTGTGTGTGTGTGTGTGTGTGTGTGTGTGTGTGTGTGTGTGTGTGTGTGTGTGTGTGTGTGTGTGTGTGTGTGTGTGTGTGTGTGTGTGTGTGTGTGTGTGTGTGTGTGTGTGTGTGTGTGTGTGTGTTCATTATTAATACTGTAATATTACTGTAATATAATACTCTAATCATTAGCCCAGACAGGCTGTTAAGAGGTAAAGTTAGATATTAAATGACAGCTGCATAATAGGTGTCCTGATAAAAAAAAAAAACACACACTGGAAACTTCATTAAAGAAATATAAAGGATTTTCAGATGGGTCAATGGAGTGGATTGCACAGTAATTTATGGGGGTACTTGTATAAACAGGATCATATGTGATCTGGAAAGCATCTACTGTATGTCATACTTTCAGATGCCAAAGCACCTGTAGAACCCGGGCTGTCTGTTAATCGCTCATTATGGATTTTTAGAAACAAGGTGCTCAACTCATTCAGCAGTCCTGATGCTACTGGACCTAGTACACCATACTTATTAAAATCAGGTTTACTATCTTATTTTCAATAGTACTACTTAAACAGAGATCAACAATGAGTAATATGCAGTAATTTGGCGAAACTTGTCATTTAAAATAGGCTGAATCTCAAATGTCTTAAATTACGGGAGGCTGAGTGTAGGACAAACAAATTTACTCTAAACTAACAACATAGATCTAAATTAGGAACTGGAGCAGAACCAGCTGAATTTACTCCTGCTCAGACTGAACATTTAAGGACAACAGTTGGAATGGCACTCATGTACTTCATGCAAGTTTGAATCCCCAAGAAGTAGCTGAAAGCATTTCGATCATGTAATGCTACTAGGGGCACGGGCCCATCATGCACCTTTTAATGTTCTGAATTACAATAATCCGACCATGGGTCCCTAGCCCTTTGGCTGATGTAAAATGGGAATATGGAACTTACTTCAATTTTTTTTTTTTTTCCCAATACATACCATCTACTACTATTGTACCATTGTAAGGCCTTATAATGCATAGATGATCTAGTGTCACAAGAGGGACTATGCTTCAGCCCCCTTGATACTACTGTACAGTCAAGGGTCAAACATTCACCTATATTAAGTTGTGTCTACTTCATACTCAAGACATGTCCATCAGTTTCTTCCCTGATACATCATATCGAAAAGTATCACCTATGGATGCAGACACACAGCAAGTCTCTCTCAGCTTATAAGTATTAGCTAGAGCTAGCAAAGTACTAAACAGAAGAGCTAAAATATCAGATGAATTTTTGTCCCTAACTGTACTAAGGATTGTCAAAAGTGCAAGTATGAACACACAAGCTGAAGAACAAACCCCTGCTCTATTTTCACACGTTATTAAACCACTGGGATTCCTCTAAATAAACCACTGGGATTCCTCTAAGCCGAATGAAAGTGACTAGTGCCGGCCTGAATAAAATACCTAAGTAGATCCAACAGTAAGATTAATCAAGTAAGTTTTAACATTCTGAATGGCAGGAAATCTCTCAGTTAACAAAATCCTCTGAGGTTTGCCTGGAGAAAATACTCAAGTACATCCACAGCACTGAAAAACTTTCTCTAATGAAACTTCACTTTCATATGCATATACCCTTTCTGAGTCTGATACTAACCAATTGCATGAACTACACCAATGAGAAGAAAAGATGATGGATCTAAAGATACAATGCAAGTAGTCCTTATAGTAAGTCAGGGATATCCAAATTAGCACAACTTTTTCCATATACCTAGTATTGTAACTTGGGTGAAACTGGAAAACTAATTGTACAGCAAGGGTAACAATGGAACTTTAAAGGGTAGTAATTCTTCAATTTACTCTTCATGTACTTGAAAAACAATGAGAAAATGGGCAGTTTAAGAGGAGAGTTTACAGTACTATATCTATGCTACACCTGTATCTCAAATATGCACTTGTCATATTTTACAATTCAGTAGGTGAACTGCAAACTAACCATTACAGTATATACAGTGAATAAAACAGCAACTGACAGTTTAAACATACTTAAGAATTTTTTTTTTTTCTATCACTGCCCATCTACTTCACATAAGGGTGTGGTGGGTGGCTGGAAGTTGGAGGGTCAAACTGGACATACAATGTGGTCAATATGCTATCCCATAAGAAATATACAAGTATACAAGCACCTCTCACTTAACAACAGGGATGAGTTACCCAGAGTCTTAATGTTAATCAATCTGGCATTCACACATAATTATAACATGGGCTCTTAAGTGGGATAATGTATAATGCCAGGGGTCCCAAGGCTGACCAGTGGAAAATACATATACAGTGTACCTACACCAAGTTTAAAGCCAACTTAAAGCTCACAACCAACTAAAACACAATATACTGCCATACTGCCACCATAAACCACTGCAGATGAATATCAATCATAAACCCTAATGAACCAAGACATTTCAGGAAATACATTTTTAATAGTCTGACAGTAAAGATTTACTTTGTGAAACTGCAATCACATTTCTTCCCAGGAATGCTCGTATTTTTAAGCAATTTACAGATTTAAAAACATCAGTCACTTGTATCATATTTTTGTCTGAGTTACTTTGAAAACAAAAACTGGTTACCGTACTGCTAAAAGAAACTGGTGTTGGAAAATTAGCTTCACTGACATGGAGTCAAGAAACAGTTAAGTGATGGGTTCTTGTACAGTATTTGCTTTACCATATTATTTTTCATGAGAAAAGTTACTGTCACTGTTATACTGTGTGTGTGTGTGTGTGTATATATATATATATATATATATAAAATATATACTGTTTAGTTTCATTTAACCCAGATTATATAAGGCTTAAACAAATATCTTCCAAGGCACATATACACAAATTAGTAATGCAGATTACTTTCCATCCCTAAAATGAAGTCTCTGTTATCACCTTACATTTAAGTAATGTCCTTCTTAGTTTAATACTGTAGTAGCTTCATTCCCTTTGGAAAAGGCCTATCATATTCGGGAATAAATAAGGACATATCTAACCCCTCCAGTCAAATAAAAAATCTATCTTAAGCTACTGTATGTAAAACAGTCAAAAGATTGCAAGAATAAAGTTAAAAAAAATAAAAGATCTCCCCAGGTTGATTTGGGAAGGATGGGGGTCTGGGTGGTGGATAAGAGTAGACCGGATGGTCAGGAGTGTGTGACATGGGACACGACAGTAGACACTGGTGGAGGAATACATCCTATGAAGATGGGTGTCATAGTTAGAATGTTGCTGCTGTGGTCCCAGGCTTATCTGGGGATGAATCTAGTGGACTGTTGGTCAAAACTGCCCCCCTCCTCCCTGCAATCTGCAACTAACCACCTCTCTTCACACGACAAGAAATCATTTGAGGGATGATGCATAATCAGTTAGTGGAGCTGCCAAGCAATATTAGTGCCACTACATGAATGTATCCCTCTCCAACACCAGTTAGAATGTTATGCTTTCATTTACTCTGTCTCCATTAATGCTGGTTGTCTCTCTTACCCCTTTCAGTACAGTGATGTCTTTCATATCTTATATTTGTTAGTGACAAACAAAATTATTCACTTTAGTAGAAACCCCTGTGATAAGAAGATTTTAAAAATTACTAATTTTCCCCTTAATTGATATGACATTTTTAAATCACACTATCACCAGACAGTTTAAACCTGATTATGAGACACCCCATAAAGCTGATACAATAATCTTATGTAAATAGTACTTTAACATACTAATCAACTGAACGTACCTACACTAATACAATAAGTAACAGATAAGACAAGTATTTACCTTCTACTTCATGATGCCAGATTACAGAAGAAATATTACCAACTTAATAAGGTTGACACTTAAGGTATAGGTACACTATGGACTCTATATTTGTCCTGATAATATGATCACATTGTTATGTCCGCACAATGTGATACAGTACAAAATGTGACAAAGCACAAGCAAAAAAGTACTGTCCACTGACTCCCCTCAACCTAGTTTTTACATTTTAGAAAGAGTACATTAACTGTACAGAGTTCAGTATTATATCAATTATTTAATTATTTATCTATTTTTGTGAATCAACTTTTCTTGCTATGCAGGTTATCCTTTTAACATATCATTAATATCTATGCCTCTCAACCTCCAATCCAATTTTTATTTTTTAAACGTGGTGAGAGAGATAGGCAGATTGTGCTTAAAATAATAATAATAATAATAATAATAATAATAATAATAATAATAATAATAATAATAATCAGTAAAGTGTGCTCTGTGAGCCCATGACAAGTGAGCACGTGCCATGGTATTACAATTTCCCTCTGAAATAAAATTATAAGTGAAATCTCTGATATTCAGTTGTTAGAGTTGATGCCAAAAAACAGTGTTTTGACAAAAAATCTTTTAAAATTTGATTTCGTAATTGACATGTTCACCGACTAGAGCCAAACACTCTCTTGGAAAACTCGAGATTCCAAGGGGTTCCTACGCCTTTATGTGTGAGTTTTTTGTTGATAATTTAATAAATAAATGTATCACATGCAGAAAGAATTTCAACTCTACATTACATACAGTAGGAGTAAAGTTATTAGCTTCTGCTTAGTTTGACAGTTGGATCAGGCCGGGCTGGGCTGTACATTTCCAAACTTAACTGAAAGTAAACATCGCTCACTCACAATAATAATAATAATAATAATGACTCTGGTCTGAGCAAGTACTGCTGGTTAAAGATGGACTGAGAAACAACTGGGGGACACAGTATTTCGAGGAACAGTATATTGCAAAGAAATCCCCCAGATAAGAAGGCAACCTGCATGCCTACTGTACTTGTGTGCATCAGCTTGTTCAGCTGCTGATGGGTATCAAAGCAAGATAATTTCCTAAATGTTCTATCAAGTTCCCTAACCTTGAGGTTCTTTATCAGGATTTTGTCCCACAATTTCTTTGGTTTGTTTGCAGAAGGTTTCCATTCCATAACTATATGTGCTATGATTCACCTAACTGCTTTCACATGCATTTCTAACTGCCAACATTTCACTACTAGAGTGCACTGACATTATACTCTTCACACATGATGCATGCAGCTTCCTTTGTAAGAGGAGAGTCCCTTCGTTGTCCACACACATATTACAAAAGCAAATGAAGAGATGCACAGGGACATACTAGGATGGCATAAGAAAGAAGGGACCAGGTAGTACAAGCTACAAGGAAGCTGTAAATGCAGGAGAAATAATGAGGTGTGAATGGATAAGCTGAGGGAGAAAATGAGTAATGTAAAATAAAAACACAAAGAAAGTAGGCCTGCGAGATGAAGTTCTCAGTGTAGAACTAAAATGGATTGAGGCGGTGTCCAGTGCCAAGAGGAGAGTATGGGTGAACCTTGGCCCACATGAGGGCATCATTTTGTCCCATTACAGACTCCCCATTCTCCAGGAAGTAACTTGGTCCCTGCAAAGATACACACACAGTCACTATAACACACAAAAACACAATGCATGGCAGGTAAAATGTGATACAAAATCTGAAATGTAGTAGTTTCTGGTGTCATTCCTATTTTATTTCACATTCAGCTGAACCTTGTTTTGTGCAGTTAATGTATCAGTGAAAACTGCCATGTAAACTGAACTGTGCAAATTGTTCCATAAAAAAAAACTGTTATATGAGTATAGCTGATATAAGGATGAAAATCAAAAATTTTTCTATCTATCTATCTATTGCCAGACACCTCAATCCCGTTTGGGGTGGCCACAAACAAATCGCCTTCAAGTCACCCTGTCCCCCGCCATTTCACTCCCCTGCTCCCAACTCACACCCCCCTCTCTCATATACCTCTCCACCCCATCTCTCCATCTCATCCTCGGCCTCCCCCTCCCTCTTTCCCCCTCCACCTCACTCACATACACTCTCTTCGTCAGTCTTTGACCCTCCATCCTCTCCACATGGCCAAACCACCTCAGTGTGTTCCTCATAACGCTTCCTATCACATCCACATCAACACCACAACGCTCCTTTATATCCTCATTCGTCAGCCTGTCTCTCCATGTGACTCCACAGGCTCCTCTTAAATAACTCATTTCCACGGCTCTCACTCTTGACTTGTGTCCTTCCAACAACGTCCAAGCTTCACTTCCGTACGTTAGAGTTGGTATCACAATACTGTCATGCAGTAACTTTTTCACTTCCATGCTCACTTCCCTGTTTCTTATCACTGCTTTCAAAGAACCAGCAACCTTTCTTCCCTGCTGTACCCTTTCAAGCACTTCACCCTCCAAACCTCCATCCTTACTCATCACACTACCCAAGTACTTAAACGTACTCACATTTTCCAATTCCTCACCATCCAACCTCGCTGTACATTCATTGACTTCACCTCTCTCAAAGACCATCACTTTACTCTTCCCTACATTCACCTTTAGATTCCGTTTCTTACACACTCTCTCAAACTCATCCACCAAGCCTTGCAGCTCCCCTTCGTCTTCACTCAACAACACTGTATCATATGCAAACAACAGTACAGGGAGTTTCCAAAATTTTTCCAAAATCCCAATTTTGGGCTTCCTGATAAATGTACTTCCACCAAACACATTCATAAAAACACACTGATACTGTAGATAATGAAGTGACTGTTGTTTTGGGAAGAGGGTATCTGAGGCTAAAGGGTAAGAACATAGGCGCAGGACTAGAAAAATGTGTCTTTTCAGGCAACAGCTGATTTTTCAGGGCAGAACATTGTGTTGGTGTACTGAAAACTTTAAAAGGAATTATAGTTAAAGCTATTCAAATAATTGCATTATTAAAAAGATATTCTCCTTAATGTATGAGGTGGCCTGAAAGAACTGTTTTCAAATTGTTCTGATATATATTCATTCCTTACCATCAGTTTTCATGTGAACGCAAATCTGAACACAAGATTTCAAACCATATTAATTTCTTACACATAAATTACTTGGTATTCTTATACATACTCATTTATTCATGTACTATGCACATTTAGTAGTCCTTATCTGGACATCAAGGCAACTTCGAGCATTTCCAGGGCAACCCCTTCCCCCCCTTCCCCAGTGAAATGCCTTCCCATATGCTTATGGGTTAGAGGAAGGAGAATGAGCAGTGCTTCTAACCCCTCATGGGTTGAGGCTAGGCCTCGAAGTCTTCAATGTCACTCCCCCTGGATTTGTCATGGTTAGTTTTGTTTTACTGAGTCTGGTGGTGCGGATGTGCCATGGCAGTGAGACAGAGACGGTGGGACTGGAAGTGGAATCGTAAAAGTGGTGATGCAAGAGTGGTTGCAATGTTCTTTGATTTTCTTAACCAACACTGCTTTTAATTCTGCCGCTATATGGTCAATATCTGTACAAACAGCTTGGAGTCAGTTTATGTTGAGGGTTACATCCACCAATGCTTTCCTGAAGGGTCAGCCATCTCCAACACTCTGCTCAGTTACTGCTGTGTTAGTCTCTCCAATACCGTCTCTGATGCTGATTCTGCCTCCTTGTTTAACCTTAGTGAAAGGTATTTCTCCTCTTCCACCTCCTGTATAATTTTCCAGAATGACATCTTCTGACCACTGTCGAGTAGTCAAACAATGTCATCCCTCATGACGTCAGCAAAACCTTCCCTAGGTATTCCTTGTCCCATCTCTGCTGGTACCCTGACTGCACTGATGATGGGTGTTGTCAGGACAGTGGTGTAAACATGTGGTACTAAATACCACCATCCATGATGGATCACTTCCTTAACTGCACTCCCCCAGAAAAACACTGTTTATTACCACATTCTTCATGTTGTATGTGTCTTAGCATGATGATTCACCCCTTGCTCTGATGGTAGATCAACTTCTATGCTACACCAACCTTCTTTGTCCAACCCAGCCATCTCCATCCTCATGTCAGCAGCACTGCACACTGCCTTGTAAGCTCTCGCATAGTAAAGGTCTTTGAACACTGCAATGTTCTCCTAACTGAATGGCTGCTGCTAACTGGCTGAGTTCCATGGAAAAAAAAAAAAAAATCACTTACTGCTGGGTGACAGCCTCTGAGATTGGTGGGGTGCATAGGGCAGTTGTCTAGGGTTAAAATAACTTTTAAAATATGGTTGTTATCAACACAAAACTTTTCTACACTTTTCACAAAGATGTTATTGAATGCTTAAGCACAACTTTTGCACATGCCCACCCCTTAGAGCTCGCTATCTAGTGATCACCTCCAAGGAGCTGGATGGCTTGGAGGAGCTTATCTTTATTTTTCCTTACATTTCTGATTGTGGACTTGCTCACTGGCATAGGATTAGCTATTGCCACCACTCTAAACTAACCTCACACAACACGCATCTGATAGCATCAACTCTGCAAAACCCACATAATGTACTTTTTCTTACAACAACAGGTATTAGTAAAGCCTTTGATATCATCCCCCAATGCTAATTAATCAACAAAATCTACAGGACCTGAAGCAGTGGCGTTTTCGTTGTGGGTTCAACCCCCAGGGGCTGTCGAAGCAGAAGAGGAGGACAGCATGGGAGCCAAACCACTGCAACTCCCCCCCAGCCCCTCACGGAGCCCAAGAACCTGGAAGTGGCTTTGGTCGTCCGGGCAAGTACCACATCTCTCAACACAACACATACAATAACACTTTTTTCTACACCGAGAAATGACCCCCTGGCAGTCATTTTTTGAAGACTTCTTCTAGCCAGTGACACTGAGAGCAATCCAGGATCCATAAACAAATACATATGTCCAGCATGCTCAAAAGCTATCACTTCAAGGTGACACACAAAGGGTTCAGCTCAGTGCAATTCTTGCAAGAACTGGTCCCATTACACCTGCACAACACTTCATCCAGAGAACATTACACAGATACATGGACCTGCTCCTTATGCTCCTCCCCCCCACCCACTAACCCACCCCACCAGCCCCTCCCCTACTTCCTCCACACCTCCTCAGCCTCTGATCCTTCCCACACCATCCAAACCCCCAACCACTCCCTCCCAATCTAATTCACCCCAACCCTTATCTCTATCACAACCCTCTGATCCTTCCCACACCATCCAAACCCCCAACCACTCCCTCCCAATCTGATTCACCCCAACCCTTATCTCTATCACAACCTTCTCTTACCCCTTCCCCTCCACCCACACCCCCACCTCCCCCCTGTGCTGCTGCACCCAACACATATTGTACACGCAACATTAACATTCTTCAAATAAACATAGATGGCATCCATCCATCCATCCATCATCCAATCCTACATTGCCCCATGAGGAGCGTAGGAGCCCGGGGCGTAGGCAGTTGGTCCCGACATTTAGGATGAGAATGACCAGCCTCACTCATCCCTGAGTAGCAATACATGAGCAATCAACCCCAACCATCCCTTGGATATAAACCTTCACCAGCTCAATCTGACTAGAGCGCAATAATTACCCACTAAACCACCAGGCACCAAAATTTAGTTATATGAGGAGTCTCGTGGACAAGGGGCGAATGCGCCACCCCCATCAAAAATGAGTTATGCATGTTTTCCGATAGATGGAAGCACTGAAAATCTCGTGGTGAAGAGCGTTTTCCGATTCCGACCCATGTGGGTTCAGAATTCTAGGTTCAATCTCCCTTGTTTTGCACACGTGGAGGGGAGGAGGAGGAGGGTGGGGAGGGTCTGTGATTTCAGAGCTGTAGGGGTGAATGTCGGCACGCGCCCAGCCAATGGGCGAGCGGCTCCCTCTGTCAGAGTTAAAGGGCCGCCTCTCAGCCAATCAGACGCGCGCTAGCACCCCCGCTAGTCATCCCGCCAAGCACGTGAATGAAGCCTGGCTTTGTTTACACTCCGATGACGTCCTCAACTACTAACCATTAGGCCCCCCCCCCCTCTTCATCTTGGTGTGCTGTTGGAGTTGTAAATAGTTGGTGAGTATTATAACTTCATTATGTCAATCATTAACAATATAATGGTTATCATACACACAGTAAAACAACCTGTTGCCGATAAGGAGATGAAAATATTTTATTAATAATTATAGGAAAAATATTAATTATGGGAATTTTTGGCTGAAAATTTCACAGTATCTTAGTTTCATTTACATCTAATACAGGAATGAATTTCAAGTTGATTGAACAATAATTACTATATGCTGAAAAAACACCATCGCGTGTTTTACTGTGTGTGTGTGTGTGTGTGTGTGTGTGCGTGTGTGTGTGTGTGTTTTCATTTTTTCCTGCAGTATAAATTTGCCTCTTCCAGAGGATTCTAATGATATATAATAACATGCTATTCTATAATATTCTATGTCTGCCACCTATTCCTGAACTTTAAACGCTCATAACAAAAAAGAAAAAAAAATGGCGCATTCGCCCCTTGTCCACGAGACGCCTCATATGGTTACCACCCAGCACAGTAAATGGTTTCCTGGTGTACAGGAAACCATTTGGCTTGTCACTCAGTGTAGAGTCACCCACAGGCAGAAGGAAGAGGAAAGAATGAAGGAAAGACAGAAGTGGAGTGTAAAGGCACCTGTAGGCAGAAAGATGAGGAAAGAATGAAGGAAAGAAAGACAGAAGAGGTTGGAAGGAAAGAAGGATGGAGGAGAGGAAAGGGCAGACACCCGACAGCAGCACTACATCGAGTGAGTGGATGGTGAGCGCCCCCACCTACCACTAATTAAACACCAAAAAATAAGAACTCACACAATTCATCAAACATCAAAACATACACATTACCATCTTGCAAGAAACAAAACTACACAGAACACAAAAAACACCTACATTTCATAATTTCACCATCATTTGACAATACTGGGCCGATGGTGGTGGCGGTGGACTCATCACCCTGGTACACCAATCCATCAAATTTTCATATACTAGTGCACACACAAAATCACTTCTCCCCCCACATGACACTACAACAGAAATACAACCAATTAAAATAAGCACTGGTAACAAACCACATACTGTATAACAATCGCCAACACATACATTCCTCCCCAATTAGCTCCCACACTACCACACAATTACTCTCCTCAAATACACCACATCACTAACATACCCAACATCATCCTGGGTGGTGATTTCAATGCCAAGGTGTCAGCCTGGCATGTCAACAACCCTGATACGGACAGAGAGCTGGTACTAATCCCAAACAGATAATCTTTTCATCCTCAACATTCCCCATCAACATACCCATATCCCACATCAAGCCCTCTTCCTCCCAACATCCCAAGACATCACCTTTTGCTCCCCAAATCTCGCCCCCACAACATCCTGGAGAGTGGTCAAAACCCTTGGCTCTGACCACCTCCCAATCATCATCACTACCAAAACCAGAATCACCCCACCTGGCCACAGACACACATACACTAATTATAGGAGAGCCAACCTGGAGGCTTTCACAACTGAATCAGAACAACACTTTGAAACATTAAACAGTACATCCATTACATCCACTGCTGTGCACACTTTCAATACAATTACTCAAAATGCAGACAAAAGACACATCCCTAGAGGCAATAGAAAGAGAGATGACCCCAACTTCACACCAGAAATTCAGGGCCTCATCAGTCAATGCGACACACTACAACACTCCCCAATATCCCATACACAAGACACCATACAACAAATACAAGAACACAACACTCAAATAAACAATAAAATATCGGAACAGCAAACACTAAACTGTAATAATTATCTCCAAACACTTGATCACAAAACAAACACCAGCAAACTCTACAAAACACTAAAACAGCATCACACTCTCCAACAGCAACACTACACAAGCACATGCTGCCATCACAACAACAGACACCATACCCTCAAACAAACAACAAGCAAACACTCTCATCAATCACTTTTCACACGTCAGCCATCTAAACCACCATCACGACGACCGACGTGTCATTCGATGCAAGAGACATTTCCCAACAGAGCCAGACTTCGCACCTTTCACTTATAACCAGACAAAGCACATCATTAGCAACCTTAAGCACTCATCTGCCTGTGACCAGAGAACATAAGCAACATACACCTTAAACACTTTGGACCACAAGACATACAAGCACTCACCAACATATCAAACTACAGCTACAAACACAATACCCAACATCCGGAAGCATGGTAGTATCATCATTATTCCCAAACCCAACAAAAATCCCATGTTACCTTCCTCCCGTCACCCTATCACCCTCCTCTGCACCCCCTCCAAAATCATGGAACGACTGGCATTACAATTGGTTATGTCTCACATCCCCCTAGCCTCATCACAACATGGTTTTAGGCCACTACACTCCAAAAACACTCTTCTTACAGACCTTACACAGAGAGTTTTTGATGGCTTCAATTTAGCTGGGCCACCACACAGAACTTTCTTTGTCACACTAGACATTAGCAAAGCTTTTGATGCCATCCCCTGCCACAACCTCACAAACAAAATATTCAACATAAACATGCACAATAACACAAAAAGATGTCTGGCAAACTATTTGGCAGGCAGATGTGCACGTATAACATTTGATGGTCAGTCACTGAACATCAGAAACTTCACAAATGGTATCCCCCTAGGATCTGTTTTGTTCCTTACTTTCTTTAACCTATACAGGTATGACATACCCACACCTCACACATCACAATTACACATAGCTTCCTATGTGGATGACATAACACTGACATGTACACACCAAAATGTAAACACAGCTGCACACATCCTCCAACCTTATAACAACACACTACACAAATGGTTCACCACAAACAGATTCAAAACAGCCGTAGCCAAATCTACAGTGACCCTTCTCACAAACTAGACAGCAGAACAAAGTCACATTCCACATCTCACCATAAACAACACTCCCTTATCACACACACACACACACACACACACACAAAATCCTTGGTGTAACATACAATGCATTAATGTCATTTAAACAACATATCGCAAACATTAAAAATAAATTGCTGCCAAGACCCAGCTTCTTAAGGTCACTTGCCCATACAACTTTTGGACACAACAAAGAAACCACCACCACAGTATACAAACATATATATACATTCAGTGTTGAATTATGCAAGGCCTTCTTGGGCTTCTAACTTCACTAAAACACACTACAACATTCTACAGACCATACAGAACTTGGCCCTAAAAATAATCACAGGCTGCACGGCTACTACATCCACAGACCATCTACACCAAGAAACCAAAGTCCTCAAAATCAAGGATCATCTAGATATGACAAGCACAAAAATTCTTGCCGCAGCCTCCACAAACCCACACCATCCATTACACTACATGGCTGCACATCCACACACACCAAGGAACATTAAAAAAACACCCAGGACACGATATCATACACAAATATTGTCACCTCTCCCCTCTTCCACGCCTCAAACCAGCTTCCAGAAGCATATCCATGCTCAAATCACTCGCCGCTCCATTCAGTCACTTAAAGACAACACACAGCTGCATGCATGACCTCCTGATATCCACCCTTCTGAGTTCTATCTCCCTTGTGAGGACAGGGTCCACCTGGCCAGGCTGAGATGTGGGCATCATCCAGCTCTCTTGTGTTATCGGATAAGGCTGGATGACTCCGTTGCTGAAACCTGTCCAGGATGCAACACAGCACCCCATCCAATTAAGCACATTATGGAAGACTGCATTGCGCACAATCATCTGTGCCAACAACACAACATACACTTCTTGAGAGCTCTGTGGGAAAGCCCAGTCTTGGCCGTGGCCTTCCTTAGGGACTTAGGGCTGTTCGGCCAGACTGCCTAGGGAACAACTAATACTACTACTATCACAAAATGTACAGCACAGACATGGAGAATAACACCAAATGCAGGCTTGCTGATTACTTTTTGGGTAGATAAGCAGGCGCTATGCTGCAGGGTAAATCATCACGAATATAAGATTTTCCTAATGGAGTTCCACACAACTCTTGTTCTTTCACATACATTCTTCAGTCTAAACATGCATGACATTCTCATACCTTAGCTGCCCACAAATACTGCCTCATATGCAGATCACATTACCATAACATTCTCACACCTTATCACAGATACAGCCTGCACACCTCAACAAGACTATCTCAGCTCACTTCAAGCATGGATCAAGGAGGACAAGCTGCCAACTGCTTCACCCAAATCTATCATCACACTCATCATCATCAGCATGCATGAGTATGGGTACTTCCCTAACATCACACTTAATAATATACTGTACCTGTGTTGTGCCACACAGACCCTTCACTAAGATCCTAGGAGTGATGTACGATGATATACTCACTTCAAGGACCACATACAAGACATCAAGAGGTGGTGCACCCCACTCTCAATGCACTCACAGCACTTACAGGGACAGATCTTTTTTTTTTTTTTGAGGGGGGGGGGGGGGACTCTTCCTATATGCCTCTTCAACATGGACCCCAATCCTATCTAACATCCCCTGTAACACCTTGCAAACCATACACAACAATGCCCTATGCATTATCACTGACTGCACCAAAACCATTCCCACAGCTCGTTATGCTTTGAAACTAAAGTGCTCCCTGTTAAAAGCATCTTGATATGAGAGGCACACACTTCTAAATGGCTGCCTGTGCTAATGCACAACCCCTGTCAATATTTGATGAACCTCACAACACAACTAATCACCACACAAACATTACCATCCCCCCACCAGACATTCCAAAGCTGATGATACACCTTCATACAGGTGTATTTATTTCATGCACAGGCCAATATAAACCTCAATCAGGATAACGCACTGCAAGCCGCACTCCAGACACTAACCGATCAGAGATATCCTCAAATAGAGCTGATTGTGTATACCAAACCAGGCATAGATCAAGACATCACCCAACCCTCCTGAGTTACCAGCTTAGATTCAGGACAAGTGGACCCACAAATGACAAGTGTGCCACTTGTGGAACAGGCCCACACAACATAACACACATTATTCAGCACTACACAGCACATGCCACACTAAGGTACAGAGACAACATCAGCAGTATAAGGAATCTATGGGAGGACCCAACAGCAGCAGTTGCGTACCTCCATTAAATGGATCTGTTTGTCCACATGGACTGGGGTTAAACAAGAACCATCATTCATTCATTAGCAACAAGCCTTTGTAAAATTTCATGCTTCTTTTCCAAATTTAAGAGCAATCTTATAGCTTTAATACCAAACAATGGGGATATTTGGTCTTTGGCTGCCATGATTTCACTGGTATTAAGCTGCCTCACAAACATGGAGGGTTGTTTACATGGGATTTGACTGTGAGTGCAATGGTCGGACAGTGTGGGTGAATGATGCAGAGAATACTAGGTATAAATGCACAAAGACCATGACATCAGTGCTGCGTCACCATCACATCATCGCAAGGGTATTCTGAATTTCAGCAGGCAAACTGAATGTCGGTCAGCTATTTTGCCATACAAAATATGTTGGTCGTCATGCCAATCAGGCTTGGGTAGAGGCTGATAATGTCACATAAAACATGTCTTATGCAAAAAGAGGGCACACAAAATAAGGACAACAATTACGTTAAGACTATTTGCTTTAGGTAAAACCAAGGGCAGGATATGTCATGAATGGAAGTGGAATATACAGGAGAGATGCCTCAAAATGAAGAAGCTAAAAGGGCCCTGTATCTATTAAACACAAACGAGAAAAATTTAACAAGAACTGAGGTGTAACATGTATGAAGAGACAATGACTGGGAACCAATAAAAAAGTGTATATTTTTAAGGACAAAAAAGTACATGTTCTACCTCTGACAGAGTATAATACTATACCACGGTTTGCATGTAAAGCCATAAGCAGGAGTTTGCCAACAACCTCCTGTCAACATTGTGTCCTGCCTTCCTGATTTCTTATTCTTCCTAAAGACAGAGTGTATCCTCCCTTCTTATACATTTTTGTTGTGTGCTTCATATTGCTAGTTTCATTTTATTTCATTTATAAAGGCTCCAGGATGATTGCATAATTTGACCCTGGTCACCTAATGGAGCCTTTCCACACTGCTTGATCTCTGCCAGTCTCCCTCTTCAGTTGCTTATCCCTAAGGTCACTCTCTTTGACCTCATCCCACGTCTTTTTTGGTCTACCTCTCTCAACTCTACTCTCGACATTCACACCTCCCGCCTTCCACATCCATTTGTCATCTTCTGTTCTCTCAACATGCCCAAACCACCTCAATCTAGCCCTCCTCATCTCAGTACTAATACATTCAAGTTCCATCCTTCCTCTCAACTCTTCAGTTGTAGTTCTAGCCCCCCCCCTGGGTCTCTTATTCAAGGATGCACTACATATCGATCTAATTGTCATTTCTGTATGCATGAGCTTAGAAATATCCTCTTCCTTTACTGCCTAGGTCTCATTACCATACAGCAAAACATTTCTAATACACGCTGCATACAAGGAGCCTTTGCATGGAAGGAAAGCCCTCTCAATGTCAGGAGAGGCAACAACACCCTGAACTTCCGTCAACCACACCTTACCCTAGACACACAGCTAGCTCCAACCCCACTTCAAGTACATAACATGTTCCACAAATAGCAAAACTCCTCCATACATTCAAGAGACTCTCCAGCAAGATCAGTCATCTCTCACCTATCAATCTCTACACACTCTCCCCAGTACACCATACACATGACATCAGCATTAATTTGCAGCCTACCTCTAATACCACTACATCTCTTATGTACTCGCTTATCATGAATATTACACAAGATGGAGTTACTTCCCACACCCCTATGGCAAACTACACAAGGCCATACTCCCTCTGCTTTCACAGTACTGCTACCAGTCCTATATATCATTATTTTTGTTTCAGTAGCAATTCCTCTCAAACTCTTGTACCCCACTCCATCTCCGAACCCATTGCTATCACATAAAATAGTTCAGGTAAAATTTTCCACTGCCACAAGGGAAAACTTCTCCTAATGGCTGTACATAATTCAAAATAATTTCCTGTTATATTTCCTGATGGTTAATGCAACAATAAACCTAAATATATCCTATTTAAAGCTTGACAATGCCTTGCTATTTTCATTTTCTTTTATGAACAGATAGGATCTTTATGCTTATTTATGATACCTTTACTCCACTATTATACAAAACTGAACCCAATTCACACTATTTAAATTTTAAGACGACCATCAACAATGATTGTGTGTGCGTATGCACCAACGCAAGATTGTGCAAGCAGAGTGAAAGAAGAGTTTTGGGCAAATGCAGAAGCTTGCATGGAAAACTTTGAGGGGAATGAGAAAGTGTTTTTGACTGAAGATATGAATGGAGAAATAGGGAATGTGAAGGTGGATGGAGTGGTTGGTGAGTGGGGTGTGCCTGCACAAGTGGATGAGACTGGCTGTGCTCTGGTGAACATTTGTGCTGGGAGGGAGCTGGTGATGGTCAATACCCTTTTTAGGCCCAGAATGATCCACAGGTATATATGGCGAGTGATGAGAAGGGTGGGTGGTGAAATGAATGAATGGAAAGTACCGGGTAATGAAAGAATGTGTGTGTGTGGATGACTGAATGAGAAGGCAAGTAATGGATGCAAGAGCATACAGAGGCTGGGGGAGTGGACTTTCTGACCACCACTTAGTGGGGCTGAAAGTCAAAGTTCAAGTGCAGTGGAGGAATAGGGGGGAAGGACAGGAGGAAGTAATCCACACAAGAAGGGTAGAAAGGTTGCAAGAGGATGGGAAAAAAAAAAGGCAGAATATATGACAGAAGTGGAAGAGCGATTGGTGAAATATGATTTGGAGCAGATGGGGAGGTGGAAGGTGTGTGAAAGATTTTCACAGAAGAAATCTGTGCAGCATGTGAGGTAGTGTGTGGGATGAAGAGAAGAGAGAAGGGAGTGCAAGGAACAGCATGGTGGCATGATGAGGTAAGGCAAGCTGTGGCACAAAAGAAGAGTGCATATAGTGACTGGATGGGAAGCAGAGGCATGGAGGAAGTTGAAAGATGGAAGTGAGAGTTATATGTAGACAGGAAGAGAGTGGTGAAAATATTAGTAAGAGAGAGTAAGAAGAGAGTGGATGAGGAATTTGGAAGGAATTTGAGTATAAATTGGAAGGATGACAAGAAAATGTTCTGGAAGGAGGTAAAGAGAGCTGGACAGGATGATAAACAAGTTAGTAAGGGGGGTAAAGATAAAAATGGCAAACTGATTGTGGAGAAGGGAGAAAAAGTGAGCAGATGGAGAGAACACTTTAAAGAACTTTTAAACATCCAGAATGAAAGTAATGTGAAAATAAGAGGCTGGGGAATGGCTGGGAGAAGGAAGATGGTGAGAAGGAAGGAAGTGATCAGTAGGTTGGAAGTAAACTGTGGAAGCATGAAGAAAGTCAAAATGGGGAAAGCCCCAGGAATTGATGGAGTGTGTGGTGAAATGCTGAAGTGTGGGGGAGAGATAATAGTAGAATGGATATGGAAGATGTGCAGATTGGCCTGGGAGGAAGGTAGTCCCAGAGGATTGG
Organism: Coenobita brevimanus; assembly: GCF_032717465.1. NCBI lineage: Eukaryota > Metazoa > Arthropoda > Malacostraca > Decapoda > Coenobitidae > Coenobita > Coenobita brevimanus. The sequence goes on along the minus strand of NC_137049.1, from coordinate 28,418,662 downwards.
AAATCAGGTATAATTACTCCCCTGTACAATGGAAAAAGGGAAAAAGAAGTGTGTGGTAATCATAAGGGCATCTGTATTCTTAATGTAATTGGCAAATCATATGGTAGGATACTTAATGACAGAGTCCGGGAAATAACAGAGGAATTAGTTGGAGAAGAACAGGGAGGTTTTAGGAAGGGAAGTGGATGTGTATATCAGATATTCATCCCTAGGTCTTTAGTGAAAAGGTTTCTAGAGAAGGGAAAGTTGTATGAGGACTTCATGAATTTGTTGAAAGCATATGACAGAGAGGATAGACAAGGAATGTGGAAAACATTACGAATATATGGAGTAGATGGGAAGTTGCTGAATGCCGTGAAGAGTATGTATGAGGGCGCTAAGGCTGTAGTTTGTGCAGATAGTGAACTAAGTGAATTTTTCTATTTGAATGTTGGATTGAAACAGGGCTGTGTCATGTCTCCATGGCTGTTCAGTCTGCATATGGATGGGGTTGTAAATGAGATACAAGGTACAGCAATGGATGTTGGAGTGACCCTAATGAGAGAGGGCAGTGTTTGGAAACTTCCTGTATTTTTGTTTGCAGATGATACTGTATTGTTAAATGACGAGGTAAGGGAACTGCAAGGTTTGTTATATTAGTTTGGGAGAGTGCGTAAGAAACAGAATCTAATGGCAAATGCATGGAAGAGTGATGTTACGGTCTTCAAGAGAATGTCACTGAATGTACAGTGAGGTTGGATGATGAGGAAATGGAAAATGTGAGTGCATTCAAGTACTTGGATGGTGTGATGAGTAAGGATGGAAGTCTGGAGGATGAAGTGCTTGAAAGGGTACAACAAGGAAGAAAGGTTGTTGGTTCTTTGAAAGCAGAGATAAGAAATAGTGAAGTGAGCATGGAAGTAAAAAGAAACACTGCATGATAGTACTGTGATACCAACTCTAATATATGGTAGTGAGGCTTGGACCTTGTTGGCAGGACACAAGTCAAGAGTGAGAGCAGTGGAAATGAGTCATTTGAAAGGAGCATGTGGAGTTGCATGGGGAGAGACTGGCAAATGAGGAAGTGAAGATGCATTAAGGTGTGGATGTGGATGTGATAGAAAGCGTTAGAAGAAATACACTGAGGTGATCTGACCATGTGGAGAGGATGGAAAGTGAGAGACTAATGAGAAGAGTGTATGTGAGTGAGGTGGAGGGGGGGGGAGAGAGAGGAGGAGGCGGATGAGATGGAGGGATGGAGTGGAGAGGTATATGAGAGAGGGGTGCGTGAGCTGGGGGGATGGCAGCAATATGGCGGAAGACTGGGTGACATGGAGGTGAATTATCTGTGCCACCCCTTACAGGAGTAACCCCTTACCCGAAGGGATGGCTGGACCGTATCGTGCCCCTCCCACAGGGATAGCAGGAAATCTAGACAATACACGATAAATTAGCTACTTTCAGGTCATGGAAGTATCACTTAGCCTTTTCCCTTTTCTTTTGTATATTTTTTAGTACGAGAATAGGTCATAAGGGACATTTCAGTGCGTAATGAACAGGGAAAATTAGCAACCAAGTGCATGTGGGGTGTTGCCAGGTGATAAATTGGCTACTTCATGACCAATGGCAGTATCAATTAGCCTTTTCCCTTTTTTTTATATATTTTTTAGTATGACGGTAGGGCATAGGGCATATTTCAATGGAAAAAGTGAATGGAAAAAACTGGCCAGGAGTTGCATTGCGCGGCCAGGCTGCAGCTAGGCGGGGATGGGGGTAAGGGAGGGGAGGCAAACACAGAAAAATGGTTAAATTGGTAACACTGGATGCGAGTACTAATGGTATTAGCAACACTGCCTATAGCTACACACTGGCAGTACTGATACATGATAGTTACAAGACCGCACTTGAAAGCCCGGGTGATTAAAAAAATCCCTGGATCACAGAAGTGATGCCCCGTGGTATGGTACTTATGTAACGAGCGTCACGGTAGTGATGACCCACAGGTATGGGGTAAGGCATCTGGTAACAGACAAGTAGATCATCTTCACAAACCTACCTTGATAATCTTATTTGTGATACAGCATGTCTGTGAATCAGAATGACGAGGAAGATGTGAGCCACTGACACATGTAACCCCCCTGTCACACCATGCCCATGCTGATGCATGCGAGGTTACACCCCAGTCAGTTTCACCACGCTCCCACCTGAAAAATGGTAGAAAGGATAAAAATATGGTCGAGGAACAGCTTTGTTCTTCTAACATAAGATTTAAACTGCATACTCAAACCCTATGGAGAATATACATAAATATACTGGCCTCATCAGACTTAGTGCCTGATCTGGTGGAAACAAGAACAAAATAAAATGAACATCACAATGATTCAAAGAGCTGAGACTAGGAAGTGACAATGTCCCATGGGGCTATATACAGTATGGAGGTTGAAGGTTACTGGCAACAAAGTCACTTTGCTTTTTTCTAGCTTCCTGGAGTCAGTATCCCTCCTTGCCTATGCCTTTCAAGGTGAGAGATATGTTCCCAAGCCTCCACTTAGCCAAGATGGTTGGCTTTAAACTCTTTAAATCCAGTGATATATTTCACTGACAGTCTTGCAATCTGCAGGCCATTTCAATGCTTTTAGGAGATATCTTGTAGTAAAGGGATAAATAATTTTTTTCTAACCTCTCTAGGTTAAAACATTTCTCTAAAGCAGACTAAAGCAGTATGAAAATAACACAAATAAATTAAATATATATCATCACACTGTAGGGATTTCGTAAGATGGACTCGCTTTCTGTGGCTGCTTCCAGGGGGTGACTGGAGATAAAGATGTGGGTTCCTGACTCACTAAAAACCTGGTATGAGATACACGAATAAACTTACAATCAACTCCCATTCGTAACTTCATTTTTTTTTTTTTTTTTTGAAGAAGGACAATGAGCGTAAAAACTTAACAGTATTTAATTTCTTCTGGTAAGATAAATCCTGGTAATGAGATATACACAGTAGTCCCTCATCTATCTGGATGCTCAGTATCCGGATGTGTTCATTATCCAGATGTTGGACCTTGGCTGTATTAAACCATTGTCTGCATATACAGTACATCCCCACAGTACGCGAGTTCTGAGTACACGATCCCCCTTGTATGCAAGGACCTATCTTTTTTTTTTTTTTTAAGTGTATTTTTTATTAGTACGCGAACTGAACTCCTTGCAAGCGAGACAGGCAGCGAAGAGTGGCCCAAATCCGGGGTTACCCTGAGTATGCAACATTGCCCCCCCTAAGCAGCGATAACAGGTAAAGGTGTATCTATCTATCTATCTATTGCCAGACACCATAAGCCCGTAAGGGATGGCCATTTGACTTTGAGTTATTCGTTTTACGGGGAGAGGCACTAACCCTCCACCAACCCACCTGCTGACACGTAGGGCAAGTATGGGTTACCACCCAGCGTTGTAAATAGTTTCTTGGCTTATAGGAAACCATTTGGCTTGTCACTCAATGTAAAGCTACCTGTGAAGGAAAGAAGAGCAATAAGAAGTGACAGGAAAGACGGGAGATATAGGAAGAGAGGAGGGCAGGCACAGAAAAAGAATGATAAAGGCTAAGGAAGAAGTAGGCAGCACTACATCAAGTGAGTGGATGATGGTCGCCACCACCTACCACCAATGATTTACCTTGTAAACCCATAATCTTGTAGGTTTACTTTATCTTAGGTAAAATGTCTTAGATAGTTTCCTTGTATAGTACAATACTTAGGTCTGAAAGGCGTCTCAAGGGTTGCCCATGAAGGGGGGTGCCGCCCATTGGTAATTTTTCTCATAAGTTTACCGTATGTATTCACAGTACGCAAATTCCTAGTATGCGACGTCCACTGCCGCCCATGTAGGCGTGTACTAGGGGGATGTACTGTACTTGCTATTATCTGGACATAAAAGTCCCTGAGAACTTTGGCTGGCCAGCCGACATGTTCAAACATTTGGTATCGTGGCCGCTGGGCTCGAGCCATGAGCGGGAAGTAGTCCGAAACCCACAACCAGAGCTAAAATGTCTGTCTGCTCCTAGACTGAATGGTCAAAGCCACATGCTCGTCCGATCACTCCCAACAAACCTCCAGCACCTGAGTAATACAACTGTAACCCACAAGCAGTGCCAAAACGTCCGTATGCATCCCCACCAAATGTCCAATGTCACGCGGCCACCGGGTTAAGTCTTTCCCAACCTCAGCCACCATCGAACACAGACCACAAGCCATGTGTACATGTTTGGTGAGAGCAGCCGTCCGCCTCTCTACCGAACATCGAAAGTCCCCCGGTCACCATGAGTTGCGTTTCCACATGGCCACTCGGCGTCTAACAGACTGTAAGGTACGAGTAAATGTATGGTAAAATCACCCGTCTGCCTACTGACAGAAGGGGGAGAATCCTGCCCACAGCCTCGCTTCTCCCCCCCTCCCATCCTTTCTTCATACCCTCCCAGCTCCCCCCTCACTCTCTCAGTCCCTACCCTCCTCTGTGATGATAACACTGACTCATGAGTTTTGAAAGTTTTTTACAACTTATTTGACTACCATTGGTAGTATCAAAATTTCGCAAAATCCATAAGAACGCTCATGAAACTCTGCGTCTAGACATATGCTTATCTCTTGGAAGGTGCTGGCAAAATTTTGCACTAGGATGGGGGAAAGTTATTTGATGGTAAGTTTTACTCCTGAACACTTTATTCTCATTGCATTTCTGTATTTTTACTTATCAGTTTTATGTGTTTTTATTAGCTTATCTTACAGTATAAACACCAGGAAAGATGATGGTATACCATTTATATCAATATAACCAATTTCTGGTGGCATATTGGCTGTGGAATTTTTTTTGAGCCCCAGGAGCAATCACTCGTCACAAATAACTGATTTTCAAACCATCTTCAGTTTTTTTTGTGGATTTTTGTTGGTTATGCATTGTTTTCTTGATGTTTAGCATTAATATGGATAATCCTATATGACTTTTGATGTCTCAATATGACAGAATGACTGGAAAACAGTGCCAAAATTAGGAGGGGTAATGTACATACAGTACTGTATGGGTCGGGTGTTTTTTGGTTTTCCATGTTTTTTTCATGGCTTTCTTGGTGTTTGGCATTACTCTGGATATTCCTATGTGTGTTCTGATGTCTAAATATGGCAGACTGACCTGAAATCAGTGCCAAAATTAGAAGGGGTTCTGTACATTCAGTAGTGTATAGGTAGGGTGTTTTTTGGGTTTCAGTGTTTTTTTTTATTTTTTTCATTTGTTGTTGTTGTTGAATATTATATTTGATAATCCTATGTATGATTTGATGTCAAAATATGGGTGAATGATCAGAAAACACTGCCAAAATAAGAAGGGGTACTGTACATACAGTAGTGTACAGGTAGGGTGATTTTTGTTTTCAGTGGTTTTTCTTCTGCAAGGTTTTCTTGGTGTTCATCATTACTTTGATGTCTAAATATGCCTGAATGACCAGAACACACTGCCAAATTAGGCATTGGTACTGTACAAATAGGTTAGGTATAAGTTGCAGGTTGAGTTTAGGTAGGGTCTGGGTATGGTACGGGAATATTGTTCATTATCAGGATGTTGCCACTACCTGGACATGCCTTTGGTTCTATTATGTTCAGATAAATGAGGGATTACTGTATATCTATCAATCTATTAATCATCATCATCAGCTAATCCTGTGTTGCCCCATGAGAGGCATAGGAGCCCGGGGCTAGGCAAGTTGGTCCCTACATTTAACCTGCTGCGTCCCGGCAGATTTTTCACCAATGACCCCCCCAATCCTGGCAGATTTTTGATTTTTTTCTTTCTTTGCTAAAACCTCCACTTTTTATGAGAAACACTGAAAATTCAGAGAGAAAGTGCCCACCTGTGCTTAGAAATGCCCAGTGCAGGATCGAGCCTGGCTCCAGAGAAGACGTTTTCTATGGGAGGGGTAACTATTCCAAACTACTCACAATAGGTAGATATTTATTTATTTGGTATGAATTTACATGCAGTAAAAGAGTATATTGGTTTTCACACAATAATACAGGCGATATAAGCATTGTTTCACTCACCAAACACATCAACATACCGCACCTTCCTTGGTGACATTACCTCCTCATCACTTCTGATTGTTTCTTCCTCTGTCACCACGTAAACTTTGTCCTCCACATTGTCATCGATTGGGGAATCACTCTCGCCTTGAATTTTGTACCATGGCGCAACATGTCTCTACTGGCCAGGTCACTGGTAACAGGTGAGTTGCCGAGACAATAGCATGGGTGGGGGAAGGTCACACGGGGTAAAGCATTGTCCCCGCCTGGCCTCAGGTAGAGGAAGTTGTCCCGTGTATATATACCAAAAATCGCATATAACTTGAAAAATGCGCAAATGACGGACCTTGCAACTGCAGGGCGTTTATAAATGTCAACGGGAGTCACAGTAACAAAACATTCGGGAGCATATGTACGTCAATGGGACGGGGCGAGTTAAGATAAGAGTGACCAGCCTCACTCATCCCTGAGTGGCATAATGTGGGCAATAAACCCCAAACACCCCTTGGATATAAACCTACACAGACTCAATCCAATTGGGGTGCCTATATTGCCCACTAAACCACCAAGCACCATAATTTGGTTACATGGTTACCACCCAGCATAGTAAATGGTTTCCTGGCGTGCAGGAAACCATTTGGCTTGTCACTCAGTGTAGAGTCACCCAGAGCAGGAGGAAGAAGAAAGAATGAAGGAAAGAAAGACAGAAGAGGGAGTGTAAGGTCACCCACAGGCAGAAGGAAGAGGAAAGAATGAAGGAAAGAAAGACAGAAGAGGAAGAAAGGAAGACAGGAAAAGGCAGACACCCAAAGGAGCACTACATCAAGTGAGTGAATGGTAAGCACCCACACCTACCATAAATAAATAAATAAATAAATATATATATATATATATATATATATATATATATATATATATATGTGTGTGTGTGTGTGTGTGTGTGTGTGTGTGTGTGTGTGTCTGTGTGTGCTGGAGGTGGAGCTGGAGCTAGCTCTGTTGCTAGGGTGAGAAGTGGCTGGAAGAAGTTCAGGGAGCTGTTGCCTCTCCTGACACTGAGAGGACTCTCCGTACATGCTAAAGGGTCTTTGCATGCAGCATGTGTTAGAAGTGTAATGCTGTATGGTAGTGAAACCTGGGCAGTAAAGGAGGAGGATGTTCGCAGGCTCAGACTTACAGAAATGACAATGATTAGGTGGATGTGGAGTGCATCCCTGCGTGCAAGGCCTGGGGGGGCTGGGTTTACAATGGAAGAGTTGATAAGTGGGATGGGACTGGAGTGTATTGGTGTTGTGATGAGGAGAGGTAGATTGAGATGGTTTGGGCATGTGGAGAGGATGGGGGATGATAATTGGGTGCAGAAGGTAAGAAGTGTTAATACTGGGGGTGGGGTTGTGAGGGGTAGACCGAAAAAGACGTGGGATGAGGTTATTAAGTGTGACCTCAGGGTTAAGGGACTCAACAGGGAGGCTGCAATAGATCGTGCAGCATGGAGAGCCGATATTTGGAGACCAAGGCTGACGCATGCAAGCATGTTGGAGCCTTCAAAAACGAAAACTATATATATATATATATATATATATATATATATGTATACACTCACTTCACATAACATGCAAACATTGTTCCTGACAGGTCCAGCTTTATGAAAATTCCGCATTATACAGCCATATGTTTACATGTTAAACGATTTCATGGTACCCAAGCCAGCCCCAGCTTCACCTTTTAGGGCAGGGGTCGGCAACCTCTGGCCCGCGGGACAGATCCGGCCCGCAGAGTCCGAACTCATGGCCCGTCACCCTGCCTGATATTTATATAACAATCCGGCCCGCAACAGCCTAGCCAACTAAATGAGTAAGTCGGCACCTCCGTGACCTCGTCCTCCCTTCTGACAAATTTCTAAATTACACTGAGCATGTAAAACGCATCGTTGCTATGTTTGGCAGCACTCACTGTTGTGAGCAACTCTTTTAATAAATGAAATATACAAAGTCTCGCATTCGCTCCAAGCTAAGTTACCGCCACCTCAATAAAATTCTGCTCTTGTCTACCTCATCAATCGATCCAGACATTGAATCACTTCTCCATGGCAAAACAGCACCAACCATCCCACTAATTTGCATGTCTCTTGATAAAACTGTTTTCTGCAGTCACTGATTTGCATGTTTTTCAATAAATTTCTAGTAATCTAGTCACTGGCTTGCTTGCTTTTCTACAAAATTTTTGTATATTGTCACAAATTGTTTTCTGCAGTCACTGATTTGCATGTATTTCGATAAATTTCTTGTAATCTAGTCACTGGTTTGCCTGCTTTTCTATATATTTTTTTTGTATATTGTCACAAACTGTTTTCGGCAGTCAATGATTTGCATGTTTTTCAATAAATTTCTTGTAATCTAGTCACTGGTTTGCCTGCTTTTCTATATTTTTTTTTTTGTATATTTTCACAAACTGTTTTCGGCAGTCAATGATTTGCATGTTTTTCAATAAATTTCTTGTAATCTAGTCACTGGTTTGCCTGCTTTTCTATTAAATTTTTGTACACTGTCACTTTTGGGTTCTCTTTGGCACTCCGGCCCACAGGCTACTCCTAGAAGCTTTCTCTGGCCCTCGCACTGAAAAGGTTGCCAACCCCTGTTTTAGGGCAATTTTTTGGGATTTTCCCAGGACATTTACCTACCTATAAATGACTTCAGTACATACAAACACTGGAGGATTCCTCACCTTGAACTGAAGAGTTTGTGGGCCTCCTGGGGGGAGGGGGAGTGGGATTCCAAGGCAGGGCAGGACTACTACTGGTCCCCAGCATAGTCATCTGGCCAAGCCAGCTGCACAAAGTCCTTCGTACATTTATAGAGCCAATTGGAACTCCTTCCCTCTCACGTCGGTTGCAGTTCATGATCAGGTACTTTTCCATCATAACAAGTGCTGTGTCAGACAAAGAGTTGACTTGTTGACTTGGCACTTTTTGGCAATGGCACAATTACGTTCTCCCCTCTCCTTCCGCTTGACCACGTCAAGCTTCTGTTCCAGGGTCAAACTCTTCTGCCGTCTCGCTGACTCACAGTAGGGTGGCATGGTTAGGGTGGGTCAGGTGGCCAAAAAAAAAAAAGCAAAGTTAACACATGGCACGTGTGGAGGCAGAGCGGGAAGAGGGCTGACTGGAGTGGCACAGGATTGCTCAGCAGACCATGAAGACACCCTGTGCAGACACATGACGTGCATATGTCACGGGCAGATGCAACGCGTGTTATGACAAAATCTGCCCACATTTTGTCTGTTTTTTACCGTGTTTTGACCAGTTGTCTCGCATAATGACTAAATATTCCATAATTTTTGGCCTCAGGCTGCGTTTTCACTATCGTAGCAGCGTAGTACGTTCTTTTAAGAAATGGGCAATTTCTCCACCTGTGTAATGTTTGTCAAAATCGCGTTTTGATCATATCTTGGACTCAGAAAAAAGAAAAAGGCCTTGTTATGACTAATTTCGTGCTCTCTGATCACGCGTTATGGAAGCAGCGACTGTATATATATATATATATATATATATACAGGCATACCTCAGTTTAACGATGTACAGTAATCCCTCCACAATCTGATGTAATAGAACCAAAGACATGTCTGGAAAGTGGTCCTGTCCGCATAGTGGGCCCCAGCCTCCTGGACTTGTACTTATGGACCCTAACTCAGAAAAACACCTATACAACTCCCCCTGGACATGCATAGCACCTATTTAAGACCCAAATCACACCAATAAGGGACATAAAAGACTTAAATAAATGCAAAAGAACCATAAAATGAGGTTTTGGAGGTGAATTTATACAATATTAAACATTCTGGGTACTTACAACAAGTCCCTGGCTCCTGGACCGGAAGTTATGGGCCCTAACCTAGCCTAACTCAGAAAAACACCTCCTTACTGCACATGCATAGCACCTAAGACCCTATTCACACCAATAAGGGACATAAAAGAGTGAAATGAGGTGTTAAACATAAGTATGGAAAAGACAGTACAATATGAAACATTCTGGGTACTTACAGCAAGTCCCTGGCCATCTCGATGAATAACCCACCTCCTCTCAGACTCTGACAGTAAAAAGGAGTTCCTGAAGCACCTGTGGTACACTGTACATGAAGTCTTGCACTGAACTTAGTCATTTGCACTCAGAATTCCATTCTCTTAACACTGCGCACTCTAATCTTACTTGCGTTCCATTGTACCTTAATGAAATAAGTGTTGCACTCTGCACTTCAAGTCTTTGCACTCATAAATCCATTTTCTAAACATAACACACTCTAGAGTATTTGCGCTACGTTGAAAGTCTATAAAATCAGTGTCTTTGCACTCAGAATTCTAATTTCTTAACACTATGCATTGTTTTTTTTTCACTGCACAACACTGTAAATTCCTGTGTGGTCTGGTGGAGAAGTTCTTGCCGTTTAATCACTGTCAGAGTCTGAGAGTAGCTGATGCAGGTGACCTAGGGGTGCGTCGCTGGGTCGTGGTGATGGAGTACCCACTGCAGACGACTCTGAAGAGAGGCGCAAACTCACGTCGAGTGGTGACTCCACCGTGCCTGATGTGCTGGGCTGTGGCTCAGAGGATGAGGGTCTGTCTTGGGGAGGCAATGAAGTGGAGCTAGGGCGGGGCACAGCGGGGGTCACGGGTCTGAAAAAGCTGTCAATGGTTGATTGACGCAAGGAACGATGATTTTGATGATCAATGATGCACTGCCTGAAAGCGCGCACGTCCTTCACAAGTCCCAAGGGCCACATCTCCCTGTCACAGTCCGGGTGTTCCAGGTAGTTGAGAACGAACTATACGTGTTCCTGGAGTGCGCTCAGCTTGGGGGTGGCTGGAGTAGTGTCACGCTGAGAGGAGTCCGCATCATCGTCGCCGTCCTCGTCGGAATCTTCAAGCTGGGTACTGAGACCTGCAACTGAAGATGCGATCTCGATATCAGACATGGTCTGATACCCAGGATCGTCCTCATCGTCATCCAACCACTCACGCACTTCGTCCACATCAACATTGTCCCCATGCGCACGTAGACATGCATGGAAGTCATCCACGTCAAAACCTAGGAAATCGTGCTCCACATCCATTCCGAGAAGCAGACGAGACCAACCATTTTCTAGAGTCTTGACAGGGACTTCCTTCCATGCACTGGCCCAGCTGTAAATGGCAGACTTGATGTTGTAGCGACGAAGGTTTTCCAAAGTCTGCTGGCCTTGCGTGTCCCGTCCCTCCCTGCGTTCGTCCTCGTCCTCGAGAACAACCATCACCTCGTCCAGGAACGTCCTTCTGTACAGCCTCTTCGTTGCCATGATCATTCCTTGGTCCGTTGGTTGGATGAGAGCAGTCGTATTAGGTGGCAGAAACATGCATCTAATGCGCCCATTCTCAGCCACCAAGTCCTTGTCGCATGGGTGAGCAGGTGCATTGTCGAGGAGAAGGAGGGCCTTTACCTGGTCGCGTGGGATTCCCAGTTTCTCCATCTGGTAATGGATGACCTCCTTGACAAAATGGCGGTGGAACCAGTCTTTGAAGATCTGGGCAGTGAACTATGCCTTCAAAGAATGGTACCAAACAACAGGAAGGACATCCATCACCCCACGAAGACACCGAGGCTACTTTGCACGGCGAACAATAACGGGTTTAAGCCAGTGCATGCCGTTGGCATTGGCACAACACAAAGCAGAAATCCGTTGCTTGGAGAGCTTGCGGCCAGGTACATGCTTCTCCGTCTCCTCTGCTAGAGTGTTCGTAGGCAATGAGCGATTGAATAAACCAGTTTTGTCAGTGTTGTAGACTTGGCCGAGAGTGAGGCCCCCCCTGTCGATCAAGCGCTTCACCTTGTGTCGAAACTCCTCTACTCCAACCTCGTTGGCGTCCAAAGCTTCGCCATGAGACTTACGGTTGGTAAGGCCATGTCGTAACTTGAATGCGAAGAGCCAACCCTCGGATGCCTTGAAGTCTAGGGTGTCATGAAGCCTTGCGAACTTCTCAGCAGCAGCCTTCAGCTCCGTGCCGCGCACCAGCACACCAGCAGCATGTTTTTGTTGATACCAAATCAACGTGGAGCGGTCGACTTCAGCATACTTGGGAGTAAACGTCATCTTCCTCTCCACGTTGCATTTGCTTTTCAACGAGAAGTCAGCCGTGTACTGCATGAGTTTGTCGCGGGATCTCTTAATATCAAACAAAGTAGATCGGGTCAGGTTGAATTCACGAAGGATGCGTGAGGAAGACCATCCCGCATCCACCTTGTCCAATATCTCCCTCTTCTTCTCCAGAGTCAAAACCACTCTCTTCCTCTTCTCAGGCGGCGGGGCCATCATCACACACACTAATAAGAGGTGTGAGAGCAGCAGGAGAGCCTGCAACAGGTAAGGCACCACCACAAAAGCGAGCACGTGGGCGGCCATGATCATGAGCGTGCACTCACAACATGAGACGGGCGGTAAGTGGGGAGGATCCAGGGGCGCTCTAGCGGACGGCGGCGGAACGACGCACCAAAACACAGCTGGCCCGTGCCGTGCGCGCCAAGTTCAAATTGCGGGAGGAAAAAAGTTGGATTTTTTTCTAATTTTTTGCGGTTTTGGGCCCATTTTGGGAATATTGGATCCCGAGACCAAAATATCCGGTAAGTGGGGATGTCCGGAAAGTGGGCGTCCAGATAGTACGGGGATTACTCTAATTGGTTAGGTAAAACTCCATTGTTAGGCGGGGTATTGTAAATCAGGGTACTTCTAACATGTAACGCAATGTGGAGCATTTACCAGCCTTGGGTTTCCCCCCAAACCAAGCCCAAAACCCACCCAAATGAGCCCAGAAACAAGTTTAAAGCCAATCAAAATGGCCTAACAGCTGTCAAGGAAGCTAACTTAAGCCTAACACCTTAAATAACTCACTAAAACCAACAAATAAAATCTGAAAATCATCAAATAATTATGTCTGGAAAAAATCAAGCTTAGTAAACTGTACCCCAAAATGACAATGTTCACCTCACCTATGGCTAAAATACATTAATCTAAGTCTAAAAACAGTTTATAAATCAACCTAAACACAAAATGTTTGGCTAAAATATAATCAAAATTGGTAAAAAAATAATAAAAACCCATTGTTAAACCGGGGTTTGGCATCATTAGGCGGGGTATGGTAGTATTTCTACCCCCATCATTAAGCTGGGGTATTGGATCTAGGGGTATTGTATATCGAGATTGTGGTAGGTGGGGGTGCTCACCATCCACTCACTTGATGTAGAGCTGCTTTAGGTGTCAGTCCTTTTCTCCCTTCCTTCATCTTCTGTCTTTCTTTCCTTCATTCTTTCCTCGTCCTTCTGCCTGTTGATGACTCTTCAGTGTGTGACAAACCAAATGGATTTCTGTACACCAGAGAACCATTTACTATGCTGGGTGGTAACCATATAACCAAATTTTGGTGCTTGGTGGTTTAGTGGATAATTACAGCGCTCCAATTGGATTGAGCTGGTGAAGGATTATATCCAAGGGGTGGTTGGGGTTAGCTGCTCACGTACTGCCACTCAGGGATGAGTGAAGCTGGTCACTCTTATCTCAAATGTCGGGACCAACTTGCCTCGCCCCAGGCTCCTACACTCCTCATGGGGCAATGTAGACTTGGATGATGGATGGATGGATGTGTATATATATAGGCTCAATCCTCGTAAACCACGGCAATTTGGGTCTGGACCACTGCCGTGGTTTACAAAATCCGCGGTTTAGAAATAATAACTCTTATGTGAAAAATTAATTAGGGTCTGGACTTTGGCCAACCACCCCCCAAAGCACCCTACCTACACCTATCTAGGCACCATCAAACACAAACATACAAATTTAGGAATATTCAGTGAATGTATTTAATAGAAATAAGCAATGTTAAGGGATCTCACCTTAATCCTATGACGATATTGCTTAAATGAATTTAGTGGGGTGGTGTTGGGAAGAACTTAGAACCTCTCAGCATGAGGTGGGGGTGCTCCCTCATGCTGTTCTCCCTTCTCCAGCTCCTCAGCCTCCCTCAGGAAGCCCTCAAACTCTGCCTCAGAGATGACTGATGCTTGATGATGATGGTTGTTGGGTCATGGTTATCAAATTGAATGCTGCAGTTTACGATTCTCCTCAGAAAAAGCCCACTTCGGTGCCTAGATCCGCGATTTTCGTGACTTAACAGTGGTTTAAGGGTGCCGGCAGTCTGACAGCCACTTTGCCGCGGTTTACGAGGATTGAGTGTATATATATACTGTATATATATATATATAAATTTGCAAAACACAGACAGACGAGCTGAGAAACTTTCTTTCTCTCTTGTGTTCCTGCAAATGATAATCTGAGATGCAAATGGGAGTTAGACATATACACAGTTAATCCTTCTTTTCATTCTGTCTTCCTCATTTACTCCCACTCACGTATACACTCACAGTCCCTCATTAACCCTCAATAACTTATATTCGCTCCCAAATTGTTATACATTCTTTTACTCCTACTCGCTCCCTTTCTCAGTATCACTCACTCTCTCACACTCATCAGTAGTAGTAGTGGTGATGTACCGGTATGTTTAAGGGGGGGTCAGAAGGTGATGGTTCACTGTAAGTGCATTTTTTCTGAGTCTTAACCTTATTAAATAAAGGGGTGGGGTTATTCTCTTAGTCTCAGCTATGGTTTCCTTGTGCATATAGGTTTATTTTGAATCTCAGCCCTAAACTTCCAGTTTTCTACTTGATGGCTTAACTCTTCACAGAATAAGAAAATACGTGAAAAAATTACCGGTAATCACTTACTTTGCCCTGGCTGTAGCTACGTGGTCCACTAAAAATTCATAGCCAGCTGGTCGATGTTTCTCCAGGATGTAACTGCAAAGGCACCAAGTGGTTTGCATCAGGTATGCAGTGACAATCAGTGATCATATACATTACAGGATTAGAGCTTAAAATTTTGTTTTTTTATAATTTACACTGTAGGGGTGGCATGGTCAATCAATTACCACCATCCCATATACAATACACAGTACATATTACACAGTTGGGCCTCACTAAATGTTACACTGCTACAATGATAGAGAGGAAGCGCTACCCTGCCTCTATGAGCAATTACAAAAATCACTATAGCAATCATTTTGATCCTGCATGAAGCCTCACTGGTCAATGTATGATAGCTATTTCGAAAAGCACTATGGCAATCGTTATGATTCCATACGAAGTCTCACTGGTCAATGTATGATAGCTATTGCGAAAAGAACTATGGCAATCGTTATGATTCCGTACGAAGTCTCACTGGATGATGTACGATAGCCATTATCACTTTACATGATGACCAACATGCAAGATTACAGTCATTTGTTTGTTCCAAGATGGTCTTTGAACTAGGTCACTTTGGTGTGTTAATGTCAATGATGGAGCATAGTGTGGTGATGGAGTTCAAGCAGCAACGGAAATCAAAAACTACCAGTTCAGGGGGGTTAGAAATCTGTTTTAAGGCTATTTAGAGTGGGCGGCCATTGACCAAAAACCTATCCCTGTTAAACCCATGTTATGATCGTCTTGCTGTATGATAAATTGCTGTGATGGGTGACTTTTCACTAGATGTAACCCCATCATACAGTGAGGCAGTGAGGCCTGACTCTGTGTGTGTGTGTGTGTGTGTGTGTGTTACAAAATCTATCTATCTATCTATCTACCTATCTATCTATCTATTGCCAAATGCCTTAATCCTGTAAGGGGTGGTCACAAACAAATCGCCTCCATGTCACCCTGTCCCCCGTTATTTCATTCCCCTGCTCCGGTTCACATCCCCCTCTCTCATATACCTCTCCACTCCATCCCTCCATCTCATCCTTGGCCTCCCCCTCCCTCTCCCCCCTCCACCTCACTCACATACACTCTTCATCAGTCTCTCACTCTCCATCCTCTCCACATGGCCAAATCCCCTAAATGTGTTTCTCCTAACGTTTCCGATCACATCTACATCCACACCACAACATTCCTTCACTTCCTCATTTGTCAGTCTGTCTCTCCATGTGACTCCACATTCTCCTCTCAAATAACTCATTTCCACTGCTCTCACTCTTGACTTTTGTCCCTCCAGCAAGGTCCAAGCTTCACTTCCATACATGGAAGATGGTATCACAGTACTGTACTGTCATGTAGTAACTTTTTCACTTCCATGCTCACTTCCTTGTTTCTTATCACTGTTTTCAAGGAACCAGCAACCTTGCTTTCTTGTTGTACCCTTTAAAGCATTTTGCCCTCTAAAAGAACTTCCATCCTTACTCATCACACTACCCAAGTACTTAAATGCACTCACATTTTCCATTTCCTCCTCATCCAACCTCACTGCACATTCACTGACTTCACTTCTCTCCAAGACAATAACTTTACTCTTCTCTACATTCACTTTTAGATTCCATTTCTTACACACTCTCCCAAACTCATCCACCAAGCCTTCCAGCTCCCTTTCATCTTCACTTAACAACATAGTATCATCTGCAAACAACAGTACAGGGAGTTTCCAAACATTGCCCTCTCTCACTAGGGCTGCTCCAACATCCACTACCCTACCTTGTATCTCTTTTATAACCCCATCCATATACAGATTGAACAACCATGGAGACATGACACATCTTTGTTTCCATCCAACCTTCAAATAGAAAAATTCACTCATTTCACTATCCACATGCACTGCAACCTTAGCACCCTCATATAAACTCTTCACAGCCTTCAACAACTTCCCATCAATTTTTTTTTTTTTTTTTTAACGTGTCCGACTCGGCACAGGCTTCACAGCCTGCTCACAAGGCCCAGTAGTTCTCCATTCCATACACCTCCACATGTCACCACTTCAGCGCTAACACCCACCGTCCATACTGAATACATGCTAGGGCTGTCTCATACAGGACTGGTGAATTGGTATTAGTGAGGGTATTTTTACGACATGTTGGCCAGTCTTCTGGTAGATCAGTAAAGTCTGATTTTATGAAATTTATATCCTTAAACTGTTCCCTGCCCCAGTGGAGATTTGAACCTGGGTCCGGTAGGACTGCAAGCCACCTCTCTACCAATTGAGCCACCACTACTCCATGTATTATTAATACTTTCCACAATCCTTGTCTATGCACACCCTGTCATTTTTGCTTTCTCCGAATCCATGAAGGCTGCATACAACTTTTTTCCCTTCTCTAGAAACTTTTCCACCAAAGATCTAAGAATAAACACCTAATCTACACAACCTCTTCCATTCCTTAAACCTCCCTGTTCTTCCTAAACTAATTCATCTGTTATTTCCCTAACTCTGACAATAAGTATCCTACCACATACTTTTCCTAATACACTAAGAAGACAAATGCCCCTATGATTACCACACACTTCTTTTTCCCCTTTTCCTTTGTACAAGGGAATAATTATACCTGACTTCCAATCCTCCGGGAGTCTACCTTCCTCCCAGGCCAATCTGCACATCTTCCACATCCATTCTATTACTATCTCTCCTCCATGCTTCAGCATTTCACAACACACTCCATCAATTCCTGGGGCTTTCCCCATTTTAACTTTCTTCATTGCTTCCACAACTTCCATCCTACTGATTTCTTCCTCTCTTCTCACATCCCTCCTTCTCCCAGCCATTCCCCAGCCACTTATACTTGCATTCCTTAATTCTCTATGTTCAACAATTCCTTAAAGTGTTCTCTCCATCTGCTCACTTTTTCTCCCTTCTCCACTAGTAATCTACTATTTTCATCCTTCACTCCCCAACTAACTTCTTTGGCACCCTGTCTAACTCTCTTTACCTCTTTCCTGAACATTTTCTTATATTCCCTCCACTTTACACTCAAATCCCTTCCAAATTCCTCATCCACTCTCTTCTTACTCTCTCTTACTAATCTTTTCACCTCTCTCTTCCTCTCTACATATAACTCTCTCTTCCATCTCTCAACTTCTTCCACGTCCCTGTTTTTTATCCACTCACTATATGCTTTCTTCTTTTGTGCCACAGCCTCTCTCACCTTTTCATTCCACCATGCTGTTCCCTGCACCCCCTTTCGTCTTCTCTTCACCCCACACACCACCTCCCATGCTGCACAGATTTCTTCTGTGAATATCTTGCACACACCTTCCACGCCCTCCATCTGCTCCAGTCCATATTTCCCCAATCGCTTCTCCACTTCCCTCTCATATTCTGCCTTTTTTCCATCCTCTTGTAACCTTTCCACCCTCCTTGCATATACTACTTCCTGTTCTTCCATTCGTCTATTTCTCCATTTCATTTGGACTTTGATTCTGACCACCACTTGGTGGTGGTCAAAAAGTCCACTTTCCTAACCTCTATATACTCCTGCATCCATTACACACCTTCTCATCCTTTCATCCACACACATATTATCAATCATTGACTTCCGTTCATTCAGTTCACCACCCACCCTTCTCATCACTTGCCACATACATCTATGGATCATTTTGTCCCTGAAGAGGGTATTGGCTATCACCAACCCCCTCCTGGCACAAATGTCCACTAACGCACTGCCATTCTTATCCATCTCTCCAGGCACACCACACTCACCAACTACTCCAACCACCTTCACATTCTCTACTTTTCCATTCATATCTCCAATCAAATACACTCTCTCATTCCCTTCAAACTTTTTCACGCACGCTTCCACATTTGTCCAAAACTCTTCTCTCACTCTGCTTGCATGATCTTGCGGTGGTGCATACATGCACACAATCGCCTACATTTGTAGTCCAACTTTCAATCTTATCCATGTAATCCTTGAGCAATCTGATCCATACTCTCTTAAATTCTCCTTCCATCTGTTACTCACAATACACACTCCTTCTTTTGCCCTCCCACTCTTGCCTACTCCCATGCATATACCCCATCCATACTCCCATTCTCTCACAATCTCACCTCTCCATTTAGTTTCAGTTAATCCACATACATCCACTTTCGCACCCTCAAACACCTGGACAATCTGTCTTTCTTTCACCTCATCATTTGCACCCCTTACATTCCATGTAGCTATCCGTACCATGTCCTTTGTTCAGTCTTTAGTTGTCACCTTTTGGTAAGTCCTGGTCCGAGGCTTCTTGTTTGTATTTTTAGTCAGATGTTTTCTGGGGAGGGGTACTAACCCTCCGCTAACCCACTTGTTACCATGTAGGGAACATGTGTTGGTTGGTTATAAGGTTACCACCCAGCATTGTAAATGCTTTTCTGCTTTACAGGAAATCATTACAAAATGAAATGCATAAAATGTATTATTAAAACAAATATTTTAGTCAGTAAAAATAAAAAAAATTCAGGATAAAAAAAAAATCACAAAATACACTGTACCTATGAAAGATATTTTAGAATTTTACATAGATTATGAGATCATCATCATCATCTGACATCTTCCCACCTAAAGGTGGAGTGAGGTAGCATCCAGAAAGAAGGAAAAGAGAAATCATAACAGAGGTAAAACTATTAACATGCCAAACAAAATGGGCAAAACATTCAGTCACAATTCAAGCTCCCTGAATCCTGGCTCTATTATAAAAGCCTAACCATCTGCACATATTTTATATATACATTTTTTCTTTATAGATGTCCTTCCAATCGCCTTGTGACAATACCACACAGACCTAATCATCTGCACATTTTTTAAAAAATATTCTTCTTTACAGATGAGCTTCCCATTACCTGCTAGACAAAGTCTGTCAATTATAAAATTGAGAATGGGGTGCTAAACCACTGTCATATGCTCCTCTGCATATATCTGTAAATCGTCCATGCTACACGATCCTCTGTCATCTCCAAGCCTCATCAACTTTCACTCATTTACTGTATATGGTCACCTACTTCTTGGCTTACCCTGCCTTATCCAATCTTCAGACTTATTAACATACACCATACTCACTATCCTATTTATATCTTTTCTCTTCATATGGCCATACTATATAAGCACTCTTTCTTCATCCCTTTTGTCAGCAAACTTCCTTAATTTACATCAGTCAAAAATCACATTACGTCATAAGCTACTCACTCTATGCACTCCACACACATTCCTCAATATCCCCATTGCATCTGATCTTATTAGTGACTTTTCAATAACCCATTTCAACTGCTTTTGCACTTGTCTATATATTCTCATGCCATCACCATTTCTAATGCCTGAATGGTGATGCACCTCAAAGCCACTTGCTGGGATGCATCTGAAATTCCCTCACAAAAACAGAAAAATGTATTTTTTGGCTATGTAAAAAGTAGCTAATTCTTGGTGTTCTATAATGTTTACTTACAAATACCGTACTGTATTAAATATCTTCCTACCTGGCATGGCTGAAAAGATGGGGAACAATGGTCTTGTAGCCTAACACTGCTGCTCTCACTCCTCCAAGATAAGCAGACAAAGCAAGAAGACCACCCTGCTCATCCCCCCGTATAGTCCAGCGTCCTACTCCACCCCTCCCTGGCAACAGTGGAAGTGCTTGCACCAGCCGCAACACTAGCCACACCTCAGGTCGGTCTAGGTTCTCTCCCATGATCTGGTCTATGGGTGGGAGCATAAAGAAAATATTTCACACCAATTCTGGTGTACATTAATGCAAACAATAGACATTTTGATAATTCAACCAAATACAAATTAATTTGGAGTTTCTGTCTTACAGTTACCTAATACCGTATCCTTATGATGCAGCTGGTATCAAGAGCCAACTGATTTTCCCACCAAAAACATATTTCCATAACCCAGTATGATCGCATACTTTCTTCCATGTCAATCCTATATGGGTTATATAACCCACAGAAGGTTATTAATGTATTTCAGCAAAATAACAAAAAAGTCAGAAAGTGTAAGTGAGGCTGAATGGTCCAGAAATGAACACTGCTGCCCTCAAGTAACTAGGTAGTGTTATGAGCAGGGATGAAGTGTGAGAAGGGTACAGCTGGGAAGGAGGGTTGCAGGTGTAGTACACTGAGGGAGGTGGCAAGGCATGGGAAATTGAGCATTAGAAGTAAAGAGGTTGTTGCAAATCAGTATCATGATCCCCACACTAGTATATGGAAGTGAAGCTTGGATTCTGATGGAAGGACACAAGTTCAGAGTGAAAGGATTGGAAATGAGTTACCTGTGAGAAGCATGTGAGATGCAGACAAATAAGGAAGTTTGGGAGAGCTGGGGTGTTGATGCTAATGTGCTGGAAAGTGTTAGGAGTATCCTGAGATAGTCTGGACATATGGAGCAAATGAAGATTAAGAGATTGATTAGAAAAAAGTATGTGGATGAGGTGGAAGGAGTGAAGGGGGGGGGGAGAGGGAGACCAAGGATGAGGTGAAGGAGCTATGCAGAGATGTAAATGAATTAAAGTAGTGTGAAACTCAAGGAGGAAATGCTGATGGTAGAGGAGAGGATGATGTGGAGACAATCTGTTCATGGGGACTAAGGCATCTGGTTACTGATACAAAGATGGATTGTAATCATCACTCTGATCCTTACTACCACCTAATGGTGGCAGGTGGTTGTGACCATCATCCTCTCACTTGATGTAGTGCTGCCTACTTTCACCACCTTTTCTGTGTCTGCCCTCCTCCCCTTTCATTTCTCCTATCCTTCCAGTTACATACCATTACACTACTTACTACTTCAGGTGACTCTACACTAACTGACAAGCCTACTGGTTTTCCATAACCCAGGAAACCATTTACAACACTGGGTGGTAACCATACGGCCAAATAATGGGGGTGATGTGGAGCCTACTATGGTGCCCCTGTTAACTGGGTGGAGATGCAAATGTGGCAACCACCCAGAAAGTAAATCTCCACACTCTTCCCTGTGCCTTGGTGGCAAGGAGCTGGTTTGTTTCATGGGATTGCCCAACAGGGGCAGGTGCTTGCCTGTGGCTGACAGGTATGCTTGGCCAGATCAACCAGGGTTGATCAAGAACAATAACAGCTCCCACCTATATGAGGGATGAAGCAGAATCCAGAAACAAGGAATGAGAAAGTACAAAAGTGGGAGAATGATCAACAGCATGCCTAATGAATGGGCAATACAGTCATTCACAAATGATTCAAATCCACAGACTCCTGGCTCCACCTCACAAGCACAACAATCTGTACGTACTGTGCATTTTTTTTTTTCTGTATAGATGCACTGCACATACACCTGTCAGTCACTGCATTATTAAGGATGAAAAAAAAAAAGTGCCAAACCACTGTCATCTATACTTTATCCAACCAGGAAAATCCCTTCTTAATTCCTTAACTTGCTCAAATTCAATACCCTCCTTTCTCATGCATTCCCTTACCATATCCATGCACCTTCTTCCTGGTCTACCACACTTCATCCTACCTTCAAACTCATGAATATACATAGGCAACTTCCAGTGTCTGAACAACCAACATCTGAACTTTTACTTACCCAAATTGCCATTTTTCATGGACCAAAATCTTTTATCCACATTAACATTCCATGTTATCTGAATTCTCAAAACACACACACACACACACACACACACACACACACACACGTGTCCTTGTTGACTCACGGGTAGAAAACGCCTTATTGGCAGCGAAGAAGAGGCCAGCCTATATGCAAATATGTGAAGTGAGCGCATGAGTGGTGGTCCCATCTGATGTTAGTGAAAAAACCAGAGGATTAGGTCAAATGAATGCACACAACACAGTGGAAGTTTAAATTTTTTGTTTGGTTAAACAATGGCGGAAGGAAATTCTCCGATGTTTACATCCAGTGAATCTGAATTCACAGGTTTTTCCGATGACCAGAATACTGAAAGTATCAAACTAAATCAAACAAGAGTAGCAGGCATAGAGAAAATGGCTGAGAAGAATGGCAAGCAGTTGAAAAAGATATGGTTAGTAATTAAAGAGCTTCAAACTGAGTCTGACAAAGCTTGTGTACACAGTGATGAAAAAGAGAGAGAAATATCAAAATTCAAAGTGAGTAATGATTCAGCCTCAAATGAAACAGAACAGTTAAAAAGCGAAAATATAAAGTTGGAGGAAGAAAGGGATAGCATGAAAAGAACTCGAAGGGTATGAATAAAAAAAACAAAGATGCAAGATGACCACATTAAGAAAATCAAGGATGAGCATAATGGGTGGACGAAAATTCAGGAAGAATGGAAAATAAATCTAAAGGAGATTATAGAACAACAGAGAAAAGAAAACCAGGAAAAGGTAGAGAAGGAAGTGGTTTGGGTACTAAAAAGTAAAGAATCATTTGTCATAGATGCAACAGACAGGGAAAAATACAGTACATGATTATCTTGGGTTTGAAAAAAAAAAACAAAAAAAAAAGTCAGTGAGGTCAGAAAGAGAAAAGGAAGAACTGAGAAGGGCAAAGGAAATAGTGTCAATAGTTACTGAAGGAAATGACGAGGCCCAAGAGGAGGCGTTTAGGATGCGAAAACATGTGGAGGGAGGGGCAAGGCCACTAAAAGTAAAATTTCAATCCCAGGTCATGGTAAATGAATTAATCAACAAGACTTGGAAATCACCAGATAAGGAGGGATTCAAAAATATCTGGATAAGGAAAAATGCAAATAAGGGAGAGAGAGCTAAAATAAAGGAACTTGTTAAGGACCCCAAGGAAAAATACCCAGAGAATGGAGGAAAAGAAGACAGAGTTCTATTGGAGAGTTATGGACCAAAAATTGAGGAAGTGGTACCAAAGAGAGAAGGAGAGAGACAGACAGAATAAAAAACAACACAAAAATATTGAAAATGGCCTACACTAATGTTGATGGTCTAATCTCAGCAAGGCTAGAAACAGATGATTTCTTGTGGGTAAATGAGCAAGATATTATGTGCTTTGTAGAGACCAAGCTAAGAGAGAATACTGAAATCCAAATGGGAGATGGGAAATACAAACTATGGAGAAGAGACAGAAAAGAAAAAAAACGGAGGAGGAGTGATGATAGTGAAGAATAGCCTAAACGTGGATAGTGTGGAACTGGGAGAAGGTATGGCTGAAGTGATAAATGTGATATTAGAAACCAGAGGGAAAGGCAAGAGGGACATCACAGTAGCATATGTCCCTCCCAAGACAAGGGAGCGGAGTCATGAGGAATATCAGATATTGTCGGACATGGTTAGATCTATCTATCTATCTATAGCCCGACGCCTTAATCCCAGAGAGGGTGGCCGCAGACAAAACGCCTCCAAGTCATTCTGTCATTCACCATTTGACCACCCTCCCCCCAACTCACCCCCACCTCCCTCATATACCTCTCAAATCCATCCCTCCACCTCATCCTCGGTCTACCCCTCCCTCTCCCTCCCTCCACCTCATCCTCGGTCTACCCCTCCCTCTCCCTCCCTCCACCTCACCTACATACACCCTCTTAGTCAGTCTTTCATTCTCCATTCTCTCCACATGTTCAAACCACCTCAGTGTATTTCTCCTAATCTTCTCAACCACATCCACATCCACCCCACAACGCTCCTTCACTTCTTCATTCGTCATCCTGTCCCTCCATGTCACTCCACATGCTCCTCTCAAGTAACTCATTTCCACTGCTCTCACTCTTGACTTGTTCCCCTCTTGCAACGTCCACACCTCGCTTCCATACGTCAGGGTAGGGTTAGATACATACAGAAAATAACTGAGAAAAGCAACAACATAATCCTGATGGGTGACTTTAATTGTAAAGAGGTAAACTGGGAGGAGTGGGATTAAAGAAGTAGTGAAGATTCATGGGGCAGTATACTGTTAAATAACGGCATGGATAATGTAATGATCCAGTGGGTCAAAGAAGAGACAAGATTTAGAGGTGATGACACACCAACACGCTTAGATTTAATTCTAACCAAAGAACTTGACACAACTGAATCTCTGAAATATCTGTGTCCTATACAAAAAAGTGATCATGTAATGATAGAGTTCCAAACGACAGAAGGAAACGGGGAGACAAGAGATGAGCTATACAGGCATGGAAGATACAACTCTGGGAAAGCAAACTTTACAGGATTGAGAAAATTTTTTGAAGAAGCAGACAGGCGAGAATTCAGGGAAGTGAGAGAGATACGGAAGAAGTGGGATATCTTTCTAGCCAAAAGTTAGTGGGAAATAGAACTGAGGAAATGACTGGTTCAACAACAGGTGTATGATAGCATGGAACAAATGGAGAATGAGACACAATGATAGAACAGAGGAAGAATATACAGAACTTGAAATGAATATACAAGAATATGTAGAGAAGAAGAAAGAAACTTTGAAAAAAGTATAACTGACAAATGTAAGGAAGAACCTAAACTGTTTTACAGGTCAGTAAATGACAAACTGAAACAAAAGGAAGGAATCAATAAGCTGAAAGTGGAAAGAAATATCTATACAGATGTGGTTATGCAAGCTGAAATAAGGTGCAAATGATTCCAATCAGTCTTCACCAGAGAAAGTGATTTTGTGGAGGAGGATGGCATGACTAGAAATGTAGTGTTAAAAGATGTAAAAGTTCAAGTGCACGAAGTGTACAAATTACTGGAAACTCAAGATGTAAGGAAGGCTTTAGGACCAGATGGGATCTCTAATTAGATACTAAGGGAATGCAGAGAACAACTGGTGGATAAGATTCACGGTTTAATTGTGTGTTCTCTGGAAAAAGGGATAGTGCCTCGGGAATGGAAAAGGGCCAATGTGGTACCAATTTATAAGGGAGGGAACAAGAAAGAAACCCTGAATTATAATCCAGTGTCCCTGATCAGCATGGTGTCAAAATTGTGTGAGATAATCCTGAAAGACAGATGGATAAAATATCTGGAGGAGGTGGACATTTTGGCAGAAAGTCGGTTTGGATTCAGAAGTGGAAGGTTGTGTGTTTCCAACTTGTTGAGCTTCTACTCAAGGGCGATTGACGTGCTGCTGCAGAGGGATAGTTGGGTGGATTGTGTGTATTTAGATCTGGAGAAAGCCTTGACATGGTACCTCACAAGATGCTAATGTGGAAACTGGAACACATAAGAGGATTGAAGGGGAATCTCTTGGAGTGGATGAGAGACCTCTTGAGAGACAGGCAAATGAGGATGGTAATAAAGGACAGGATGTCTGGATGGAGGGAAGTAACAAGTGGAGTCTTACAAGGCTCATTGCTAACGCCCGTAATGGTCCTGATTAATGTAAACGACATGGTAGATCGAATGAACAGTTATGCAAATCTGTTTGCTGATGATGCAAAGATCATAAGGAGAGTACAAGTTGAAGAAGACTGTACAATGCTGCAGGAGGACCTGGATAGGATTCATGATTGGAGTCGGATATGGGAAATGAAATTCAACGCAAAAAAATGTAAAATATTGGAAGTGGGTAAAAGTTCCAAGAGACCATCAATGAATTATTTGAGGGGTAATGAACCAATCGCAAAAGTGAGAGAAGAGGAGGACTTGGGAGTGCTGGTCCAGGATAATTTGTCACCTGAAAAACACATTAACAAGATAGAAAGATGTGTAATCTCTTGACTACCATAAGAGTAGCAATTTCGTTACATGGATAAGGAGATGATGAAAAAATTGATAATGGCCATGATCCACCCCAGGCTGGAATATGCAGCAGAAGTGTGGTCTCCACATAAAAAGAGAGATATAAACAAGATCGACAGAATACAAAGAACAGCAACTAAGATGGCCCCTAGCCTGGCAGATCTGTCATACAGGGAAAGGTGTATGAAAGATATTTAAATTATACACACTGCTAGACAAACAACTGCCCAGCCAACCCCTTAAAAAGTGAGCCTGTATTGTATTTTTTGCATCAAATCCTTTATGCAACTCTGTACTCATGAGTATCTGGGAATAACCCTCCATGGGCACTTGCAATAACACAATATAACCCATGTGCTACTGTGCTATCTGAATCCTACTGCAGGTGCTGCACTTCTTTAAGTGTGCAATTATGACTGATTATTATGGACATGAAGGGAGGACTAAATTCACATGATAACCCTGTACAGTATGGCCAAAGGATATAATCGCACATAAACCTGGTGTTATTGACTGTTATCTGAATTCTGTTGCAGGTGTTGTGCTTCAGTATGTAATTATGACTGGATGTGTACCTGGGAGTGACTACTGTAAAGTCACACATGAATATCCCTCTATGGTCTTCTGACATAACCCCCCAAAATCAATGTTACTGAGCGTTATCCCAATTCAACTGCAAGTGCTGAGCTGCTTGAAGTGTGAAATGATTATACTGTAACTGGATACAGACTTGGGGGGGGAGGGGTGACTAAAGTTACACATGAGTAAACCTCTATGGTGACCTGCCATTACACCATTTAACCTAGGATATATCCTCATTGATATCCAAAAAATTGTTATCCAAACAAATTTTACTTAACCTAACCCCTTTTGATAAGTGAGTTGCCTCAGGGTTTGCCTTTGCCAGCTCCATCTTCTCACACAATATCCCAAAGAATTTACCACACACTAGCTCTTGTTTTTTTGAAGGGTTCAGCAAATGTCTGCTAAGGCCACAGGTTCCCAACATATGTCATACAACACATTTTCCCTTGCAAGGTTTTGTTTCTGTCCCCCCAGCCAACCAGCCTGCCCCTTGCTCACCTCCACTTCACTCTTTCACCATACCCACCTCATTGCTCTACCACTCTTCCCTATGGAAGCACAGGGAAGCAGCAAACTTTCCTCTGCAAGGCTTGTTTTCCACCTGTCCATCCAGCCAGCTTGCTCCATGCTCACCCCCAGCCTGTACCCTTTCCCACATCATTCTTTATGCAATCCTTTTGTGTCTCATCACCAAATGACTGTGTGTGTTGTATCTCACCTGCAAAATGTTTCCTGCACACTTCCACTTGCACCACCATTATCCATTCTCACTCTTGCTTCTGTCACTGTACAATGACTTTCTCAATCCTGTTCTGTGACAGCTACTCCTGCACAACATGGTACCTTACTGTTTAGTGTTGCAGTACACTGAATGACTGTATGCCATGGGTCCAAAGAGAGCAGCTACCTCTGATGCCTTCAGAACTCTGAAGTGCCAGAGGAAGGTGATGACCACAGAGGAGATGATGAGAAGTGTCGAATGAGCATGTTAACGGAATGTCATATGCAGCAAGTGGCAACAAACCCCATATGACTGAAAGCATGGCGTATACATTAAGGAAAAAACAAAAGAAGGCTACATGGCATGCTGTGCATACTAGTGCACCTCTCAATGATAAAAATGGTATGGTGTTGACAGATCCAGCCATGATTCTGACAGAGAATGGGCTCTGTCTATTTGAGAGAATAATAAGGCTCTTTACGAACTGCTTAGGACCCTAACCCTGATGCTCCCAGCATCAACGCATCCCCAAGCCCTCCTGTCAGTCTTGAATTCTCTGTCAGTACGGGCTAGTTTGAGAAGTTCAAGAAACAGTTCTCTCTCAGGAACATTAGGATGACAGGGCAGTTTGCTTCAGCTGACTATGAGGTAGCAGCACAGTTCCCTAATGAGCTGAAGATTATAGAAGAGAAGAGATACAGACCAGATCAGGTGTGGAACAACCTGACACAGTGAATATTCATCACACAAGAGGAATAAAGGGCATCAGGCTTTACGACCACACAGGACTGCTACACTCTGCTGCTGTGTGGAAACACGACAGGACATACAGTACAGCCTGGTTTCACTTATGAGTCAAACAACCCCCAAGCACAGAATTCCATGAACAAGAACCTCTTCCCCGTGTACTGGATGTTTAACCCAAGGATTGTGCAACTGCCGGTACCTTTTTTTAATCCCACCCGGTGATGCAAAAAAAAAAAAAAAAAAAAAAGTTTTTGTTTATAATAAACTTGAAGATAAACATCCAGGGCATCATCTGATGAAAAAATCTCTCTCTCTCTCTCTCTCTCCGTCTCTGCGTAGCGCCATGCATAAGTTTGTGTAAGGGTGTACTGAAAAATTATTATTATTATTTTTTAGTTTTTGTTTATTATAAACTTAAAGATAAACATCCAGGGCATCATCTGGTGAAAAAAAAAAAATTCTCTCTCTCCATCTTTGCATAATGCCACGCATAAGTTTGTGAAGGGGTGGAGTAGTTAGCACAGCCTGAGCTGTGGCTCGCAACGCAACGCTACCCAGCCCGAGCTGTGGCTCACAATCCACGGGTTAATAAGAAAGTGTGGATCGCTAGCACACTGCTTCTCAACTGGTTCTACCACAGCTTTCTGCCAGGGGAAGAGCAGTACCTGCAGGAGTTGAAGACTGAGTTTAAGGTCCTGCTGATCCAGGACAGTGTGCTAGGACAACAAGAGTCCCTAGCATTCACACATAAGAAGGTGGAGGTGGTGATTTTTGCCTCTGAATACCACATTACTCATCCGGCCAATGGACCAAAGAGTGGACCGAGAATTTAAGGCCTGTCACACCAAGATCGCAATGTCTTGTCTTCACACAGCCATGGATGATGATCACACCCTGTGAGTGAGAGGGTTATGGAGGTAATTCACCAATGTAGACTGCTTGACTGTGGTAATGGAAGCTCTGGAGACCATGAAACCCCAAAATGTGAATGAATGATGGCAAGCTGCTGTGGCATGAATGTGCATGCAACTTATGTGTTATTTCACTTGACAACATCATTACTGCCACAATGATGAGAATGTGGCTCTAGTATGAGATGCAAATGGCAAACACTTCATGAACATAAAGGAGGATGAAGTACTGAGACAGGCTTGTTCTGAGGGAACCGCAACTTATACAGGAAAAATAATATCAGTATCGCAATGAACAACATTTTTATTATGTCCAGACGTTTCAACATATTTATCTATGTCATCTTCAGTGGATCTAAAAAGATAAAAATGACCTGTAAGGTAATTAAATGCCTAAAAGAACTATTTGAGCTTGAGCTCATCATACTTATATAAAAATGTAAAAAAACATACTGTTAAACTACAGGGGTGACTTAGCTGCACGATATATTCAGAGGAACAGCAGACTGACAATTGTTTAGGTCCAGTTTTTGTTTATAAATATGAATGGATTCTAGTACTCTTAGATTCTTTCCGGTACATCCAAAGAATTTCTGTATAACAGACACATGTACCAGTAAGAATCTAAGAACACTAGAATCCATTCATATTTATAAATGAAAACTGGTGCTAAACAACTGTCAGCTTGCTGTCCCTCTGAATATATTGTGCAGCTAAGTTCCCCCCGTAATTTAACACTACGTTTGTTTACTTTCTTATATAAGTACGATGAGCTCAAGCTCAAATAGTTCTTTTAGGCATTTAATTACCTTACAAGTAACTTTTATCTTTTCAGATCCACTGAAGATGACACACATGAATATGTCGAAACATCTGGACACAATAAAAATGTTGTTAGTTGCAACACTGGTATTACTTTTCCTGTGGACGATGAAGTTTTGGAGCTCGCTGAAAGCTTTGAGGAGAACCTGAGAGATAGTGGAGATTGTTTGCTCAACTGCAGCTCCTGAAACTGAAGATGAAGAGGGTGCAGAAGAGGCTAAAGGCAACAAGGGCACAATCATGACCTTGGACCACTGAGGGGAATTATAGGAAACTCTCAATTATCCGCTGCTGTATTATCCAGCTTATGTCCAACAAGGACATGTCCTTGCTCTTGTCATTTTCAACATCTATCTCACTGCAGTCAACTTTTTAGTCACCAAGAAATAAACCCTGATGATGGAATAAAAATCCAGTTCCACGCAGATGGTGACTTATTTAATCTCTGATGTCTTCAAGCACAATCAAGGACTGAAATGGCTCATTTCCTTCAGCTACAATACACTGATGACTGTGCTGTCCTTGTACATACCATGTAGGCCTACAATGGAGTCTCACCATCATCTGCAACATATATCACGCAATGCGACTTCGAATAAACGTTAAATAAAACAGAATAATATCTTGGGAACACAACCAAGCAGAGCCTCTCGCATTTCAGATAGATGGCGAAAATGTAAAACAGGTGAAGAATTTTTCCTACCTTGGAATTGTGCTCACAGATAAACATAAAACTGATGCAAAAATCCTTGCACGAATCAACCACGTATCAGCCTGTTTTGGACACCTCAGATCCAGAGTCTTTGTAAACACTATCTTGAGAATCAGATGAAGGTATCAGTATATCCTGTACAGCGGTATGTCTTTCCACTGTCTTACACGATGATGAATCTTGGACTACTGATCAGCTTTACATCAAAAAGCTCACCATTTCACATCTAATGCTTACAGTGCATCCTACAGCTCACATGGGAAGATAAAGTACCTTACTCACAAATTCTCCAGTGGGCAAAGTCTACCGGCACAGAAACCATGCTGCCTAAAAAACAGCTGAGTTGGTTCGGACATGTGGTTTGCATGCCTGAGCACTGCTTAGGTTCTGTGTGGCAACTACCTGCAGCACATCGCAACCCAGGGGAACAAACGAAGAGATATAAAGACCATATAAGGAACACTCTGAAGAAATGCAACATCATACCAAAAGATCTTGAAATCATTGCCTTGGACAGAAAACAATGGTAAGCCCACTGCCACAAAGGAACCGTTTATCTCGATGAAGCTCGAACACTGGCCAGAGATGGGAGCGTAGACAATGGAGGCACAACCAAAACAGAATACTTCCAGCAAACCCAGACTTGACATACCGACTTTGTGGCAAAGTTTGTGGATCCAGGATTGGTCTGCACTGTCACACACATTGGCATCAAAGACAATGAGAAACACACCATCCTACTGAGCATAGCAACAGAACAACTATGAGTAAGCACAGTAAACTCGAAATTATCCGTCATTGCAATATCTGGTCCAACACAACATCTGGTGCTACTGGTTTGGCTCTATTACAGCACTATCCGACAAAATTATGCAATATCCGGCGCTGAGACAAGATGTAACTGGCAGTTCTATGTAACATCCAGCGTCGAGGTGTATCAACTGGCTCATAAACAGTAGCTAACTGGCACTGTGTTACTGTATTGTATCATTACTTTATTGTAGTTCATGCGTAATTTTCATCTTTTTCTCGAGGTAAAGTTTTTAAGATAGAGGGGCAAGATGGACAGTAATGCATTATCTAGCTTGACGCCGAATACTGAGCTGATGGGGGGTACTATGCAACATCTAGTGTTTTGCTTTATTCATATTTAGCAGAGGGCTTGATTAAATTATGCCAGATATTTGAGAGTTTACTGCATGTCAATAAGTGTGTGTGTGTGTGTGTGTGTGTGTGTGTGTGTGTGTGTGTGCGTGCACACGAGTGCCTGAGTATCTGTATGTGAGTGCATGAGTGTGCATGCATACATGTGTGTCTGTTACCAGTTGATGAAATGTAAACAGACCATTTAACATAATTTTTGCTGTTTACACAGGACCATTGTTTCTTTTTTCGGCAAAATCCTACAAAAACACCATGTTTTGTTTATTCTAAGTGAGGTGAGTGTGCATCTATGTGGTCTGACAATGGAACTTTGGAGGGGATGGCCATGGACAGGGGTTGACTTCAGAGATTTTCTAACACATACTGTTTTGTTCCATGCTTATTGAGGTTGCAAGGGATCATTTTCCCCACACAAAACATATTTAGCACACATTGGATATGTGCAAACTGAGGGTTTACTGTGTACAAAAACTCACTTAACAAGCAGATATCATAAATGTTACTACTTGTAACACCGGAACCCACCTGTACTAGCTTTTTTTGTGTCATATCACCAATATTCACTGTCCGTATTCATATTGCTATGATTTACAGCAGTTTAAGAACACAAAGAATAAAAATATAATGATGAAAAATTACATCAAGGGAGGAGAAAAAAAAAAATTATTCTCCCCCCCTTTGGACATGTGGCAGGTAGTCACACACCACATGGTAAGCTGATCAGCATCCCCACAGTGCTGCCAAGAATACTGGTTTCATTTGCATCACTGCACATACCAATGCTTGTATAGACCAAAGTGACTCCACCCTACTGACAATAAACCTCAAACGTCCTTCACACAATAACCATTATATGTCACATCTGGCTGGAATGCGTCAACCCCCCAGACACCAAGTATCCAACTGGGGTTCCTAGAATATAGGAAATCATCCAGTTTTATTGCGTTCCAGTTATTCTATAATGTTATTACAGTAGTGTTATGCAATGGTCATCTGTGTAACTGTAACTGTAACTGCTGTGTTAGATATAAACTGCTTTAATGACTATGAACAATACTATAACAATAATGTGGAAATTCAGAGTGGCCATAATACAAACTATAGTCTGAATATGGGCTACTTCTTTTAAATTCAAAGCTGGATTCCTTGGATGGTAAATACAGAAAGGGTAGTCTATATCCAAGTGTCTTTCCTGAAAAAGCAAGAAGAGATGGATCATGGTCACCCTATCCACAAGCTCTTACCTTGCAAATACTCTAGTGCAGTGGTAAGTCCTTTGTTTGATTGTGATGAAAGGAGCAGATAGAGGATTTTGTTGAGCACAGAACCACTTTGTCCAAGGTCTGCACACTCAGGAGGCGATGGAAAGCCAGCATATGCATAAAGAGCCTCCCGTTCCTCATGAGATCCCAGATATGAGAGGATCACCTCCACTTTTAAAACCCTCTGATTCATACCCTGGGAAGTATTCAGAGAAAAAAATTTCATGCTTTATATATTTATATATTATGTGTGTGTGTGTGTATGTATATATATATATATATATATATATATATATATATATATATATCCATCCATTATCATCAACTCCTATGTCACCCCATGAGATGTGCAGAAGCCCGGGGCTAGGCAAGTTGGTCCTGACATTTAAGATGAGAATGACCAGCCACACACATTACGTGAGCAATAAACTCCAACCATCTCTTGGATATAAACTCACACAGGCTCAATCTGGCTGGAGCGCCTTAATTACCCACTAAACCACCAGGCGCTATAATTTGGTAATATGATTACCATCCAGCATAGTAAATGGTTTCCTGGTGTACACGAAACCATTTGGATTGTCTCTCAGTGTAGAGTCACCCACAAGCAGAAGGAAGAGAAAAGAATGAAGGAAAGAGAGACAGAAGAGGAAGTGTAAAGTCACCCGCAGGCATGAGAATGAGGAAAGAATGAAGGAAAAAAAAGACAGAAGAGGAAGGAAGGATGAGGGGAAAGGGAAGACACCCAAAGCAGCACTACACTCAGTGAGTGGATAGTAGGTGCCCCCACCTACCACATATGTATATATATACATATATAATAGATAGGTAGATAGAGAGATAGACAGATAGATATAGACAGATATATATAGATAGATACATGGAGCATCTGTGGTACAGTGGTAGAGTGTGCGTTTCGTACACGGGTGAACCAGGGTTTGCATCCTGCCAAGGTAATAAACTTTGGGAGTGTTCACCCGGCCAAGTACTGCATTGGCGGACACAATGGGTGATGTGGTTGAACCAATGTTGCTTACTATAAAGTATGCTTGCACCCAGTCGGCTTGCACGGGCCAATTACACTTGGTTCACAAACTACACACACATCCAAAGCCACTCCAACACTACAATTACACTTACAAGCACTTCTCACCCTACATACAATCTCTACCAGACAGCCTAAGCCACTTGGTAGAGATACATTGGCTGTATCGTCCCAACTTCGGTCTGGACAGGCCAGTCCTGCAGTGGATACTCAAACGGCTGATGATGATGATGATGATGATGATGATGATATATATATATACACATGTAGATACGGTATATATTTTTAAAAGCTTTACTCCGTGTCCCTTTTTTTCAATAAGGACTAAGGTGTTGTCCCTTGGTAGAAGACTTTGGCTTTGGGGCGTGAAGCACCTTATGACCGGATGCCCTTCCAGACGTCTACCAGTGACCCTTGGGTGGACTCGAACCTCTGACCCTTCAGTCGGAGCGGATCGCTCTAACCCACTGAGCCACAGCTGATATATATATATATATACAGTATATATACCGGTATATATACATAAAACTATAAGACTGTTAGAGTTATTAATTTTTGACTTACTCTATGATACAGTATACAGCAGTTCCCCATTATTTGCAGGAATCTGGGAATGCTAACTCTCATACAATGCATATTTCCATACATACAGTATGAAAACCTTCTTTTAAAGACCCCTTACAGCTGTAATTTAACATGTGACTTCCAAAAAATTATATGTATTGCTCCAGAACATCACCTGATATTAGAATCTACATGATTAAAGTGTATTTGTAGATTACTTACCAACACAGGTTGTTAAATGATCCCAAAATAAACCTAAAACTACTGCAGAGTGAGATGGATTATTAGTCCACAACAGTAAATCCATGAATAATGAGGGACTACTGTACAGTACTATTAGACATACCCAGTGTGGGCAAGAAGGGAGTACAAAAAATTTCCTGACAGATATCTATCACTATTACTACTATCATCACTACAAGTCATCACTAGTACCAGCATTACCACAATCACCATTGCCCCTCAACAATACAACATTGGAGTGTTCTCAATAACACACTGAGTTTTGTGCATACACATTTGTGAGGCAAAAAGTTGTCAGCCCATTTTAACAAGATGGTTCAGTCTGGTCTGGATATATTATATAGTTTTTTGGGTGTGCTGATCTGCAATCAGGAACCTAAAGCTATGCAGGTTAGTAAGCTACTTCTGAGAGGCAATTGTAACTAGTAGCTTTTAAAGATTAATAGCACTTACTGTAACTGCTCAGTAGTCCAGTACATAATTGGTTCTCTTGAAATTCATTTTGCTACTTTCTTCCCTCCCATCTTCAGGTTGTTTAGTCTTGGGAAAGCTGTTCAAAGACTGCACGTACAAATCCAAACAGCATAGTTTGATACATTATCCAGAAGTTCCCTTACTTAGCAGGTAATTTATCATACTGACAGCGCCTTTACTGAGGTATTATTGAACTCCGTACTAATCTTTCTTAATCTTACTATCTAGTTCTCTAGCAGTGACATGCAGGAACACACACACACACACACACACACACACACACACACACACACACACACACACACACACACACACAAACACACACACACAAAATCAGTATTAGTATTGTAAGATGAGATTCCAGAACCACAACAGGAAAAAGATAATAACTGAGAAGAATAAAATACTGCAGCTGATATGGGACTAGGATGACAGGAAGGCATTGGGACCAGATGGCATGGCTGGGTGGATCCTAAAAGAATGTGCAGATCAAATGATGAGGTCTGTATACGACATTATGAAGTAATCTCTAGAAAATGGTAAATTACCCATTGACAGGAAAAGAGGATGCATAGTGCCAATTTTAAAGGAAGGGGACAGAGAAGATGCACTTAATTCTAGACCTGTATCCCTCACTAGTGTTGTTGGCAAAATTCATAATAATGTCATCTGAAAAAGTTGGATTGTATTTTTAGAGGAACATGAAGTGAATGTCAATGTAATCTGGCTTCGAGGAGGGGGGGGAAGGGAAGTACCTGTGTTGCTAACTTACTGAGTTTCTATAGTCAAATGATTGATATTGAGTTTCTATAGTCAAGTGGTAGATGTTAAACAAGAGAGAAAAGGCTGGGTGGATAGTGTCTACCTGAACTTCAGGAAGACGTATGATGGGGTGCCACAGAAAAGACTGTTGTGGAAGTTAACAACTACTGGAAGGGTATGCAGAAAGTGGATGGAAAGTTCTTTGGTAGGAAGAGAAATGAGAACAGTTATAAGAGATAAAGGTTCTCAATGGAGAAATGTGACTAGTGGAGTACCCCAGGGTTCTATGTTGGCTCCAATTATGTTTCTGATATATGTAAATGCCCTGTCAGAAGAGATGAATAGTTACATGAATATGCTGAAGATGATGCTAAAATTATCTATCTATTGCCAGATGCCTTAATCCAGCCTGGGGTGGCCACAAACAAATCACCTCCACGTTGCCCTGTCCCTCACCACTTCACTGCCCTCCCCGAGCTCACATCCCCCTTCCTCATATACCTCTCCATTCCATCTCTCCACCTCATCCTTGGTCTCCCTCTCCCTCTCCCCTTGCACTGACTCACTCACATATATTCTCCTCATTAGTCTCATGCTCTCCATCCTCTACACATTGCCAAACCACCTCAATGTATTTCTCCTAATACTTTCTATCACATCCACATCCACACCACAATGCTCCTTCACTTCCTCATTTGCCAGTCTGTCTCTCCATGTAATTCCACATGCTCCTCTCAAACAATTCATTTCCACTGCTCTCACTCAACTTGTGTCCTTCCAACAAGGTACAAGCTTCACTTCCATACATTAAGGTTGGTATCACAATACTGTACAGTAAAAGTCTTCCAATTTGGCCACCAATAATCTGTAAATCTCAATTTCCAAAGTTTTCAAAGCGAAATTTTTTGAATTTTTCTAGTCTTCTTTTGAATTTTTCTAGGCTTTATCTAAGGATTTATCTGGCTTGGACTTGCTTTAGGACTTGAATGTACTTGCCTCCAACTATTCATCTACATTTCCATGCATTTCCGGTGAGTAAAACAATAAACCCATATCATTTCAAGTGTTTGTTTAATGATCATGTACACTCACGATCACTAATTTCTGCTCAGGGGTGCCCCCATCGTACCCCTATATACCCAGGGAAGACAGGAGGGGGGATGAAACAAGCTCCACCTGCCTCTATCCCAGCTCCCAAGTCTCCCCCATACCCCTACCCCACCCAACCCCCCACTTGTCATTCTTAACTGGCAGTTACATCTCATGCTAACCTTATACTTTATACTGTACTCATTATCACATTACCATTACACAAACATAAAACACTAGGATATGTATAAAATATATAACTATGAAAGCATTGCAGCAAGGAATTAATGCACTATAACGTTGACAGTAAAACAAAAACGTTAACAACGGCCATTCCAGGCCTCATGCATTGCGTGTATGCATGTCTGTGTCTGCATGTTTGGGAGTGTCGATGTGTGTGTGTGTGTGTGTGTGTGTGTGTGTGTGTGTGTTTGTAAAGCAGTGCACTCAACACATGAGGTCTGGGATGGCTATTGTTAGCGTTTTGCTCTACTGTCAAGGTCATATTGCATTGATTTCTTTGCTGCAGCGTGTTGATAGTTATATTATATACTTTTTACATTATCCTAGTGTTCCATGTTTGTATTAGTAGTGGGATCAAGAGTGTTAAGCATGAAATCAGCCTGAGATGTAACTGCCAGTTAA
Organism: Coenobita brevimanus; assembly: GCF_032717465.1. Classification (NCBI taxonomy): domain Eukaryota; kingdom Metazoa; phylum Arthropoda; class Malacostraca; order Decapoda; family Coenobitidae; genus Coenobita; species Coenobita brevimanus. The sequence continues at coordinate 28,380,382 of NC_137049.1, read as the reverse complement.
GAGTGATGGGTGGGGGGCATTGGGTAGGGATATGGGGGAGGGTTAGGAGCTAAGGTAGAGGCAGGTTAAGCTCATTTCATCCCCCCCTCCCCTTTTCCCTGGGTATACAGGGGTAGGAAGGGGGCACCCCTGGGCAGAAATTAGTGATTGTGTATACATATTTCTAATGTTTTCAGAGGTCTCTCCCAAAAGCCTGAAAAAAACAATAGTCCGAAAGACCCTTGGTCCCCTGCCATTCGGATTACAGGACTCTTACTGTACTATCATGCAGCGACTTTTTTACTTCCATGCTCACTTCCTTCTTTCTTATCACTCCCTTCAAAGAACCAGCAACCTTTCTTCCCTGTTGTACCCTTTCAAGCACCTCACCCTCCAAACTTCCATCCTTACTTATCACACTACCCAAGCGCTTAAATGCACTCACATTTTTCATTTGCTACATCCAACCTAACTGTACATTCAGTAATTTTCTTTTAGATTCTGTTTCTTACACACTCTCCCAAACTCATTCACCAAGCCTGCAGTTCCCCTTTGTCTTCACTTAACAATACAATATCATCTGCAAACAACAGTACAGGAAGTTTCCAAATGCTGCCCTCTCTCATTAGGGCATCTACTGCCCTACCTTGTACACCCATATTCCAATTTCTGGCAGTAATGTGTACCAGTGGGAGTGTTCAGTCAGAGAGTATGTCGGATATCGATGCACTTTTCTCCATAAGTTACTGAAGAAAAGCCAGAGATGTGTTCCAGGCAGAAACACAAACTCCCATATAGCTTAATCAATCGAGACTGACACATAAACACCATAGGTAATGTTGTTATCCTCATAAACAATACTATTGCTAAAAAATGAGACATCAAACATCAGATGCAGGAAGGTGAGGTGGGTGGGACCTGTTGTGTGAGATGTTTCTGGGCAACTGACAGGCAGGCAGCTGACAGCACACTAAGCTGGGGTGGGGGAGGGCAGAGGAATAGGGAGGGAGACAAGCAGGGGTGGGGGAGGGTGGGGGATTGGAGGGAGATAAACTAAAGTGGGGGAGGGTGAGGGACTGGAGGGAGATAAACTATAGTGGGGGAGGGTGGGGGGACAGGGAGGGATACATGCAGGGGGGGAGGGCAGGGGGATGGGGAGGGAGACAAGAAAGCCAAACAGCCATACTACCCCACCCCCGCCCAGTCTCACTCAATGACTCACTCTCACTGACTCTCTCTCTCACTCACTCTCACTCACTCTCTCACTCACTCTCTCACTCACTGACTCACACTCACTTACTGATGCACTCACTCACTACTCATTCACTCTCTCTCTCTCTCTCTCTCTCTCACACACACACACACACACACACACACACACACACACACACACACACACACACACAATGACTTCTTGAGGGTTCATGAACCTGATGTTCTATGCTTTGTAGACATTAAGTTAAGAGAGGATGTTGATGTCCATATGGAGGATGGTAAATACAAACTGGGGAGAAGAGACAGAAAAGAAAAAACGGGAGGAGTGATGATAGCAGTGAAGAACAACATAAATGCAGATACTGTGGAAATGGGAGAGGGTAGGGCTGAAGTGATTAATATGAAACTAGAAACTGGAGAGAATGGTGGGAGAGATACGGCAGTAGCGTATGTTCCCCCCAAGACAAAAGCATGGAATGATGATGATTACCAGGAGATGTTGTCAGACATGGCTAATTATTTACAGAAAGTGATTGAGAAAAGCAACAATATAATTTTAATGGGGGACTTTAATTGCAAAGAGGTGAACTGGGAGGAGTGGAACTCGGGAGGCAGTGAAGATTCGTGGGGCACTATATTGTTAAATATAACAATGAACAATGTGATGACGCAGTGGGTCAAAGAAGAGACAAGATTCCGAGGTGAGAACACACCAGCAAGATTAGATTTACTGCTAACCAAAGAACCTGATGTAACAGAATCTTTGAAATATCTCTGTCCTATAGGAAACAATGATCATGTGGTCAATGAGTTCCAGATGCTAATAGGGAACGCGGTGCCAAGAGACGAGTTTTATAGACAGGGATGATACAACTTTGGGAAAGCAAACTTTACAGGATTGAGAAAATTTTTTGAAAATACAGATTGGAGAAAATTCAGAGAAACAGGAGAGATACAGAGGAAGTGGGAAACCTTTCTAGGCCTTTATAATTCGGGAGTGGAAAAATATGTGCCAAGAATAAGAGGGAAAGAAAACAGGAAAAAGGAGTGGTTTAATAGAAGGTGTATGATAGCAAAAAAAAGAGAGGGACATGGCGTGGAACAACTGGAGGAAGAGAGGTAATAACAGAACAAAGGAAGAATATAAAAGAACTAGAAATGAATATACAAGAATACGTAGAGAGGAAGAAAGGAACTTTGAAAAAGGTAAAATAGACAAATGTAAGGATGAACCCAAACTGTTTTACAGATTTGTCAATGGCAAAGTGAAACAAAAGGATGGAATCACCAAACTGAAAGTAGATGGAGAGGTCTATAAAGATGCGGCAATGCAAGCTGAAATAATAGACAAACGTTTCCAGTCAATTTTCACTAATGACGGTAAGTTTGTGGAAGGGGGGGGTAGTGACTAGAAATGTAGTGATGAAAGACATAAAAGTGAAAGTACAGGAAGTGTATAAATTACTGGAAACTCACAATGTAAGGAAAGGCCCAGGACCAGATGGAATCTCTAATTGGGTACTGAAAGAATGAAGAGAACAACTGGCGGATAAGATTCACGGTTTAATTGTGTGTTCTCTGGAAGAAGGGAAAGTGCCTCAAGAATGGAAAAGGGCAAATGTGGTACCAATTTATAAGGTAGGAAACAAGGAAGAACCCCTGAATTATAGACCAGTGTCCCTATCTAGCATGGTTGCAAAATTGTGCAAGAGAATCCTGAAAGATAGATGGATGAAATATCTGGAAGAGATGAATATTTTGGCTGAAAGTCAGTTCGGATTCAAAAGTGGAAGGTCATGTGATTCGAACTTGTTGAGCTTTTACTCAAGAGCAATTGACGTGCTACAAGAGAGAGACGGTTGGGTGGATTGTGTGTATTTAGATTTGGAAAAGGCCTTCGACAAGGTATCCCATAAGAGACTATTGTGGAAACTAAAGCATATAGGAGGACTGAAGGGAAACCTCCTGGAATGGATGACAGACTTTCTGAGAGACAGACAAATGAGGACAGTAATAAAGGACAAGATGTCTGGATGGAGAGAACAAGTGGAGTCCCCCAGGGCTCTGTGTTGGGGCCAGTAATGTTCCTGATTTACGTCAATGATATGGTAGACAGAGTGAACAGTTATGCAAGTCTGTTTGCTGATGATGCAAAGATCCTGAGGAAGGTAGAGGCAGAGGAGGGCTGTAAAATGCTGCAAGAGGATCTGGACAGGATACAAGATTGGAGCCAGAAGTGGGAAATGAAATTCAATGCAAAGAAATGTAAAATATTGGAAATGGGTAAAAGTACCAAGTCTCCATCACTGAATTATTTGATGGGTAATGAACCTATCATAAAAGCGAGAGAAGAGAAAGATTTGAAACTGATGGTCCAGGATAGTCTGTCTCCTGAAAAACATATTAACAAGACAGTTAGAGAGACATATAAACTCTTGACTAACAAGAGTAGCATTTCATTACATGGATGAGGAGATGAAAAAATTGATAGTGGCCATGATCCGCCCCAGGTCAGATTATGCAGCAGTACTGTGGTCCCTACACAAAAGGAAAGATATAAACAAGATTAAGAGAATACAAAGAACAGCAACTAAGATGGTCCCCAGTCTGGCAGATCTGTTGTACAGAGAGAGGCTGGAAAAGCTGGATTTGCCTTCCTCAGAGGAAAGGAGAGAGAGGGGCGACATGATTGCAGTGTTCAGGACCATGATAGGAGTAGATAAAATTGACAGAGAAGATTTGTTTTTATGGGATAAGAGAGTAACAAGAGGACACGGAATGAAACTGAAGAAGCCAAGCTGCTTGAAGGATATCAAGAAATATAATTTTCCTTATAGATGTATAGACCTGTGGAATAACCTGGACAAAGAGATCGTCCAGTCTAAAAACTTAAATGAGTTTAAAGCAAAATTTGACTTACTGAGAAACAGAAACAGGACCCCACAAGCGTAGCTCATTTCCTGCATATCACAACTAGGTAAATACACACACACACACACACACACACACACACACACACACACACACACACACACACACACACACATACACTTGGGAGACAAGCTGGGGTGGGGGATGGTGGGGGGGACCGGAAGTTGGACAACCGGGGGTGGGGGAGGTCAGGGGGATGGAGACAGAGACATGCCTGGCAGTGCTGGACATTGTGGGGGATGGAGGAGGGATTGGGGGAGAAGAGAGGGAATGGAGGGAGGACAGAGAGTACCGTGTGTAACACCACATTCAGTTCAGACACGCTCATTTCAAACTAGGAAGGGGTGGAGTGTTCGCACTAGCAAATTGATGGCTGTTCGGATTGTGGGAAAATTCCCCCATTTCTTCTGTTTGGTCTAGTGATTCATCAGTTATCGATGCATCGGAAATCAGGGTATGGGTGTATCTCTTTTACAACCCCATCCATATACAGATTGCACAACCACAGAGACATATCCCTGTCTCAATCCAATATTCAGACAGAAAAATTTACTCAGTTCACCATCCACAAGCACGGCAACCTTGGCACCCTCGCACATACTCTTCATAGCATTAAATAGCTTCCTATTTACTCCATATATTCTTAATACTGTATTTTCCACACTCCTTGTCTATTCTCTCTGTCATAATAGGCGCTCCGAGTCAGAGGGGCGACCATGCATCCTGCTTATTTTCGGTAATTAGTTGTTAAACTTTGACATGGCTAATTATACAATGGTAAAATTATACTTAATGCATTTTATTGTTTAGCTTGAAAGTGCTGGCCAAGACTATTAAAATGGAGGTACACATGACATGTTTAAAGTATATTACAGTTTGGTAATTAGATGTAAAAGCAAATAGGCAAAATGCACAGTCGCCCCTCTGGCTCGGAGCGCCTCATATGCTTTCCCGAAATCCATAAAGACTGCATACAACTTCTTTCCCTCCTCTAGAAACTCTTCCACTAAAGACCTAAGGATGAATATCTGATCTACAGAACCTCTTCCCTTCCTAAAACCTCCCTGTTCTTCTCCAACTAATTCCTCTGTTACTTCCCCAACTCTGTCAATAAATATCCTACCACATACTCTTCCTCTTACACTAAAAAGACAAATGCCCCTATGATTACCACATTCTTTTCCCCCTTTTTATTTGTTTCATTCATTCACTCATCATCTAATCCTGTGATGCTCCATGTGGAGCATAGGAGCCTGGGGCTAGGCAAGTTGGTCCTGACATTTAAGATTAGAGTGACCTGCCTCACTCATCCCTGAGTGGCATTACGTGAGCAATAAAACCCAACCACTCCTTGGATATAATCCTGTACAGGCACAATCTGACTGGAGCACCTTAATTACTCACTAAACCACCAGGCACCATAATCTGGTTATATGGTCACCACCCAGCATAGTAAATGGTTTCCTGGTGTACAGGAAACCACTTGGCTTGTTACTCAGTGTAGAGTCATCCATACACAAAGGAAGAGGAAAGAATGAAGGGAAGAAAGACATAAGAAGATGGAAGGAAAGAAGGAAGGATGAAAGGAATGGGCAGTCCCCTGAGAGCAGCTCTATATTGAGTGAGTAAACGGTAAGCTCCCTCACCTACTTTTTATTTGTGCAGGAGAATAATTATACCCGACTTCCAATCCTCCGGGACTCTACCTTCCTCTCAGGTCAATCTTCACATCTGCCATATCCATTCTACTACTGTCTCTCCCCTATGCTTCAGCATTTTACCACACACTTTATCAATTCCTAGGGATTTCCCCATTTTGACTTTCTTCATTCCTTCCACTACTTCCATCCTACTGATCTATTCCTCCCTTCTCACCTCCCTTCATCTCCCACCCACTTATACTCGCATTACTTTCAGTCTATATGTTTAACAGTTCCTTAAAGTGTCCTCTCCATCTGCTCACCTTTTCTTCCTTCTCCTTTATTAATCTACCATTTTCATCTTTCACTCCCCTACTACCTTCTTTATCACCCTGTCTAACTCTCTTTACCTCCTTCCTCAACATTTTCTTACATTCCCTCCAATTTACACTTAAATTCCTTCCACACTCCTCATCAACTCTCTTCTTATTCTCTCTTACTAATCTTTTCACCTCTCTCTTGCTCCCAACAGATAACCCTCTTCCATCTCTCAACTTCCTCCATGTCTCTACTTCCCATCCACTCACTAAATGCTTTCTTCTCTTGTGCCATAGCTGGTCTCATCTCTTTATTCCACAATGCTGTTCCTTGCACCCCCTTTTGTCTTCTCTTCACATCACACACCACCTCACATGCTACAAAGATTTTCTTTGTGAAAATCTTTCACACATCTTCCCCCTCCCCCATCTGCCCCACATCATATTTCCCCATTAGCTCCTCCACTTTCTCTTATATTCTGCCTTTTTTCCATCTTCTTGCAACCCTTCTACCCTTCTTGTATGGACTACTTCCTCAAGTCCTTCCCTCCATCTGTTCACCCATTGGTTTTGTACCTTGACTTTTATCACCACCAAGTGGTGGTCAGAAAGTCCACTCCCACAACCTCTGTTCTTACATCCATTACATACCTTCTCATTCTCTTATCCACACACACGTAATCAATCACTGCCTTCCATTCAATCAGTTCATCACCCACCCTTCTCATCACTCGCTATATATATGTGAGGATCATTTTGGGCCAAGAGAGGGTATTGGCAATCACCAAACCCCTCCCCACACAAATGACCATTAGAGCTCTGCCATTCTCATCCACTTCTGCAGGCACACCCCACTCACCAACTACTCTATCCACCTTCACATTCCCTACTTTTCCATTCATATTTCCAATCAAAAACACTCTCTCATTCCTCTCAAACTTTTCCATGCATGCTTCCACATTTGCCCAGAACTCTTCTTTCACTCTGCTTGCATGTGTTGGCACATACACACACACAACTGCCCACAATTATATTCCTACTTTCAATCTTACCCACACAATCCTTGAACCAACCACTCCATACACTCTTATATTCCCTTTCCTTCTCTTGCACACAACAATACATATACCCCCTTTTGCCCTCTCATTCTCATTATCTTCCACACATATACCCCATCCCTACTCCCACTCTCTCATACTCTCACCTCTCCATGTAGTCTCAGTCGTTCACCTCATCTTTGTTGTTCACCTCAACATTCGCACCCCTTACATTCCAAGTTGCAATTCGTACCATGTCCTTTGTCTGGTCCTTGGTCGCCACCTGTTGGTCTGTCCTAGTTTGAGACATTTTGTTTGTAATTTTAGTTATTTGTTTTCTGGGGAGGGGCACTAACCCTCCGCCAACCCACTTTCTGACATGTGGGGAACTCATGTTGGTTGGTTATAAGGTTACCACCCAGCGTATTAAATGATTTCCTGATTTACAGAAACTCATTTGGCTTGTCACTCAGTGTAGAGTTATCCTGAAATACAGTATCACTACACTGAGTGAGTGGATGATAGACACCCCCACTGACCGTGTTAAATTATGAAAAATAATAAGGATGTTGATAACTGTGATGAATTACAAAAGGATCTGGACAACCAACATAGTTGGAGTCAGATTTGGAAAATGGGCTTCAGTGCAAAAAAGTGCCATATCTTAGACATGAGAAAGAGTGAGAAAAGACCTAGATGGATATATTAATTAAGGCACAGAGATAATCAGGAATGAAAACAAAGGGATGGAATTGGAAGTGACCAGACAGGATAACCCATCACCAGAAATGCATATAAAATGTGTTAATGAGAGGGTGTATGGACTGCTGACAAATATGGGAGTGGCTTTTAGTTACAGGGATGAGATGATGCTGAGAGAGTTGCTAATGTCTATGATAAGACTGAGATTAGAATATGCAGAAGTGATACAGAATCCACATCTGAAAAAACACAATGACAAACTAGAAAAGGTTCAAAGAATGACTACGATGATGATACCCAAGTTGAAAGAGTATTCCTGTGAGGAGAGATTGAAGAAGTTGAATTTACCAAGAGTATGAGAGAGGATATTTGACTATGATGTTCAAAGGTATAAAAGGATTGGAATGGGTGGACAGAGAGAATCTTTTTGTGAGGGATGATAGGAGAACAAGAGGACATGGATTTAATCTGAGAAAAAGATGCCTTAAAGATCCTTTTAAAATTTAGCTTCCCTAGGAGAAGTATAGACATTTGGAACAGCTTATAAGAGTATGTGATGTAAGCAAGGAACATCCATGTGTTTAAAACTAGATTAGATAAAAGCACACATGGAGAAAGGACAATACGAACTCCGCTTAACTCCTGTAAGCTACAACTAGATAAACCTAGGTATGTATGCACACACACACACACACACACACACACACACATACACACAAAATTTTTCTTGACTGCAACATGCAATACACAGCACATGCCACACTAGGATGGAGACACAACATTATGCACTGGCAAATCTATCAGTTTCTTTAACCCATTTGCACCCAGTGTCCTCAGTATAGGACAAAACTGAACATTTTCAAAAGTTAACAAAGAAGGGAACCACAGTGTAGGGACCTAAGAGCTCCGCGACTATGAGCTGATAGACAGAAGGCAGTATGCTTAGTACCCTTCCAGCACAATCTCTCACACGGGAACCCTGGGAGCTAGTGGGTTAACAGGGAACCTATGGGACAACCCCATAGGGGCAGTTGCATACCTGTGGCTGAAAGATCTGCTTAGTCAGACAGACTGGGGTTAAACTACAAAAACAATAAGAAAAACAACATACACATATACAGTATTTCATGACCTCCGTATGCTTTCAATTGCTGATGGATAATTGATACTTTCTAAAAGCCAGTTAAAAAACCAAGTATGCAAATAGAAGGCTTACCAATATCATGAAGGGATGGAACATGAAAGGTGGTACAGTACTTTTCAAAACACACATGAAATTCTTAAAAGATACCAGTTTTCCTTCTTCAGTACTTGATTTCCTCCACGTCCTCCTCCTCCTTTTCCTATGTCTGTCCAGCAGAATCCCATCATGTTATTTCTAACCTCACTACAACAACACAGTGTATTTGTCTATGGATCACAAACCTTAGGTAGCATCTTTGCCAGGTCTACAGCCAGCTCCCAGAGTCCTAGTCTTACTGCACGGTACGTCAAGTAACGAAGTGAGGTTTCCACAACAGACCTAGCCCCACTTGAATCCTGATTGTTATCACTGTCATTACTGCTCTCACCATCACCATCATGGTCTTCCTTGTTTTCATCTTCATTACTTGATGTGACTTTGGAAGCATTTCCATAGCCCAAGAGTTGACCAACAACCACTACCAACTCAAGTTCATGCCCACGTAGCAGCATGGTGAGGGCACCCTGTGAAGAAGAGCCATGTCATTGCAGAAGGAAAGACAATAACATTCAATGAGTATTGAAGATAAGTAGATGAAAATAAAAAAATATACAACAGAAAATGGGCAGATGATAATGGTGAAGTCTGCAACCTCAGAAAAAAAAAAAAAAAGTTCCAAGTACAGTACAATGCAGCTCTAAAATTCTTCAAATGATTCTTGTTTTACTCAGTACCACTCTTTCATACTATACCTATTTATAAAAAAATTTTCCTTCTTCATAACTGACCTGAATATTATCAACAGCCAACAGTGCACATGCTGCCACAATAGGAGACCCATGAAGGAGGTGCCACTGAGCCACCAGCTCAGCACACTCCACTGCTCTGCCTCCCACTACTCCTTCATTGGTCTCTGAGCTGCGTGGAGGCACCTCTGGGGGTGGCCCCTTCAAACTTCTGCTCCGCCCTGTCTTGCTCAGAGCAATACACTCCGAAAATGCCTTGTCCAGGTGACCTGCAAGAGTTTCAGTTCATGTTTGCTTACTTTCCTTAGGAGTAAAAGCTGCAGGAAAGGGAATCAAGCTGGAAGCACAAACAAAAGGATGGGAATTGACAAACGTATCTCAGGAGGATCAATGTTAACAGAAGAAAAAAAAAATCATGTCTTGTAGGATACTTTTGGGGAAAATTTAAGCTGGAGGTTTCAGGGGTGATTATACATACAAACTACCTTTGTTAAATACTGTATGATGGCTACAACAATCCAGCAAATATCACAAACATGGCACCCAATCAGTCATGCACTTAGGTAAATAAATCATCAATACAGTACAGGATTAAAGCTATTATTTTCATGCAGTATGTAAGATTTCATGCTGCATCATAAGATGTACTTGAACTATGGAAATATATACCTGCAGAAGGAGAATGTGGATATTGTTAATATGCAGTTGGTGGTGACATTATGTTAATGTTTCCTATAAATCATTAGAATTCCTTAATTTAAAATTTGCTATTCTCTTAAGCCAACCAACATTGCATTAATAATTACACTTTTGTTTACTTGAAGTTAAAATGGAATGTTATGATATAATAAAATAAAATGCCCTCCTATGTAGGGAATCCTGAGTGAGGTTACTCACTATACTGTATATGCAAAAAGCAGTTACAGTATTATACACTATTAAGCTACAGATAATAATAATTTCTATATTTATGACAAAATATACATGTCATTAAGCAATGATGTGGGTACTTTCCTCTCCCAGTATCATCGTGGAAAAACAGGATCCAAGTACAGTACAGTATCAATTAAAACAGAAAAGTTTCCTCTCCTACTTAACACAGCAACTGATCTAACTACAGTAATCCCTTGATTATCCGATGTAATTGAGCCAAAGGCATATCCGGATTGTGGCTCTGTCCAGATAGTGGACTTCTCCCTTGTCCCCCCTTTGTACATACCCTAACTTTGAAAACCATTTATGTAAAAGGCCACTAAAGTACATTGTACAACACTTATTCCTGGTGTTTTACACTACTCTATCCAGACAAGCAGACCTATAAACCACAGACAAGCAATAATTATGGTCAACCAGGCCCACCAACCACAGGCAAGCGATCACCAAGGCCCTAAAAAAAAAAAAAAAAAAAAAAAAAAAAAAAGCCAGGCGAAACTGTTTGCATGGCCATAATTTCCACCTGGGTGCAAGCAATTTATCCGGAAAAAATGGAAACAAGTGTGAATAATGGTTCTGAACAACTGGATCACAGCATCCAGATAATGGATGGTCTGGATAATGGCCATCTGGATAACTGAGAGTTTACTGCACACTATTTAAGTGTGCAATAATGGTAATGATGAAATATGAAAAATCCTTGTCTGCCCCTTGAAACAAATGATATGTGGGGCCTACAAATCTAGGGAATATCAACCACAAATCATGAAATCCAGGAAATGTAAGGGTAACCATGAAACTCATGAATCATGCATGGTGAGATACTATACACAAAATCTGAGAAACAATTATACTTAAATTATTGTTAAATATGTAGAAAAAAAATCACAATAATCCATTACAGATGCATACTATCACATAAAACCGATGATATAATAAGAATTATTACCAGTATACCTAAATCCAGCAATACTTCCAACAACATGACAACATGGCTAATTAATTCTACCAGGGTGACTGCAAGAAATGTGCTATACCAGTAATGGAAAACCATATGACAGCATTAAATTGCTTCATGCCACTGTCAATGTCACTCTGTTATTTCTTACACCTCTTCCAAACAGAACCCTAAACATCTTCCTAGCCAACAAAATGTAAAACAGTTTACAGTAGTGTTCTCTCTCTCTCTCTCTCTTTCACACACACACACACACACACACACACACACACACACACAATATACACATAACACACAGACAATATAAACAAATCATAACCAGAAGCCATCTCACAATGGGATCTCACCACCTGTGCAGCCAGAAGGTTTTTCCTCGGCATATAATTTTGCACCTCCATTTCAGATTTGATGTAAATTCAAGATGTAAAACACACACAAACAAAGCCAGCCAGTCAACCTCATACCTGAAAACATTACCACTCCACTTACTTTGCAACACTGATGGTAATTGAGCAACCTTATACCTGAAAACATTACCACTCCACTCGCTTTGCAACACTGATGGTAAGTGAGCAGAGTGGTAATGTTTTCAGTTGTGAGGTTGGCTGGCTGGCTTTGATTGTATGTGGGTAAACATGATATCTCATGAATGGCTTGAGCTATCAACGTGAAATTTTCCGGGTATCAAGATACGGCCGAAATCTTGGATGAGTTTCGATAATGGGCTCTCGGGGTCAAGGTCAGGGTCACCAAGGGTCAACTATGGTCCTTCCAATTTATCCAGATCGTTTAGGCGTTGTCCCTCACGGGACTTCCCCTACATGCGACGTTGCCACAGTTTCTACTGGGCCAATTATCGGATTAGAGACAAGGGTTAACCCTCGCTCCCAGCTCTCTCTCTCTCTCTCTCTGCATATAAAATCAACATTCTATGGAGATTTATTTCTATAAAAAGTCAATACAGTTTTATGAATTATTAGAATTTAAGGAAAAGCCTCCTGACTTCGTCTGTCTGTCTCTCTCTGCATATAAAATCTACAGTTTATGGTGATTTATTTCTATAAAAATCTAAATGGTTTTATGAATTATTATAGTTTGTTCTGGTGACTTGTGTAATGCAGGCTTGATTGAAGGAAGAGCAAATTCGTCAGACTGTTACTTCACTCACGTTGGTGGCCTTTGCTGTTCAAGCAACAGCTTTTGAGGGATCAATTATAGGTCCCCTGTTTGCCTTCTCTTCTAAAAAATAATTATTTAAGCTGTAAATAAGTTCTTTTTCTTGACTGTGGAGCAGACGTGGGCGAGTAGTATGGGTAGGAGCTTCCATCTTTGATGGTGGTCAGAGAGGAAATGACCTGCAAATTGACACCTGACCTACCCTCACTGACTCACCTACAAGCGCGACAAAGTTGGAAAGCAACGTTGCGAAGTGTTGAGGTATTTATAAAAAGTCATTGTTATTATTAAAAACAATAGGCATTTTCTTACACTGTATAGCCATATTAGAGAATTTTATATATATATACTGTAAATAAATTTCATTTAAAAGTAGTAAATAGCTGACACGAAACAGAGAGGTGTGTTTTGGTAATGATTCGGCAGCGTCACTCGAAGGGGAACTCCCATGAGGGACAATGCCCATATGATCTGGATAAATTGGAAGGACCATAGTTGACCTTTTGCATCCATTATGATGATCTTGACCTTGACCCTGAGTGCCCATTTTTGAACTCGTCCAAGATTTTGGCCATATCTTGATACCCTGAACGCTTCATGCTGACAGCAATAACTCAAGCTGTTCATGAAATATCTTGTTTACCCACACACAAACAAAGCCAGCCTGCCAACCTCACAACTGAAAACATTATCACTCTGCTCGCTTCGCAATGCGGGTGGTAAATATTATACACAACACACACAAACCACACTCACACAACACAAGCACACTTAAGCCAACTGTACGCCTGCCTAGAGTGACATTCTGCTCAGCTCAAACCATGCCTCACAAGGATTTACTGTGACACTTGTGATGGTGATCATACTTTTCCTTACTGTGCTTTCCAAAACTATACAACAACAGATGGCTCTAACAGAGGTATTAGCATAATGTCATATCCCAGTAATCATAAACATACAACTGTATATAGATTACTTCATTAATACAATGCATGATTTCATTAACATATAAATCAATATGTACTGTACTGTAATATCCATCTGCTCAGACAATGCCATTTCTAACTCTAAATCTCAAAACAGTTACTATCACTGACCAAGCCAAGATATCAAACAGCAAATGAGTTTGCTAAACCAACACTGTGCTACTAAATTACAATGCTGTACTACAAGCCACAAAAGCAAGTGAATGCTAATTATGGCAGCCTAAACATCAGGAAAAACTAATGTGCAGTCAGTGCTCACAAGGACTGGTAACTAGAGTGTTCCAGTGGGATATAGTATGTATGTAAATGTTGCTCACTCCTTCTTTACTCCTTGAAAAGTTGGACACCCAAAGACTACATAAACATTTGCAAAAGCTCTGAAAGATGTACAGTAGTCATACAGAGAATTACAGTGTGCCATTATGATTCAGGTATTAATAGTTGTAATTTATTGACAAATACAGTCAGCTTGCCTATAATGCAGCTAATTCATTAGTAACTTGAACAGCATTGCAGGAATCCACAAATGCTTAGTGGCTCGACAGGGCTGATAAGCACTCGCCCCTCAAGACATAAGCTAACACCAAACTTGATATGGACCTGCTCTGACATACCGGACACACCACAGCAAAATTTCATCTCACTCTGTCCAGCAGTATGACCTGTAGAGCGTTCCCAAAGTCTGGTGAAAAATCAGGCACAAAAATATGCGGAGCTCGTGTGCATCTGACTGCACAGTTATAAGTTACACCATCGTTGTCAGCTCATTGTATCACATCTTTTGCTATATGGCATGTCAAAATCCAAGGGGGACATAAGTGGACAGAAACACACACACACACACACACACACACACACACACACACACACAATGCTTATTCACATGGTATTTTTGATGTTATGAGAGATACAGAGTCTACAGGAAAAATGGCTAATGGTCAGGACCCTCCCCAGAGTCACCCTAAATGAGCCCCCCAAAGCCTGCTCTGACCACCTAAAACTGCATTTAATTGTACCAAAGCAATGGTAAACACAATAACAAACAAACTATATGTAACACGAAGTGTGGCAGTAGACCACACCATTACCCATACCATCACCAAGACTACCATCCCTAATCATCATCTAAATTATACCATCACCCAAACCACACCATCATCCACACCACAGCATCACTTAGATCATCACCCACAGTACACCATCACCCAGACAACACCGTAACCCTACATGATCACCCATGCCATCACCCCACATTATCATCTGCATCACACCATCACCCTACACCAGTGAGCCTCTGAGTGGCCACATGGCCTGGGCTGCGGGAGATCCATCCATCCAGTGATGGATAATGCCATATTTGAGCCAGCAGTCAATGCTGTGTGGGATATAACCGCACTGCGGAAACTCTGGGAACCTGAACAAGTGCCTACTGTGTTGCATATGATCAGTGGTATGGGAGACAGCATTACAGGTAAGCTGACTGTAGTAATTAACCCATTACCAAATAATACACCACACAAGTTTTTTCTCATCCTGTTGTGTATTTAACAATCTATTAGGTACTTAGCTTCCATTACCAAACAACTATGTATTCTGCTTTGAATACATTATAAATAATAACATAACATCTACCTCATTATTTATTTCTAGAGACTCATTCAATCATTTCACATAGCTTTAGGGAACATTATTATATCTCAGGAGCCAAATGAAGTTACCCCACCAGCTAAATACAAGCAAACATAAAACACAGTCTTGTATTGGTGGTCCCCCTCATGTTTTTTTAAATACACTTAGGTCAATGAATCACATCATTTCTGTACTGTATGTGTTACAGCGATGTATAACAGTGTAACATTTTCATAAATCATCAAAATTCCACACTACATACTAACACTGCACTGACACCAACACAGTATAATAACGTGAACTGTTTCTTTCAAACATTATCAGTTAAAAACTTATATCCCAAGTGTGTGAAATAATTATTATACACTGTATACTGTATATGAGTATATATATTATTATAGTACAGGTGTACCTCGATATATGATACGCCTAGATGTAATACCCCGGCTTAGCAATGGGAGCAGAAATACCACCATACCCTGCCTAACGATGGCCGAACCCCCAGTTAACGATGGGTTTTGATGTTTTTGACCAATTTTGATGGTATTTTTGACAAACTGTGTTTAAGTTGATTTATAAACTATCTTTAGACTTAGATTAATGTGTTTTAGTCACAGGTGGGGTGAGCATTGTCATTTTGTGGTACCGTTTACTAAGTCTGATTTTTTCGAGACTTATATTTCACGATTTTCAGATTTTATTTGTTGGTTTTAGTGAGTTATTTACAGGTAAGTGTCTTCGGTTAGCTTGTTTTACAGCTGTTGGGCCATTTAGATTGGTTTTAACCCCTAAAAGACGGGCATCAGAATGTTTTGACATACACTCAGGACAGGCATAATTGGTGGGTGCGATATGGTGGGGGATTTGTGGCGGGGAGGTGTGGGGGCATAGGGATTGTGGGGGGTGTGGGGATAGGAACTGGGTGCTTGGGGGAGGTGGGAGGTGGGGGTGGGGGTGGGGGGTGATGGTTGGGGGTGGTAAGTGGGGGGTGGGGAGGAGGGTGGGGGGAAAAGGGTGGGGGTGATGGTGGAGGTTGGAGGGGTGGGGTTGTTTGGGGGGTGTGGAGTTGGGAGGTGGAGGAGGGTAGGGGGTTGGGGGTGCTGGGGATAGCGGGTGGGCAACTGAGGGTGGGGGATAGGGGGTGGTGGGTGGTGGGGTGATGGTGGTAGGGGAATGGTGGGGGGAGTGGTTGGGCATTGGGTGTTGTGGGGGATGGGGATGGGGTTGGGGAGGGTAGGGGTGGTGGGAGGGTGGGAATTAGGGATGGTAGGGGGCAGTTGAGGGTATTGGGGGAATGGTGGGGGGAATTGGGGGGTGATGGGGGTTTGGGGGTTGGGTGGTGGGGGGTGGTGGGGGAAATGCAGGGATCGGGATGGGGGGTGGCGAGTGGTGTGTGGGTGTGGTGGTAGGGGGGTGGGGTGGGTGGGATGGGTTTGGGAGGGTGGGGGGGGCATGACAGCATATGCAGACACCCGTCTTTTTGGCCCTATTATCCTTGGGCAGCATAATGCGGACACCCGTCTTTTTGGCCCTAATGCCCTCGGACAGCATATGCAGACACCAGTCTTTTAGGGGTTAAACTTGTTTTTGGACTCATTTGGGTGGGTTTAGGACTTGGTTGGGGGGGGGGGAACCCAAGGCTAAAAAACGCATCAATATACTTTAAATGTTAAATGTACCCCGAGATACGATACCCCGCTTAACGATGAGTTTTTACTTAACCAACTGCATCGTTAAACCGGGGTATACCTGTATATACTTGTGTGTGAAGCCACAAACTGTGGATTCCAAGGGCTTGAATGATGAGTGAATGGAAGCATGGCTCAATGAATTCGGCAAACTTGGGCTTTCTGGACATTGCTACTCCTCACCCTGCCGTAGGGTGGGAAAGAAGGTACGGATTATATATATATATAAAACAAGTCCCCGGAGTTGTTTCCCCCCAAACTTCAACCTACAGCTGTTCAAGTCCAACTGTTACAGATATTTTATGAATGGAGGACACCAGTAATCTGGTGTATGGATTATTTTTTTTAATTGTTTTTCCTTCCTCTGTTCAGTTATACAGATATGGAGAGAGATATATATATATATATATATATATATATATATATATATATATATATATATATATATATATATATATATATATATATATATATATATATATATATATATATATATATATATATATATATATATATATATATATATATATATATATATATATATATATATATATATATATATATAGTATATATATATTAATCCGAATCGAAGGGGACCAAGAGTTTTTCAGACTACTGGATTTTTCAGACTTTTGGGAGGGCCCTCTGAAAACATTAGAAATATGTATATGATCATGAAATAAACTATCTATCTATCTATCTATTGCCAGACACCTCAATCCCGTTTGGGGTGGCCACAAACAAATCGCCTCCAAGTCGCCCTGTCCCCCGCCATTTCACTGCCCTGCTCCCAACTCACACCCCCCTCTCTCATATACCTCTCCACCCCATCCCTCCATCTCATCCTCGGCCTCCCCCTCCCTCTTCCCCCCTCCACCTCACTCACATACACTCTCTTCACCAGTCTTTCACACTTAAATGATAAAAAGTTATTGTTTTAATCAAATACATAAAGTGTAGATGAATAGTTGCAGGCAGGTACACCCAAGTCCAAGGGCAAGTCCGAGCCAGATAAGCCTTAGATAAAGCCCAGAAAAATTGGACAAATCCCAGAAAACTTCAAAAAAAGTCCCCCCAAACTGGAAAAATTTCATCTTGAATTCGGAGTATTGGGATTTTAAGATTATTGGTGGCCGGATTAGAGGACTTTCCCTGTATATATACATATACATATATATATATATATATATATATATATATATATTTTTTATGCAAGGCAGAAGGAACCAAAGGCCATGAGCCCGCAGTAACAGTTCCCTCTAAGAGAAAAACAAAATACAATAGAGAGCCTAATTCAAGATCCGATCATTTTGAGATGCCTGGACACAATACGTTTGAAAGACTGGAGATCATAGGCAGCAGGAAATACAGACAGAGGGAGACAGTTCCAGAGCTGACCTGTTGCATAAATGAAAGACTGGGAGTAACGGTTAACTCTTGCATTAGAGAGCTGGACAGAAAAGGGATGAGAGTTTGCTGCCAGGCCCGTCGTAGAGGTGGAGGAATGCAAGCAGACAGTTCAGAGGAGCAGTGACCATTAAAGTAGCGACAGAAAAGAGATATTCATTTTTAAAGGCTCCAACATGCTTGCATGTGTCGGCCTTGGTCACCTAATGGCGGCTCTCCATGCTGCACGATCCATTCCAGCCTCCCTGTTCAGTCCCTTAACCCTGAGGTCACACTTAATGACCTCGTCCCATGTCTTTCTCGGTCTACCCCTCATAACCCCACCTCCAATATTAACACTTCTCACCTTCCTCACCCAATTATCATCTCCCATCCTGTCCACATGTCCAAACCATCTCAATCTACCTCTCCCCATCACAACACCAATACACTCCAACCCATCCTACCTCTCAACTCTTCCATCGAAAACCCAGCCCCTCCAGGCCTTGGACGCAGGGACGCACCGCACATCCACCTAATCATTATCATTTCTGTACGTCTGAGCCGGAGAAAATCTTCCTCCTTCACTGCCCAGGTCTCACTACCATACAGCATTACACTCCTAACACATGCTGCATACAAAGACCCCTTAGCACATAGGTAGAGTCCTCTCAATGTCAGGAGAGGCAAGAGCTCCCTGAACTTCTTCCAACCACTTCTCACCCTAGCCACAGAGCTAGCTCCAGCCCCACCTCCAGCACACAACATGTTTCCCAAATAACAAAAATCTTCCATACAATCAAGAGATTCACCAGCAAGTTCAATCCTTTCACGTCTGACAATCTCCACCTGCTCACCCCGACACGCTATACACATAAAATCAGCATTATCTCACAGTCTACCTCTGATACCACTACATCTCTTATGCACCCATTTATCACACACACCGCACAAGATGGAATTACTTCCCATGCCCTTGTGGCAAACTGCACATGGCCACTCTCCCTTGTCTCTGACAGTACTGTATATATATATATATATATATATATATATATACACAGTCAAGTCATCTATGGTGCGGACTTCTATGGCATGGTTTTCTCTGACACGGCAAGGTGCCAGACCCCCCAAAACGAACCACACGCATAAACTACCTATGGTGCGGGCTCGGCAAGGTTTGAAATGCGTGGGCAAATTCCCCTGACAGCATGTTCCCCTGTTTGTAAACAAAGAAGCTGACAACCACTTCAACTCCATACTACAAATGCTCCAACTGTGGACTTTTTTCTCTCTTACGAGAAGGTTAAACTTCACCAAGTTCATTGTGTTATGTAATGAAACATTAAAGATTCTTTGGGTATTGTGACTAGTTTACAGGTTTGTACGTAAAACTGCTATGAATGGTTAAGTGACGAAGCACCTATCTCTGAGCTAAGATGAAGTATAATGCCTCCCATCAACATCATCACGTTTATAAGAATGATTTTTGTGTTAAATGTGAGTTTTGTTGACACTTGAGCATACAAACTTTATCAAATAAATTTCTTCAATCAGTGCTTGACCAGGCAGCCTCAGCCATCTTTACTGTTTTGGTCGGTTAGCTCATCTGTGTCTACTTGGCCGAGCTTTCTTTCGCTTGATCTGCAGCGCATGGTATTGCCCAAGTAGACACAAGGCTGATCACCCTCCCGTTTTTTGTGCCTATTGTTACGTGTAATACATGCACTGATTGACTGCTTGATTGCATGCGTGTGTAAAGTGGGGAAAAATGGGGAAAAGTGGAGTGAAAAGGGGGACTTTGGGTGATTGTCCAGAACCAAATTCCATTTTTCCCATAGGTTTAGTTATTTATATGGCATGGTTTTCTATGGCACGGGCTCGGTCCAGAACCAATTAGCCGCACCTTAGGCGACTTGACTGTATATATACACACACATAAATCTGTTAGTGAATGAGTGGTTCAACAAATATCACAGACAAAGGTTAAGCCTAAGAGGGCAACTGCATGAAAACAAAATATAATACAGTATTAGCAGCAGTTCTTAACTTTAATCCACTTCTAAAGAGTCTGCACACCACACACATTTTCATTCTGAGCCCTGCATGACACCCATGGATTACCAAAGGTGCAAATGTTACATATAGGTACTGAGATTTTGATGGTAAACAGCAGAGAAACACTGACAAATAGATACATGGACTTAAAGATGAGTTTCACTCTTATAAGGTGAAACCTTAATGAAACTAGATGGCCATCTTCATGCAGTCTGAAACTGTTAGACTTCTATTCACATGATCTCAAAGAAATTTCCTTACTAATGAAAGGTTCTTCAATAATGTAACCATCTCTAGGAACAACACAGAAATCATGATCTTTATTCAAGAATGCTCACAATGCAGCAGATTCACCAACTGTTCTCAAAGGACTATGCTCATGAATGCAACTCAGTTTCAGCCACCAGAACCTAGTCTTCTGCCAAGAGATATATGAGTCAGAGAATGTCCCAGTGTTCTTCAGGATATTCAAGCTTTTTGTTATTATGGATATGGTAACTGTAAATTGTTCCGGCTAAGAACAAATGATTCTGTTCAGCTGAGGTAACCCAGCATTTGAAGGTTTATGAAAGGATATCTATTACAGTATTTTCATTCTTATCAACTCACCCTTGTTGTTTATTCAGACTAACACCAGACGATCTGGTTCATTTAAGATATGATTCTAGCAGTCATTGAGTTCATAGGAAGATTTAATGGACCTATGCTTTGGGGCCATAATCAAGCTAAAAACAGTCATACATCACTGCAGGAGGAAAATCCTGTTCAGTTGCTTCCCTCTGAATGGTCCAACCTTCACATCATCATTTTATTGACCCAAAGAGTTCCATATTCTTTTGCAGCTCCAACACAAAGAAATCCTGGATCAGCTGCTATGGCCAGGAGCTATCAGTCTGCTCAAAATAAAATGTAGCTCTCTCCTTAGCTACTGGTACCACAGCAAAGATGCTCCCTAAATATGTTTTGAAGGCAAATTTCAGGATAAACAGATTAAATGCTCCTATGGGTGCTATGCAGAGCTCTCAGCAGAAGAGACAATTTATTACAAGAACTTCAGATGCAACAGTATTTTCTAGTCACTTTCTGATATACTTTCCTCAAGATTCTGGTGGCATGCAGTTGCATGGAAATATAAATACTAGGCTAATGGTAATACTAATACTGTACAGGCAAAATGAGGAATATGCAGGAAAAGCAGGCAAAACATGGGTAACTGGGCTTGGAGTGGAAGGGACAAGTGTAGGTCACATCTCATAGTGTGTTACAGCATTCCAGTGCAAAAGTGTCAACAACTGTGTTTCTTCTTGCACAGCTTATTGGGGAAAAAAAAAATACAGCGACTGGTTCCTGCCCTACCTCGGCCAATGTGAAAATTGATGAGCTTATCTGCATCACGAGTGGCCAAGAGGTACGGCACGCACGCTTCGTTATCATCACTCAAAAGCTGCTCGGCATGCCTTAGGTTTCAGGGTTCAAGGAGGGAAGAGGTTAAGGTTCAACAAGAAGGAAAAAGATTAGCAGGATCCACAAAGATACAAGAGAAAAAGTAGAGAAGGGATGAGGTGACACTGAAAGCATGTACAAATACAGTACAGTATAAGAAAAACTCGTAGAGGGTAAATATACAGAAAAAACATTATCATTTTACAGCTAAGCTACTGTAGGATGGCTGAAAAAGATATATTTCATAAAAGCAGCACACAAATACCAGTGACAGTCACAACAGTAAAAACATACAACTCTTAAAGACATGTCAAAATCCTACTATACTTTTGCTTTCACAGTAAATATCTTAAAACAAGCAACAGAAAACATACCAGTAAGTACTACCAATGACCTTTACAGTAGAGTTATATAATAGTGCAAATGTTTATTATACATTTGAAACTCTCTCACATTACACCTATCATTACAATAACCCTCTTTATAACGAACTTTATCAAATTTCAGTATTAACAAACTCTTTACACCAATAAAACACTCCCCTCAAGTACTGGAAAAGGTTTGGTATATACAACAGATGCAACTGATCAAGTGACTGGATGACCTAATGATGGCAAGTTACTGTAAGCAGATATGTAGATGATGAAAGTGGATAATGTCAGTAGTGTATAAATCAATATAACAGACTCAGTGGTTTACTGCTGATATGAAACTTGATAGTATTCAAAAGATACTGTACTGTACAGTTGTGTAATGTACTGTGTATATACTGTACTGTACTGTAATTATAAATTTAAGAATGTATCAAATGGACAGTGAACAGGATAGCCAGACATCAAAAGGAAAATTTTAAATATTATTGTTATTTTCCTGTACTGTAATTTATTACATTTACTGACATAAAATCTTTAATGACTAACAATATACTGTATATTTTGGCAGATTGTGCAAGGCCTGAATTATATACATAAAAAAGATATCTTACAGATCATATATAAACATAATGATGTGCAAAATTTCTTACAAATTTCTCTACTGACATGGGTCACTGATGGAATATGGGGCCATCAATCTAGAAGAAGCAAGTGCAGTGTTTATACAGTAAATAATATTTTTCACTACATAAATAGTGTATCACATACAAATACTATCCTATCAAATTCACTATCCTTATGGTCTGAATCTGAGAGCTCTATTTTGTTTATACAGAATTGTCATGGGCGATGAGGTCTCACAGTCCAAACCTAGTGCTTCCCTTTCATCACCAGTGTCCTACAACATATCATCCTCCAAAACATCCACTGAAACAGAGGTACCAGTACTCTGTGCCATGCTTTTAAAGATTTTATTACACATCATATCTTTGCTCCCTGTATAACAGGTGATCAATGAGAGTTCAAAAATTACTGTAGTGTATTGTTGCATTACTGCAAACAAGGTACTGTATATGGAAGAATGATCAAATTATCTATGTATCTATAGCAAAATGCCTTAATCCTGTAAAGGGTGGCCACAAATGAACTGCCTCTTTGTCAGAGAGAAGTTAAGGAGAATATCAGAAGACCTGGTAAGGGACAAACAGAGTCCTTAGGAGTGCTAGGGGATAGACTGATCACATACAGTACAGCAGACTGCAGAATAATTGGAGACAAGAACTGTAAGATATTTAGGGCATTTATGTACCTGGAAAAAGTATACAAAGTCAACAGAGAGAGGTTATGGAAGGTCTTATATATATATATGGCCTGAAAGGAATGCTGCTGAATGTTATTAAAAGGTCTCCCTTTTTATTTTTTATTTATAAATGGTAGTGAAGCCTCCGTAAGGGTAGGTGGGCATCAGTGCTGGAGTCAAACAAAGTTGTGTGATGTCCCCAAGGGGTCTGGTACCCCTATTTTTGTCCTGGTTTGCTAGTTATCAGATGGACTCAAGCTGCATGATGATGTGAAATGTGTAGGTGTGGATGGTTATGCCTAAGACACGTAGTCAGGATTTCAGAGGCTTGAATGCTGAGTGAATAAGAGTGGCCCATTTAACATGGTATGTTGTGACAGTTTTCCCTTTATTACTTTTTTCTTGCTCTCTGGATCCTACCTCTCCCCATCACTGGGTAGGGCAAGAGGTCAGGATGATGATGGTGATTTTACTTTCACTTTCTCCCTTGCTTTGATCATGAAATTACATAGCACATCATGTGACACATCATCTAAGTCAAGGCTGACTGGCAGTTGTGACATCTTTGTATATAAACCTAAAGTGACCTACTTTATCATATCATTACCACTGCCAACAATAGGCAACATATGGTATTTACCTTATTATCAGTATATGCCCCTCTGATTACACAATTCCAAATATTTACTAATAATAACTGAACATTCAAAGTACAGTAATATAATTTAATGAATTAACTTACTACTGTTTGGTGTTTTGGTGGTCACTGGTTTCAAGTTCATTACATGTAATGTGATTGTTTGGGGAGTTGTCTTGTCTTATATGGTACCACAATGAGAACTAAAACCATGAAATTTTGACTGAAATTTGGGCTTTGTTGTATCTGAAGGCCACCTAATCTGCCATAATATACAACAGTATTCACAGATCCATGCATTAAGCATACAATATTGATATGTAAAATACTGCTTTGGGTCCAGATAAAATTAAAACAATATGTGAATAAGAACTCACTATTTCCCCCCATTAGTTCGTTATACAGAAGGGTACTATATCATTATGCATTAATGTTCTTCAATACTTGATACATCTCAGATTTACATTACTGCATGCAACCCTGAAAAAAAGTTGTTCAGTGCTGCACCACTGTAAGTTAAGTCTGTACAGTATTAACAAACTTTGTTAACTTCTGATGTTTATTATGTAACTTGCTATGCAGTTACATACCATGAATTTAATATAGTTATCGTGATCAGGAAGCATTAGGTAGGAGCTTACAATTCTTAACATGGCACAATATGTATCAAACCCTTTCAGCCTAAAGGGTTTCCCCTGAGTTAAAGGGGAAAAAAAAAAAAGTCTGGTGTCTGTCAGAAAGAAATGAATAAAGCATTAGGCTGAATGGTTTCAAGGCAACTCAATCTAACCTCTTCAACCTGAGGGTTCTAAACTGAACTAGACTGCCTGCCATGAGCCACAAAAAACAAATAAAGACAAACTAATATGTTTCAAGCATAAAAATTCCCTCAATGACATTAGTTACTGTACAGTAATTCAGACTACAATGGTCCCATACCTAGACATAGTGTACAAACATTTTATGAAAATGAGTGAAGCATTAGGAGCTGATTTTTCTGTCAGCAATGATCAGATGACATCATGGAAACAATTCCATGATGTACCATTATCTTGACAATAATATGTCATGGAAACTTCTAAGCTATATGTGCTCTCACGATACAGATCGTGGATTTATCATAACAGACCCATGACAGTGATACCATTAAGCCATTTGGGATTATATACACATACACCCACTCTACCAATATTTTACCTTTAAGCCTGGCAAGCAGGTACATTCAGTCTAATCTTTTTACCTTTAATCCTGACAAACAAGTATGCGCATTCTATTTTTTTTTATCCTTAGGCCCAACAACCAAGTACAGTATACTGTATTCCACATTGACTAAATTACAGTTGAAACTTTGAGAGTTCTGACTTTACTTCACATCATGCAGTTTCCATTATTAAATTAGTTATCATTTATAAAGGCTCCAACTTGCTTGCACATGTCAGCACTGGTCACCTAATGGTGATTTGCCATGTTGCTTGATTTCTGGAAGTCTCCCGATTCAGTCCCTAATCCCTGGGGTCACACTCCATAACCTTGTCCCAAGTCATTTTCAGGCTGCCTCCCGCAACCTACCCTTGATATTTACATTTCTCAACTTCTGCATCCAACTGTCATCTCCCATCCTCCTAACATGTCCAAACCATCTCAATTTAGC
Source organism: Coenobita brevimanus (assembly GCF_032717465.1). NCBI lineage: Eukaryota > Metazoa > Arthropoda > Malacostraca > Decapoda > Coenobitidae > Coenobita > Coenobita brevimanus. Next base: position 28,354,416 of record NC_137049.1, on the reverse strand, counting down.
CCTCCTCATCACAACACCAATACATTTTAAGTCCCATCCTTACTCTCAACTCTTAAATCACAGCCCTTGCCCCCTCAGGCCTTGCACTCAAGGGCACACTACTCATCCATCTAATCATTGTCATTTTTGTTAGTTTGAATCTATGAATATCCTCTTCCTATACTGCCCAAGTCTCACTACCATACAGCATTACACTCCAAACAGATGGCACAAACAAAGATCCCTTACACAGACGGCAAGCCTTCTCCACGTTAGGAGAGGTAACAGCTCCCTGAACTTCCTTCAACCACTCATTACCCTAGCCCAACCTCCACCATATAACATATCCCCCAAATAACAAAACTCCTCCACACACTCGAGAGACTCCAGCAATATCAAGCCTTTCACACCTGACAATCTCCACACACATGAAATCAGCATTAGTTCTCCACCTACCTCTAAAACCACATCTCTTATCCATTCACTTATCACAAACACTGTACAAGATGGAGTTAAATCCCACAACCTTGTGGCAAACTGCACATGGCTATATTCCATCTGGTTTGACAATACTGTACCACCACAAGCCCTAGATATCATCACTTACTTTATCCGGATTTACTCTCAAACCCTTGTACCCCATTCCATCTCCCCACTTCCTAAATCTTTCCTCCACTTCCCTTTAATACTATGCAGTTAACACCAAGTCATCAGCATGGAACATCTCCCATGGGAGTCCATTTCTAAAGTCACATGAGACAGCTTCAAGCACCATGACAGGCAACAAGACTGACCCCTGATGCATGCCAATATTCATGGAAAACTTGTAACTCAAATCTCCATCCACTCTTAACTGGATGTGAGCACCCACATTCATAGCCATGACTACTCAAACCAGACATTCCTCAATCCCAAGCTTTCTAGTTGCCCAATTCACCAACTCCTTAGGGACTCTGCCAAAAGCCTTCTTCAGATCAACAAAAACAAAGTACAGCATCCTTTTCATTCCAATATATTTTCCCTGAAACTGTCGGACAATGAATATGGCATAAATGGTCCCTATGCCTGGCATAAGCCCATACTGCATCTCACCCGTATTCACTCTCTCCCTTATCATATCTTCTTGACTCTCTCCATTACAATCATTATCTGGTCCAAAAGTTTCACGCCTCTACAATATTCTGCTTCAAGGGCATCACCCTTACCCTTATAAACATTTACAGTTACACTCTTTAGCCAGTCATCTGGGACAACACACTCATATAATTGAATTTATCATATCTGTAACTAAACCCACTCCCATATCTCCTGAAGCTTTCAGTATTTTGGCAGCCAACTCAGACACACCTGCCACCTTCCCCAACCACATCCTGCCTATTGCCCTGCTCACAACAGCAGCATCAATCAAAAGCCGAGGGCCAAACACTGGATCTCCTGACTTCAAACCTTCCCTGTTCCAGTCAAACTCCTCATTCAGCAGACAGTTATAATGCTCTCTCCAGGCATCTTTAATATTCTCAATGTCCACCACTATCTTTCTTCATCACTCTTCACACACTGCTCATCACTCTTCACACACTGTTCCCCTATGATATCTCTGTTTTCCCTCTTCATTTGATTTGCCACCTTAATCACCACATTCTTTCGGCACTACAGTTTTAGGTTATCCAGTAAAAGTCTCTGAGACTCACATTTTGCCCTGTATACCTCTTTTTTAGCCCTATGCTTGGCAGCCAAGTACACCTCTCAGTTACCATCTCTTTTCCTTTCTCAGGAAAAGTCTTCTTTTCCCCTAATTGCCACCTCTACTCCCTCATCCCACCACAATGTTACTTTATGTCTTGGAGGGCCCCTTGTCCACCCACACACTGAATCAATAACTCTAAAGAGATTGTTCTTAAGAGCTTTGTACTGTTTATTAACACTTCTTTCAACGGTTCCATATTTAGCCACCACTCTATTAAATTTGCTACCGGAAGCATCCCTTACTGATTGGTTTTTCAAATTTCATATTTTTCTCCTGGGTGCATAGATCCTCTTCTTCACCACCCACTCTTTCAGCACCATGTCACACATGTTATTTGTGCTGCTGCACACACTCTTTGCTCCCTATAACACTAACATCCTTCATCAACCTCCTATCAGTCCTCCTGACCATGAAATAGTCAACATGGCTACTATTACCCCCAAGCTCATATGCAATCAGCCAACTCTCTCATTTCCTAAAATCCATGTTGCACTCAATCATGTCCACTGCCTCCCTAAACATGAGCATCCTTTTCCTGTCTGCTTTTCTTGTACCAAATGCGCATCCTCCATGCATCCCTTCATTTCCTCAAGTGGCTTCACCCACATGATCATTCAAATCCCCATCCACAACTACAATCTCAACATCCCCCATACCACAAACCACATGTATCCCACAGTCATCCCAGAATCTATCTCTGTCTTAATCATCCATGCCAACCTGTGAAGCATAAGCCAAAGTAACTGAAAGCATGAGTTTACGAAACAATATTTTCACTGCATAATCCTTTCATTTACTCCCATTACATTCATGACCCATTACACCAATTTCTCCTCAACCAGCACACCCACAGTACCATGTTCATCTATGCTTCCCTGCCAAAATAGCTCATACCTACAATCCCTCCCAGCAATCATCCCAGCTGGCCCTCCTCTCCCGTACACACCTAATATCCATCTCCCTCCTAATCAGTCTCCACCACTTCCCTCACTCTACCCCTCAAACTAACTACATTTTGCAATGCCACTCTGAACCCCTTAGGTGATTTGAAATCCAAAGGCTGGCTTTTAATGTTTTTGCTTTTTATTTTTGCCATGCTGGGTAAATGAAGGGGAAGATGGACCACAGGTCCCACCCACCTGCACAGTCCCAAGTCCAGGTAAGGGACTTGGGACCAATAGCCCACCAGCCATGGTAAGTGGCTGTGGCAATGGCCTTGGGGCAACTGCCAGGACAGCTACAAGGAAGCCCTCCAAGCATACCTTGGCACTGTAACTGCCCTGGCATTATGCACCCACTAACAGGGCAGCCCCCTGGGATGCTACTCCCAGGTTTGGACCCCTCTCCTCTCTACAGGGCAGAAGCAGCAGTCTCGGAACCACAATGTCCTGGATCCTTTAGCGCAGATCTGAGCCCCATCCCATCCCAGTCCCAAAACTGTGCTGTAACCTGAACCCACTTTCTATCATACAGATGCTGATGATAAGCGATATTTCCTCTTGTGATATACAAATATATTTTCCATTTTTTAAATTTTGTGCAAACAACAAAAAAAAGAGAAAAAATTATATATAAAAAGGAATAGCTAATATAAATTTAAGAGTATCTTATTCTGGCCAATAACTGACACTTTTTTGGAACTGGCAGTAAACTTAAATATGACCCCAAAGGGTGAAGCAAATGTCTAAAATTTTCCAGAACATGAAAGCAACGTATGGGCTGTAAGTGAAACTTAATAATGTCATAATTTCAGACATTTTAAATCCACCATTCCTTCTTTCTTCCTATTCTGAGATGGTTTCATTCTTTTTGAATGATACAGGTAGCTATACAGTTCCTGGGACATGAGACTAGTCAACCCACATCTCTGGACACTTAGAATGGATGAAAATGAAAAAAGATAACTGAAGTCGATATCATTTTATAGGATATCATTTCAATATATATATATATATATATATATATATATATATATATATATATAAAGTATATATATATATATCTATCTATCTATCTATCTATCTATATATCTATCTATCTATCTATATATATATATATATATATATATATACAGAATATATATTGTTGTGGCTCCAGGCTCACATGAACATGTGCCCCTTCTCCTGCAGTCCACCATCTTCCTACCAGGGACAGAAAGGCATTTGTATAACTGGGCAGCAGAGACAACCAGTTATGTAAGTGCCACCACACAAACCTGTCCCTCTCCAGCACAAAGTTATATATACTGTAAACAGTACTGTATTGTATTAGATGTTATGCAGATACCATAAAAAAAGTATTAGCCTACTCAAGAACATAATTAGACTGAACAGACCAGAAGATACCAAATCACTGGGATAAGGTATATTTCAAAATATAGAAAAGTATGAAAAGCAACTTAAAAAAAAAAAAATTACACATTAAGAATACATTAGGAGTGAATGGTTATGTGAAACACAGTGGTATAAAGGAGAGTCAAACTGAGTAAAATCAAGTAAGGAGACAGTCTATGTTAGAGGTTACAAGTGAGTGAAAAAGAATACCAATATTTCATACCTGACAAAAATCTAGTTTTAAAACATCAACAGTACCTGGTCATGAGCTTCCGCCAATAGTCAACTGAAACAGCAGGAGCAAGGGCAAGAGCATGGTCCCACTGGTGCAACCGTGTCATAAGTTCACAGTACTGCTGTAGCGCTCCACACTGCAGATACCACTCACCCACAGCACCTCCCTCACTCACACCTGCACTAGAATACTTGCGCCCACCCAAGCCTTGGCTCCCAACCATTTCTTGTTCTGCTGCTGCTGCCTAAGAATAAAATTAAGTTTTAACATTTCTTACCATGGTGGTTTCATGAAGTCTATAAATCAATGTGATAAATTCTTAATTACTGCCCATCACAATCTAACTGTTACTGACACACCAAAATACCTAATGAGCAACTGACTTTGATACGTGAGGATTAATATAGAATGTTTCATGGCTTTTTGGCCAGGACCAAAAGATTTTTTCTGCACACAGAATGTGCAGAAGATACTAATCACATTACTAGAGATTAACTGTTACCATGGCTACACAGCTAAGATTAACTGTTACCATGGCTACAGAGCTAATTATTATTCAAAAGGATACTGCTGTATATCCTGAACTTTTCACACTGTCATCTCCTGTGCAAAGCATGAACATCATTTTACACTAGATTAGCAAAGCAATGGAAATGTTAAGATTTTTAGCATCTATAATATACAAACCAGTGAGCACTTGATGAGGTGTGAGTGATGCATGATGGACCGCATGTAATTAGGGGAGAGAAGGGAGATATCCGTGTGGCCCTGTAGTACATAAACGAGATCCCAAATATTTCGCACACGCACATCTCCCTGTTGAGTATGAACTGAGTATGAGAAAGCTTCTAAGATAATCTATGCATGCTATTATAATGGTCACTGCTACTATTCATTTACAGTTTGATACAAGCAAACCCTAATTTATGATATCCCGGAATAGTGATGGGGGTAGAAATAACACCCTACCCTGCCTATTGTAGGCCTACCCCTGGTTTTGTGATGGGTTCTGATTTTTATTTACTGATTTTGATGATATTGAGACCAAAATTTTGAGTGTAGGTTGATTTGTGAACTGTATTTAGACTCAGATTAATGTGTTTCAGTCATAGGTGGAGAGAACACTGTCATTTGGGGTACGGATTCTCGCTCATCAGACGAGGTACAAAACAGTGTGGACAACTAAGCGACTCAACAAGGAATATTTCATGTTTGACTACTGAACTGTCATCTAACCTAACATGGAATACATAATAATAATTTTAAATAAACATTAATCATTATGAAAACCTTATAGAGTAAATATTTCATGCACTGAGGAAAACTATGATGCCAATAAATCATGTGTTTACATTCGGGCTGTTCAAGGAAAAACCTTTTGAAAATACAGAGGAATTTCTAAATAAATGTCAAAAAGTAAAAGAGAGGAAAATAGAGAAGCTCAGCATCCAGAACAGTAGCTAAAACGACACAAAGAGGGACCTTTGAACAGGCTATCCTGATCGCATCATAGATCGATAAATCATGTGTTTACATTCGGGCTGTTCAAGGAAAAATGCTTTGAAAATACAAAGGAATTTCCAAATAAATGTTAGAATATAGGTGAGAAGAAAATAAAGGAGTTCAGCAACCAGAACAGTACCATTCATCATCATCATTGCCAGACGCCATGTATCCCAGACGGGGTGACCAATGGCTTAGAGTTAATTGTTTTACAGGGAGAGGCACTAATCCTCCACCAACCCCACTTGACACGTAGGGATGCCAACAGCATCTGGTGTTCCCAAGCGGTCACCCATCCAAGTACTAACCAGACCCAACGTTGCTTAACCAAAAATGACATAAAGAGGGGCCATTAAAATGGTTATCTCGTTTGCATCATTGATCGCATTTCCTGTCAAGAGAAATCCCTGTCAAAACATAAACAATTCTCAATCACAACAGTTTGCATCTTGGACGATTCTGTGTCATTCATACATAATTATTTTGCATAACAGATGTCTATTTAATTGCTGTGGGACTGTCTGATGGTGGGATTGTATACAATGCTGCTGCTTCTTCCCTATCGACTTTGAATACGAGTTGGAGATTGCATGCTCCAGTGACCCTGACTGGGTACAAGTGAGACAGGCACTGGTTTTAGCTTTAGGTTAGCTTCTTTTACAGCTGTTAGGCCATTTAGATTGGCTTTAAACTTTTTTTTGGACTCATTTGGGTGGGTATAGGACTTGGCTGGGGGTGAACCAAAGGCTCAAAAACGCATCCCTATACTTTACACGTTAAATTGACCCCAATATATGATACCCCAACTAGTGATGGGTTTTTACTTAACCAACTGCATCGCTGAAACTGGGGTTTGCCTGTGTATATATATATCTATATCTATCTATCTATCTATCTATATATATGACAGAGTTGTAGAAAGATTACAGAAAAGAGAGGGATGGGTGGACAGTATCTATCTAGATTTCAAGAAAGAATTTGACGGAGTACTGCATAAAAGACTTTTATGGAAACTGTACCATCAAGGAGGAATCCAAGGCATCCTGTACTGTTGGATGCAGGATTTTCTCAAAGAGAAATGAGAACAGAACTATGGGGAAACTACTCATCATGCAGGGAAGTGACCTACAGTGTTCCACAGGGCTCAGTGCTGGCACCAATTATGTTTTTACTATACAGTATATAAATGACATAGGTAGTAACACTGGAAATGGAAGTTATCTAAATATGTTTGCTGACAATGCAAAAATACAAAGGAGAATTACTAACACAGATTCTTGCAGAGAGCTACAAGAAGAATTAAACTTTATGGATGGAGCAATAAATGGCAAATGGAATTCAATGTGGACAAATGTCACGTAATTACATTTGGTAAAAGTTGAAAAAGACCAGACTGGGATTATAAGTTAGGAAATTCAACCCTACATATATCAGAAAAAGACAAGGACCTAGGAGTGATTATTATCAATCACACACTATCTCCGGCTAACCACATCAGCGAGAAGGTATGGAACATGTATACACTGCCTGCTAATAAGAGAAAAGCATTCACATACATAAATGAAAACATGCTGAGAAAGACAATAACATCATTCATCATACCAACCCTGGAGCATGCATCAGTAGCCTGGAACCCTCATCTCAAAAAACACAAAGATAAGATTGAAAATGTACAAAGGGCCGTTACAAGATGGGTACCAAGCTTAAGGGATCTAAGCTACGAAGAAAGACTAGAAAAAGTGAATCTACTAACACTACAGGAGAGAAGAAAAAGAGAAGACATGAACATGCTATATAAGTGCATTTCAGAGAAAGAGAAAAGACATAAATGAGTAGCTATATAACCTATGGGGAAGCATCGGCAAGAGGACGCTGCAAAAAACTACGTAAAAAGAGGGGTGATAAAAATGTAAGGAAATTCAGTTTCCCAAATACAGCAACTGATCAGTGGAATGCACTACTGATGAAATAATGTGTGCCGAAGCAATTCAACAACTTAAGGATACGTATGATAAAAAATGGTTTAATATACGGGACGGTATGAGCCTGACTCATTCCTGTTAAGATACAATTAGATAAGAACACGCGCTGCATGCACGCATGCACGCACGCATGTGTACACACACACACACACACACACATACACACTGAAAACAGAGATGCAGTGAATACCCACACAGAAGAGATCTGCAAAGAGCTTGAGTCTCTTGGTCATGGCATGAGCAGGGTCTGTTCGTGTAAGGGCTGCCTGGAGGTGCTCTGCTCGAAGACCACAAAGCTGCAGTCCACCACTGAAGGTTCGTCGTTCCCCTGGAGTGATTCAGGTCAAAATTATCAATACATGGTGGAAGCTGATTATATAAACTTAAGTAAATGTAAACTGTAAACTCTGGATTATATGTGCTGTGGGAATGGGTGCAAAGAAGAAATTCCCATTCAATAAATGAGATATTGACTAGGTTGGAGATACAGGTATTCTCTACCTCTCCCTCTCTCTCTCTCTCTCTCTCCTTATCTTTGTAGGAGCTTCCAGTAGCCATTGTATTGATCACAATTTTTTTTTTATTTAGCAAACCAGTGCCGTTCTAAGAGATTTCAATGTTCACCACCACCTTTGGCTCTCCTCTCCTTTCACTGATGCACCTGGTGAACAAGTCTACATCTTTTCTATCCTTAATGAAGTAGTGCAGCTTGTTCAGCACCCTACCCATATCCCTGACCACCTTGGAGTTCCAACATACTTGACCTCTTCCTTGCAACTAATCCTTCTGCTTATGATGTTAATCTTTCTTCTCCGTTGGGCTCCTACGATCACAACCTTATTACCTTAACCTGTCCTATCGCTCCAGTATGGCCTGTGGACCCACCAAAGAAACATCGGTTGTGGCACTTTGTAACTGCTGATTGGGAGGCCCTCAGGTGGTACTTCTTTGTTTTTCCCTGGAATGATTATTACTTCCATGGCCGGGAGCAATCTGAGCGTGCCTTGTGCATTATGGAGGTATTCTCTCAGGCACGGGAGCATACATTCCTTTCTCATATCCTCTGACTAATGCAATAAGGCCTTGGTTTAATTACACTTGTTCTAATGCTGTTCACAACAAAGAAAGGGCCTATAAAAGGTACAGGAGCCAATCCACCCATGAATCACATCTTTTTTATGTTTCTGCCCGGAATCATGATAAAGTTTGTTCTTCGCTCTGCTAAAAATACAGTAATTTCATTCGTACTAAATGCTCTCAACTCTCCAACTCAAATTCTTCTCACTCCTTCTGGCACCTTGCCAAAAACCTTTCTAACAACTTTACCTCATCATCCTTCCCTCCTCTTTTCTACTCTGATGGCTCTGTAATAATTTCATCTACTGACAAAGCAGATCTCTTCGCTCAGAGTTTCTCCTCCAATTCCACCTCAATTCCAGCTCAATCCTGCATCATCCTTAAACATAAATGGAGTTTCATTCTCGCAGGATTTATCTTGGAAAGATCATATTACAACTCCTGTACAATCTGCTTTCAAGAGATTATGTGTGCTAAGCCAACTCCATACCTTCTTTACCCCTGTACAGCTGTTGACTTTATACATGGGTTTTAGTCGCCCCTGTGTAGAGTACAACTCTCATGTGTCAGGAGGCTCCCCACATACAGCTCTTCTCAACAAGGTAGAGTCAAAGGTTTTCTGTCTCATTAACACTCCTCCTCTCACTGACTCCCTTCAACCTGTCTCTTCTCTGCATTGTTGCATCTTTATCTCTTTTCTATTGCTATTTCAATGGTAACTGCTCCTCAGAACTGTCTGCTTGCATCCCTCCAACTCTATGACGGGTGCATAGCACCCGCCTAGCAACAAACTCTCATCTCTTTTCTGTCCAACTCTCTAATGAAAGAGTTAACCATTACTCCCAGCCCTTCATTTATGCAACCGCTCAACTCTGGAACTGTCTCCCTCTGTCTGTATTTCCTACTTCGTATGATCTCCAGTCTTTCAAACGCAGCGTGTCCGGGCATCTCGAAATGAACGGACCTTGAATTTGGCTCTCTGTTGTACTGTTTTCATCTTTTTCTTGGAAGGAACAGTTTGCAGGCTCCTGGCCATTGATTCCTTCTTCCTTGCATTAAAAAAAAAAAAAAAGTGCCATTTCCTTGAAATATTTAAAATCAAATAGCACAGAAACAGTAAAATGACTTTTGTCCAGAAACTAAAAGCAACTTGTTGTAGACATAGAAAAGCAGTGTATTGACTTCAAAGGAGTATATGCCAAAATCCACCATGACAGCAACTGCTTCTTTTGTGAGAATGAGGGAAAGTGTATGAAAAAGGTATGAGAGATAAAACAGATGCTAAAAACCCAGAATAAGAAATCAGGAGGCTCAGGATGGAAGATGCTGAAGATCAGAAGGTGGTTGACAAACTAAAGGATGAAATCAGGAGTCTGAAGACTGTAAACTGGACCTTTAAAAAGGTCAGATCCCCACCCACCTCTATAGTGGGAGGCAAGGCAACAAGTTTTCAACACGATACCAGTATCAATGACGGCATGGTACTAGGTTTAGATGAAGAAGATACTGGCTTTGAAGACTGGAAAACAGTAGGCAGAAGGTAGCACACCAAGCTCATGAAACTCAGTCATGGACTGAGTGTCTTAAAACTGATTCAGTGCCCCCACACTGCTAGTAAATGAATCTGCCCCAACCCAGACATCACTGGTGAAGGGAGAAAATCTGAATGACCAAGTGCAAAATGAAAAACGCTAAAAGCTCAGATGCAACAAGGAGTGAAGGCTAAGAAAGATGACAAATTAAACATGAGTAGATTCTGTCTGGTGGATGTCAAAGAAACCCAATCATTTCTGATTGGTGATCCTCAGGTTTGAGGACAGGAATCTCACTCTGGAAAATTCTGCAGGGGTAGCAGGAAGGTCAGAACCTTTCCGAGTGCTAAGACACAGGAAACTGTTAAAGAAGTATAGAAAATCTGAGTAAACAAAAAGGGAACTGCAATACTTGCCCAGGTTAGTGGCAACAGCCTCTTCTTCAGGAACAACAAGGCTGGTGCTACACAGAAGATTACAGATGATGCAATGCTTCTAGCTGATGAGATACAGCCCACGACAGACTGAAGCATGATAACTGTCATTTTGCCAAGGGTGTCTGCTGGTAATTATGCAATCAGTGAAGCAATAAGCATAAATTCCAGGCTAGCTAACTTGTACACCAGGAGAAGGGTGAAATTTGTTGACCCATTTAACAAGTTCTATGGGCAACAAAAATATTAGCTTCATAATAGTGTACATTTAAGTAAGGCTCACTTTGGCAACTTCCTCAATTAGCTCTCTTTGACTTGTTGACATCAAGCCATGATGTGGTGGCAAGTAGTCCAACAGAGATGCAGCAGACATCAACAGATTTCCGTCCAAATGAAAGAAACGGCCTCAGGAAGATACAATTCCTTTCTCGGAAAATACTAGAGGCTCTCCACCATAGTTAAAAGACTCCCGAAGAGATAGAGAAGTGGCTCTCTATCGTGGGAGGACTATGCCTCACTGAAAAATTCTATCTTATGACAGCTGGCAGACTCTGACACCCAGCAAAGCAATTATGCTCCTCAAGTTGGGGAACCACATTTACTGAAAGCTTCCTCTGATGGCAAGCAAGAAACTGGCACAAGAGAGAAAGAAGTATCTCCAGATACACCAGTGCCTCCAAGAAATGGGGACAGATAAGGGGTTCCAAGAAAAGACTGGAGTCCCTTCAGATAGTTTTCTTCGATGATAGTTCAGTTAAAAACAAATTGTGTGAACTCAGGCACTCATGGCTATAGAACATTTCGTTGTTGTGGCTATTAAAGGCATGGATTCATAGTGAGTGTAGAGATTTTGTATAAGAGTTGAAATTTTTAGTTTCATAAAGACCATATTACACAAGTAGAGGGCAGGAATTTAATGTATGTCATTGATAACTTATATCCTGTCAACTGTAAAATTAGGTCAGACCACAAAATGTTTGGTGTGGACCTTCATCTGACCAACACTATACATACAAGTGAGTTCTTGCAAAGAGTCCTCCACATCAGCTCAATGACAAGGATGATGATAATGTACAAAACTCTGAGCAGCTAGTTAGTGTTAAAACTTCTGTAATTCTTGGTGACTTCAACTGTCATGTAAACTGGGATGACAGAACAGCAGATGCTGAAGGTAGGCATCTTGTAGACTTTGCTGATGAAAATTTTTTGTCCCAGTGGGTAAACATACCAACTAGAGACAACAGCATCGTGGATTCTGAGTCCACTATGAAAGTTGAAAGTGCTACCAACTTGTCTGCTGGTGAATCACTGGGAGGTAGTGACCACAACCTGATCAGGTTCTCTCTAAGTATCTATAGTGAAAGATCATCTGGACCTTGTAAAAGAAAACTGGATTCTGCAGGTTTTACAGAGAGTTTCATTAGTGATGAACTAGAGGTCAGTAATGTAAATGCAATGTATAAATCATTTTGAGAGCAATTTTCAGAACAACAGGCGGCATTCATACCCTCTAGGTCCACAAAGTCAAGATCAGTGCAACCAAAATGGTTTAATAATGAAATAGCCACTCCAACAAGAAAGAGAAAGGCAGCATATAAGAGGCTCATAAACAACCAGGACCAGAATGATTTGGACTCCTTCAAGACTGTATGTAGGAGAGTAAAATCTCTGATAAAGTTGGCTAAAAAAAAAATTAAGAAATTGTGGTGACCCTAAAGAGTTCTTCAGCTATGTAAACAGTAGGAAACCTTTCAAAGTAGTACTGGACCATTTAAGGATTAATCAAGTGTAATACAAATATCAGACTTAGGAAAGACATAAACAGACTTAAAAAGAGTTCAAGCTAGAGCAACAAAACTTATTCCATACATCACGATACCAAATCATCAGGATCACCAAAGGGCTCTGTGACCGTTTTCGTAAGAAACTCGTAGACCATGATGTCAGCTCATTGAAGTGTTTAAAATACTGAATGAGTTTGACAGTCCTGATCACAGAAAGCTGTTTAGTCTCAACACACTCATCATGCAGCCATAATTGGAAGCTAGGGCTGAAAGATTTAACACCAGCATATGTGAAAACTTTTCAACATACAAGATCTGCTCCATCTGGAACGGACTCCCCATGGATGTTGTTAACAGTATTACAATTCAGCAGTTTAAGAGAAACCTCAATAGGATCTTACGCATACTAGAATCACTGCAAATTGGATATGCATTCAAATACAAAATATTTCCTCAACATGGACCAAAAGGTCATTGAGATCATAACTTTTCCTTGAAATTCCTTGTAACTCTCTCTCTCTCTCTCTCTCTCTCTCATACACACATGCAATAACTCTATGAACACTGCCATCTATACTCCACCCACTGATGCCATCACAGGAACATAAAAGGTAACCAAGAGACCTCCTCAGTGGACATCAATCTGAGCCAAACTCAGCATGCCAACTACCACAGACCCTAGTTTTGCATTCTTTTTTTCTTTTGAACAGAACATATTTATCAATGCACAATCATCCTCTACTCCAACATGTTTTACATGGTGACCAACACATACTGTACGGAAAATGGATGACTGACATTCAGTTCTTTCCCAATGATATTCAATATACAGTACCCGCCTCTGATGGATCCGAGGAGTGATTAAGGGCTTTGAGGCTTAGCTTCAGCCCCCAAGGCATTAGGGGTGAGTTAAAACTCAACTTATTGGTATGCTGAAATTTCACTTACTGGCCACTTATTAACATTATATTCTTGTTTATTCACTACTTCTTATGCCTAAGGATAATCAGTGTGCTTTAATGCATACACAGTACATTTTTCATATGGGCCCAAGGAGGGATTTCGGAAAAATGGGGGCACCCATCATCCACTCACTCAATGTTAAGATGCCTTAGGGTCTCTATACTGAATGACAAGCCTAATGGTGTCCTGTTCCCAGGAAACCATTTACAGTACTATGCTCAGTGGTAACCATATAACTGGGGTCTTTGGCTGGGTTAGTGTCCCCCAGATTCCCCTATCTAAAATCACTTAATCATGGCAAATGTTTCAGACAGCCTCGGAGGGCCCGATACCTGTCCAGGGCCCCAACCAAATGGGTAGATTCACATGGCCATGTGGAATGTGAGCGGAGTGAATGAGGAGAGCAAGAGGGTGAAGGTGGTTGAATGTATTCATGAGTGTGAGATATGCCGTGATGGAACTGTGTGAAATAAAGATGAAAGGATGTGAAGTGGACTGGGAGGGTGTGATATGTGTAAGACCGGACATGAATGGGCGAGGAACTTGAATGGAAGGAGTTGCTCTGTTGATGAATGAGGTGTAGCAGAGTGGAATGAGAGATTACAAATGTGTCAGCTTGAGATGTATGTATATCAAATTCAATTCTGAGAAGGTGAAAGTGGCTGTGATTGTAGCATATGCACCGTGTGATGACAGGAGTGAGAGAGAGAAAGCCAGGTTTTGGGACGAGTTGGTTGAAGCAGTGGGAGAAATGCCCTAAAGCTATAACGTGATTGTAATGGGCGATATGAATGGAAAAGTAGGCACTGGTCCTGAGGATGACATAATGGGTTGTAATGGAGCACAAGAGGAAGAAGATAATGGGAAGCGACTGAAGGATCTGTGTCAGGAAAGGAGGTTGTGCATTTGTAACTCGTATTTCAAACACAAAGATGCACATAAATATTCATGGTATAGAGGGAACAGGGATTATGTTGAAAGGAGCCTGACAGACTATGTGCTCGTAGAGAGATTGATGCTGGGAATGGTTGCTGACAGGAGGGACATGAGAGGATGATGTGGAGGTCTGTCAGATCATATGATATTGGTATGCAAGATCAAGCTGAGGGGAGTGAGGTGGACGAAGAGAAAGAGGAACAGTCAGAGAGAAAACCTGAAAGCCGAGAAGCTAAGGATCAAAGAAATGGCAGATGAATACAGGACCAAAGTAGGGGAGGAATTAAAATCAATGAAATGGAATGAAATGGATCTGGACAGCTTGTGGAATGCTTACAGGAAATGCTTAGTTAGGAATCCTAAAGTGGTGTGTGGTGTGCCAAAAGCAAAAACAAAGAAGAAAGGCATGGTGGAATGAAGAGGTTAAGAAAGCAGTGGTGGAAAAGAGGAAGAAGTGGCTAGAGTGGTTACAGGACAGGGGTTCAAATGAAATAATAACTGAATATAATGAGAAAAAAAAGTACTGCACATTACTCTGAAGACAGGAAGTTATTCCGGGAAGAGATGCAGAAATGCAGACGTGACAGCGGAAAGAAATGTGAAAATGTGAAGGATGTAAGTGGTAGATTTTTAACCCATGGGGACGAAGTAAGGACCAGATAAAAAGAATATTTGAATGCCTGATGAATGGAAATAGTGAGAGCAATGCGACTGTAAACATGACTGGTTATGGGGTGTACAGAAAAGGAATGCAGTGCCAGGAAACGTGACACTCATAGAGGCGAAGAACGTTGTGAAGCGGCTGAAAAATGTGAAAACAGCTGGGGTTGATGAGGTGTATGCAGAGATGATTAAGTGTTGTGGAGAGAGCAGAATGAAGTGCTTGCTGGAGATATATAAGATGGCATGGATGAGTGAAATTATGCCACCAAAGTAGAAAAAGGCTGTGATTGTATCCCAGTACAAAAATAAAGGTGAGTCAAGTGAGTGCAAGAATTATCGTGTCATAAATTTATTGAGTGTGGTTGCGAAGGTATATGAAAGAATTATTATAGTGAAAGTAAGAGAGATATCAGTAGTCCTAGTGAGTGATGAACAGGGTGGATTTAGGAGTGTCAGAGGATGTATGGATCAAATACTTGCAGTGGGACAGATAGTGGAGAAGGATTGTGAGAAGGACTATAAAGTGTTTATGGCATTCATGGATATGGAAAAAGCATACATCAAGGTAGACAGAGAAGGATTGTGGAAGGTTTTGCGCATGTATGATGTAGATGGTAAGCTGCTGGGTGCTGTCAAGAGTTTTTATGATGGTAGTGAAGCATGTGTAGTGGTAAATGGGCATCTAAGTGAATGGTTCATGGTCAGAGTGGGCATGCGACGAGGTTGTGTGATGTCCCCATGGTTGTTCAATATATGTATGGATAGGGTGACGAGAAAAGTGACAACACGAGTAACGGAGAGAGGGATGATGTTGGTAATGAATGGTGATGGATGGAATATCTCAAATTTGTTGTATGCTAATGATGCAGTACTACTTGCAAATACCAGACTAGAACTTGGTAGACTAGTGCAGAATCTTGCTGATGTCTGTGAATGTCGTGCCTTGAAAGTAAATGTAGAAAAGAGTAAAGTGATGGTTATTGAGAAAAAAAAGGTGACTCCCAGTGTGATGTTACACTGAATGGACAGAGACTGGAACTGGGGAGAGAGTTCAAATACCTGGGTACAGTGATAGAAAAGAGAGGAAAATGTGCAAAAGAAGTGGAAAGTAGAGTGACACAAGGAAGGAATGTAGCTGGTGCTATGAAGGACTTGATAAGAAACAAAGGCTTGAGTGTTGCAGCTACACAGGGCTTATATGAAGGAGTGTTAGTGCCAACTTTAACATATGGATGCGAGACAATGGTGTGGCATGAAAATGGAAGTCAAGAGTTACAGCAGTGGAGATGGGACTGCTGAGGAACGTATGTGGAGTACAGAGAGTGGATAGGATACAAAATAATGTGATTCATGAAAGACGCAGAGTGAGGAAGTCTGTGGACACCAAAATTGAAGAGAGTGTACTGAGATGGTATGGTCCTGTGGAAAGAATGGATAACAATAAAGTGGTGAAAAAAGTATATCTGAGTGAATCTGAAGGAGGGAAGAGGCGAGGTAGGCTAAGAAGGTGGAGGGGTATGATGAATGAGTGTGTGGTAACCATATAACCAACCCATAAGTGTTCCCTATGTGTCAACAAGTGGGTTTATAGAGGGTTAGTGCCCTTCCCCGTAAAACAACTAACTCGAAGAGAAATGGCCACCCTTTATGGAATTATGGTATCTGGCTACAGGTAGGTAGGTAGTGTATGAAGATGAGAGTTATGGAAGTCGGTGAGGCCAGGGTACTGACAAAAGATCGAGCTGGCTGAATGTGGTGAGAAGGAATGCATGATCAGGGATTTGGCACCTCTTTTTAATGTGACAGTATCCAGATTGACTCTATCAGATACGTTTATGTGAAGCTACAAATTGTGGTGAATGTTTTTGGTGCATCAGATAGAGCCACAATTCCAGGGGCTTGAATGATGAGTGAATGGAAACATGGCCCATTGGACTGGGCAAACTTGGGCTGTCTGGACTTTGCTCCTCCGCACTCTGCCCTAGGGTGGGAAAGGAGGTCTGGATGATGACGATGATGATGATAATGATGATTTTCTTTAAAAAGCTGGGCAGAAAACAATGGTACTTATGGAATGATTTGGGAGGTTTAATTTCACAGTAAGACAGTAATTTCTCATAATACACTGATTATTTCAAAATGTGGGTCTACCGTATAGTCATGACTCACTATATGATGGGATTACACCAAGTGAAAACCTATCATATAATTAGTTATTGTATAATGAGACTGATATAACATGGGTTCTATGGGGATAGGAAAAGGGCCCTTGACCATTAAAACTAAAATCCAAATAAAAGTTTACCCATTAAAGATGGATTTCAAACACAAAAAGTTATCACGTCAATAAAAATTGCACACTGCACTACTTATTATGCACTTGCAGTTATCTGGGAACAGCAATGGTGTTTCAATGGCTTTTCAGGCACAAAATGCAATGAAATGCAGACGATCATAGCAAATGTGAACACTTGGCTCCATCGGCTGACTGGGATGCACCATTAACAGCTGACTAGGAGGCTGTGTATGCACGGTATACAAGATTTCCAAGGCACAAGTTTCAGTTTTTCACGCACAAAAAGTTATCACCTAACTTAATATCCCACACAGCACTATCTGTTAAGCACTTGCACTGTTATCTGGCAATAGCAATGCTGTTTCATACAGAAAATGGAATGGAATGCAGATGATCACAGCAAATGTAAACACCGGAAGGCCAACTGGGCTCAATCAACAGACTGGGAGGCACCAATCTAGCAAATCTGCAATCATTTCGCCACCATTATTCCGAAAAAGGGTCTAACTTTTTGTTCATTGTTATAGTGATTTATCACATAGTGAACAATCATACAATGAGACCTTACTGTACAGGATCTCCAATTGCTGCATGTAAAAGTTTAATTTAAAATGTCTGTTAAGGTTTGAAGTTTGGTTACAACCATCCATCCTTAAGCTCAATGTCAACTATGTAGGTGACAGTAATAAAAAAAGAATAAATATGGTTGGGGAGGTTAAAAGGGGTAAATATATGTATGTCTGAAGACTGCATTGTATCCTCCTCCATTATCACCACCATCACCATCATCAAAAACTTCACTCAAAATCAACATCATCATCACCATTATCATCACCCCCAACACTATGGTGGTAGTGGCAACAGTGGTAATGGCTGTCAATGGATGTATGGTCAAATTCTCCAGACACTCTGTTGGTTGCTCTACATTTGCTTTTCTCTTTTCACATTTCTGATTTCTACCCATCCCATTCAGCAGTGGGTATGTGCATACTTTGACACCAGATGTAATTAATAAAAAGTAACTGACAATGGAAGAGGTACCATTTGTTAACTCAGATGCTTCCCTGCAGTGCAATAATGCATTTATAAAAGACATAAATTTCCAACACACTGTACTTATGGCATTCCTACTGCTGGCAACAACTTAGACATTATATGAAGAGGACTGCCAAATTTTTTATGAATATATTCAGTACAATATTTTTTTTTTTTCACTAGTTCATTTACTAAGGTTCGAACATACTTGCATGTGTCAGCCTTGATCAGCTAATGGTTGCTCTCCAGGCTGCTTGATCTCTCGCAGCCTCTCTATTCAGTCCCTTTTCTCTGAGGTCACATTCTATGACCTTGTCCCAAATCTATTTTGGTCTGCCTCTCACAGTTCTACCCACAATGCTCATATCTCTCACCCTCCACATCCAGTTGCCACCATTCATCCTCTCCACACGTTCAAACCATCTCAATCCACCCCTTCTCATCAAAACACTAATATATTCAAGTTCCATCCTTCATTCATAATCCAAACTCCCCCCACAGGCTTGTCATTTAAGTATGCACTAGGCATCCACCTAATCATTCTTATCTCTGTATGTTTGAGCCTATGAATGTTATACTTAAACCTTTATTATCATATCCAATGGATTATATTACATTAAATAATAAATCAATGGCCATACTTTTTTTTTTTTTTTACATCATACTGTATTCACAATTTGTTTCCCATAAAAATAAAAGACTTGGTTCCACTTACCATTCCTCTCTATAATGTCTTCTATTGGCTTCCCAGCAAGAACCTTAAGCTGAAGAGGGGCCACAAAGGATGCCAGGGACCACAGCCGTAGTGTGGAATCCCGTGAACAAGATGCTAGCAGGAATGGACGCACTGGATGGATGCTCAGCCCTGGATCACAACACATCATTAATGCATTGGTATACAGTATAATACACTGACAACTATTTCTTTAACTTATTATTATCTATTAGTCATTTTACAAAGATATGGCCCATTCATAGTGATTTTTTTCTCTCTGATATAGTTCTCCAATACTTGAAAGGACATGCTTATGAAATTACTTCAGTTTACAGTCAGTATCAAAGATAAGAGAAAGTTTTCTGACCTCAAAGATGGTCAATGCAACAAGTTCAGCACTGAACAAATGTTCCCATAAATGCCTCATGGATGAAAAAACTAAATAACAATGTTCAAACCAGATATAACCAGAAGAAATGAGCTTCACTGGAGATGACAGTATGTCTAACTAGTGCTTACAATTCTCCCTCATTCATTTTTTTGACATGTGGTATATCCACTTTCTTCTTCCCTTCAATCTACTTTCTACAAAGGTACCGGCCCACTGTTAGCTTTTTTCATGAACATTGTTTAGGCCCTTTGCAGGATGTTCTTTGGCGCAGTGCTGGTGTCAATGATCTGCTCCTTGCATGTGGTGGTTCTTAGTTCCACTTTGTCTCTTCTTTGATATAATCATGTAGTAATCTTGGAGCTCTGGTATATCTCCCCCCATAATTCTGCTCTCAAGCAGTTGTTGAAAAGAAAAAAAAGTTTCAACTAGTAATCACTTTACTCAAATCTGTTTTGAAATCCTCTCTCCCTTTCCCATGTGATGCATGAACTTGTAAAGCTCATATGTGTTATGTGTTTGTGCCTCTCACCTAGGCCATCATCATCACTTTCAGTTTTATGTCTCTTTACCACGCAGCATGGGTCACACAGGATATAAAAAGCACTCTTCCACCTTCCTAGGTTCCTCAATAGCTCTCTAGTTCTTCCACCTTCCTAGGTTCCTCAATAGCTCTCTAGTAATACCTCTAGTACTAAGATAAGCATGCACCACCTCATCCCATACTGTCCTCAGTCTACCTCTCAATCAACAGCCCAATACCTCTATAATTCTACACCTCTTCACCTGACTTCCCTGGTCCATCCTCTCAACATGTCTAAACCTCCTCAACCAATTTTCTACTTATTTCCTGATGTTTTTTTTATTTCAAGCCACCTTTTTAACTCTAGGAGAACACTGCTTTCTCTTATCAATTTGTTCTTGAGGACAGTTGCAATACATTTCTTGCATCAAGAATTTGCTTTCTGAATGTGACGGACCACCTTCCAAAAGCCAACCTACAGTAGCATTAATAAAGTGAAGGAATGGAATACACAGTGCCAGCCAGGCATACTGCTCACCCACTTAAGATGCCGAGGACCCAGTGGGTTTCACGCATATATCATTAACCCCGTCATTACCACTTTCACACATTATGATACAATTTTTGTGTCATAATAATTACTTCTCAAAGATGCAGGGTGATGGACTCAAGCCATGCGAAATATTTATTAAGCTGGAATACAGAAGCAATTTGTCACAAAAATTACAACAAGTAGTTGCATTTTGATACATATCACATCATGGAACTCAGAAAAAACTATTTTGAATGAAAAAAGTTCTGATGAGATTACATGTTAGGTATTACAGGAATGTGCATTAGTGCTAAGTAAGGTAAATTATCTGAGATCTGGAAGAAAGCAAACATTGCTCCCCTTTTTAAGAAAGGAAACAGACCAAATATACTTAACTATCGACCGGTATCACTAACCAGTGTTGTAAGATATTAGAGAAGCTGAAACGGAAAATTTGGGAAAATCACCTGGAAAAACACAATATGATAAAGGAAAAACAATTCGGTTTTAGAAAGGGAAAATCATGTGTTACTAATCTATTACGCTACTACGATAAAGTTGCGGAAACACCACAGAAAAGAGATGGCAGGGTAGACAACATCTATTTGGATTTCAAGAAGGCATTTGACAGAGTACCACACCAAAGACTTTTCTGGAAACTGTACCATCAAGGAGGAACCCAAAGTAATCTGTACTGTTGGATGAAAGATTTTGTCAAAAAATAAAAAAAGGGGAAATGAGAACAGAACTAAGGAGAAATTACTCATCATGGAGAGAAGTGACAAGTGGAGTTCCACAGCGCTAAACACTGGCATCAAGTATGTTATTATAGTCTCACCAATCTAAAACCAAGGTTTGGGTGGAGTCCAGCCGGGGATTTCCTGGCGTACAGCGTTGCCTTCTTTCCTATACTCTGATTGGGTAGTGGCTGACCTGACACCGTTAGAGCTCGCCGCTCACATCTCGCCACCTGGCCTGGCATGACTTCACCCACTTCTGTGTGTGTGTGTGTGTGTGTGTGTGTGTGTGTGTGTGTGTGTTTTGTGTGTGTGTAAAGACAAACTAATTTAAGTTATAAATATAATTTAAGTTATATATATAACAAAGTGAACAGTGGAAGCACGTGACAGAAGCTTAATCTCCCTCCAATGGATTAACTCCCAGTATGGGCCTGGATGTTGCCGCTCGTGAGTGTTTTAACTTGTTTATTTCTATTAAGAAAATAGCGTATGTTCTACTGATTCCTTCAAATTATATTATAAACGTAATTGTTACATTACTTACCCAACTTAGAACTACCGTGAAAGTCGGTAAAAGTAACCACATTTTTTTCAGCACCACTGTAAAATATGTATGCCACGTTTCTTTATTGATGTACAAAAGCCATATGCATTACAAGTTTACCTTCCTTTGATATACTAGAATACTTACGTTTATATTGTACTAGTATGTGTGTACCTATCTGTGATGCCTATTACATATATAACAGAATCTACTCATCGCTCGTTTAGGAAGTATGGCATGGCTGCACCCAGCGCCAGACCCCACCCAAACCTTGGTTTTAGATTGGTGAGACTATAGTATATATAAATGACACAGACAGCAACATTAGAAATGGAAGCTATCTAAACATGTTTGCTGACAATGCAAAAATACAAAGGAAAATTACAAACACAGACTCTTCCATAGAGCTACAAGAAGAATTAAATAAGCTACATGAGTGGAGTAGTAGATGGCAAGTGGAATTCAATGTGGACAAATGTCACACAGTAAAGTTTAGTAAAAGTGAAAAAAAGACCAGACTGGGATTATAAGTTAGGAAGTTAACCCAACACACATCAGAAAAGGAGGATTTATGAGTGATTATCAATAACCAACTATCACCGGCTGACCACATAAATGAAAAAGTTAGGAACATGTAGCATACAAACTGTTTGCTAATATGAGAGTAGCATTCACATAAATAAATGAAGACATGCTGAGGAAAAATAATGTCATTCATTAGACCAACTCTGAAGTATGCAACTGTAACCTGGAATCCACATATAAAAAAACACATGGATAATACTGAAAAGGTACAAAGGGCTGTTACAAGATGGGCTCCAAACTTAAGGGATCTAAGCTATGAAGAAAGACTAGAAAAATTAAACCTACCAACATTACAAGAAAGAAGGAAAAGGGGAGACATGATTATGTTATATAAATGCATCACAGTCTATCTATCTATCTATCTATTGCCAGACGCCTCAATCCCGTTCGGGGTGGCCACAAACAAATCGCCTCCACGTCGCCCTGTCCCTCGCCATTTCACTGCCCTGCTCCCAACTCACACCTCCCTCTCTCATACACCTCTCCATCCTATCCCTCCATCTCATCCTCGGCCTCCCCCTCCCTCTCCCCCCCTCTACCCCACTCACATACAGTACACTCTCTTCATCAGTCTTTCACCCTCCACCCTCTCCACATGGTCAAACCACCTCAGTGTATTCCTCCTAATGCTTCCTATCACATCCACATCCACACCACAATGCTCCTTTATATCCTCATTTGTCAGCCTGTCTCTCCATGTGACTCCACAGGCTCCTCTTGATTAACTCATTTCCACTGCTCTCACTCTTGACTTGTGCCCTTCCAACAACGTCCAAGTTTCACTTCCATACATTAGAGTTGGTATCACAATACTGTCATGTAGTAACTTTTTCACTTCCATGCTCACTTCCCTGTTTCTTATCACTGCTTTCAAGGAACCAGCAACCTTTCTTCCCTGTTGTACCCTTTCAAGCACTTCACCCTCCAAACATCCAACCTTACTCATCACACTACCCAAGTACTTAAATATACAGTACTCACATTTTCCAATTCCTCACCATCCAACCTCGCTGTACATTCACTGACCACCTCTCTCAAAGACCATCACTTTACTCTTCCCTTCATTCACCTTTAAATTTCGTTTCTTACACACTCTCCCAAACTCATCCACCAAGCCTTGCAGCTCCCCCTCGTCTTCTCTCAACAACACGGTATCATCTGCAAACAAGAGTACAGGGAGTTTCCAAACATTACCCTCTCTCACCAGGGCCACTCTAACATCCACTACCCTACATTGTACTCTTTTATTACCCCATCCATGTGCAGATTGAACAACCATGGAGACATGATACATCCCTGTTTCAACCCAACCTTCAAAGAGAAAAATTCACTCAGTTCACCATCCACATGCACTGCAGCCCTAGCACCATCATACATACTCTTCACAGCATTCAACAACTTCCCATCTACTCCATATATTCTTAATACTTTCCACAATCCTTGTCTATCCACCCAGTCATATGCTTTCTCCAAATGCATGAAAGCCGCATACAACTTCTTTCCCTCCTCTAGAAACTTTTCCACTAAAGATCTAAGAATGAATATCTGATCTACACAACCTCTTCCCTTCCTAAAGCCTCTCTGTTCTTCAACTAATTCTTCTGTTATTTCCCTAACTCTGTCAATCAGTATCTTACCATACACTTTTCCTATGATACTAAGAAGACAGATGCCCCTATGATTACCACACACTTCTTTTTCTCCTTTTCCTTTGTACAAGGGAATAATTATACCTGACTTCCAATCCTCTGGAACTCTACCTTCCTCCCAGGCCAATCTGCACATCTTCCACATCCACTCTACAATTATTTCTCCCTCATGCTTCAGCATTTCACCACACACTCCATCAATTCCTGGGTCTTTCCCCAATTTAACTTTCTTCATTGCTTCCACAACTTCTATCCCACTGATTTCTTCCCGTCTTCTCACCTCCCTCCTTCTCCCAGCCATTCCCCAGCCACTTATACTTGCATCACTTCCATCCTCTATGTTCAACAATTCCTTAAAGTGTTCTCTCCATCTGCTCACTTTTTCTCCCTTCTCCACTAGTAATCTACCATTTTTATCTTTCACTCCCCTGCTAACTTCACTTCCACCCTGTCTTACTCTCTTCACCACTTTCCAGAACATTTTCTTACAGTCCCTCCACTTTACACTCAAATTCCTTCCAAATTCCTCATCTACTCTCTTCTTACTCTCTCTTACTAATCTTTTTACCTCTCTCTTTCTTTCTACATATAACTCTCTCTTCCGCCTCTCAACTTCTTCCACGCCCCTATTTCTCATCCATTCATTGTATGTGTGTGTGTGTGTGTGTGTGTGTGTGTGTGTGTGTGTGTGTGTGTGTGTGCATCACAGGAAAAGAGAATATAGACCTAAATGAGCATAACTATAACCTATGGGAAAGCAACATCATGAGGTCACTGCAAAAGACTGTACAAAAAGAGATTAACTGATCAGTGGAATGCACTACTAAATGAAATGGTGTGTGTCAAAAACTATTTATAAACTTAAAGTATGATAAAAATGGCTCAATACAGGACAATATGAGCTTGACTCATTCCTGTAAAAAAACAATTAGGTAAGAACAAACACACACACACACACACACACACACACACACACACACACACACACACACACAAACGGAGACAGGACAACACGAGCATTGCTCAATTCCTGTATACTACAAATAGGTAAATACAAATAGGTAAATACACAGAAAGAAATCCTTGAGTCAAGGTAAACTACCTGATATTTGGAAAAAAGCAAATATTGTCCCCTTATTCAAGAAAGGAAATAGACAAAATCCACTCAACTACCGACCAGTATCACTGACCAGTGTTGTAAGCAAGGAATTAGAAAAGCTTATAAGAAAAGCTTGGGTAAATCATCTAGAAGAACACAGTATGATAACAGAAAGACAGTTTGGTTTCAGAAAAGGAAAATCATTGTGTTACTAATCTGTTGAGCTACTATGACAGAGTAACAAACACAATACAGGAAAGGGAAGGATGGGTGGACAGTATCTATTTAGATTTCAAGAAAGCTTTTGACACAGTACCACACCAAAGACTTTTATGGAAACTGTGCCATCAAGGAGGAATTCGAGGCAAACTGTTTTGTTGGATGCAAGACTTTCTCATAAAAAGAGAAATGAGAACAGTACTAAGAGGAAACTACTCATCATGGAAAGAAGTGACTAGTGGAGTACCACAGGGTTCAGTGCTGGAACCAATCATGCTTTTAGTGTATATAAATGATATAAACAGTAACACTGGAAATGAGAGCTATCTGAATATGTTTGCAGATGATGCAAAAATACAAAGGAGAATTACTAACACAGACTCTTGTAAAGACCTACAAGAAGAATTAAATAAACTTCATGAATGGAGTAGTACATGGCAAATGGAATTTAATGTGGACAAGTGTCATGTAATCAAGTTTGGTAAAAGTGGAAAAAGTCCTGATTGGGATTATAAGTTAGGAAATAAAACCCTGTACACATCAGAAAGAGAGAAAGACCTAGGTGTGATCATCAATAACAGACTATCTCCGGCTGACCACATCAGCGAGAAGGTACAGAACATGTATACACTGCTTGCAAATATGAGAATAGCATTCACATACATAAATGAAGACATGCTAAGAAGGATAATAACATCATTCATTAGACCAACCCTGGAATATGCATCAGTAGTCTGGAGTCCTCATCTCAAAAGGCACATAGATAAGATTGAAAAAGTTCAAAGGGCCGCTACAAGATGGATACCAAGCTTAAGGGACCTAAGCTACGAAGAAAGACTAAATAAACTGAATCTACCAACACTACAGGAGCAAAGGAAAAGAGGTGACATGATAATGCTATATAAGTGCATATCAGGGCAGGAGAAAATAGACATAAATGATTACTTAACATATGGAGAAGCATCAGCAAGAGGACACTGCAAAAAACTGCATAAGAAGAGAGGTGATAAAGACGTAAGGAAATTCAGTTTCCCAAACAGAGCAATTGATCAATGGAATGCACTACCGAATGAAATAGCATGTGCCAAAACAATTAACAAATTTAAGGATATCTACGATAAATATGGTTTAAGACACGGGACAGTACGAGCTTGACTCATTCCTGTAAAGATACAATTAGGTAAGAACAATTAGGTAGGTAAGAACAGGTCATCCTCAATTTACATTTCTGGGTTCATGTCCAGAAGAACCTGGGGAAACAACAATAAAAACAACTGCTATAATGTTAGCTAAACAAAGGCATCTTACCATAAACATCTGCACCATGATCCAACACAACATCAAGGCAGACAGCACGGCGAGCATCCCAGACTCTCATGGTGCGGTCCCAGGATCCAGAAATAAGGAGAAATGGCAACTCTGGGCACCAGGCCAGCCCACGAACATTATCCGAGTGACCCACAAGTACTGCCAAGCACTGCGCCCGAGAGTATGACCAGATACGAACTGAAGAATCATCACTCCCACTGCACAAAATATCTTCATAGACTGGATTCCACTTGACTCGAAACACTTTCTTCATGTGTGCTGGCAACAGATGTAAAGATGAGGTGAGAAAAAATACAGTATTATCCCTTTATTCAACTTTTGAGATGGGTCTGGCTAACCACAAAGAAAAAAATGAAGAAAAATCAGCTACCCCAAAAAAGACTGATAAAATCATAGCATGGCAAAACAATGAAAAAGTAGGGCCAAAGATCATAATGTGACCTTCCAGAAGGCTCCTGGGGCTAAGAGTGAGTGAGAATAGTGGCACTGAGTTAGCTACAGAACATGATGAAAAGCTTTTTTTAACCTCATACATGCATTCATTTCCATGCTGTCTGACTCTCTTTGTGTTTGCAACCTGCAAAAATGCACAGAAATACTTTCCATAACATGTATTTCTTGAAAAGTCGTATGTTATTCACTGTGTTTCATTATCATCATCAGCATCATTTTGATCCTTTTCCCATCTAATGATGTGAAGAGATAGGATCCAGAAAAAAAAAAAGGGGGGGGGGGCGACTACCAACAGTATGCCTCGCAAAGTGGACTAGACAATTGTTCACGCACATCAGTCAGATGGTCTGAATTCTGACTCCTTCTCCCAAACTTAACTATGTGTACATTCTTATTTATTTATTTATTTATTAATTTTTTAATATTTGCTTCACATACACCAGTCAGATAGTATAATACTCTTAATCATCAGGGAAAAAAAAAAAAAAAAAAAAAAAGTGGTGTCAAACTCTTGTCATGTGCTTCTCCATACATATTTTGCCCAAGCAACCAACTCCATTCCCCAACTTCCACACCTCACTTTCTCACACACCCATTTACCTTATCCACCTGCCATCTTCCTGGCCTCCAACCACTTTGAAACTAGCTCACACATATCAGTTTTACCACCCTATTTACATCTGTTCTCTCTCTATATGAATATACAACATATGTCAACTCTCTTCTATCTTATCATTAGTAGACCTCCTTACTCCACATCTTTCACAAATCACAAAATTTCTTATCTAGTAAACTCTAAGCACTCAACAAATACTGTATTGCACAAGCATCCCGTTTCCAGTGCTCTGTTTCAAGACATTTCACACTCACACCATACCAAAGTTTCACACTTTTGCAGCCTTAAGACTAAGACCTCTGTTTTATATCACAACCTATCTTCCTTTCCTGAGCCACTCTACTTTTCACATCCTTTGCACATTTACCTCTCATCTATTACTGCCAAGGTACTAAAACTTCCTCACCAAATCTTTTTCCAAGCACCAGGGAATTACACAAAGAAAATCACACTGAGAGGTGATTATGGAATAATCAACTCAAATTTAAACTGGAATGATCAGATAAACAGCATTATAACTAAACCTAAAAGGTGCATTTAGGTATTATATATATCAATTTTGCTTCACAAAAGAGGCTTAAATTGTATGTATGGTATATTTAGTATGTGTCTGAAGACACTTTACCAGTATGTCACCCAGGTTTAACCAAAGCCCAACAGCTAAAACTAGAAAGAATTAAAACTGATGTTTTAGAATAATTCAAGAAAAAACAGTTTGTTCATTATAAAAATGCTTAAGCCACTTTTAACTCAAAGACACTGTATGATAGACATGGGCTGTTGACCCTTACATTTGGTAAAAGTCTCCTTTCATCAAAAGAACATAGCCATCTACTTCCTTGAAACATTTACAATGTACATGGCAGAAATATAAGGAGAGGTAAACACTTATTGCAAGCAGTAAAAAGTAGAATGTTATGCTACTGAAGCTCAAGTACCCCTTACATCGTAAAGCAGCTAAAGTCTACATAATCAGCCATTATCTTATGCACATTTCTTTAAATACACTATGTTCTGATGTGACTTTTAATAATTTTGCCTTTTTACCTGTAACAATTAAATGCTTACCTCAAATTGTAAACTAGGATATTATGTTATACTACGAAAATATTAGGTAACTTTCTTCGTCAGCTAGCCTATTCTTTTTCATCTTATTTTTTATTATTATTATTATTATTGATGTAGTGCTGCCTACTTCCTTAGCTTTTATCATTCATTTTCTGTGCCTGCCCTCCTCTCTTCCTGTTTCTCCTATCTTTCCTGTCACTTCTTATTCCTTTTCTTTCCTTTACAGGTGGCTTGACATTGAGTGACAAGCCAAATGGTTTCCTGTAAGCCAAGAAACCATTTACGACGCTGGGTGGTAACCATATAACCAAACGATACGTGCTCCTTACGTGTCAACAAGTGGGTTGGTGGAGGGTTGGTGCCCCTCCCTGTAAAACAACTAACTCAGTGTCAAATGGCCACCCTTTGCGGGATTGTGGTGTCTGGCAATAGATAGATAGATAGACTATGTATAAGCTATTCTGACTGGAAAATGTAGATAGATATGGTGGTGTGAGTGTGCTGGATGAGGAGAAATGGGTGGAATGTGTCATGAATGTAATGAGAGTGAATGAAAGTACAGTAATCACTCCAATATCCGACGTAATAGAGCCACAGGTAGGTCCGGATATTGGTTCTGTCCGGATATTGGGCCCCAGCTTATGGACTTGTACTTATGGACCCTAACTCAGAGAAAAACCTATACAACTCCCTCTGGACATGCATAGCATCTATTTAAGACCCAAATCACACCAGTAAGGCACATAAATGACTGAAATAAATGCAAAAGAAACATAAAATGAGGGTTTAGAAGTAGGTTCATACAATAATAAACATTCTGGTGACTGGCTCTTGGACTGGTACTTATGGACCCTAACCTAGCCTAACTCAGAAAAACTCCTTCCTACTGCACATGCATAGCTCCTAACACCCTATTCACACCAATAAAGGACATTAAAGAGTGAAATGAGGTAAGTATAGTATGGAAACAAGTACAGTATGAAACATTCTTATGTCCGGATAGTGGGGATGTTCGGATATTAGGCGTCCGGATATTAGAGTGATTACTGTATTATAGCAGTGAAAATACTGCTTGGTAAATACATGATTTCATTATATTGGTGACTGGTCCATAGGTTGGCTTGGATGATGTGGAAAAAAATTGATTCTGGGATGATATGTGTGGTTGGTGGTATGGGCGATGATGAGACCGTAGTCTTGGGTGGGGATTTAAATGGTCATAAGGGAGAAGCAACTCAAGGATATGATGGAGTACATGGGGGACGTACATATGGTATGAGGAATATGGAAGGGGAAAGGATACTTGAATATGGGAAGTCAATGAACAATGCTGTGCATAACACATTTTAAGAAACGAGAGAGTACACTGATTAAATATGAGTCTGGGGATAACAGTTGCCAAACTGATTACTTCCTGGTCAGGATGAATAAAAGGAGCTTGGTGAAGGATGTTGAAGTCATAAGAGTGAAGAGTGTGTATTACTGATATGTGATATGGTCCTTATGGAATGGGTGGTGAAGAAGAGGACCTATGCGCCCAGGAGGAAAATATGGAATTTGAAAAGCAGTGATAAGAAACAGGGAGGTGAGCATGGAAGTGAAAAAGTTGCTACATGACAGTATTGTGATACCAACTCTAACGTATGGAAGTGAAGCTTGGACGTTGTTGGAAGGACACAAGTCAAGAGTGAGAGCAGTGGAAATGAGTTATTTAAGAGGAGCCTGTGGAGTCACATGGAGAGACAGGCTGACAAATAAGGCTATCAAGGAACATTGTGGTGTGGATGTGGATGTGATAGGAAGAGTTAGGAGGAATACACTGAGGTGGTTTGGTCATGTGGAGAGGATGGAGGGTGAAAGACTGAGGAAGAGAGTGTATGTGAGTGAGGTGGAGGGGGGGAGAGGGAGGGGTAGGCCGAGGATGAGATGGAGGGATGGGGAGGAGAGGTATATGAGAGAGGGGCGTGTGAGTTGGGAGCAGGGCAGTGAAATGGCGGGGGACAGGGCGACGTGGAGGCGATTTGTTTGTGGCCACCCCGAATGGAATTGAGGCATCTGGCAATAGATAGATAGATAGATAGAAAAGTCAAGCAGTAAGTGATGCCTTCTACAGTGAGATGAGTAGAATGGTGGATGATGATAGAAGTGTTGATGAACAGTACAGAGAACTCAAGTATAAACTGATTCAGTGTGTGGATGAACAAAGGGTCCTCCAAGACATAAGGTAACATGGTGGTGGGATGAGGATGTAGAAACACAGTTAAGGAGAAAAGATGACTTTTCTGGGAATGGAAGAGCGGTGGTAACAGATAGAAATACTTGGCTGCAAAGTGCAGGGTTAGAAAGGAGATATACATGGCTGAATCTGAGTTTCAGAGACTTACTGGATAATCTAGATAATGCTGAAAGGAAGAATATAGTATGTAAGGTGACAAATCAGAGGAAGTGTGAAAACAAGGATATCATATGTGAGCAGTGTGTAAAGAATGATGATGGAAAGGTAGTGGAGGACAGTGGAGATATTACAGATGCATGGAGCGGGCATTATAACCAGCTGCTGAATGAGAAGTTTGACTGGAACAGGGAAGGTTTGGAGTCAGCAGATCCAATGTTTGGCCCTTGGTCTTTGAATGATGCCACTACTGTGAGCAGAACAATAAGCAGAATGCAGGTGAGGACGGTGGCAGGTGTGTCTGGGTTGACTCCAGAAATGTTGACGGCCTCAGGAGATACAAGAGGAGAATTTAGTTACCACTTAGTGGTAGGTGGGGGCACTCACCAACCACTCACTCGATGTAATGCTGCTCTAAGGTGACTGCCCTTCCTTCTCTTCCGTCCTTCTTTCCTTCCATCCTCATCAGTCTTTCTTTCCTTCATTCTTTCCTCTTCCTTCTGTCTACAGGTGACTTTACACTGAGTGACAAGCCAAATGGTTTCCTGTGCACCAGGAAACCACTAACTATGCTGGGTGGTAACCAAATAATCAAATTATGGCATCTGGTGCTTAGTGCGTAATTAAGGCATCCAATCGGACTGAGCCTGGGCGGGTTTATATCCATGGGATGGTTGGGGTTTACTGCTCAAGTAATACCACTCAGGAATGAGTGAGACTGGTCACTCTCATCTTAAATGTCAGGAGCAACTTGCCAAGCCCTGGGCTCCTACGCTCCTCACAGGGCAACACTGGATCAGATAATGAATGAATGAATTTTATAAATTCAATTATATATGAGTGCACTGTCCCAGATGACTGGCTGAAGACTCTGACTGTACATGTGTATAAGGATAATGGTGATGCCCTGGAAAGAGGAAATTACAGAGGAAATTTCTGTACAAGATAATGAAGGTAATGGAGAGTGTTCAAGAAGGTATGATATAGAGTGAATGATAATGAGATGCAGTGTGAGGTTATTCCAGGCAATGGGACTGCTGATACCATATTTACACTCCGACAGCTTCAGGAAAAATTTACATGAAAGAAGAGGGAGCTGTACTTAGTTTCTGTTGATTTGGAGAAGGCTTTTGACAATGTTCCCCAGGAGGTGGTGAGGTGGGTAATGAGAAAGCCTGGGATCGATGAGTGGCAGGTTGGAGTGGTTATGGCTATGTATGTGGGTGCTTGCACCCAGGTGAGAGTCTACGGAGATTTGACTGATGGGTTTTCCGGGAATGTTGATGAGCATCAGGGGTCAATCATGAGCCCTTTGTTACTTGTCATGGTGCTTGATGCACTTATAAATGACCTCCCATGGAAGATCCTGTATGCTCATGGCTTGGTGTTGATTGCAGAGAATGAAAGAGAGGTGCAGGAAAGATTAATGAAATGCAGAGACAGAATGGGGAACAAGTGTTTGAAAGTAAATGCAGATAAAACAAAAGTGATGGTTTCTGAGACAGGTGGTAGTACTAGCAAAGCAGAGGGAATGTG
Organism: Coenobita brevimanus; assembly: GCF_032717465.1. Lineage (NCBI taxonomy): Eukaryota > Metazoa > Arthropoda > Malacostraca > Decapoda > Coenobitidae > Coenobita > Coenobita brevimanus. Next base: position 28,321,529 of record NC_137049.1, on the reverse strand, counting down.
ACCACATGCAATCTGCCATAAGGATGTAGGAAGTAACTCCATCTTGTGCAGTGTTTGTGATAAGTGGGTGCATAAGAGATGTGGCGGTATTAGAGGCAGACTGTGATTAATGCTGATTTCATGTGTGCAGTGTGACGAGCAGAACATTTAAAGACTGTCAGGTGTGAAACAAGTGATCTCGTTGGAGAGCCTCTCAAGTGTGTGGAAGACTTTTGCTATTTGGGAGCCATGTTATGTGCTAGAGGTGGGACTGGAGCAAGCTCTGGGGCTAAAGTAAGGGATGGTGAAGGAAGTTCAGGGAGCTGTTGCCTCTCCTAACATGTGTTAGGAGAGTAATACTGTATGGCAGTGAGATTTAGTCAGTAAAGGAAGAGGATACTTATAGGCTCAAATGTACAGAAATGACAATGTGTAGATGGATGTGTTGTGCATCCTTGAATCTGTGGCCTGGGTGGGCTAGGATTACAAATGGAGAGTTGAGAAGAAGGATGAGACTGGAAATACAGTAAAGGTCCTCCAATCCAGTCACCAATTATCTGAAAATCCCAATACTCCGAAAGTTTCAAGGTGAAATTTTTCTAATTTTTCTAGCCCTTTTTTTAATTTTTCTGGGCTGTATCTAAGGATTTATCTGGTTTGGAGTTGCCCTTGGCCTTGGATGTACATGCCTGTAGCTATTCATCTACACTTCTATGCATTTCTGGTGAGTAAAACAATAACCCATATCATTTTAAGTATTTATTTAATGATCATGTACACTCACAATCACTAATTTCTGCTAATGGGTGCCCCTTTCATACCCCTGTATACCCAGGAAAGATGGGAGGGGGGGACGAAACAAGCCACACTCGCCTCTACCCCAACTCCCAACCCTCCCCCACACCCCTACCCCACCCAACCCCCCACTCGTCATTCTTAACCGGAAGTTATATCTCATGCTAACCTCATACTTTACAATCATGGTCTCATTACTAATATATGAACATAAAACACTAGGATATGTAAAAAGTATATAACTATGAACACACTCCAGCAAGAAATTAATGCTTTTTAACATTGACAGTAAAACAAAAACGATAACAATGGTCATCCCACGCCTCATGTGTTGGGTGCTTGCGTGTGCTTGCATGCATGCGTGTCTGTGTCTGCGTGTGTCCATGTGTGTGTGTGTGTGTGTGTGTGTGTGTGTGTGTGTGTGTGTGTGTGTGTGTGTGTGTGTGTGTGTGTGTGTGTGTGTGTGTGTGTGAGTGTGTGTGTGCAAAGCAGTGCACCCAACACACGAGGCCTGGGGGGCCTGTTGTTAACGTTCATTTTACTGTCAACATCATAATGCATTAATTTCTTGCTGCAGCATGTTGATAGTTATATTATATACTTTTAACATATCCTAGTGTTCTACGTTTGTATTAGTACTGTCACCAAGAACGTTATGCATGAAATCAGCTTGAGATGTAACTGCCAGTTAAGAATGATGGGTGGGGAGGGAGAGGGGGAGGGGTAGAGGTATGGGGGAGAGTTGGGGGGAGGGGTAGTGGCGGGTGGAGCTTGTTTTGTCCCCCCCTCCCCTCTTCCCTGGGTATGCAGAGGTAGGAAGGGGGCACCCCTTGGCAGAAATTAAAAATTGTGAGTGTACATATTTCTTCTTTTCAGAGTTCCCTCCCAACAGTCCAAAAAAAACAATAGTCCGATAGACCCTCGGTCCCCCTGCCATTCGGATTACTGGACTTTTACTGTAATTGATGTTGTTATGAGTAGGGGTACTCTTACATGGTTTGGACATACTGAGAGGAGGGAGAAGGACAATTCAGTGTGGAAGGTGAGAAGTGTGAACTTCGGGGATAGGGTTGCGAGAGGCGACTGAAAAAGACCTGGGACGAGGTCATAGAGCAGGGCTATACAAGTACTTTAGGAGCAGGGACAGATTATGAAACTCAGATTGATAGAAGGGCCATATATTTATTTTAGTTCCATTTTTTGCTCTATCTAAACATGTATACATAGAACAAAACAAAAAATTCATATATAATTTGCTTTTACATTTCCTGCAAAGCACAAAAAAGAAAAAGAAAAATGCAAAATTTTCTGTTTTATGTTTATCTGTTTATTTGTGTTCTTCCAAGTCTGTCAAAGGGCCAATGAAAAGTGACTCAAGGTCGAATTTGGCCCACGGGCCACCAGTTGAATAGCCCTGTCATAGAGTGTCACCTCAGATAAAGGACTGAATACGGAGGCTGCCAGAGATTGAGCAGCATGGACAGCCACCATTAAGTGACCAAGGCCAACACATGCAAGCATGCTGCAGGCTTTATAAACGATACAATATGATGCAAGGGGAAGAGAAGATGATCAGACTACTCTGAAAAATTTATGAATGGGGTAGACAAGAGCAAAGTAGTTAAAATGATTGGATATCTGATGCAAAAAGATGAGATAAAGTACATCAGAATGTAAAAATGACAGAAATGAAAGAATGCTATATGACAGCTGAAGAACAAGAAGGCAACCAGAATTGATGAAGTATATGATCCATACATCCATTACCCAATCCTTCATTACTTCAATAACAAAATAGCAGCCCATACAGTGAAGGCATGAGAGACCAGTTGCTAACTTCTAAGCAGCATTACATGTGCAATAAACCTGAAGCATCCCTTGAATTTAGACCCTTATGGGTAACAGCTGGTTGGAGCTCCCTCACTCACTAGACCATCAGACATCTATCTGTTGGCTCTCTGGTTACCATTCAATGTGATACAGTACATGGTTTCCCGGAGAACAGGAAACTAGCTGGTTTGTCACTTATGTAGAGCCACCTGAGGACAGCACTCAACTGAGTGATTAGATGGTGGAAGCACCCAACTACTATACTGCAATATTCCCAAATGCTTCAGAGGGGTCAGATGGATTCAGATCCATACTCCCCTACACTGCAATAACACTCATAGCTCCTGTGCAGACATTCACTGCCTCCCTCCAACAGTGGTGGGCAGACTGAGCTGGTTGACATATACTGTATATCAAACTGATAAAGTGAGGTATTGAGAGTACAATGAACTTTTCACAGGAAATAAGTCAGGAAGTCAGAATGAGTGCAGTGTACCAATGGAAAGGAAAAATGATGTTACTGCATTTTTGTACAAATATATCCATCATAGCTATCTTGCAAAACTAAAAATAAAGTACTGTACTGGATTAAAATCTTTACCTTTAAGCTCAGTGACTGGATCCTTCTTATTCCTGGTATAAATATATCCAACACAGCTGTCCCTATCAAAACTAACACTAGAGTATTAAAATCTTTACCTTTAAGCTCAGTGATTGGATCCTTCTTATTCCTGGTAACACTGAAGATTCTAATACGCCCATCCTCACATCCAGTGGCCAACATGTCTGCATCCCGCCAGTCACAGCCATAAACAGGCCCAGGATGACGGTAATCTTGGAGCAGTGTGCCACTAACCTGGTGTACATAACAGTAGCCACACTCACCTGAGGGAATATATCACATAATCAATTCTTGCAATTTGTAACACAATCTCCAGAATAATAATAATTCAAGTGACTTACTATTCTAGCTTTATTTAATGGATTATTTGGATTAGGAGTTTTATGAGATTAGGAAATCCAGGCTATAAAAATCCTAGAGCATTTAAGCTCGAGCATAAAACCAGGTGAACATATCTTAAGATATGGCAATGTGTATACAGCATATTGTACTATAGACACAGTGCAAAAATTAACAGGTTATTACATTCATCATTATCATGAAACATACTATAATACACCACATAATTAAACAAATACAGTGCTCTGATGAGAAGCCTACGTGTGGTGACGCTGTCCACCCTGGGTGAGCAACTGTGGTGTCTACCTGGGAGGCAAACCTCCCATCTGGCCATGGGAAGGACCCTGGTGAAGTGCTGTCTACTACAAGAGGGTGATGAATTCCTAAACAATGTATGTAATGTACTGTACCTGTAAGAAGCTCCCACAGAAGCAGTTGCTTACCTGTGACTGACAGGCCTAATTTCACTCTACAGACTATCAGGTTCATGTACTGATAAAACTGGGCCAAAATAATGTGTAAATAAATAGAAAATATTACACTTATGTAATGCACTGCTAAAAAAGAAAAAGTTCATGGCTCCACATACCTGCAGAAGCTATCCTCCTGGCATCTTTTTGGTTCCAAGCCACACAAAACACTTTCTTTTCTTTATGTGCAGTGAATTCTTGTAGTATCTTGTGCTTGCCTATATCCCAGATAAATACAACTCCTCCAGATGTGCCAGCGGCAATGCAGTTGAGATCCGCTGGTGCCCATGACAGAGAGTAGATGATGGTGCCCATGTTAGGAAGTGTATCAACCTGAGCATGAGTTGTTAAATATTGTACTTAGGACTGAATAATTTCAATGGTTCATCACTTGAATGATAATTAAAATGCATGACAAAAGCACAGATTATTTACAAATTTGATGGATGTGAACAGTGCAATGGAGGCTGTAATAATGTACTGTAAATGGAAATGCAAGCGAGGAAAATGAATGGTGGAGGTCCAGTCAGATACACCCCTGCAAAACTGTATGTGTGTGTGTGTATGTGTGTGTGTATTTACCTAGCTGTATTTACCTAGTTGTGGTATATAGGAAATGAGGTAAGCTCGTAGGGTCCTGTCTCCGTTTCTCAATAAGTCAAATTTTGCTTTGAACTCATTTACGTTTCTAGACTGGATGATCTCCTTGTCCAGGCTATTCCACAGGTCTAGGCATCTACTGTATATGGAAAACTATATTTCTTGATATCCTGCAAGCAACTTGGCTTTTTCAGTTTCATTCTGAGTTCTCTTGTTACTATCCCATCCCGTACAAACAGATAATCTCTGTCAATTTTTTCTACTCCCAGCATGGCCCTAAATACTGCAATCGTGTCACCCCACTCTCTCCTTCCTTCAATGGTACGCAGCTCTTGCTTTTTCAGCCATTCCTTGTACAACAGATCTACCAGGCTTGGGACCATCCTGGCAGCTGTTCTTTGTATTCTCTTGATCTTGTTTATATCTTTCTTTTTATGTGAGGAACACTCTACTGCCGCATATTCCAACCTGGGGCGGATCATGGCCACTATCAATTTTTTCACCACCTCCTCATCCATGTAACGAAATGCTACTCTTATGTTAGTCAAGAGATTACACATTTCTCTATCTTGTTAATGTGTTTTTCAGCTGACAAATTATCCTCAACCAGCACTCCCAAGACCTTCTCTTCTTGCATTTGTGACTGGTTCATTACCCATCAAGTAATTCAGTCATGGTCTCTTGGTACTTTTACCCATTTCCAATATTTTACATTTTTTTTGCATTGAATATCATTTCCCACATCCGGCTCCAATCATGAGTCCTATCCAGGTCCTCCTGCAGCATTTTACAGACTTCTTCAACTTGTACTCTCCTCAAGATCTTTGCATCATCAGCAAACAGGCTTGCATAACTGTTCATTCCATCTACCAAATTGTTTACGTAAATCTGGAACATTACGGGCGCTATCACCAAGCCCTGTGGGATTCTGCTTACTTCCCTCCACCTAGACTACCTGTCCTTTATTACTGTCCTCATTTGTCTGTCTCTCAAAAAGTCTCTCATGCACTCCAAGAGGTTCCCCTTCAGTCCTCCTATGTGTTCCAATTTCCACATTAGTCACTTGTGGGGTACCTTGTCAAAGGCTTTCTCCAGGTCTAAATACACGCAGTCCACCCAGCTATCTCTCTGCTGTAGCATGTCAATCACCCTTGAGTAGAAGCTCAACAAGTTGGAAACACACGCTCTTCCACTTCTGAATCCAAACTGACTTTCTGCCAGAATGTCCATCTCCTCCAGATATTTTATCCATTTGTCTTTCAGGATTCTCTCGCACAATTTTGCAACCATGCTGGTCTGGGACACTGGTCTATACTTCAGGGGTTCTTTCTTGTTCCCTCCCTTATAAATTGTTACCACACTGGTCCTTTTCCATTCCTGAGACACTTCCCCTTCTTCCAGAGAACACACAATTAAACCGTGAATCTTATCCACTAGTTGTTCTCCGCATTCCTTTAGTATCCAATTAGAGATCCCGTCTGCTCCTGGGCCTTCCTCAGATCTTGAGTTTCCAGTAATCTGTACACTTCTTGAACTTGAACTTTTACATCTTTTAACATTACATCTCTAGTCACTCCCAGACAAAATCACTTTCTCTAGTGAAGACTGATTGGAAGCATTTGTTCATCATTTCAGCTTGCATAACTGCATCTTTCTTTACATTTCCTTCTACTTTCAATATACTGATTCCTTCCTTTTGTTTCAATTTGCCATTAACAAACCTGTAAAACAATTTAGGTTCTTCCTTACACTAGTCAACTACAGTAATCCCTCCAAGATCTGACGTAATAGAGCCAAAGGCATGTCCGGGACTTGGGAAAAATGCCCCTGGACATGTACTTATAGACCCCAACCCAACCTAACTTTGAAAGCCACCTAAATAACTCTCTACTGGACATGCACAGCACCTATTAAGACCCTATACACATGAATAAGGGACAGAAACCATTAAATAATAGAAATGGAACCAGAGAATGAGAAATTAGAAGTGAGTATGGAAAATATTTAGCAGTGTACAGGGCACTTACAACACGTCTGTGACTGTCACGAAGACTGACCCACCTCCTCTATGGCTATGACATTGGTGAAGGTGCAATTGATGCACATACAATAATCCAATATTGCACTGCACTTAATCCTTTGCACTGTGAATTAATTGTTTAACACTGCACATTCTGTTCTTACTTGCGCCACGAGTTGCAACATGCCAGTGTTGGACTCTGCACTTCATCCTTTGCACTCTGAATTCTATTTTCTTAACACTGCACAACACCGTAAATTCCCATGTGGTCTAGTGGCAACGTATTTGGTCCTATCATTGTTTTTTACCACGAGGGTTGTCCCTACACAGCTGCGCCCATTATCTTTCTCCACTCTTTCCTAAACCACCCAGAGTAAAAAAAAAACTCCATACAGGAATAAACATTAAGAACATAAGAAAGAGGGAGTACTGTACATTCATAAATATGATATTTTTATTTATAAGTATATTATTATGTACTGAGTTTGTTCATTTCAAATATTTGTTGTTTTGCATGCACAATTCAGCAAGATATGAGGTGTTCTCGTGGTGAATACATGGATGTAAACCCTTCCCTTCCCTTAACATTAACTCCTTCATTCGAGGAGCTAATCTTTGGTCGTATCAAATCTTGGCCTAGAAGGTTCAGCCTATACACACACAGAAGCAGCACCCACTGTCTTGAAACAGACTAAAAACAGCATCTGTCTTCTCTTTTTCAACATGAATTAGACTACCTATCTATCTATCTATTCTATCTATAGCCCGACGCCCTAATCCCGCAAAGGGTAGCCACAGACAAAACGCCTCCAAGTCACTCTGTCACCCACCATTTGACTCCCCTCCCCCCAACTCACCCCTCCCTCCCTCATATACTATGGGTAGTCTAATATTATTATTAGACTACCCATAGTAAAAAAAAAAAAAAAAATACAGGAATAAACATTAATCTATCCATCCATCCATCATCCAATCTTATGTTACCCCAAGAGGAGCGTAAGAGCCCAGGGCTAGGCAAATTGGTATAGAAAAAAGAAAAACAGGACGGAAAACATTCATAATTATGATACTCCTAAGTACACATACAGTAATCCCTCAATTATCTGACATAATACAGCCAAAGGCATATCTGGATACAGGCAATGTCTGGATATGGAGCAATATCTTCTACTGTACCCATACCCTACCTATACCCAACCTAATACCTATACAGTACCCCTCCTATTTTGGCAGTGTTTTGCGGTTCTTTGTCTCTTTTTAGACATCGAAACACACACTGAAATATGCAATAAAATCCTAAACACTAAGAAAACAATGCACAAAAAAAATATCAATATACACAACCCTACCAATATGTACAGTACCCCTCCTAATTTTGGCTGTGTTCTCTAGCCTTTCGGCTCTTTTTTGACATCAAAACACTCACTGCATTATGCAATATAATCCTAAGCAATAAGAAAGCCTGCATAAACAACAACAACAACAAAACTCTACCTATATGCACAGTACCCCTCCTAATTTTGGCAGTGTTCTCTGGTCTTTCTGCCATATTTAGACATCAAAACACACATAGGAATATCCAAAATAACGCTAAACACTAAGAATGCAATGCATTAAATTAAGAAAAAAAAAAAGAACTATATGTACAGCACCCCTCCTAATTTTGGCAGAGTTCTCCAGTCTTTGGCTTCTGCAATGCACACACACACACACACACACACACACACACACACACACACACACACACACACACACACACACACATGCACACACATACACACACACACACACACAAAATCCATGGCCAAATATGCCACCAGAAATTGGTAATATTGGTATAAATTGTATACCATCATCTTCGCTGGTGTTTATACTATAAGCTAATAAAAACACAAAAACTGATAAGTAAAGGTACAGAAATGCAGTGAAAATATAATCTGTTCAAGAGTAAAAAATGTCTTCAAATCTCAACCCCACTGGGGGAGATCTGGACTTATTTTTTTTTTATTAGCAATAGGCCATGCCAGGACACATAACCTGGGTCCTTCAGATTCCCTGTGCAGTCTCTGGTTCTCCTGGAATCACTGGGAGACTCTGAGGCTGGAATAATAATAATTAGTTACATATTTTTATTGTTTAGCCAAAACATGGAAGCTATGCCATGTGGTAAGATATGTGTAATATAAACAAGATCTGAAGACCCTAAGGTAACTTCTTGCGTAACATCAACGAAGGATCTGACAAAGGTGCAGACGAACACATATGTCTGCAACAATATCTTACAATGACCTTGACCCCATTGGAGAGATTTTGATTTTTTTTTATCAGCAATGGCCCATGCCAGGACACATAATCTAGGCCCTTCAGATTCCTTGTGCAATCTCCGGTTCTCCTGGAATCGTTGTGAGATTCTGAGGCAAGAATAATAATAAACAGAACTCTGTAACTGTCCTATGGACAGTCACTAGTCTCCATCAACTGTTTCTTAATGACTCTGACCCCACTGGGGAGATTTGGAATTTTTTTCTATCAGCAATGGACCACGCCAGGACACATAACCTGGGCCGTTCAGATTCCTTATGCAGTCTCTGGTTCTCATGGAATCGTTGCGAAAATCTGAGGCCGGAATAATAATAATTTTAGTTATGTATTCTTACTGTGTAGCCACAATAAGGAAGCTTTGCCATGTGGTGAGGTATGTTAATGTAAACAAGATCTGAAGATCCTAAGGTAACTTCTTGTGTAACATCAACAAGGGAGACAAAGGTGTCTGCTACTGTTTCTTACAATGACCTTGACCCCACTGAGAAGATTGGATTTTTTTCTCTCTATTAGCAATGGCCCATGCCAAGACACATAACCTCAGCCCTTCAGATTCCTTACGCAGTTTCTGGTTCTTCTGGAATCACTGAGAGACTCTGAGGTGAGAATAATAATAACTAGAGCTCTGTAAATGTCCTATGGACAGTCATCAGTCTCCACCTACTGTTTCCTAGTGACTCTGACCCCACTGGAGAGATATGATTTTTTTTTTTTCTATTAGCAATAGTCCACACCAGGACACATAACCTGGGCTGTTCAGATTTCTTGCGCAGTCTCCGGGTTATCCTGGAATTGTTGGGAGACTCAGAGGCCGAAATAACAATTAGTAATGTATTTTTACTGTGTAGCCACAATTAGGAAGCTTTGCCATGTGGTAATGTATGTGTAATAAAAACAAGATCTGAAGACCCTAAGGTAACTTCTTGTGTAAAATCAACAAGGGATCTGACAAAGGTGTTGAAGAACACATGTGTCTGTTACTGTTTCTTACAATGACCTTGACCATACTGGAGAGATTTGGATTTTTTTTCTATCAGCAATGGCCCATGCCAGGACACATCAGTGGGCCCTTCAGATTCCTCACACAGTCTCTGGTTCTCCTGGAATCGTTGCGAGACTCTGAGGCTGGAATAATAATAATACCGGCAAAAACAATAGTCTCCACCTATGTAACAGGCGAAGACTAATAATGTGAAGGATGTCGTCATGAGTGATGGCAGCAAAACCTTCCCTGGCACTTGCTGGGCCACTTCTGCTGCCTGGCACAGCATATCTATGACTGGTGTTGCCAACTCAGTAGGGGTAAACAGGAGGAAGTAGCTTCTGCCACCCGTGGTGAATAACCTCTTTGGTAATGTTGTTTCAGATGTCAATGTTTTTTTTTTAATTACATCCTTTTTATTAAATGCCTTCCAAAACTGCTTTACTGTCATTTGCTTGAGGGTTTGTTGCCAGAGGTATTGGTGAATCACCATCAAAGCCTGCCCAGTTCTCAGATGCTACTACTGCCACCTCCATCTCCCAGTCAGTCACCTCTCTCAGCTTCACAGGTGCATGTACAGTCAACTCCTTGAAGGTTGCAATGACCTGGTCAAGTGGTTGAACAACAACAGTGGTGTTGGTTGCTGGAAAACAACTTCAATGGCTGGCCGATGGCCGATGAGACACCGAGTGACCATGACAACTGTCCATAACCAAGACCACTGTAAAAGAGAGATTTATCCCTCTCCAGTGCTCTCGGTTGTGGGGACAAAAATCTTATTGAATCACTCTGGCACACATGATGATGTCACCCACCCCCTGAATAATGCATCCATTGAACACCCAACTGCTCCACAATTACATGCTACAATGCTCTCAGCCATGTGAACTTATGAACTACCAAAGGCTTTACTTTAGACCTAGCTATAGTGTTACAGGCAAAAGGCACACTTTGGAGGCCTTGTACCCATATGCTGCATTTTCCTCCTCCAACAAGAGGTGGGAAGGGGAAGGTGTTTCCAAAAAAGACCAGTTTTGTCCATACTGAACACCTGACCTAATTTGTTACCACCATCCTCTACCTCCTTCCTGTCCATGAAGGAGTTCTTTAACCTAACAGAATCTTGTAAACCAGCTATTGTCAGCTGAGAAGGGTGGAGGATTTTCAGACTGCATCACTTCAGCAACTTTTCCACATACAGTGTTTCAACAGCCTTTCGGCAAATAATATTACTGTCCACTGCCATATTCACTTTCCTCTGATTTTAGACAAACTATAAAAGCACTTTCTCTGTTTTCATTATCACATCAATTCTCACACAAGAAAGCCTTCCTGTACTGTCCTTAACTCTCAGTTGAACTGGCTGCTCGATCCCTTCACAGAACGTTTGAGCTGTGCGCACTGCTGACTCGTCTATGCTGAAGTGCTTTGGTGTGTTGATCAAGAACTCCTTGCGTCAAGCTGATGGAGAATCTCCCATTTCCTCTAGACACAAGAGCATAGGTGAGGCTTCTTACTAGCACCATTGGCAGGCATGGCAGATGACTGGAGAGTCACAACACAACAAAAAGCACTGAGACTGCTACACAGAACTAAGATCACATTTTAATGCGAACAGGGAAGCCAGGGATCAAGGCTGGCAAGTAGAGACAATGGAACGGAAGAGAGGGAGAGGGTGAGGGAGGAGGGTGCAGACTGATTCTGTTTGGTGGCTATGTTGGAAGACATCACTGCTCGGAACCTTCAAATGTTGCCATGGATGGGGTCCGACTTGTGGAAGTTTCCCATGCAAACTTTTTTTTTTTTTTTTTTTTTAAAGCTGGACCAGGTCAGGATTTACCTTTCTGTGCAAAACGTATTTAGTTCAAATTGGTCTCGAGTTAACTGCAGGACTACTATACTACTGAAATGGTAAACAACACTACAAACAGATAAACATCAATACTCACAGCCTCCAAGGTATCAATGCGCCAGATTTTGATAGATCCATCAAATGATCCAGTGGCCAACAAGTCACTATCCTCTGGCTTGAAGCTGCAGTCAAATATTGTTTCTATATGTCCCTGTAATACATCATTATGGTCTAAGATATATACCGTACTTAAATTTTTTACTCAAATACTGTACATATAACATACTTCTAAAGTCAACAACAAAAAGCCTGATTAGAGAAGTGCTGTATTTGCCAATGAATATCACAAATACTGGTTTTGTTAACATATGCTGTAACTGTGTATTTTCTTAACATAAACTGTAACTGTGTATAGCTACCTTGGTATACCTACGGTATTTGCTCCTTCCCTTTGTTACTCACATGTTCTCTGTTAAATATCCACTGTTTCCTCCTGAGATGATATAGCCCAACACCACCATCCTTGAAAAGAGTTGCAATGGCCACTCTGGGTACCACCATGCCACCTCCACTCTTGCGTTCCATGTCATGTCCCTTATGTTCTCCTGCCAAGGTATTTGAGTCCTGGTGGGTCTGGCTCAGGGTTTCAACTCGCGTGGCGCAAATCACATGGAATCCAGTGTCCTTCAAGACATGGTTTTCAACTGGGGTTGGTTTGTTGACGGTCCATACTCGCAGTATCCCTTTCTCTGCATCTGAAAATGCAAACTGTCTTCGTATCTCTGCTACATCTTTTTAAAAGGTTAACTAATGCTGATCAGAATAACTCACCTAAGAATTAACTCAGGTATAAACATGACAATTTTCATGTATGTTATGCATACCAGTCACTACTGAGCTACTTCAGACGGCACATTTATTAACCAACTCAGCCACTATTTGTCTCCATTTTAATGCCACAATTCCCCCTCAGTCTCTTTCTGTCCCCATATTTTCTTCTATTATTCCCTTCTTTATTCTTCTACATTCTTCATCATTTCTCCAGTATCCCTTTCTTTATGTACCCGTATTCTGTTAGGAATGGAAGCAGTGGATTCCCAAAACTATTCATTTCTATATATCTGTCACCACAAGTTGCATGTGCAATGATCAGAGCTGAATTCAACAACTCATACATACATCTTCAAATGTTGCATAATGATCACTCACTGCTTTCTGTCATTCAACATTAATGAACAAATTAACTCTCTCTTTACATCATGGAAGATTGATCATAAATGACTTTACACTATAACCTAAAATTCACTTGAAGAAATGTACCTCCCGTGACAAAGATTCCAGGAGCATCTGGAAGCCAGGCAAGGGTTCCCACACTTGCTGACATGGGCAGGATATATTTAGTGACTACTCGCATACTGTTGACATCTACCAACCACAGGGCCCCACTTCGGTATGCTACCAGAAAATAGTCTGGTGAGCAAGTGTCCCATTCCAATGCAACCAATCTGGGTCCCTCACTCTCATCATTCACTACACCGCCACCCTCAGGGAAGGCCGAATATCGTGGTTTCCCAATGTCTGCAAGAGAGAGGGCAGTGATTAAATGCAATAATAGTGGACTAATCAACACTCATACATATCTTTATCACAGTCTTCACAGCACTAGCTACCATTCTTCCTTGTGCCATTGTACTTTCCATTTTATTTGAATATCTATCTTTTCTATTACCACACTGAGGTACCTAAAATCCCTCACAAAGTCAGGACTCCCTTCATACAGTAGCACATCACACTGAATTACTTTTTATTTCAACAATTATCCCTTTTCTCTTACCAATATTTACCATCAGAGTACAAAACATACAAACATTCACAAAACTGAATGAGTCTATAATATCCTGCTCATTATTAGCACGCAATACTGCATCACCTGAATACATCACATCTGAGTTAATCCACCCTTCACCATCATTTATGAACCCTACCTCTCTAACCAGTGGTCGGTGGTGGCAATCATCATAGACTCACTTGATATAGTGCTACCTACGTCTTCCTTTGACTTTATTTATATATATATATTTTTTTGTGTGTCTGCCCTCTTTTCTTCCTATGTTCTCCACCCTTCCTGTCACTTTTTAATACTCTTCATTCCACATCAGATGACTCTACACTGTGTGACAAGCTTAACAGTTTCTCGTAACACGCAAAACTATTTATAACACTGGGTGGTAACCATATGGCCAAATAACATGATGATGTGGAACCTACTATGATGACCCTATTAACTGGGTTGAAATATGCAAATGTAACATCCACCCACAAACCAAACCTTAACACTGTTCCCCATGCCTCACCACAGTCAGGCACTGTCTGCCACAAGAGAACACTGACTCACTGCATGAGATGACTCTGCAGGGGTAGATGCTTGCTTGCAGTTGATAGGTCTGCTCAGCTACACAGACAAGGGTTACTCAACAGCAGCAGCAGCAAGAGCAGCAACAACAACAACCTCTCTAACCACAACATGAGTTTCAACCTCTCTCATAATCCCATCCACATTCAGTATATGATGAATAGCCATGGGCAAATCATACATCCTTGTCCTTCTCTCTAGCACTTATATTAATCCAGTGACTTAGACATCCACCAACTCCTTCACAAGCTTCACCACTACCACCACCACCACCACCACTGGGCCACTTACTTAGACATCGACCTATGCTTTGCCACTACCCCTGCCCCTGCCGCAGTCCCCATTGCCACCACCATCATCCCATAATTTTTCCTAACCACTGATGGTGCAGGGTAGTGTCTGGAGGGTAAGAAAAAATACGACAGAGGGAGAACTGAACGACTTCATGCCCAACTAAAAGAGCAAAGAACTCTCATTCACCATTCAAAACCCTGAAATCTGACCCTTTCACAGGCATAACTTTCCACATCTATTGGTATGTGATGCACATTAATTATCAGCTAGAAAAAGCCTGATGATTATCACATTACTGGGTAAAAACAGAAGTACCAGACCCTTGTCATATGCTCCTCTGTGAAAAATTCTTCCATCCAGATCAATCCTCTGTCAGTTTTCAAGCTTCATCAACCTTCCTATCTCACTTTCTTGCTCTCATTTATCATATCTATCCACCTACTTCTTGGCCTACTATATCTCCTCCTCCCTTCAAATGTCAAAAACCACTTAGCTATACCCTTTTCACCACACTTTCACATTAATTTTCTCCATATGAACATACTACTAATATCATACAATCTCTTTATAGTAATCAATGGCTTTCCATCCACAATAAACAAACAGTACATAAAATATTTTATAATGCTTCCCTATGCACCTTGTCATAAGCTCTTTCCCACGACCATTAATGCCATAAACATCTTATACTCCTCATCCATGTATCCTCTACCACTCCTGTTCATCTCTCACCACATATTTATATATATCCCTTAACTTCTTTATGCTGTAATGATTATTCAATTCTCCTCTCATACAATGTTCAGCATGGAGATAGGTGATGGTGATCATCATCCACTCACCTGATGTAGTGCTGCTTACTTTTCCCTTCACCTTTATCATTCTTTTTCTGTGTCTGCCATCCTCTCTTCCTATTTTTCCCATCCTTCCTGTTATTTTCTATTACTCTTCTTTCTACTTCAGGTGGCTCTGGACTGAATGACAAGCCTACTGATTTCCTGTAACCCAGGAAACCATTTACAACGCTGGTTGGTAACATTATAACCAAATAATGGGACGATGTGGAGCTTGTTATGGTGCCACTGTTGTTTGGGTAGAGACATAAATGCAGAAACTGGGAACCAAACCTCAACGCTCTTCCCTGTGCCTCACTATGGTGAGTTGCTGTGTGCTGCAGTGAACTGCATAGGATGGCCCTGCAGAGTGTTTGTTGACCTGCAGTTGGTGGGCCCGCTTGACCAGACAGACTGGGGTTATTAACAACAACAGCAGCAACAATGTTCAGCAGACTCTCACCATGATACTTCTGCACCCACTCTGACTGCCTTTACTTTTGCACAAAGGCACAATCACCAGTTTCTTTCACTCCACTGGTACAAAGCCATCCATCCAAGCTGTTTTGCATATTTCCAATAAACTTTTCATTCCATTTGCTCCAATACATTAATTTTTGCATATTCCTTATCAACACCTCCTGCCCTTCTTCAACTTCTTCATGACATTGTTCCCTTCTAATGTTATTCTTTGCACTACATTTATTTTCTCTGTGTACTGTACACCAAAATAAATCATGTTTACCACCACTACACTCCTCAGTACACCACAAAAACCAGTCATGGTCACCATATCTGCTCTCATCATTTCATTCATCAGCCTTTCAAAACAAGATGTTTTTTTTTTTCTCTTTGCTCCTTACTTTGTTTCCAGTGGTTAGTATTCTTTCCCTTTCATCCCTCACATTCTCACACTTTTTCCACTCTCTCATCTACATTTCTGCACCTCTTACCAAATCACTTCCCACTATCAGAGTAATTTATATATATTTCTAGATGTGGGAATAACTTTGGGAGTGAGCCTGTCCTTCAGTCACTTGTCTGTTCATTCAACCATTTACTATGGCTCCAACATTGGTGCATGTGTCAGCCTGGGTCACTTAATGGTAGTTCTCCATGCTGCATGGTTTCTAGTAGCCTCTGTTCAGTCCCTTATCCCAAAGGCTACACTCTATGACCTCATCCCAGGTTTTCTTCAGTCTGTCTCTTGCAACTCTATCCTCAACGTTCACACCAATCTGTCTCTTGCAACTCCATCCTCAACATTCACACACCACTCGCCCTCACTAAGAATTTTTGGAAATGAGGTGCTCCACTTCTACAGACTTTAACATTGCCTCATACTGGAGCTCTATGATCCTGCATCTACCTAAAACTTTTGTACTTGTTCTTTTTATATCATCAACTACCTCTTTACTAACTCATTCACCTACTTCCCTCCTCCTTTCTTTTCAACCCCTTTCTTGCATCCACTCTGGCCAATTCAAATCCCCAAACTATTCTCTGCCACAGCCCATATCTATCCTGCAATCTTTCCTATAGCAGTCTGGTCTACTTCTTGACCACCACATCCTCTACCCTGCAATAGTGACTTTCCCATACCTTACACTACCTCTAGTTAAGTACTTTTCTCTAAGCATATGAATTTCTTGAAAAAAAAAAAAAAAAAACAGTCTTGATTCTATATAAATATCCCAATACTTCCACAAAGGCCCTCCTGTTCTCTTGTGACACCCACAATTACAGATACATGACATATTCTCCATCATTTCTACTTATTCCTTCAATCCAATGACACATCTACTAGTTCATTCTTGCTATCTTCGGACAAGCTTTATTCAACTTAAGAGCAACTTTGAAGTGGAAGGTTTAGGTAAAGACTTCACTAAATCCTTCATTACTAAAGGTTTTTCTTAAGCTGACTAAAATTGTCTGGAAGTTGGAAAAAAAATAAATAAATAAATAGTTTATCAGATTAACGAGGTCAAGCAGCTTTAACTGACCTTCACGGTAGACTGTAATCTTGCCATCATGGTGACCTATGACTAGCCTGCCTGGGACACTTGGGTGCCAGCGGTATGTGACAATGGGTTGGGTGTAGCCATAGTCCTCCCTGAAGGCATATGGCTCACTATTGTCTGCATAGTCCCA
The DNA here is from genome assembly GCF_032717465.1 of Coenobita brevimanus. Taxonomy (NCBI): domain Eukaryota; kingdom Metazoa; phylum Arthropoda; class Malacostraca; order Decapoda; family Coenobitidae; genus Coenobita; species Coenobita brevimanus. The sequence continues at coordinate 28,304,027 of NC_137049.1, read as the reverse complement.
GAGCTGCAATGGCCCATGCTGCGTGCAGAATGAGAGTAGGTCTCTGGTTGGGGAAGAGGAAAAGAAGTAAGCAAAATATACATGTTTTTAATAATTCAGCACTCTCATCTTAATTGTCAGGACCAACTTGCCTAGCCCCGGACTCCTATGCTCCTCTTGGGGCAACATAGGACTGGATGATGGATGGATTACATCAATTCATTCGCTGTATTGCAATAATGCATCAAACGCTAATGAAACAGTATCATTACGATTCTTTACCTTCGCAGCACAAGTGACTTCTATCACTGTTTTCATACCTGAATGGGACTTCTTTCTAGATGCCATGAAGGCACATTATTAAGTGCATTATTATACCAGGTGCTGGCAATACTAGTGACATATATGCCATTGTCCCTAGTTCCTAGTTCAGTGAATATACATGTTCAGGCAGGTTCCCATCATCACTCCATGATTCAATAAGGGCATACCTGGAGTGCAAACCAGTCAAAATTCACCCATGAAGCAGTCAGCTTAGAGGAGGTGTTCCCTTGTGGAGCTGAGCAACTAGACTTGTTTGTCTCTGGCTGCCCAGGACCCTCCCTCTGTCTTTTCAGACAATAAGTGACCATCTTTTGTATGATGTATTCATCAAGTAACACACTTACCAGCCAATTATTATCAAAGAACTGGCTTATCTGTCTCCCAGCTTCCTCAGTAGCTGGCAAACCTAAATCAAAATGCTGTAAACTTAGAGGCTTTGTTTACATGCACAGGTAGGTGGAAAAATTGGTTGAATTGCTTGCAAGCACCTCCCTCTTTCTAGTTTAACAAAAAACCCACTTTTTATTTGATGTGTTCATATGTCAAACATTTATCAGTCAACTGAAATGAGCAATTTGACTTACATCATTCATCTCTGTCATGTAAGGCATCAGTCCAGCTATGTTTGTTGAAGTGTACAGATACATCAGTCAAGCTTCTTATTTCTTAAACATTTTAACGTGCCACAGAAACACTACATGTGCTCTTTGTTTTTATCAGTCAAAATGAATGGCAGAGAATACAGAAGTAACAGTGAAATGCCAGGGGCTGGTGTTATCACTTACATGTATTATTTTCAGAAAAAAAAAAAAAATCCATTCCTAATTATGCAATTTCTTATCATTTGGTAGCATTTAAAAAAAAAAAAATCTTACTCCATTCCTAACTGTCCAATTTGACTAAAAATTTACATACAACATGCCATACATGCTGGCATTCATTCTGCCAAATTATGTTAAAATCGGTCTGGAAGTTTAGTCACCCATATTTGGAGGGTGGGAAGGGAGGGGGAGGTTGTAAGTGATAAGTAACTGATTTCGTTGTTACAAATGTAGGTTACTGATGTTAGTGAATGGGATTTTTTTTTTTTTTTTTTTTTTTTTTGACAAGTTCTGGATTAATGCTATCTTTCATTTTCAAGATACAAACTCTTAAATTTTGAAACTATGTTATCTTAAAACTTACATTTTGGATATACACCCCTTCAATTGCTGGGTCCTCATATGCTCTTCCTGTCATTCACAAATAAAGTAATTAAAAGTGAGTGCCCATACATAGGCATATCTCCTTAGTGTCCATCTCAACATGCTCAGTACAGTCATGTCTTAGTGCCTTCGTATGTCATAGGGATGTATCTTAGTGAAAACTTATCACATATCAATTTATTCTACAATGAGGCTAATTTAACATAAGTTCAATGGGGATACAATGGAGATCAAGAGCCACGTAAGCTAAAATCTCAAAATACATTTCTGCCACATGCCTGAAATACGACTTTGACCAGTCCGAGCCGTCACCAAAGGTCCCCCTACCCCCCCAGGCTAGGGGACAGCTGAAGGGCCTGGACAATCAGTCCAGGTCCTCAGGAGGAGGTGAGGAGAGATGGGGAGGGTAAAGCAGTGAGGCTGAGGGAGAGTGTAGTGGTGAGGCCAAGGGGGAGCACAGTGGTGAGGCCAAGGGCAAGCGTAATGGTGAGGCTGAACGACAGCATGGAGGTGTGGCAGTGGGGAAGTGTGGGGGCGTGGCGGTGGGGAAGTGTGGGGGCGTGGCGGTGGGGAAGTGTGGGGGCGTGGCGGTGGGGAAGTGTGGGGGCGCGGCAGTGGGGGAGCATGGCGGTGTGGTGATGAGGGAATGTAGGGGTGTGCCAAGCCATGATGAAGATGAGACAGAAAAGACGGGCAAGTGAGGCAGGATGTAGCATTTGCACCCCACTTGCTGATGACCTTGCATCTTCCTCAGTGCTGGAGGCTGTTGCAAGGAGGAAGAAGGAGGTGATGGTGGTCTGCAGTGATGCCTTTTTTGCAGTCACCTCAAGCGTTGCTCGATGCCTCGTGAGAGAGGTCGAGTATTTCACAGTAGATGCTCTCCACTGTTGGGAACCCTGTGAAGGAGTGAACACACTCTGGCCCTACTTTCCTCCAGATGACATACAGCGTGCTTGACTGTACCTCTTTCCATGGCACTGTAATACTGTAGATGAGTATTTTATATTTCTTCCATAACCGGCACAAGGCGTCAGTCTCCCCTGAGTCACTCACCCTCATAATTTGCTCCATGGTGCAGCAGAAATAGTGGGCATTAAGGGTGGCAATGATACCTTGGTCCATGGGCTAAAGTAATGATATGCAGGGAGGCAGGTACACCACCTTGATACTGTCCATCAAGTCCTCCATGCCAACAAAATGGCTTGGGGTACTGCCTACCAGGAGCAGGAAGCAGTAGGCCAGATTGCTCTGGCTGGCATAGTCATGCAGACAGGGGGACAGGTAACCTGCTATGTATGATCAGCAGTGTGTGGAGATAAGCCAAGCCCTGGGCTTATGCTTCTAAATAACCCCTAGGTTCTTAATATACCTTGACAAAGCCCAGGGGTTCTCCCAATTATATATGAGCATGGGTTTCAGCTTAAGGTCCCTCACTGCATTCACACCAAGGAGGAGGGTAAGAAGATCCAAAGTAGCTTTAAAACCTGGAGCATGTCATTTTCCCTCACTAATATAGGACTTACAGAAGGCCCGTCTTGTCCAAGTTCAAGACCTGTTTTGGAAAGTATCCCCCTTCCTTGATGATTGCCATTAGCATGGTTGGGAAGACCTCAGCTGTCACATGGTCAGCATTACCAACCTTCCCGTGCAAGGTCATGTGTCTAATGCCAGCACAGGCTGGAAACTGCTTGAACCACCCTATGCCTGCCTTGAACTCCTCTGCCTCCATTCCTCTCTTTTCCTTAGGAGCCTTCCACAGATCAAAAGCCTTGATGTACATGAAGCTATGATGCAGAGGCTGCTTTGCTCTGTTAAGTTCATTAACCCACAGTTCTAGGAGACATTCTATCTCCTCCATAATGGGCTCCCTAGTTTTTCTTAAGTGCTTAGTCTGGGTAGGGACATTTTGCATCACCACTAGGACAGTCTCAGAAAATTTAATCATGGTCAAGACCATAGACTGGGGCAGCTTGTGGACCCTGGTGATCTTGCTTGCCTCTGACCTTTATGATGTTCAAATATGTCCAATTTCATATCAAGGGAATGGCTACATCTTACCCTTTTAGGTTTGCCCTCAGCACCAACAGCAGCAACACTCTTTCCACTAGGGGTACCACCAGACATGATTTCCAAGTCACAAGTTTCAGTATTGTATTTCACACACAGGAAGTTATCACTCCTCTTAATATTGCACACTGGACTATTCATTGCACCCCTGCACTGTTATTTGGCAACAGCGATGGTGTTTCAATGGCCTTGGATGTGTGAGATGGTTCTGTAATACAGAACAGGGAATGCACAGGAGATGATCACAGCTGCAGGACATGAGAGGAAGTGGATGAGCAAGATGGAGACATGAAAGGGGTGGCATGAAGGAGGCTGCAAGTATAGAAGCCTAAGATGGGGGTTCTGTGCATGTAAACACTAGGCAGCTGTCTTGAGTCAAACATCTGACTCAGCTTGATTGCGGCACCATACACAGCCAACACAATTATAGTATAAACAAATTTCGCCATAGCTATATCAAAGCTGGGTATAACTTCTAACTCACCGTTTGATCAATTTAACACATACCAAATCATCATACTGTATACTAAGGCGTGTCTGTAGCATGTACTGTACTATCGGCACCTAAATACAAGTGGAGTAAAGATGTTTGATTTCTACGTAATCTCCAAAGCAGCCCTTAAATGATTATCTCCAGTTAACTCGAGGCTAGAATGTGATATAGTGCAAAAATGATAATAACATTATTGTTAAGAAGCTCTGAGAACTGATATGTAGTACAAAATGACAACATGTGATGCTTAGTCATTTATTTGCTAGTATTAAGTCACTAAAGCACATTAATTCAAACCTGTGCCCAGTGCACCATGCGACCACCGTTGGGACTCGGCAGATGCTGATTGCATACAGGACAGACTGTCTGCTTACACTCCACACACATACCCGCTGGTCAAGGGATGCACTGGAAGCAAAGTTTTATTATTTTTTTGACGCACTCACAAGGGGCAACTAAATACAGTTGGTGATCCTAGTGTATCACTCACTCACTGAATCCCTGTACCATTTTGAAGGATTAGGTTCAGACCTTATGGAGAATGTTTAGGGGTGAGGGGTATTGATGCTGTGTCTGGTGTACATCTGAGGCATGTCTGGAGTGTGTCTATGGAGCCTGTGACATGTAGTCGACGGCATACCTGCATCAAACCAAAAGAGCCACAAATATGATACAAAGGAGCAGGTCAGGGCAATGGGCAGTTAGCTGTATTACGACAGCCTGTGAGCCAGAAGGTGTCATTAAAGTGCTTAGCCAGTAAATACTGTAATTATCTTTCTCCTTACAATACTGTAGAGATGGGTATGACAATCAATGGTGTCCTTTGTCTTTTTTCTACCAATGTGTTCTCTACCCACATACATTATCAGTTAGGTAAGATCCAGCTATGAAAAAAAATAAAATAAAATAAATAAAATGCACCATTCAACCACTCAATTACCATTCAGGATCTATCTCAAGATCAAAATAATTCAAACAAACATCTGCTTAATAGGAATAGTGGGATTGGGTACTTTCCACTGACTACCAAGTAAAAAAAGAAAAAGGGAGGGGGGTGCAACACTTGTCATGTCCATATTCATGCATTTTTCTTCCACCTATTTTCTATCCCTCAGCAGTACTTTAGTTTTCTCAGCTCTCATCCCATGTCTTTACACATATTCCATTATCAGACTGTGTTCCATTTTGACCTTCCATGTCTTTCCCTATCCCCAAACTCCGATATTCAAATCCTTTCACCAATATTTTCATATCCATTCTTTCTAAAGGACTATATGCAGTGGCTGAGTAGTCAGTGTTGTTGATTGTGAACCTGCTGGCTCTTTAGTGCCAGGGTTCAAATCCTGGTGCTGGCAGCTGGCAGCTTAAGGCCAGTCTCTTCTCAGATGGGATCAAATACACCATAGACTCAAGTGGGGATGGCATCAAAGGCTTTACTACTATCTACTGCTGTAAGAAGAGTGGATTCTGAAGGTGTTGCCGGGATGATGCCAGCCTGTTGTCTGAGATTAGTCAGTAATGTGCTTGTAGGATGTAGTGATCGAAATCCGTGTTTTGAAGGAGCAAGGGAGATGTGAGGAGTGACTTTGTTGAGAATGAGGCATTCACTTATTTTGGATGATGTGCTAAGTAGTGTTATGGGTCAGTATGAAGAGAGTGTTGGGTCTGTTTGGTTTAAGTACAGCAGAGTGATGAATGTTCCATGTTTCCAAATACTGTACTGGGAATGCTACAGTCTGTGTAGGAGTAGTTGCAGATATTTGTGAGGGCCTAGATGCCTCGTAGTTCAAAATGTTTCAGATGTAGGTTGCTGATGCCATCTAGCCCTGTGCTTGTAGTGTTCTTTATTTTCTTGATTACATTATATAGTGGTAGGTGGGGGCACTCACCATCCACTCACTTGATGTAGTGCTGGTCTCGGGTGACTGCCTTTTCCTCTCTTCCTTCCTTCTTTCCTTCATTCCTCTTCTGTCTTTCTTTCCTTCATTCATATCTCTTCCTTCCGTGTACGGGTGACGCTACGCTAAGTAACAGGCCAAATGGTTTCCTGTACACCAGGAAACCATTTACTACGCAGGGTGGTAACGATATAACCAAACTATGGCACCTAGTGGTTTAGTGGGTAATTAAAGCGCTCCAATCGGATTGACCCTGTGCAGGTTTATATCCAAGGGGCGATTGGGATTTAATGCTCACGTAATGCCACTCAGGGATAATTGAGGCTGGTCACTCTAATCTTAAATATCAGGACCAACTTGCCTCGCCCTGCACTCCTACGCTCCTAAGGGGGAAACACTGGATTAGATGATGATGATGATGATGATTACATTATATGTCTGTTCTTGAGTAACGGGTTGTATTGTGATCGAGTGGAAAGGGCTGCCTATGCTGACAGGGTTGTATTTGTGTTGATATAAGCTACTTATGTTTGCGCTGTGGTTTACGAGTATGTCTGTTCTTTGTAGGAAGGAATGTGTTGGGTGTCGGAGGTAATGGCAGCATGGGTTTTGGAGGTGCATGTTTGTAATTTTGTGATACTGTCAAAAATTTTGTAGAGCCAAGAGGGGTGTGTGGAGTGACTAAATGTTGTCACAAAGGTTTTCCAGTTTTCCATTTTCTTTGTACTGTACTAATTTTGTTAACCTCATGTAATTCTTGGAGTTTTGTGATGGTGTATTGTACGTGTGGGTGAGGTGAGTTGTGTTTAAGTCCATTCTGTTGTCATATAAGGCGGGCAATCTCTGGTGTAAAGTCTGGGTTGTAATGTCTTCTGTTGCCTCATGGAATGTGGTGATTGTCTGCATTCAGCATGATGTTGAACTTTGTAATAGGCCTGTTAATGCTGGTGATGGGTGTGCAGTTTAGTGTGCTGATGTGTTGTTCTGTTTCTTCTGTGAATTCCATCCATTCTACTTCCTTGTAGCTTGTACAGTATATGTGAGGCATGACAGCTCTGGTTTGGATTTCTTTCTGTGAAGTTAAGGCTAGAGAGATGATCTGTAGTGAGTTTGGGTTCCATTGACAGCGTGGTGTTGAGTGCAAGCACTGGCAACAGAGTGGGATGTCTGAGGAGGAGGGTGAGTGGTTTGTGTGCTGTGAGATATGAGTTTATAGTGATGTGTCACTCAGAATGTACATGTTGATATGTGAAGCAATGCCGAGGCATCAGTGATAGTTTTGATTGTGTTCACACCTGGCAATGTTTTTAGCTTTAAAGTCCCAGCAATGATGGAGTTAGGTGTGTCTGTGTTAGGGGAAGGAGCTGAGAGTTGCACTGCACTGGTACTGCATGGGAGATGTTGGGGGAAATGTACAGTAAATGTTAAAATGTTGATTTCTTGTTTGAGACCAGATCTGACACTGAGTGACTATTTCTAATGTTGTGCCATTCTGAAGAAGCGACTGTGTTGTTTGTGTTGTGTCTTAGTAGAGGACTACCTGGTGAATGTATATAATGAAGCTTCCTACTTGGCCCACAGCTCTGTCTGAGTGAATGTGTGACTAGTGTCCGATTTGGGGGCTCTGTTGTCTTTGTGTCAGTTTTGTTTCTTGTAGGAGTGCTCTGTGTATGTGATAGCTATGAAGGAATTGTATTTCTCATGTTTTTTGTGGAGACCATCAACATTTAACTGTACAGTAATATGTTTATCTGTGTTCACAGTGGTGTGCATTTGGTGACTGTCTGCATTATAGGTATGGTGCTTGTGTGCAGGGACAGAGTGATGTCTGTGGTTGTTGAAGGGGGTGGGGAGAGTTGTATTTTGTGTGACAGGAGGAGTAATTGTGGATGTGTTGCACCTGTCATATACCCTGTGCATGAAGTGCACTGAACAGACCCATGTATGTCTTGCACTTGTGATGTGTAGGGAGCAAACAAGGCACATGTATCATATACAATACTGTTTTTCTAGAACAGTGAGTAACCAGAGGACACTCACCTGATACATGAAATCTACAAAAACTTACCTGGCAAGCAGATCATCATTACAAGGGTGCCAGTGAAGGCAAGTGATGGTTTTTCGATGGTCAGCCAGGATACTGAACAACTGCCATTCACTGCTCCCTGCTTCTGCCTGGAACAATGATGTTTCCAGTTACCGTCTACACTTTATTTTCTTGCTCAATTTGATATGTAATGTGATGTGCAAATATAGAAAGAAAATAATAATAATAATAAGACTACCCATTATCTGTGAGCCAGGTAGACTGTAATAATACTGTACGATAACACAATCTATGAAATACTTGACTATTATGTATCCATCCTGGATGACTCCCAGTGCTGGTTGAGTGACATGTGTACTCAAGTTGTGACTCTAAACAACTGTTATTAATAATTTTTCCTTCTACAATCAATATCTTCTGAGATTTCAATTTTCGACACAGACAGACACACAGAGATACATTTCGTACAAAAATAATGACCACTGACTTCGTCTATCTGGCTCAATAATAATAACAATAATAATATAATAATGATAATAATAATAATAAGAACAATAATCTATCTATCTATTGCCAGACGCCTCAATCCTGTTCGGGGTGGCCACAAACAAATCGCCTCCACGTCGCCCTGTCCCCCGCCATTTCACTGCCCCACTCCCAACTCACCCCCCCCCCTCTCTCATATACCTCTCCACCCCATCCCTCCATCTCATCCTCAGCCTCCCCCTCCCTCTTCCCTCCTCCACCTCACTCACATACACTCTCTTCGTCAGTCTTTCACCCTCCATCCTCTCCACATGGCCAAACCACCTCAGTGTGTTCCTCATAACGCTTCCTATCACATCCACATCCACACCACAACGCTCCTTTATATCCTCATTCGTCAGCCTGTCTCTCCACATGACTCCACAGGCTCCTCTTAAATAACTCATTTCCACTGCTCTCACTCTTGACTTGTGTCCTTCCAGCAACGTCCAAGCTTCACTTCCATACATTAGAGTTGGTATCACAATACTGTCATGTAGTAACTTTTTCACTTCCATGCTCACTTCCCTGCTTCTTATCACTGCTTTCAGGGAACCAGCAATCTTTCTTCCCTGCTGTACCCTTTCAAGCACTTCACCCTCCAAACCTCCATCCTTACTCATCACACTACCCAAGTACTTAAACGTACTCACATTTTCCAATTCCTCACCATTCACCCTCGCTGTACATTCACTGACTTCACCTCTCTCAAAGACCATAACTTTACTCTTCCCTTCATTCACCTTTAGATTCCATTTCTTACACACTCTCCCAAACTCATCCACCAAGCCTTGCAGCTCTCCTTCGTCTTCACTCAACAACACAGTATCATCTGCAAACAACAGTACAGGGAGTTTCCAAACACTACCCTCTCTCACCAGAGCCACTCCAACATCCACTACCCTACCTTGTATCTCTTTTATTACCACATCCATGTACAGATTGAACAACCATGGAGACATCACACATCCCTGTTTCATCCCAACCTTCAAAGAGAAAAATTCACTCAGTTCACCATCCACATGCACTGCAGCCTTAGAACCATCATACATACTCTTCACAGCATTCAACAACTTCCCATCTACTCCATATATTCTTAACACTTTCCACAATCCTTGTCTATCCATCCTGTCATATGTTTTCTTCAAATCCATGAGAGCCGCATACAACTTCTTTCCCTTCTCTAGAAACTTTTCCACTAAAGATCTAAGAATGAATATCTGATCTAAACAACCTCTTCCCTTCCTAAAGCCTCCCTGTTCTTCTCCAACTAATTCCTCTGTTCTTTCTCTAACTCTGTCAATAAGTATCCTACCATACACTTTTCCTATTATACTAAGAAGACAAATGGCCCTATGATTACCACACACTTCTTTTTCCCCTTTTCCTTTGTACAAGGGAATAAGTATACCTGACTTCCAATCCTCCAGGACTCTACCTTCCTCCCAGGCCATCTGCACATTTTCCACATTCATTCTACTACTATCTCTCCCCCATGCTTCAGCATTTCACCACACACTCCATCAATTCCTGGGGCTTTCCCAAATTTAACTTTCTTCATTGCTTCCACAACTTCTATCCTACTGATTTCTTCCTGTCTTCTCACCTCCCTCCTTCTCCCAGCCATTCCCCTCCCACTTATACTTGCATTACTTCCATCCTCTATGTTGAACAATTCTTAAAAGTGTTCTCTCCATCTGCTCACTTTTTCTCCCTTTTCCACTAGTAATCTACCATTTTTATCTTTCACTCCCCTGCTAACTTCACTTCCACCCTGTCTTACTCTTTTCACCTCTTTCCAGAACATTTTCTTACAGTACCTCTCTGTAAAACAATTAACTCCAAGCCCTTGGCCACCCCGTTTGGGATACATGACGTCTGGCAATGAATGAATGAAATGAACCTCCATTCTACACTCAAGTCCTGCCAAATTCCTCATCCGCTCTCTTCTTACTCTCTCTTACTATAATAATAATAATAATCCATCCATCCTACGTTGCCCCACGAGGAGCGTAGGAGCCCGGGGGTAGACAAGTTGGTCCTGGCATTTAAGATGAGAGTGACTAGCCTCACTCATCCCTGAGTGGCATTACGTGAGCAATCAACCCCAACCACCCCTTGGATATAAACCTTCACTGGCTCAATCCGATTGGAGCACCGTCATTACCCATTAAACCACCAGGCGCCAAAATTTGGTTATATGGTTACCACCCAGCGTAGTAAATAGTTTCCTGGTGTACAAAAAACCATTTGGCTTGTCACTCAGTGTAGAGTCACTGAGTGACAAGCCAAATGGTTTCCTGTACACCAGGAAACCATTTACTACGCTGAGTGGTAATTATAGTAATAATAATAATAATAATAATAATAATAACAACAATAATAATAATCTTAAATGTCAGGACCATCTTGCCTAGCTCCGGGCTCCTCTACGCTGTTCATGGGGCAACATAAGTTTTGGATGAAGGGTGGATGTATGGATAACGATGATGATAATGATGATAATAATAATAATAATAATAATAATAATAATAATAATAATAATAATGACAACAATAATAATAATAATAATAATAATAATAATAATAATAACAAAAATAATAATAATAATAACAATAATAATAATAATAATAATAATAATAATAATAATACAGTAATAATAATCTATCTATTCATTGCCAGACGCCTTAATCCCCTAAGGGGTGGCCACAAACAAATCGCCTCCATGTCACCCTGCCATTTCACTGCCCTGCTCCCAGCTCACACCCACTTCTCTCATATAGTTCTCCACTCCATCCCTCCATCTCATCCTTGGCCTCCCCCTTCCTCTCCCCCCTCCACCTCACTGACATACACTCTCCTTATCAGTCTCTCACTCTCCATCCTCTCCACATGGCCAAACCTCCTCAGTGTGTTTCTTCTAATGCTTTCTATCGTTAGTGTAATAATAACACTAGTGTAATACTAATGATAACCACAATCTATCTATCCATAGCCAGACACCATAATCCTATAAATTGTGGAATTTTGACTCCAAGTTAGTTATTTTATGGGAAGGGGCACTAACCTCCATCAACCAACTTGCTGACATGTAGGGAATGGTTTAGTGGGTAATTATTGCGCTCCAATCGGACTGAGCCGGTGAAGGTTTATATCCAAGGAATGGTTGGGGTTGATTGCTCATGTAATGCCACTCAGGGATGAGTGAGGCTCGTCACTCTCATCTTAAATGTCGGGACCAACTGCCTAGCTCCGGGCTCCTAGCTCTTCATGGGGCAATGTAGGATTGGATAATGGATGGATGGATGGTAGGTGGGGGCACTCACCATCCACTCGCTCGACATAGTGCTGCTCTTGGGTGTCTGCCCTTTCCTCTCCTCCATCCTTCTTTCCGTCCATCCTCTTCTGTCTTTCTTTCCTTCATTCTTTTCTCATCCTTCTGCCTACGGGCAACTTTACACTCCCTCTTCTGTCTTTCTTTCCTTCATTCCTTCCTCTTCGTTCTGCCTGTGGGTGACTCTACACTGAGTGACAAGCAAATGGTTTCCTGTACACCAGGAAACCATTTACTATGCTGGGTGGTAACCATATAACCAAATTTTGGCGCCTGGTGGTTTAGTGGGTAATTACAGCGCTCCAATGGGATTGAGCCGGTGAAGGTTTATATCCAAGGGATGGTTGGGGTTTATTGCTCACATAATACCACTCAGGGATGAGTGAGGCTGGTCACTCTCATCTTAAATGTCAGGACCAACTTGTCTAGCCCCAGGCTCCTACACTCCTCACGGGGCAACGTAGGATTGGATGATGGATGGATGGATAATGATAATAATAATAATAATAATAATAATAATAATAATGATAATAATCTATCTATCTATCTATTGCCAGACGTCTTAATCCTGTAAGGGATGACCACAAACAAATTGCCTCCATGTCGATCCGTCCCCCGCCATTTCAATGCCCTGCTCCCAGCTCACACCCCCCTCTCTCATATACCTCTCCACTCCATCCTTCCATCTCATCATATGCCTCCCCCTCCCTCTCCCCCCCTCCACCTCAATCATATACACTCATCCTCATCAGTCTCTCACTCTCCATCCTCTCCACATGGCCTAACCACCTCAAATGTACTTCTCCTAATGCTTCCTATCACATCCACATCCACACCACAATGCTCCTTCACTTCCTCATTTGTCAGTCTGTCTCTCCATATGACTCCACATGCTCCTCTCAAATAACTAATTTCCACTGTTCTCACACTTGACTTCTGTCCCTCCACCAAAGTCCATGCTTTACTTCCATAGGTTAGAGTTGGTATCACATGCACTCTATGTAATTTGAACGGATAGATGAACTCTCCCCATAATCAATAAGCACAGCAAAAAAAATCAATATGGGGGAAAATTCCAGAAACTGGCCCCCAGAACGTGGACAGCTAGGTGCCAACATTCAAAAGTTCCGTGTGGTGAAATACCAGTACGTCAATACAGCTGCCAAACATGGTTGCTGCAAATGCATACTCTGCATCCTCTTCCCTCTCCCTCTCTGTTTCAGCTACCTGATATTAACCCTTTGTCCATTCATGTGAATATACTGAGTAAGCCACATCATGCATTACCCTGACAGTGCTAATTGATGGGCAATGGCTCTAGCCTGTTCTACACTTGCTAAGAGTGGAGGTGCAAACAGGTCTCAGCGGGTTCCCATGTTGGCAGGATGAAAAAATAAGATACTAAGAAAGCTCAGTGCCAAAGAGGGGGAGGTGGTGGCTCAATTGGTAGAGAGGTGACCTGCAGACCTACTGGACCCTGGTTCAAACTCTTGCTGGGGTAGGGAACAAATGAAGGATTTGAATTTCATAAAATCAGACTTTAGTGATCTACCAGAAAACCTGCCGACATGTTGTAAAAATACCCCAGTTAATACCAGTACACCAGTCCTGTATGAGACAGCCCTAGCATGTATTCAATATGAACGGTGAGTGTTGTTGCCAAAGTGGTGACCCGCAGAGGTGTATGATATGTAGAAGGACTACTGGGCCTTGGGATCAGGCTGTGAAGCCTATGAAAAAAAAAAAAAAAAAGACATTGCTAAGAAGTATGGCATTAATGAGGCCACAGTTCACACCATGAATATGAACAGAGACAAAATCAAATGAGCTGTGAAACTAGCAGGTTGGGAGGAAGAAAGTGGGGAGGTGCCTCTGAGGGTTTTGAGGCCTACTCTCAGCCCTTGAGGGGGTTACAGGCACTGCTCATTTCCCCTCATCTAGTCCCTCAGCCTTGGATAGCCCCTTCCCCAGCACCCAAGCACCATTCTATCCCCTGTCACATTAAGTAATCACCACTTATATACCATTTTTTACACTCTAATTGATCCTTCTTTACAACCAGTGATGTTCCTTGAGGTTGTATGTTTGCTATAGTGAATGTTAGGTATGATTAGGTGGGGGTGGGGGGGCAATATTTTTCAAGAGGGCTAAAAGGGGGACTTTGGGAAAATTTGGGGGCTGCATCATACCAATTAGTAATATGACACTGGTTTCAATGGTACCATATGTGCAGTTGATATACAAGGTAAAATTCAGTGATACATTAGCCATGTAAGTGGAGAGGTTACTGTGGCTGTGAGTTGAATATGGTGTCTCCTGCTGTGAGATGTATTATTAAATGTGGTAAACTATGAATCAAAGAAGAGGGCATAAAAAAAAATAAAAAAATAAAAAAAAAAGTTAAATGAACATACCTCATACACATATATAGCAAGAGTGGCAGCATAGGCAAGGCGGCGAGTGTGAGCAGTGCAGATATCCTGGTGCCATGGTTGTGCCCCTGCAGCCAGCAATGCCAGCTGCTGCAACATCCCTCCTCTAAAAAAAATATCAGGTACAGTAATAGGAAAAATCTCTTTTTGCTTTGTACTATGCACAGAACTAACTGGTATTTGGAAAAAATTACTACTTTACAGCCAAGAGTACATGAACATAGTACAACAGAGCTGAAGCATGGTTTAATTTTATTCTCTCAGTATGATCACAAGGTAACAAGGAAATTTACAAAGAAAGAAAGAAAGAAACATACAAAGGAACTACAATTACAAAGCCAGCTGACCTTACAGGTGAGACTGAAGTGTGTACAGAATGCCTCAGTCCTCCACCCACCAGACATTGGCTGCTGGCACTACCCACATAGTTGGCATTGCTTTGAACATTCCAGGCACAACTGTTGTCACTGAAATTACATGAAATAATATAGTACCAATGACAATGCTTTAAATAGCTTCATGCTATTATAATGTGATGCAAACAGTTTGCAAATGTGCTTGAAAAACAAAGGATAGACATTTGAATGAGTTGCAGTTTATGAAAAGAAATTTGATCAATGCTCAAAAAAAAATCAACAAAAACATTACTGGTAAATATCGTATGACTTCTGCAATAATGTTCTGTGCTTTACACTGGTCCCTCGAGTAACACGTAATTCTTTAGCATGGAAATGAGTAGTGTGGCCAGAAAAACTGTGGACTCTCTCAAGAATGATATGGTCAATCCAGGGATAATGCTGAGACCTGCTAAGTCACACTCGGCTTGAGGCAAGTTGGGTGTAGTCAAGTGTTTTGTGTGTGTGTGTGTGTGTGTGTGTGTGTGTGTGTGTGTGTGTGTGTGTGTGTGTGTGTGTGTGTGTGTGTGTGTGTGTGTGTGTGTGTGTGTGTTGTCAAAGAGTTTAGGGTACTTTATTGTAAAACATGCCTGTTAAGGGGGAAAAAAAAGATGCCTATGGCTGACTGGACAGAATGTATTAAGCCTTTATAATGATTTTCCAATATTTAAATAGCAAAATTTCTGGAAGTGAACAAATGTGTCAGTATGAATGAACCACCAATATGAATTACCTCTGCTAATCGAGGGCACCCTGTAAAATAATGTAATCTGAAGTGTTTCAGGAATCTCAGTGTTTCAATAATACTGAGAGCCCAGACATGCTCTAATAAGGACTTCTAGCTTTATCCACTAAACCACATGCATATTACGCATCATACACAATTTGTCCAAAAATAATTATCATGGTTACAAATAATAAGAGATTCTGATTCCCCCAGGGAGATGACCTTACATGTTCCTAACAACAGCTGCTTTACTGGCAGCAACTAATCAAGATGCCCTGAACCAACCCCTGGCTTACCATTATACATTTCTGCAACCTTCCTACTGTTTCTTTAATTTTTCTATCACTGAAACACTGCCTCTCCTTTTTTAAGTACTACATTCTCTTTATTTCCACAGATTTAACTGTTTGAGGTAACTGAGGGCAACCCTCTTTCTGTTTCCTTCTGCTTTCTCTATACTTGATTTCTAGTCAGGGGAAGCTGCTCTGTATTTGTGCATTGTTATTACTGTACTGTTATTGCTGCTGTTCAGTCCAAGCTAATCTGGACAGGCCACATCAACTGGTTGCTCCCAGAGATCTTTTGCTACGGTTACACTGAAAGATTATCTGTGCCGTAACACTGTGTTGTGGTGTGGGGGCTGCAATGCTGTGCGGGCACAGTAGACTGCTCGTGAGGTGCATTTAGTTTGGCAGTAAAGTAGGATAGTGTGATGGCCATATCGCAGTCTGGCTAGGTGTACTTGTGTCTCTTGGTAGCAAGGTTTCTGAGCAGTGGATTCTGGTGGTATTTCCTGATGGATGCTGCTTGGCTGAAGTCTGGGATGGCTGTGGTGTGTGTGGTATTTGTAAAATAGTGTTGGATGGATGGGGAGGGATGTTACTAAAGCACTCTGTGCAGTGTTAACTGCTTTTTTTTTTTCTTTGTGGTTGGAGGTAATGCAATATCGATTTTAAAAATTATGATGAATCTTGAGCTATTGCAATAAATTATGTGCCTCTTGTATACACAGGCTTCTTGACTACAAGTATTTTTTTGTTTCTTGATGTAGGTGACCAATATTTGTGGTCTTCATGTATCTTATCATTTTATTCTTAAGGTTTTGTTATTAATTTTTAAAGCTTCTTTGAGTTTGTGACTGTTAACTCATGAACTGTGACATACAGTATCACTCCAAAGGACAAAGCTCTGACTGCAACGTACCTCAGTGTTGACCAATTAAAATTAAATGTCCCATGTGTTTTGATCTCTGATTATATAAAGCATATTTTAATTCACTTTTCTTAAAAAACAGTTAACTTCAGGAAAGTACTGTGGCAAAACTATGGCACATGATAATACACACACACACACACACACACACACACACACACACACACACACACACACACACACACACAGTGATACCTTGGATTTTGTGCACAACTGGTATCAAACGTGGCACATAACAATGGAATTGTGTGCTAATGAAAGCACAAAACCTATGGGATTTATCCTAATTGGGAGAGCTGGAGTTCCTGTTTCACTAGCCATCAGAATATCCTGACCATCCCCCTTGCTGACCTTTTTCAGCGTGATACTGACATGGAGAATAGGGCAGCATACTCTTCCAAACACTTTTCTCTATCTCATGCACTTTACATACCACACAATGTACCCCACTATGTCGAAGGGGTTGACACCAACAAGAGTATGCCTAGTTGCAGACCCAAAGGGAGGTGCGGAGCGGTCTTCGCCATCACAGTTTTGGGGGGACCAAAATGGGATGTGACTCGGATCTTTGCCAGAGCATACAGGGCATTGCAGTTCCCAGGCTGCCATTTCTGCCCAACAGAAAGGACCCCAAACCTGGGAGTAGCACCCCATGAGGATGTCCTATCAATGGGTGTATAATGGCAAAGTAGTTATGATGCCAAGGTGTGCCTGGAAGGTGTCCCTGCAGCTGTCCTGGCAGGGTGCCCCAAGGTCACTGCCACAGCCACTGGCCATGGCTGGTGGGCTATGAGTCCCACATCCCATGCCTGGACTTGTGACTGTGCGGATGGGAGGAGCCTGTGGTCTGTTTCCTCCTTTATTTTACCCTAATATGATAAAAATGAGAGATAGAAGTAGCAGTCCTGTTAAAAAATAAAATCACTCAAAATGTTCAGAGTGGCATCGTGAAATGTGAGTGGTGTGAAGGGTAGAGCAGGGGAAGCAGTGGAGACGATGAGTAGGAGGCAGGTGGATGTCAGATGCGTACAGGAAGTCAGGTATTGGGGAGAATCCGCTAGAATGACTGCTGGGAGGGACCGTGGGTATAAGTTATTTTGGCAGGGAAGGGTAGATGGATACAGTGGTGTGGGTGTGCTGGTTGAGGAGAAATGGGTGAAATGTGTCAGGAATGTAATGAGAATGAATGAGTGGGTTATAGCAGTGGAAACTGTTTGGTAAACTCATTATTTCAGTTATATCAGTGCAAAATTCACGGGCTGGCTTGGATGATGAGATTGTTGTTTTGGGAGGGAACTTAAATGGTCATATGGGTGAAGAGGCTCAAGGATATGAAAGGATACATGGGGATACACATATGGTACAAGGAATGTGGAATGGGAAAGGATAGGCTTCTTGAATTCGGGAGGGCAATGAATATGAGTGTGTGCAACACATGCATTAAGAAAAGAGAGAGTAGGTTGATTACATATGAGTCTGGGGGACACACTAGCCAGACTGATTATTTTCCTGGTCAGGAGGGCTGACAGGAGGTGATGAGGGATGTTAAAGTTACAGGGCACAAAGAGTATGTGCAGCAACACAAGTTACTGATTTGTGATATGGTGCTTAAGGAGTGGGTGGTATAGAAGAAGACTTCCGCACCAAGGAGGAAAATATGAAAGTTCAAAAATTAAGCAGTATGTGATGCCTTCTACAGCAAGATGAGTAGAGCTGTGGCTGAATAGGGAGCTGCTGACAAAAGCGTTAATGAACAGTACAAAGCTCTCACAAACAATCTCCTGAAAGATACTGATTCAGTGAAAGGGGCCCTCCAAGACATAAGGTAACATGGTGGTGGGATGAGGGTTTAGAAGCTGCAGTCATGGAGAAGAGACTTTTCCAGGAATAAGGAAGGGGTGGTAATGGCAAGGAACACTTGGCTGCTGAGTGTAGGACTAGAAAGGAGATATACAGGGCTAAATCTGAGTCTCAGAAACTTTTACTGGATAACCTAAATAACAGTGAAAGGAAGAACATGGTATAGAAGGTGACAATTCGGATGAGGAGGGAAGACTGGGATATCATGGGTGAGCAGTATGTGTGAAGAATGATGAAGGAAAGGTAGTGGTGGACAGCAAAGATATTAAATATGCCTGAAGAGCATTGTAACCAGTTGCTATATGAGGAGTTTGACTGGAACAGGGAAGGTCTGGAGTCAGCAGAACCAGTGTTTGGCCCTTGGCATTTAATTGATGCTGCTAATGTGAGCAGGACAATAGGCAGAATGCAGATAGAGAAGGTGGTGGGTGTGTTTGGGTTGACTGCTGAAATGCTGAGGGCCTCAGGAGATACAGTGGGCTAGCACAGTACGCATGTGGATGGGGGGTCCACAACCTCATGTACTGCGAATACATAACCTTATGGGAAAAATAACATATGGGTGGGACCCCCTCAAACCTTGATATTTTTTTAACCTTAGAGACATAACAAAGGGAAAAATTTAAAGACATACTACAGATATAGCTAAAATAAAAAAAATATGGTCAATCACTTAAAAAACACTTGACGACAGGCCTGATGGACTTAAATACCATAGGTTCCAAGGCACGGCAACACACTTAGAGTGTCCCAGTCATACCAGCCGCTGCACCACCCACAGCACCAACACTTTCCTCCTCATAACTAGACTCCTCTTGAGCACCTGCTCCATGAGCTTCTAACTCAGTCACTTCAGCCAAAAACCCCTCAAAGTTCAATACTGACACAACTGACATTGCATCCTCTTCTTTCTTGACAGGAACTGGATCAGACGATATAGCTGGTTCCTCACTTTCATTTTCTTGAGGTTGCCGTGTGTAACTTGTTATGAGCGTCTGGTTCCTCCTGTTAATTTCTTGCCTGTGCCTGTCTGTGCAGAAGTGGAAGACTTTGTCGATACTAATGAGAACCTCCTCCATTCCTTCAGTTCTTCTTTGAGCTTATCCACTGCCGCAAGGATCTTGCTTATCCTTGACACAGACAGTTCTATGCTGCCCTCCATCACACTATGCTCCTCTACTTGACTCTGCCTGGTCTCGGGCTTAGCGTTAGCCTCGTCTACCCAATGCAACACTTCCTGGTGAGGCTGTTTCTCGGTAGCAGTGTGTGCCTCTCGTGTCTGCCAACGTTACGTCCACGAAACCTGTTACAGCTTGTGTCGCTGTCAGTGTGGCTGCCTCATCCTCCACCAGTGGTTGAGTGGCTGTCCCGTGGTTAGTGTATAAGTGAGGCACGAGTAGATGCCACGCATGGTTCACTGACGTCACGATGGGCATGTCGTGTTGGGGGGGAGTGATCACGAAGTCTGTAAAAATAGCGGTTTTGGGCCACTCTTTGCCTTTGCCTTGCATATTGTAGGCTAAACTTGCACCTTCAAAGTTTTATGGTTATGATTTTGGTCACTCATGTGCTATGCGATTCGTGCACTGTGATCATGTGTACTGTGCAAGCCCACTATATAGGAGTGTGTTTAGCTACTGGCTTGATAAATACGATTATAAATGAATGTGTTGTCACAGATGACTGGCTGAAGGGTGTGACTATAAATGTGCACAAAGGGAAGGGTGATGTCCTGGAAAGAGGAAATTATAAAGGCATAAATTTTTTCGATCAGACAATAAAGGAAATTGAAAAAGTTGTAGAAGCTATGATTAGGGAAAAAGTGAGTACTGATGAGATGCAGTTTGGGTTTATGCCAGGCAAAGAGACCACTGGTGCCATATTCAACGTCCAACAGCTTCAGGAAAAACATATAGGAAAGAAAAGGGAGCTGAACTTTGTGTTTGTTGATACAGAAAAGGACATTGATAGAGAGTCCCTTGGGAGGTGGTAAGTAGGCAGTGAGAAAGCTTGGGATGATGAGTGGCTTGTTAGAGTGGTCACAGCTATATATGTGAGTGCTTGCACCCAAAAATGAGTGAATGGAGGTTTGTGTTATGAGTTTTCCGTGAATATTGGCATGCATCAGGGGTCAGTCTTGACTCTTGAGCTCCTTATTGTAGTAGTAGTAGTAGTTGTTCCCTAGGCAGTCCGGCCGAATAGCCCCGAGTCCCTTAGGAAGGCCATGGCCAAGACCGAGCTTTCCCACAGAGCTCTCAAAGAGTGTATGTTGTGTTGTTGGCGTAGGTGATTGTGTGCAATGCAGTCCTCCATAATGTGCTTAATAGTATGGGGTGCTGTGTTGCATCCTGGACAGGCATCAGCGACGGAGTCATCCAGCCTCTTCTGGTAGCTTAAGAGGGCTGGATGGTGCTCACATCTCAGCCTGGCCAGGTGGACCCTGTCCTCACGAGGAAGATAGGATTCAGAAGGGTGGATGTCAGGAGGCCGTGCATGCAGCTGTGTGTTGTCTTTAAGTGACTGAATGGAGCGGCGAGTGATCTGAGTGTGGATATGCTTCTGGAAGCTGGTCTGAGGTGGGCGAGGGGGGAGAGATGACAGTATTTGTGTATGGTATTGTGTGCTGGGTGTTGTTTTGATGTTCCTTGGCGTGGGTGGATGTGCTGCCATGTACTGTAGTGGATGTTGTAGGTTTGTGGAGGCTGCAGCAAGAAACTGGGTGCCTCTCATGTCTAGGTGATCCTTGACTTTGAGAACTTTGGTTTCTTGATGTACGGGGTCTGTGGGTGTGGTAGCTGTGCAGCCTGTGATTATTTTTAGGGCCTAGTTCTGTATGGTCTGTAGAGTGTTGTAGTATGTTTTGGTGAGGTTAGAAGCCCAGGCAGGGCATGCATAATTCATCACTGAATGTATGTATAGTTTGTATACTGTGGTGGTGGTTTCTTTGTTGTGTCCAAATGTTGTATGGGGAAGTGACCTCAAGGCATGGAGTCTTGGTGTTATTTTATTTTTAATGTTTGTGACGTGTTGTTTAAATGACACTGATGTATTGTATGTTACACCAAGGATTCTGTGTGTGTGTGTGTGTGTGTGTGTGTGTGTGTGTGTGTGTGTGTGTGTGTGTGTGTGTGTGTGTGTGTGTGTGTGTGTGTGTGTGTGTGTGTGTGTGTGTGTGTGTGTGTGTGTGTGTGTGTGTGGTAGGGGAGTGTTGTTTATGGTGAGGTGTGGGATGTGACTGTGTTCTGCTATCCAGTTTGTGAGAAGAGTCACTGTAGATTTGGCTGGGGCTATTTTGAGCCTGTTTGTGGTGAACCATTCGTGTAGTGTGTTGAGGTAAGGTTGAATGATGTGTGAAGCTGTGTTTGCATTTTGGTACGTACATGTAAGTGTTATATAATCTGCATAGGAAGCTATGTGTATCTGTGGTGTGTGGGGTGTGGGTACATCGTGCATGTATAGGTTAAAGAGTGTAGGAGACAAAACAGATCCTTGGGGGACGCCATTTGTGAAGTTTCTGATGTTAGAAGACTGACCGGCAAATGTTATGCATCTGCCTGCTAGGTAGTTTGCCAGCCATCTTTTTGTGTTATTGTGCATGTTTGTGTTGAGTATTTTGTTTGTGAGGTTGTGGTACGGGGATGGCATCAAAAGCTTTGTTAATGTCTAGTGTGATTAGGATTGTTCTGTGTGGTGGCCTAGCTGAATTCATGCCATCAAAAACTCTCTGTGTAAGGTCTGTAAGAAGGGTGTTTGTGGAGTGTAGCGGCCTAAAGCCATGCTGTGATTGGGCTAGGGGAATGTGAGGTGTGACTAGTTGTAGTATCAGTCATTCAGTGACTTTAGAGGGGGTGCAGAGGAGTGTGATGGGGCGATGTCAGGAGGGTAACTTGGGGTCTTTGTTGGGTTTAGGGATAGTGATGATACTGCCATGCTTCCAGATGTTGGGTATTATGTTGTGTGAGTAGCTATAGTTTGATATGTTGGTGAGTGCTTGTAGGCCTTGTGGTCCTAGGTGTTTAAGGTGAATGTTGCTTATGTTGTCTGGTCCACAGGCAGATGAGTGCTTGAGGCTGTTAATGATGTGCTTCGTCTGGTTGTAAGTGAAAGGTGCGTAGTCTGGGTCTGTGGGGAACTGTCTCTTACATCGGATGAAGCGTCGGTTTTCGGGATGGGGGTTTAGATGGCTGACTTGTGAAAAGTGATTGATGAGAGTGTTTGCTTGTTGTTTGTTTGAGGGTATGGTGTCTGTTGTTGTGATGGCAGCGTGTGATTGTGTGGTGTTGCTGTTGGAAAGTGTGATGCTGTTTAGTGTTTTGTAGAGTTTGCTGATGTTTGTTTTGTGGTCAAGTGTTTAAAGGTAATTTTTCCAGTTTAGTGTTTGCTGTTCTGATATTTTATTGTTTATTTGAGTGTTGAGTTCTTGTATTTGTTGTACGGTGTCTTGTGTATGGGGTGTTGGGGAGTGTCGCAGTGTGTCCCGTTGTCTGATGAGGCCTTGAATTTCTGGTGTGAAGTTGGGGTTGTGTCTCTTTCTGTTGCCTCTAGGGATGTGTCTTTTGTCTGCGTTTTGTATAATTGTATTGAAAGTGTGCACAGCGGTGTTGATGTTTGATGGGTGTAATGTTTAGTGTTTCAAGATGTTGTTCTGTTTCACTTACAAAGGCCTCCCAGTTGGCTCTCTTATAATTAGTGTGTGTGTGTTTGTGGCCAGCTGGGGTGATTCTGGTTTTGGTAGTGATGATGATTGGGAGGTTATCAGAACCTAGGGTTTTGACCACTCTCCATGATGTAGTGGGGGCGAGGTTTGGGGAGCAGAAGGTGATATCTGGAGATGATGGGAGGAAGAGGGCTTGGTGTGGGATATGGGTATGTTGGTCTAGACTGTTTAGTATGAAAAGGTGATCTGTCTGGGATTGTAGTACCAGCCCTCTGTCTGTGTCAGGGTTGTTGACATGCCAGGCCGACGACTTGGCATTGAAATCACCACCCAGGATGATGTTGGGTATGTTAGTGATGTGGTGTATCTGTGGAGAGTAATTGTGTGGTACTGTGGGGGATGAATGGGGGGGAATGTATGTGTTAGCGATTGTTATGTGTGATTTGTTGCCTATGCGTATTTTAAATGATTGTATTTCTGTTGTGGTGTCACATGCGGGGAGAAGTGACTTTGTGTGTGCACTGGTATCTGCAAAGTTGATGGATTTGTGTACCAGGGTGATGAGTCCACCGCCACCGCCGTCGGCCCGGTCTTGTCGAATGGTGGTGAAGTTATGAAATGTCGGTGTTTTCTGTGATCTGTGTAGTTTCATTTCTTGTAAGATGGCAATGTGTGTGTTCTGTTGTTTGATGAATTGTGTGAGATCATGTTTTTTGGTGTTTATGCCATCTATGTTTAACTGAAGGATGTTTATGTTGTGTGTGCAATGTGTGTTGGCTGCTGCAGCACGGGGGGGAGGTGATGTGGGTGGAGGGGAAGGGGTAGGAGGAGGTTGTGATGGAGGTAAGGGTTGAGGTGGATTAGAATAGGTTGGAATGGGAGGAGTTGGGGGACTGGATGGTGTGGGAAGGATCGGTGGGTTTGGCTGTGGAGGTGTGAAGGAAGTAGGAGTAGGATTGGAAGGGGGGTTGATGGGTGGGGGGAAGGAGCATAAGGAGCAGGTCCAGGTGTTTGTGTAATGTTTTCTGGATGCAAGTGTTGTGCAGGTGTAATGGGTCCAGTTCTTGCAGGAATTGCACTGAACTGAACCCTTTGTCTGTCGGCTCGACGTGATAGGTTTTGAGCATGTTGGACATATGTATTTGTTGGTGGGTCCTGGATTGCTCTCAATGTCCCCGGCTAGAAGAAGTCGTCGAGAAATGACAGCCGGGGAGTCATTTCTCGGTGTAGAAAAAACGGTGTTGTTGTGTGTGTTGTGTTGGGAGATGTGGTACTTGCACGGGCAACCAAAGCCACTCCCAGGTACTCGAGTCCCGTGAGGGGCCGGGGGGGTCTGCGGTGGTTTGGCCTCCATGCTGTTCTCTTCTCTTCGACAGCCTCTGGGGGGTAGACCCACGACGAAGATGCCACCGCTCCAGGTCTGCCCCTTATTGTTTGTCATGGTGCTTGAAACTCTCTCATGTGACTTCAGAAATGGACTCCCATGGGAGATGTATGCTGATTACTTGGTGTTGATTGCAAAAAATTGAAAGGGAGGTGGAGGAGAGATAATGGAGAGATGGAATGGGGGCATGAGGGTTTGAAAGTAAATGTGGATAAAACAAAAGTGATGATATCTAGGGCTGGTGGTTGTACTGTCAAAGCAGATGGAGTATGATCATGTGCAGTTTGCCACAAGGTGTGGGAAGCAACACCATCTTTGAAATGTTTATGGTAAGTTGGTGCATAAGAGATGTAGTACTATTAGATATAGAATATGAAATAATGTTGATTTCATGTGTGGAGTGTGTCCGGAAGAGCATGTAGAGACCGTCAGATGTGAACAGAGTGATCTTG
Organism: Coenobita brevimanus; assembly: GCF_032717465.1. Taxonomy (NCBI): domain Eukaryota; kingdom Metazoa; phylum Arthropoda; class Malacostraca; order Decapoda; family Coenobitidae; genus Coenobita; species Coenobita brevimanus. Next base: position 28,279,036 of record NC_137049.1, on the reverse strand, counting down.
CTGGAGAGTTTCTTGAGTGTGTGGGGGAGTTCTCTTATTTAAGGGATATGCTATGTGCTGGTGAGGCTGGAGTTAAGTCTGGCTAAGGTAAGGAATGGTTAGAAAAGTTAAAGGAACTGCCATCTCTCCTAACTCTGAGAGAACTCTCCATCTGTGCTAAGGGTTCTTTGTATGCAGCATGTGTTAGGAGTGTAATGCTGTATGGTAGTGAGACCTGGGCAGTACGTAAAAGATTAGGATATTCCTTGGCTCAGACAAAATGACAATGATTAGATGGATGTGTAGCGCTTCCTTGAATGCGAGGCTTGGGGGGGGCTAGCTTTGTGACTGTAGAGTTAAGTGGAAGGATGGAACTGGAATGTATTGGTCTTGTGATGAGGAGGGGTCGATTGAGATGGTTTGGGCATTATGAAAGGGTGAAGGATGCCAAATGGGTACAGAATGTGAGCAGTGTGAATGTCGGGGGAAGGGTTGCAGAAGGCAGACCAAAAATGACCTGAGATGAAGTCATAGAGTGTGACCTCAGCAATATGGAGCTGAATAGCGAGGGTCCCAGAGATCAAACAGGAAATTGTCAATCTTAGCTAGTATTACTCCCAGACTTTCATGATTTAAATGTAATCAACCTACTCTCTCTTTTCCAAAAATAGCTATGTGTTGCACACAATTATTTTCACTCTCAAAATTAGAGTATCCCTAAATTCAAGTATCAATCTATCTATCTATACAAAATAAACTCTCAATTATTCGGCATACAGAGGCTAAGGGGGAGGCAAAAGGTGATGTACTGATGGACTGTGATGCAGCACCCTCCAAGCCCACCCAAAGGGGTCTAACCCCCGGTAAAACCCTATACCGGTACTGCATAGCTGTTCAGGTATAGAGAAACACCCATAAACACTGTAATAAGCATGATACAATGTCACTGTGCTGTACAGAGTTGTGCCAGAGTATATACCCATGGGGAAAAAGGGGGTTGGTGTCTGACCACCTCCAGTTTATACCTATTACATTATGTAAAGCAATTTCAAACAGGAATATTGTATAGTTACATCTAAAACACACATACAGTAAGCCCTCCATGCTTACCTGGTATGTGCTCATACAAAAAACAGTTTCAGTAGTTGCTTATTAAACTTGGGGTACCATGCACACCGCTCCTGAGTATGTAGCAATATGTCTTTCTACTATAAAACCTCGCACTGCCAGAACATGACATAATCCATCTCTCTTCTCTCTCTCTCAGTATTATTTTCCCAGTATTCCTCTTCCTCTTTTCTCATTTCCTCTTTTTTTTCTTTCCTCCTCCTGTTCCTTCTCTCTTTCTCACACACTCATTTTCAGGTCACATCCAAAGGTTATGAAAGAAAGCAATAGAAGAATAAAATAAAATAAAATAAAGGGGGAAGTAAAGCAAGCTACATCCCCCACCCTATCCCATCATTTATCAGATGAAGTTTACATAACCCCATCATGAAAATCTGACCCTTGTGAGCCTGATGGAAGAATGATGGTTGTAACAAATAACAATCATCATTAAGAACTACACTTGCAACTGTAGGTATAAATAAAATTTCAGTACAGTACCTTGAACATATCCAGTTACGTAAAGTCTTAGACACAAACATGGAAGACAAAAAGAAGATATGGTTGATGACTTCCTTGCAGGCAGACAGTTTCAGGTACTTTACTAAAACCAAATGTTTCAGATTCAGATACTTTCCAGTGCCATACCACAAAGCCTCCTTTCACCCTAACTTTTTACTCATTTCTTCCACAATCTGCCAACCCCTCCTACTTCACTAACAGGGCTGTCCTATGCCAGCAACCTTGCAATAGCTTTACAGCATTCAAAACTTGACAAACAGAAGGCAACCCTAACAGTACTTACACTCACTAGAAAACTGATTAAAAAAAATTAAGTGACTGCTTCAACATAAAAAAAAAAAAAAAAAAGTATTAAAAAAAAAAATCACTCCTGACAGACATGAATCTCTGACAGATATTCTCTCTCTCTCTCTCTCATCCTATTCTTAGACCTTTATTATGTACTTATGTACAATACAAGCATATGACTGTCATTATTTAAACAAACTTTTGCTTCACCTATATTTTCTCTATACAGTCACCGTTCACATAATATGCAAATATTGTACCTGGAAGGTCCCGCTTTATGAAAATTCTGCGTTACAGGGCCATATGTTTACATGTTAATGCGTTTCATAGTACCCAAGCCAGCCCAAAGTTCACCCTTTAGGGCAATTTTCAGGGATTTTTCCCATGACATTTACCTACCTAATAATGACTTCATTACATACAAACACTGTAGGATTCTTCAACTTGAGTGGAAAAGGTTAGGGGCTTGCTGGGGGGAGATGGAGTGGGATTCCAAGGCAGGGGAGGACTCCTACTGGTCCCCAGCATGGTCTTCTTGCCGTACTGGTTCCATAGAGTCCTCATTTGAGGAAGAAGGTAAATCCTGTACATCCACAATCCTCTGTACTCTTTTCAATTCCTTTCTATTCTTAAACTTGCCAAATCAACCACTCAACACCTTAAATCTGCCTGGGGGTCAGGACAGCTCACAGCAGGCTGCAGCATACAGGTGGCAGGCTGTCCTCATGTTAATGGAATAGATTGGAACTCCTTCCCTTTTCTTTTGGTTCAAGTACAGGACCAGGAACCTCTCCATCATTACAAGTGCAGGGCCAGACACTCGAATCCTCTGGTCCATGGGAGATCCCCAATAGGCCTGCATGGTCTTTATAATGGTGTCCTTCTTCCCCAGGACTGTACAAATAGTTGACTCGTTGATCTGATACACCTTGGTGATGGCGCAATTACGTTCTCCTCTCTCCTTCCACTTGATGACATCAAGCTTCTGCTCCTGGGTCAGCCTCTTCTGACGTCTCGCCGGGTCACGGTGTGGCGGCATGTTTGGGCTGGGTCAGTGGGGGGGGGGGGGAACAAAAAAACAAACAGGGGGGGGGGGGACAAACATGACACACAGCATGTGTGCAGGTAAAGCACGGGGAAGGGGTTGGCTCAACTGGGGTAGGAATGCACAGTGGACTGTGACAACACCCCACACAGACACATGACAGCCATACGTCATAGGCTGATGCAGTCAATGCTATGACTATTGCTGTCCACGTTATGTCTATTCCCACAGTGTTATGACCCTATTTTTTCGCGTAATGACAGTTTAAACCATAATTTGTGGCCACTGGCTGCATAATCTCTATCGTCACAGTGTAGTACAGTTTTCAAAAAATGGGCAGCTTCCTCCACCTGTGTTATACCTATTATTTTTGCATTCTGACCATTTTTTTGGCCTCAAAATTTGCCTTCTGTGTTATGTGAGTTTCGCGTATTGTAATTGCACTTTGTGCGAGCGGTGACTGTACTATGGTAGTTTATTCTTACAGTTTCCGGTAGTTCATGCTGTAGATATGAACAGTCATTCATGAATAAACCTGCTTTAGGATATGAAAGTTATATTTCTTTTGCTGGTCACATTAGGGTATCCACTAATCAATCATAAGGGACACCTTCATGGAGGTGAAGTTGTAAACTGAACATAAAAGAGGAGGGTAGAAGAAAAAGAAGTGAGGAAAAGAGAGAAGGAATAAAAAAGACTGAGGTAGATGACAGCATAAGAGAAGAGGAAATTAACAGAGCAGTGACAAGAAGAGGGGAAAGAGATGTATCTACAGTATAGCATATACAGTAACTAAATGACTAGATGCAGCTGTAGGCATCCATATTATGAGAGCTGTCAGAATGCAGAAACATTGATAACTGACAAAATCAAGAGGAAAGACATTTCATTAGACCTCTTGGGAGGGGTTTTTCCAACGTCAGGCCTAAGCACTATATCTTAAATCTCCAGTTCATATCATATCTTCATAAAGGCTCTGACACGCTTGCATGCATCAGCTCTGGTCACCTAATGGCAGCCCTCCAAACTATTCAATCTCTGGCAGCCTCCCTAGTCAGTCCCTCATCCTTGAGGTCACACTCTATGACGTCCCACGTCTTTTTTGGTCTGCCTCTCACAACCATACTCCCACATTCACACTTCTCACTTTCCGCACCCAACTGTCATCCTCCATCCTCTCATAACACTAAAGCCATCTCAATCCATTTACAAAGTCTAATATCTCCACCTCTCAACTCAGTACAGTCATCTCCATAAATCAAGATCTATCTACAATCAGTGAATGGGGACAAAACAACCTTGTCTCTTTTAATGCTAGTAAAACTAAATATACACAGTTTACTAATAGATAGATATTGCCAGATTCGTACATTACCTTCAGTGCTACTAATATTCCCATCTCCAAAAGTACTGAAATTCTTGCGTCTCACTTAACAGTGCCCTCAGCTGGACGTCTCATGTCAGATCACTTGCTAAAACCGCCTCAAAGAAACTTGGATTATTGTACAGAGCTCCATAACTTCTTCGCCGATGAGCAGTTAGCTATAATTTATAAGAGTCATGTGCGCTCTCAGCTTGAATATTGCTCACCCTTATGGAATGGTTGTGGAGAGGTTGCATTAAGACAACTAGACAAAATTCAGAACAAAGCTGTTAGAATCATTAACAACCCTGCCATTACATATAAACTACCTCCCCTGCAAGTAAGAAGGAATGTTGCCTCCCTTGCATTATTTTACAGATATTTTTTTGGCAAATGCTCAGACGAAGTTGCATCCATGGTGCCACCTCTCCATGCCTTACCTCGTGCTACATGGGCATCTGGTAGCGCTCATGACTGGAATGTCACTCAGTCATATTGCAGAACTTCTGCCTATCAGAATTCTTTCATTTCCCGAACTGCATCTCTCTGGAACACGCTTCCCTAGAGTTGTTTCCCTCCAAATTTCAACCCACAGCTGTTCAAGTCTAGCTGTTATAGATATTTTATGAACAGAGGACACCAGTAATCTGGTGTATGGATTATTTTTTTTTTTTTTCACTCATTTGTTTTTCCTTCCTCCGTTCTGTTATTTATAAAAAAAAAAAAAAAAATCTACCCCTCCTCACCACAACATGAATACACTCCAGTCTCATCCTTCCTCTCAACTCTTCAATCACAAACCTAGCTCCCCCAGGTCTCGTATTCAAGGATGCACTACACATCCATCTAGTCATTGTCATTTCTGTATCTTTGAGCCTACGAATATCCTCTTCCTTTACTGCCCAAGTCTCATTACCCTGCAGCATTACACTCCTGAATACATACCATATACAACGATCCCTTAGCACGATGAAGGAGCCCTCTGCTTGTCAGGAAAGGCAACAACTCCCTCCAGTTCTCCCAGCCACTCTTTACCCTGGCCACAGAACTAGTTCCAGCCCCAGCTCCAGCACATAACATGTCCCATAAATAACAAAACTCTTCCACACAAACTCAAGAGACTCACCACCAAGATCAATCCATTCATGCCTGAAAATCTCTCTATATCCTCTCCCCGACACACTGAACACACGAAATCAGCATTATCTCGCAGTCCACCCCTAATATCATTATATCTCTTGAGCATTCATTTGTCACACAAGATGGAGTTATTTCCCACACCCTTGTGGTAAACTGCACATGGCCACACTCCATCTGCTTTGACAGTACCACCACCAGCCCTAGATATCATCACTTTTGTTTTATCCGCATTTATTCTCAAATCCTCATGCCCCATTCCATCTCTTCATTTCTTAAATCTTTCCTCCGCCTCTCTTTCATTCCTTGCAATCAACACCAAGACATCAGCATATTTCTGAAGTCATTTGAGAGAACTTCAAACACTATGACAAACAATAAGGGGCTCAAGACTGACCCCTGATACACACCAACATTCAATGAAAACTCATCACTCTAATCTCCCATCACTCTCACCTGGGCACGAGCACCCACATACACAGTCATACCTGTTAAATGTTCTGACCAGTCACTCTTCAATCCTAAGCTTTCTCATTACCTACTTCACCACCTCCCTAGGGACTCTGGTAAGTACGGCTCCAGTAACTGCAAAAATACCTGTGGCTGTTGTCAGAGTGGCTTCAAACCCTAACTCTGATGCCTCCTATTAGCACAGGCAGACAGGAGAAAAGGACAAAAAGCAAACAAACAAACAAACAAAATTAATAAAACTTGGTGAGAGGCTTGTGTTGGCAAAAGCACTGTGCAAGGTAGAAAGGTATGCACAAGTGAGGGCAAACCAGAGTACCTGTATAGGTCTAGCATGAAGAAACAATATCATACTGCACTTAATACCAGCTTTCATTACCTATCTAAACTGTGTCCTGAGGGCCTTCCAGGCTGTTTAAGTTTTCAGTTATAAAACAACATCATTGCCATTTTTTTTTTTTTTTTTTTTATTACATGGACCTTCTTTGGAGGTACCCTGTGGAAGAGGCTTTCAACCACCTTAAAACATGACCCAGGCAATTTAAATGTTGACAGCAGAATCTTCCCAGACTCAGACAGATGAGGAAAGGGTGCACTGCTTCTTGCCTCCAACTACCTGTATTTTTGCTGCACTTTATTCTGGATACTGACAGACAATTTTACTGTGCTCAAGAGAAGCCTTGGGCACTCAAATGTTCATAATTTTTATGACCTACCTCGACAAAGCAGCCTTACACAGTACAGTACTATATTTCCTTTTCTCCATGAGTTACACTGCTTACATCTCTTTTAGCATTATATTTCCATGTTTCTTAACTTGCCAGAAATGTTAGTACTGTAAATTTCTGACACCCTTGCCTAAATGCAGATTACATGTCTTAACACCAATGCAGTTATCACTGAAATGCCATGCCATGTTTCCCCTTGATGGCTGCTATTTATGCCTTATTATTATAACCTCCTACTCTGCCACTCTGAGTTTTGCCTTGTTAAAATTAGGGGGCCAAAAGTGTAAATCAATGTAGTCCAAAGGAAAACAGCCAGCTAGGTTTTCATATTTTGGTTGTACATTACCTCTGCCCAACACAGTACTTGATTACATTTTCCTTTAATCACTATAATTATTGCCTACCCGAAGTATGGCAAGGCAATATAATTTTAGTCAGTGTGTGTGTGTGTGTGTGTGTGTGTGTGTGTGTGTGTGTGTGTGTGTGTGTGTGTGTGTGTGTGTGTGTGTGTGTGTTCCCAAAATATCTTGAAAAGTTACAGATGAATTTTCACGAAACCATCAGTAAATAGTAACTATGTGGATGCGCAGAAGCCAATTATTTTTGTGTGAGGATTTGATAAAAGATGATTGGATGTTGGCCACCATAAATTTTTCAATATGGTTAGCTTTTTGCAAAACACGGTGGCTGAATTCTGTGGTTTTGCAAATTTTCTTCAAATTTGTTTGTAGGTAACTTGTACTTTATTCAACAACATATTTTGGCTGTTGATTAGCATTCGGCCCCCAAATGCTTTTATTTCATTATACAGGTTATTATATGTATGCATATCTATATATCTACTGTATATATATACTGTATCTATATCTATATCTATCTATCTATATATACAGTATATATATATATATATATATATATATATACCTGTATATATATTGCAAGATGCCTTAATCCCGTAAGGGGTGGCCACAAACAAATCGTCTCCATGTCGCCCTGTCCCCTGTCATCTCACTGCCCTACTCCCAGCTCACATCCCCCTCTCTCATATATATACGTATATACAGGTATATTATGGTTTATTTAACGATGCAGTGGGTTACGTAAAAACCCATCGTTAGGCGAGGTATCGCATCACGGGTAGATTTATCAAGTAAAGTAACAGGGATGCGATTCATAGCCTTGGGTTTTCCCCTTAACCAAATCCTAAACCCACCCAAATTAGTCCAAAAACAAGTTTCTAGCTAACTTAAACCCCCAAATAACTTTAAAACAAGCTAAACTAAGCCTAAAAGCAGTTTATAACTCACCTAAACCCAAAAATAAAATTTAAAAATCGTCAAATATAAGTCTGGAAAAAATCAAACTTAGTAAACTGTACCCCAAAATGACAATGTTCACCTCACCTATGACTAAAACACATTAATCTAAGTCTAAAGACAGTCTATAAATCAACCTAAACATAAAATTTAAGTATAAAATATCATCAAAATCGTTAAAAAAAAAATAAAAACCCATCGTTAAACCTGGGTAGGCCATTGTTAGGTGGGGTATGGTGGTATTTCTACCCCCATCTCTCTACCAGGGTATCGCATCTAGGGGTATCATATTTCGGGGTAGACCTGTACAGTATATATATATATATATATACAGTAAAAGCTCAATTAACCAGAATGCATGGGGATTCTTCCATTCCAGATATGGAATTTTCTGGATAATCGAATGTTACTCTTAGAAATTTTCTGGGAGGTCAAACAAATGAAATAGTACCAAATTTGGGACTTTATTTCATAAAGTACATTAGTCAGTATTAGATACAGTACAGGTACACTCACGCTCACTAATATCTGATCAGGGGTGCCCCCTTCCTACCTTAGAATACCTAGGGAAGAGGGGAAGGGGGGACGAAACGAGCTCCACCCGCCACTACCCCAGCTCCCAACCATCCCCCATACCCCTACCCAACCCCCTACCCCACCCATCATTCTTAACCAGAAGTTACATCTCCAGCTGATTTCGTGCTTAACATTCATGGTCCCATTACTAATACAAACAAAGAGCATTGGCATATGTTAAAAGAATATAACTATCAACGTGTTGCAGCAAGAAATTAATGCATTATGAAGTTAACAGTAAAACAAAAACGTTAACAATGGCCACCTCAGGCCTCCTGTGTTGGGTGCACTGCTTTGCAAACACACACACACACACACACACACACACACACACACACACACACACACACACACACACTGAAAAACACAGACATAAACACACCCAAACACACAGGCACAGACACAGACGCATGCGACAACCAACGCATTAGGCCTGGGATAGCCATTGTTAAGGTTTTTTATTTATTGTCAACGTTATAATGCATTAATTTCTTGCTGCAGCATGTTCATAGTCATATTATATACTTTTTACATATCCTAGTGTTTTATAATTGTGTATTAGTAACGTGACTATGAATGTTAAGTATGAGGTTAGCTTGAAATGTAACTCCCAGTTAAGAATGGTGAGTGGGGGGCTGGGAGGGGTAGGGGTATGGGAGAGAGTTGGGAGCTGGGGTAGAGGTGGGTGGAGCTCATTTCGTCCCCCCTTCCCATCTTCCCTGGGTATATGGGTGTACGAAAGAGGCACCTCTGAGCAGAAATTAGTGATCGTGAGTGTGCACTACAATACACACAAAAAGACAGCAAGAGAAAATGTATAGGACTGAACACAAACCAGCAAACATTCCCAAAAATTATTTAAAGACAAATTTAGCATATGTTACGGGCCAAAATAATTGTGAAAACTTAGCTGCATACACTACTTTATCCTGTACTGTACAGAACTAATCAAGATTTTATTGGGGGACGACCGGTATCTGGAATATTTTCGACCCCATATATACCGGATCGAATTTGCGTTCCGGTTATATGGATGTGCCGATGCAACGGATGCCAGTTAATCGAGCTTTTACTGTATATATATAAAACAGAAGCATGTGTGAAGAAACCCCTGAGAAAAGAGTGAAAAAACGGAGACTCTTGCTGGCACCACGGCTTAAGACATGGAAATCTGGCACAAGGCACTCTTTTCAAAGAGCAGATATGCAACTGACAAGTTTGAAGGATGAGCATCAAAGCTCAGGATTCTTGATAAGAAGTAATGCAAGTATTCCTCAGCTCTCCAAGTCTGATGATATCTCCAATCATCACTTCTAATGCTTGTGTAACACTGCAAATAGCTCCAAGCCACTTCCCAAGATGTCTCCAAAAGTACAGACTATACTGTAAGTGAAAAGCATGTTGTTCTTACATATGGTTTCAAAAGGAAAAACTTACAGAATCACTGAAAAAGAGCAAAATTTATACATAATTAAATACAAGCACATCAAACTTTGGGTAGAAAAGTGACAATACAAGTAAAGATGTCCAAGTCTCTGGACCTATTTGGCATCTAGATCATCAGAGACCTACTGTACTTAACAAGTTTATCATTAAGCTTGTACTTTTTACATTACTTTTATAGGAATGAGATAAAGGTCTGATTTGCATGGCCATACTAATTACCATACAGCTTCCAACATACTAGACCCATACCACCATCACTTACAGAGCATGGGTAGCTGGGAGAGTGGCCAACTCGAGACTTGGTGTAGCAAAACCTTCACTCTGCAAACTGACTTCTCGACTGAGGTGAAGGCAGCCTGAGCATTCTGAATCAGTGGTGGACCAGGAACTCTCACTCAACAGTACATCCTCCACTTGCTCCACGTAGGTGTGAATCCCATCATATGACTTCTTTTTCCAACGAGACATATCGGTATTTCACAGCTGGCTGTGTCTCTCAGGAAGTCTACTTTCAGTTTGCCTCTTTATAACTGCACAGAGTTTCCCTCTTATTGTAATGTTTCATTCCAGAGGGATAAATCCATTGCATTCCTCACAGAACAACAAAAGCAATACCGGTACCGATTTTAGCAAGTATTATTCAACACTACCTAGTACAGGTAAGAGAAAATATCTACTGGTTATTCAGAAATATACATAAAAAAGTATTACTCTAAAACACTACTAATAAATTGTCTTACATGTTTATAGTGCATATACACTACACTAAAGTACAACAGATGAATTATGCTGATAGGCATGTAAGAATTAATTGAAATAAAATTTCCTGCCTGATTAAGATAACTACCAGTAGGCCTACGTGTCTACACTACATCTGCCTTGGACAATTCACAATGTCAGGGTTGGCACCAAAGTGGGTGACCCGGTTTTGCCCACCTGGGTTTTTTCAATAAAACCCACTTGAAAAAAAACTTCATTTTACCCACTTTACTGTTTCTCAAAACAGTGTATTTAATCACATACACTCACTGTAACATAAATGAATGTAAGCATGGATAACTGTGCTTAAGGTTGAACTGTAGTTTGAATTAAAGGTAAATTTCCTCAGGCAATTATCCGGTGAATGTAAACTTTATATCCAACATCAGCTAATTTTGTAACCTTTTAGGAGTGCCTGTAAGTTTGTTTTTGATAAATACATTTTTTTCTTAGTAAGGATTAGGGTAAATTTGTTATATAATCAGTACTTTTGTGGTAAGTGGGGATGCTCACCATCCACTCACTCGATGTAGTGCTGCTCTCGGGTGTCTGCCCTTTCCTCTCCTCCATCTCTCTTTCCTTCCATCCTCTTCTGTCTTTTTTTCCTTCAGTCTTTCCTCATCCTTCTGCCTATGGGTAACTTTACCGTCCCTCTTCCATCTTTCTTTCCTCTTTCTTCTGCCTGTGGGTGACTGTACACTGAGTGACAAGCCAAATAGTTTCCTGTACACCAGGAAACCATTTACTACGCTGGGTGGTAATCATATAACCAAATTTTGGCGCCTGGTTGTGTAGTGGGTAATTATTGCGCTCCAGTCGGATTGAGCCGGTGAAGGTTTATATCCAAGGGGTGGTTGGGACATATTGCTCATGCAATGCCACTCAGGGATGAGTAAGACGGGTCACTCTCATCTTACATGTCAGGACAAACTGCCTAGTCCCGGGCTCTTACACTCCTCATGGGGCAACGTAGGATTGGATGATGGATGGATGGATGGATGGATGGATGAGTACTTAAGTTAGGTTAGGCCTATTCTAGGTCAGGTTGTCTCATATTATTACCAAATCTCAATCATCTAAAGAAATTTATTATCAACACTGCTACTTTTTTTTTCCATCCTTCCATCCATCATCCAATCCTACATTGCCCCATGAGGAGCATAGCAGCCCGGGGTAGGCAGTTGGTCCCGACATCTAAGATGAGAGTGACCAGCCTCACTCATCCCTGAGTGGCATTACATGAGCAATCAGCCGCAACCATCCCTTGGATATAAACATTCACCAGCTCAATCTGATTGGAGCGCAATAATTACCCACTAAACCACCAGGCGCCAAAATTTCGTTATATGGTTACCACCCAGCGTAGTAAATGGTTTCCTGGTGTACAGGAAACCATTTGGCTCGTCACTCAGTGTAGAGTCACCCACAGGAAGAAGGAAGAGGAATGAATGAAGGAATGAAAGACAGAAGAAGAAGTGTAAAGTTGCCTGTAGGCAGAAGGATGAGGAAAGAATGAAGGAAAGGAAGACAGAAGAGGATGGAAGGAAAGAAGGATGGAGGAGAGGAAAGGGCAGACACCCGACACACTATACATTGAGTGAGTGGATGGTCAGCGTCCCCACCTACCACCACCCAGGTCTATTTGATAGATTTAGATTTGTTACCCCAAAGCTATTACATTAAGATGATGCGTACATTCACTTATGGAAGTGATTTTTCACTTGTATGAAGAATGGGAAATGTAGCCTGAGTGTAAAATTACCAAAGAAAGTTGTAGCAGCAAAGGAAATGAGTCCTCCTACCACTGTGTTGTAGCAGCAAAGGAAATGAGTCCTTTTCCTACTACTGTGCAGTATGCACTGATCTCACAAGGTGTGCTCCAAAGGTTGAAACATGTTTTACAGTGTAGCAAGGCAGCCCAAGGCCAACAGACAAATAAGTCAAAATATGATCATCCCACTCATTCAACTCAGTGTAAAATTATAATTTAAATGAGCTGTCCATAATTAGGTATAAACATTATTATTTTATTTGTTGTATGATAAGCTTTGAAAAAACTTACTTTTGCATATTTTGGGGGGGTTATTTTGTAAAAAAAAAAAAAAAAAAAAAAAAAAAAAAAAAAAAAACCCAGGTGGGTTGGGAATTTTCAAGTAAAATGGGTTTCTTGCCAACCCTTGGAAGCATGCTACTCTTTTCATTCACCTCTCTCCATAATTAAGACATCATACCTTGATACAGTTCAAGGCACCCTTCAGTAGGTCATCAGACTACAAGATTAGGTAGTCATCAAACCCAACTACTGCAAACAAACAATCACCATGAGTACCCATAAAGCAAAAAATGTGCATATATATTAAACAGTTAATGAAAAGTGAGCACAGAAGGATGATTGCATCCTGCCACTTCCACTTAAACCAAAAGCTGACATTATTTTCAACATAATCTTCCACCTTATGCTCGGTGATGCTGACTGGTCATAACTAAATTACTGTATAGCTAGCTACCAGTGCTTCTGTTCACAGGTACAGACAAATCTGAGGCTTGAAAACTCAAAAACTGTCACACACAGTGTTACATTCAATAACATCAAACAGATGCTAATACAGTGTACTGGGGGAGAAAGTAATCATTAATGTTCAATGTTCAAGGTACATACCAGTACTGGTATTATGCTCCCCTCTCAGAGGATTATTATTTTTTTTTTTAATGCAAGGAAGTAGGAACCATAGCCCAGGAGCCTACAAACCGTTCCTTCTGAGAAAAAAGCAAAAGTAGTACAAAAGAAAGCCAAATTCAAGATCCGTTCATTTTGAGATGCCTAGACACACTGCGTTCGAAAGACTGGAGATCACAGGAAGTAGGAAATACAGACAGAAGGAGACAGTTCCAGAGTTGACCTGGTGCATAAATGAAGAACTGGGAGTAAAGGTTAACTCTTGCATTTGAGAGCTGGACAGAAAAGAGATGAGAGTTTGTTGCCAGACGGATGCTAAGCACCCGTCGTAGAGGTGGAGGGATGCAAGCAGACAGTTCAGAGGAGCAGTGATCACTGAAGTAGCAACAGAAAGGAGATAGGATGCAACAGTGTGGAGAAGAGACAAAGGTTGAAGGAAGCCAGTAAGAAGAGGAGAGTCAATGAGACGAAAAGCCTTTGACTCCACCCTATTGAGAAGAGCTGTATGGTGGGAGCCTCCCCTCCACATAAGAATTGTATTCTACACAAGGGCGAATAAAACCCATGTATAAAGTCAACAACTGTGCAGGGGTAAAGAAGGTACAGAGTCGGCTTAGCACTCCTAATCTCTCAGAAGCAGATTTTACAAAAGATGTAATATGATCTTTCCAAGATATGTCCACAGAGAAAGAAACCCCAAGTATAGTTATGGATGATGCAGGATTAAGCTGGATATTATTAAACATTAGTGGGTACTCCTGTGGATGATTCTGTCGGGTTGATAGGTGTAAGAACTGAGTCTTTGATGCATTAAAAACAACAAGATTATTTATATCCCAGTCAGAGATACAAGCCAAGTCAGACATTAGCTGTGCCATAGCATCATCCCTTGTTTGTTGAAGTAACTGCTGAGATAGACATTGTGCGAACCGTGTGGGAAGGTGAAGGGTGGAATCATCAGCGTATGAGTGAACAGGGTTGGATGTACACCTTAGATGGTCACTGATGAATAAGAGGAAGAGGGATGGTGACAGGACAGAGCCCTGAGGAACACCACTGTTGATAAATCTAGGAAAAGAATGGTGGCTGTCTACAACAGAAGCTACAGAACAGTGTTTCTTAAAGTGTGGTCCGTGGACCCCCAGGGGTCCATGGAATGTTCTAAGGGGTTCGCAGGCTAATTTGAGTACCAGATAAAACATATAATAGTATCTGGAAAAAATTTAACAACTCTTTAGAATTCAGTGATATTTGTGCTTAGGGAAATCTGTACTGGCTGCTGCCTGGCCGCGGTCCCGCCACATGCCATGGATATAGCCTACAAACACCTTTAAACTCAAGGGGTAGGGTAGGAGGAAAGTCTACTCATAAATAAGGGTTTGCCACATGATTAGTTTTAATAAAAGGGGACTGCTGCACGAGAACCACTGCTACAGAGCAACCTGAAAGGAAGCTATAGATGAAGGTACAGATAGAAGGACAGAAATCATAAGAAGGCAGTTTGGAAATTAAAAATTCATGCCAGACTCGACTGAAAGCCTTTGAGATGTCAAGTGCAAAGGCAATGCTTTCGCCAAAGTCCCAAAAGGAGGATAAGCAGGAGTCTGAAAGGTAGGTGAGAAGATCGGCAGTGGAGCGTCCCTGATGGAACCCATACTGATGACCAGAAAGAAGGTTATGATAGGAAAGATGTTTTAAAATTTTCCTGTTAAGAATAGACTTGAAAACTTTTGAGATACAGGATGTTAAAGCAATAGGGTGATAGTCTGAGGGTTGAGAATGGTCACCCTTCTTTGGGACTGGCTGAATGAGAGCAAACTTCTAGCAACTAGAAAAGGTACAAGCTGACAGACAAAGGCAAAAGAGGTTACCTAGGCAGGGTGTATGCACAGAAGCACAGTTATTGAGGACAACAGGAGGGACCCCCATCAGGCCCATATGCTTTGTTAGAATTGAGGCCAGTGATGGCAGAAAATACATCAGCTGAAGAAATTTTAATGTCAGCCATGAGGAAGTCAGAGGGAAAAGTGATGGAGGAACAGCACTGGAATCGTCTAAGGTGGAACTGGAGGAGAAAGTCTGAGCAAAGAGATCTGCTTTATCATCATCATAATCATCCAGACCTCCTTTCCCACCTATGGGCAGGGTGAAGAGATCTACTTTATCAGTAGAAGAAATAGCTACAGAGCCATCAGAGTAGAAAAGAGGAAGGAAGGATGATGAGGTAACGTTGCGAGAAAGATTTTTGGCAAGGTGCCAGAAGGAGTGGGCAGAATTTGAGTTGGAGAGTTGAGAGCATTTAGTATGGATGAGATTATTTTTAGTAGAGCGAAGAACAGACTTAACACGAATCCAGGCAGAAACATAAAAAAGATGTGATTCAGGGGTAGGCTGGCTCTGGTACCTTTTATAGGTCCTCTCCCTGTTGTGGACAGCATTAGAACAAGTGTGATTAAACCATGGCTTTCTTGCATTAGTCAATGGATATGAGAAAGGAATGTGTGCTTCCATGCTTGAGAGAATGACCTCCATAATATGAAAGGGACACTCAGATGGCTCCTGGCCATGGAAGCAATAATCATTCCAGGGAATATCAAAGAAGTACTGCCTGAGGGCCTTCCAATCAGCAGCTCCAAAGTGCCATAACTGACATTTCTTTGGAGGGTCCAGAGGCCATGCCGGAGCGATAGGACAGGTTAAAGTAATAATGTTGTGATCGGAGAAGCCCAACAGAAAAGAAAGATTAAGTATAAGCAGAATCATTAGTTGTAAGGAAGAGATCAAGTATGTTGGAACTCTCTCCAAGATGGTCAGGGATACAGGTAGGGTGCTGTACAAGCTGCACTAGGTTATTAAGGGTAAAAATAGGCTTGTTCAGCAGGTGGATTAGTGAAAAGAGAGGAGAACCAAAGGTGGTGGTGAACACTGAAATCTCCTAGAATGGAGACTTCAGAGAAAGGAGAAACAGATAGAATCTGTTCCATTGTAGAAGTAAGATAGTCGAAGAATTTTTCGTAGTCAGTATAATTAGGAGATACCCAGTAAGTAAACAGCACAGATATATTTAGTCAGAGAATGACAGGAAAGCCGAAGCCAGAGAGTAGAGAATTCAGAAGAATCATGTTCAGGAACACGAGAGCAAGATAAGTCATTGCATACATATACACAACAGCCACCTTTGGCTTTGAAATGAGTATAAAGTAAGAGTATACAGAAAAGGGTTTGCTATCAGTTGCCTCAGATAGCTGAGTCTCAGTGAAGATGAGAAGGTGAGGTTTACAGGAGAAGTGGTGCTCAACAGAAAGAAATTTAGAGGAAGGACCCGAATGTTGCAGAAATGAAGAAGACGTGAGTCAGACTATGGTTCCAGGCAGCTCGTTAAGCCATCACTGGGAGAGGGGCGGATGGTGGGTGAATTTATGGTCCCCCTCCCCAGGGACTCCAAGGCATGGTTACTGGATGCCATTTTTCATTTTTCATTTTGAAAAGGAAGTGTAGTGTGTAATGTGCATGTAGTTTGGTTTTGACAGTTGGAGAATCTTGTGCTGGAAAGCATGCTGGCCTACTCTCTGTGTTACTGAAACACCGAGAAAGTTCAGCAAAGAGGAATGGTCAGGAACTAGTCCCA
This sequence comes from Coenobita brevimanus, assembly GCF_032717465.1. Classification (NCBI taxonomy): domain Eukaryota; kingdom Metazoa; phylum Arthropoda; class Malacostraca; order Decapoda; family Coenobitidae; genus Coenobita; species Coenobita brevimanus. Next base: position 28,261,997 of record NC_137049.1, on the reverse strand, counting down.
AGGGCTGATGAAATGGCAGCTCCAGCTCTCCGTCATCAGCTTTCCATCCACCTTGGGAATACTGCCCTGCTCGACTGGTGCTACAGTCTACTCCACTTGGGATTGTATTTAGTAAGACAAAATGCATGACATAAAAGATACAGCTACCAAAGGATTTTAAGAATACATTTATATTCATATTCAGCAATCAGTGACTATGTCAGCAAGGTTGGAAAAATACATGAGACTTAGGGCTGCCAGTGTAAGAAAGAGAAACTTAAGACATTTACCAAACACAGCCCCTGGACAACATCCAAGTTACAGTCCTCCCTCATTTTCATGCTTACAGGTAGGATCTAAGTTCAAAAAATATCTCTAATCCAGAAACTTTATTCAGTAGTCAATAGTTTAGTTACCTAGATATCAAAACTTAGTACGTCTTTGATAATGAGGTCTATCTAGAAAAAAAAAAAAAAAAAAAAAACATTATTATGGTACATTATTCAAAACCTGAAGCATGCCTGTAAATGCATAGCTGGAAGGACTGTAGGACTACACAGCACCTGACATTTGGGCATGGAAGTAGCAGGACTGTATACTATGTCATTTAATTTCCCACCAGTTCCATCTTTAAATGGTGAATTATGGTACATATTTCTCTCACTACACAAACCTTAAGATTAACTTACATTTGACTACAACTAGGTTAGGTAAGGAAAGGGTCAAGAAAAGGTTATGCCAAGCTAGGAACAAATTATGGTAAGTCAAGTTAGGTAAGGTATTTTTCCTGCTCTTCAAAGCTCTCCCCACTTTAGCAGGAACTTCAAATTGATGGATACTGGGGATTATTTTTCATGTTAACTGTTATGTGTCAAGAAAACAAAGTTCTATCTATCTATCTATAGCCCGACGCCCTAATCCCGCAAAGGGTGGCTGCAGACAAAACGCCTCCAAGTCACTCTGTCACCCACCATTTGACTCCCCTCCCCCCAACTCACCCCCCCCTCCCTCATATACAAAGTTCATTCATTCATTCACTGCCAGACGCCATGTATCCCAGACGGGGTGGCCAAGGGCTTAGAGTTAATTGTTTTACAGGGAGGGGCACTAATCCTCCACCAACCCCACTTGACACGTAGGGATGCCAACAGCATCTGGTGTTCCCAGGCGGTCACCCATCCAAGTACTAACCAGACCCAACGTTCCTTTAAGATAATAAAATTTTGTGTCACTCTAGCAGATGAAGGCATTCTAAAGAATTAACTTTAAATGTTTCATACACAGTACTGTAGTGGTCTCAGATATATTCAGTGCTATTCTGATTGTCTGGTTAAAGAAGTTTTGAAAAAATGCTGACACCTGTTTTAATATTGAAGTTGCATTTTTGCTGGGAAAAATGTCAAAATACTCTCAATAATCTTGATAACACACACTGACTATAGTGCTAATATCCATTTTTATGCGCACCAAGACACAATATGATATTCACTCTTCAAAATTAGTCAGGATTAGCCAATGCTGCTGTTGAAGTATTCTGACTGGTCTTGAGTATTACTGACTTGCCTTTATTGTAGACACACAAAGAATATCAGCTTACTAGATGAAGCACACCCTCCCAGGGTGATGTAAATAGTTCAGTGGATGCTGGTCTAATGTATGGATGGTAGAGTTTAGACAGAACATGAAGTGAAATAATTATATGATCACACAAGTGGCAGATTTCTTGCTCTGGGGACACTCTCTATTCAAATTTGATGTTAAAATGGATCAAAACTTATTTTGAATTACAATTCTACAGAAACTGTGGCTCCAGTAGCCTACTTAAAAATAGTACCGATAAAAGTTTACCGAGCACCACAGACTGAACTACAAAATAACGACTTATGGTAGATGCACATTATGAACTCTGGAACTAATGATGTAAAATCCACAGACTCCACATTAACCAAAGCCAAATCCTTGCAAAATTAAGTTTACAAAATGGTGAACTTCCATGCTATAACTCCACCTTGTAAAATTATGCACTTCATTCAAAGGTTACAAAAATAAAATGTAATCTAGCTAACCAGTGATATCTTATAATCAGTTCAGGCTCTGAATTACACCAACAAAAGAAACTTGCGTCTTCACAATGGATTAAGAATGACTAAAGAACTTACGCAGTAAGCTCTTCAATAAATTATTGTGGACGAAACGTTGATGCTAAAGATAATATAATTTACTCTGCACTTACTATTAACGATACCCAACTACCAGGAGGTAGCGTGATTGACGGACTGGAGGTGTTAGACAGTGAAAATATACCACAGGTAGCAGAAAATTGACGTATGCATTATTACCTCTCCTTTCTTGCGTCCACTACGTGCGGCCCTACTGTTTACACTATGTGGTCACCATGGCAACCACAAGCTTGACATAAAGTTTCATTTATATTTGAAGAAAAAATAATAATAATAATGAATAAACAAAAACAAAGACCAAAGTAAGCACTTCAAGGCGTGTAAGTAGTTCTGGCTCTTGAAACCCTTATCAGATTAGCTTATTGATTTGCAGGAGGAGTAGATGGAAATTATAGTGTTATTTGTTTGCCTTACAAAATAAAACAGGATATAAAATCAATAGAAAAGTCAACACCATAAATTATTTTGAACGTATATAATATCGCATTCATATTAAATAATTCTATACACAACCCCTTTAATAATTATCGGGAGAGCCACGAGAGCGAGTAAGGTAAATGTTATCGCTAAAAACGTGGCGACTCAGATGAGATCTAATACAAGTACTATATATAATATTCTTAGCAAATGCAATAGTTAAATGTGACTGATTGAAATGTTTACAGAGTACTGTACATATTTATGTATTCATCAATCAAGTGTATGCAGAGCAATATCAGGTGTGACAGATGCTCTGTGCAGAAAGGGACTCAAATTAAGATGCTCAGTGGTTTCCTGAGGACATAGAATAGAAGGTTTCTGTTATGCTACGTGGGGGCACGGTGGCTCAGTGGTAGAGCATCGGAGTCGTGATCGGGGGATTGCGAGTTCGAGCCTCGCTCGGGACTGCCGTGCCGGGAGTCGTAGCGCGCTCCTGTAACCAAGCAGGGGTATATGGCCATTGTTGCCTAGCTCGGGGATTAAATCCCTTTTCATTGTGCTACGTACTCAAGGTTCAACCTCTTGCTCCCGGAGTACGAGGAACTGATCTAGGGTTCTTTTCAGGACTGGGTCTATAGCATGCAACCTGAGGAACAGGGCTCAAAAACACAGGCCAACCAATCTTACACGTATATTGTCGTACAAACATACAGTATTGGGCACAATACAAATGGGCAGATTATACACACTATATTGGACACAGAGGACAAGAGTTGTGACTACAGGCGACAGGGCAGCTGTAGGTGTTGCCCAGGTGTGGGAGGGGTCCCGTCAGTTGAATTCTTCGAGAGTTTCCCTGCACCTAATTAGCTGGGCGTGTGTGTTTGGGACTGGTGTAGCCATTGCAAGGACTGGTGGTCGGTAATGATGGTGACGTGGGTACCCGACAGATAGGCTCGGAAGTGGTCTAAGGCCCAGATGATGCCTAGGCATTCTTGTTTGGTGGTGCGTAGTTTTTCTCTGCCTGGTTGAGGGTACGACTGGCACAGGCGATGATGTGTTCTCGTCCCTCTTGGACCTGGGCAAGGACGGCGCCGATCGTCACTAGGGATACGTCAGTGTACAGGGGAAAGGGCTGGGTGTAGTTGGGGAATGCGACATTCGGGACAGTGATGAGCTTGGCTTTGAGGATGTGAAAAGCTGTAATGCGATCGTCTGTCCAGGTGAAAGGTTCGCCCTTTTTCGTCATGTCGTGGAGGGGTTTCATGATGTTGGCGAACCCTTTCACAAAGCGCTGGTAGTAGGATGTGAGCCTGATAAAGGCGCGGACTTCGTGGACATCTCATAGTAGGAGAAGGTCTGCGATAGCATGAAGTTTGTCGGGGTCGGGTGCTATGCCTTCCTTGGAGATGACGTGTCCTAGGAAGGAGACGGAACGTTCAGCCAGGACGCATTTCGATGGCCTGAGCTTAAGCCCTGCCTGTCGGATTCGGGTGAAGACTTGTTTGAGGCGCTGGAGGTGTCAGCCCATGTCCGGCTGAAGATGATGACGTCATCAAGGTATGCCAGGCAGATTTCCCAGGTGAGGCCACTGAGAACTGACTCCATCAGCTGGAGTGGTGGACGTTGAATTCATACTGCTGCCCATTGTTGGTCGAGAAAGCTGTTTTCCACCAGTCCTCCGGGTATACAGGGACTTGCCAGTATCCTGATTGGAGATCCAAGGTGGAAAACCAGGATGCTCCATACAAGGAGTCGAGGGAGTCGTCTATCCTGGGTAAGAGAGTGGCATCCTTTATGGTCACGTCGTTCAGTCGTCGGTAATCCACACAGAAGCGCATGGTGTCGTCTTTCTTTTTAACTAAGACGACTGGAGATGACCAAGGGCTGGTGGATGGGGATATAATGCCGGCATCAAGCATTTCCTGGACCTGCCGGTCTTCCTCAGCTCGTTGCTTGGGGTTTTTCCTTCGAGATGGCTGGTGAATAGGTGGCCCTGTGGTATGGATTTAATGTACCAGGTACATGGTGTGGCTGATGTCCACCGGTCCTGACAGGCTGTCAGCCTGATCTGGTGAGATGTGTTCTGGTAGGGGGGGGAAGGGTGGCAGGGGAGGAGGGGGGGTGCGCACGGTTCAGCGTCTTCCATTTCACTGACCACTAATCCTTTGGGGACAGTGAGAGGGGTGGTGGAGATGTTGGCGATGTGCACTGCCCTGAGGTGGGGGGGAGGAAGGTGGGGAATAGTAGACAGGAGGAGATGGTTCCAGATGGCAGGTTCGGAGAGATTAGGATGGAGGTTCCGGTGGGCATGTTCAGGTGGAGCCAGGCCTTGTGCTGGGGTGGGATAGTAAGGGAGGAGGCAATGGTAGCAGGGAAAGTGGTGTGTGGAGGAGCAAGAAGGGTAGGGACAATAGGGGGTAAGATAGAGGACATGGCGGGAGGGAATGCAGGAAGAGAGAGAAGGTGTGGGTGTGCACGTGCAGTGTGGCTGGGAGGGGTGGGGTCTGGAGACTTCTGGAAATGGAGGCATCGCTTGTGACAGTCGATGTTGGTGCGTAACTTCTGCAGGAGGTCCAGCCCTAAGTAGCCATCTTAAGTACGGCAGGTCGAGTCGAAGATGATGAATTGGTGCTGGGCTGATGCTTTCTGATGAGTATCGGCATGCAAGGCCCGGGTTTCTCCATGTATAGGCAGGGGGCCAGCCCCGCATCTATGAGGTAAGCTGAGGTGGGGAGAAGCAGGCCCATAGCTGAGGCTGGGTGGGCGTAGAAATGACTGTAGAGGCAGTATCTGGCCACTCCCGTGTCAACCAGTAGCCTTGCTTTCACCCCGTTCAGTCTCATCTCGTCGTAGACTGAGGACGATATTTTTGTGTGGTGGCCCCTGCCACTGTGGGGAGGTGTGGGGGTGGTCCTAAAAATTCAGCTGTTGTGGGGCGTCTTCTTCTTCAAGCTCTACTTCCCCAGGATTGGCGTAGTTGGCGGATGGTGCATTGTCCTCGGCACACTCATCTTCTATGGAGGAGACCTTGTGGCGCCCTAGGGTAGTTGGTCTGCACCGGGCAGCTTTCAGTTGTTCATGTATGTCGTGAATAGGGCACTGGTGACTACAGGTGGAGAATTCCTATGGGTTAATGGAGATGAGGTTAATAATTGGTATTCTCCTTAGGGGTGGGGCGCCTCTTGGTGGGGAGTGCCCTGGGCATAGTGGGTGGTGTTGAAGGAACTGTGTGGATGGGAGGGCGTCTATAGTTTGGGGTGTGGAGCCTTTTGAGTTGGGACTGCTTACTGCGCTGATGTATTGTGGGGTGGTGCAAGCAGCGAGAAGACTCCTGACCAGCTGGATATCCCTGTCAAGGTCTTCCGCTGGGTCATAGATTGTAAAATGTTCTCTTATGGTGCTGGGGAGGATCCTCAACAGGGTGTTGAAGATGTACTGTTCCTGGGTGGCCGTGTTGGCCTCCGGGTAAACAGTGGTGACGAGTTGCCTGGCCTGGTTAAGCGTGTCATCCAGGTTGCGGTCTTAGGTGCAGGTGTCGAGCTGGAATAAAGTGACGACTTTCCCTAGTGATGGCGTGACTGCTTGAGTCATGATTTGTGTGAACTGCACCCATGTCAGCTCCAGGGCGATCTTCGTGGACATGCTGGAGACTGCTTTTCCCAGGTGGGGTAGAGTTACTGCTATCTTCTCCCTGTCACGGTTGAATCCGATGTCCAATAGTGGTTTAATCATGCACATGTACGTGTCCATGTCGCACTGTTCGGGATCGAATTTTGGCAATTGTACGTGTGATTTGGCCGCCATTTTGTTAGATTTTCCCTTTCGTTCCTCATTGCTCTCTGACCATCGCTAGCCACCAGTGTTATGTTACGTATTCAAGGCTCAACCTCTTGCTCCCAGAGCACGAGGAACTGATCTGGGGTTCTTTTCAAGACCAGGTCTAGAGCATGCAACCAGAGGAACAGGGTTCAAAAGCACAGGCCAACCAATCTTACACGTATATTGTCATACAAACATACAGTACTGGGCATAAAACAAATGGGCAGATTATACACACTATAGTGGACACAGAGGACAAGAGTTGTGACTACAGGTGACAGAGCAGCTGTAGGTGTTGCCCAGGTGTGGGAGGGGTCCTGTCAGGTGTGCACTGTCTGAAGGGACACGGGACCACTGTCATAGGCCGGATTGTCCAGTGTGGGCTGTGGGGCGGCATAGAGGGAGGCCTTTCCCTGGAGGGGCCTCGGTGAGTGTGTTGGCCCTCGGGACTGGGGCCGAACAGCGCAAGCAGCACGCTGCCTTGCACCTACCCTTGGTGGAGGATGGCTCACTGGCTGGTCTGGGAAGGTTTTAGCTGCGAGTCCTGGGGGCATCCCTTGGTGGCTGGGGGCTGTGGCCTCGCCTTTTTCGAAAGGCCATCAGGTGCTGCCTGTGGCGTCTCTTTCTCTGGGAGTCCAGCAGCGACAGGTGACGTAGGGGTGCTGGCTGCAGTGAGTGTATCCCCAGGCTCACTATGAGGTCACTCGAGACCTTCTCCAGTTGCGACTTCGCTGGGGAGCTAGCTCCACCCCTTTGGGGTGTGGGGAGAGCAAGAGGGGAGTCCCACTCGGCCTCTGGGGGAGTGAGGCAAGCAAGGGGCGTTGCCCTCAGTGGGCGTCGCAGGGGTAACAGATGAGGGAAGTACAGTGGACGTTCCCTCCCCAGTGGGCACGGTGGGTGCTGCTGTGGTTCCACTAGACCATGAGACTGCAGGTGAGAGGAGGACAGTGGCCGTCCTCTCCCTGGCGAGCACAGTGGACATCCCTGTGGTCCTGCTCCCTGTGGGGGCCGAGATAAGGGAAGTACAGTGGACATTCCATCCCCGACGGGCATCACTGAGTGCCACCACGGTTCTGCCTTGCCCTGGGAACGCAGGTGAGAGGAGTGCGATGGCCGTCCTCTCCCCAGTGAGCTCGTTGGGTGTCGCCGCGGTCCTGCTTCCTGTGGGAGCTGCAGATGAGGGCAGTACAGTACAGTGGATATTCCCTCCCCGATGGGCATGGTGGGCATAGCCATGGTTCTTCCTTGCCCTGGGACTACAGGTGAGAGGAGTGCTGGGGCCGTCATCTCCCCGGCAGGCACAGTGGGCGTCGCTGCAGTCCTGTTCCCGGTCCTGCTCCCAGCAGGGGCTGCAGGTGAGGGAAGTACGGTGGATGTTCCCTCTCTGATGAGCATGTTGGGCGTTGTCGCGGTCCTGCTTGGGACTGTACAGTAGGTGAGGGAAATATGGTGGATGTGCCCTCCCCGATGAGTGCAGTGGTGGTTGTCGCAGTCATGCAGGGGGTAGGGAGAGGAGTACAGTGGCCGTCCTCTCCCTGACAAGCACGGTGGGCATCGTCACGGTCTTACTTGGGACTGTGGTTACACGAGTCCCACCCCAATCCTGGCGAGTGCTGGTCTGGGTAGAGAATAGTGCAGCAGGGGGGGGCATACCTCCCGCAGGCTCTGTTGAGGGGAAGAGGGGTGCATGGTGGCGGGGGACGTATGCCTATCTTGCTCGGGCCCTTTCCACGCCTCCCTGTGGTCTCCCCTCTGTGCTGATATTTCAGTTTCCACAGAAATAAAAAAAAAAATGCTAGGAGCAGCTCGAAATGAATATGTATTTGTCAATTTGTCAATTGGTAAGGGTTCCATTCAGTTAGTGTGAAAGTAATTTGTGGCAGTAACAAAAAAAAAAAAACTAATACCAATACCTGCAAGATACCCCGCCAGAAATTTGTATAAGGCGTTCGTTATACTAGGGTATTTCTAGTCTAGTGGAGTTCTTCTAAACAGGGAGAGCACCAAAGTGTGATTCAGCACATCTTAAGTGTTATGCAGTGTCTTCTGCGCCCAACTCCTTGGGCTCAGATACGGGCACGGGCCTTGGGTTCTTTTATTCTGGACCGGGCTTGAGCATGCAGACAAATACGGGCTAACCAGTTCCACACATATATTACTAAAATGCAGCAGGACATCAAAACAGACCGCAACGATCCACCAGAAGGAGCCCACGGAGGAGTGTACACGGCGCGAATGAGCTCCGGGCGGAAACGGCCTAAATCCACCCGGACCGCGCGCCCCTATGACATGGAACTTGCTTGCTGCCACCATAGCAGGAATACAAGATGACCTGCCAGGCGAGCTGCCCACAGATCAGACCGGGGTGGAACTGTTTCTCCAGTTCCTAATAGCACCCCTGAGATGGCCAATAGCCGCTCACCCTCCTACAGGAGACGGCCTGAAGCTGCTCCGGAGGCCAATCAGGAGACGGCCGGAAGCCGCTCTGAAGGTGCCCCCGGAGAGTTGGCCTGTAGCCGCTCTACCCTCCTGCAAGAGGTGGCCGGTAGCCGCACTGAAGGTGTCCCGAGACAGCCATGACCAGTAGCCGGGCCCTACAGCCAGAGAAGGCCTGAAGCCGCTCCTTTGTCAGGTGCTGAACCCGGTCCACCTACCCACGATTTGGAGGGAGCCCCCAGCCCGGGGGAGTATTGGAGAGGCCCTGTGACCACCACCAGGCTCTTCTCCCTATAGCCAGTGAAGACGCCCCTGACAGACCCCGACGCCGGCCAACACCGAAGCTCACTCCTGACGGCGTCCCCGACCTTCAGGGACCGCAGCCTCCTGACCGACCCTCAGACTCCCGGGCGGGACCTCCCTGCACTCAGACGCTGGAGATCCTCATCCTCCACCAGGCGCCTGACTCAGAAGTGCAGGCAACTGTTTGGCCATAGCCCAGAGGGCCAGACTCCCACCCCGAGCCCAGAAGCCTCGGGCCCCTATATCCCCAGCAGCCCCAGACGAGAGAGGATGCCCCTATGCGCTGTCCCCCACCCCCAGGACCTAGCCACCCCTGGCGGATCCCAGCCCCGTCAGTAGGGAGGCTGAGACTCCGCCGCCGCCCCTGGGCCTGACAGTGAGTGGAAGTGAACACACGCAGCATACAGACAGTGTAGGAGTGATAGAGTAAAGTGGGCTGGTGGTTAGAGCATAAAAGAAAGTGGTGGAAAAGATAGTGCAATAGTAGGGCAGTGAAGATCATACATAGGCCCCTGAGTTGAAGTTCCAGTACAGCCAGCTCCACCCAGGTACATAGTACAGTAGCGTAATAGTCATCTGCGGGCCAAGGTACAGCTTATACTCTATACAATAGAGACGGCGCGTTTCGGTAAAACCACGCTTAGGCCCAGTGTAAAATATTAACGCTACACTGGGAAGTCAGACAACCACCACCACCAGCTTAGGGAACACCAACATAAGTGTCTAGCTCAAGTGTCGTTCATCCTAGCCAATCTGGTCCTGTACAGTATCCTGCATGATACTATCATTCCATATCTGCAGCCCAAGAATTATAATTGTCCAGCTTGTTTGTATTAATTGTGACATCTGCTCGTTCCTGTGTAAGATTTAGTAATACACATGTAAGGTGTTGCTTTGAGTTTTTGTATCCTGCCTCTCTCTTATTTGTCTAAGCTCCGATCTAGAAAAAGAACCCAGCTATTCACTAGGTGCTCTAGGGACGGGAGGCCGACCCTAAAACATCTAGCATTACAATTACCTTACAACCAGAGTACAACAGAATTTACACACTAGTGCATGGACAATTCTATATGTGACACAAGTACATTATATGACAGCACTATACACATATATAACATGACCACAGTATAGCACACGACACTACTTATCTATATATCACCAACAACATAACACTAAATACGTCATATAACACAGGCAAGGTATATATTGCACAGGGGAACAACACGATCCGTGATCCAGATATGGTATTTTACACAACACTGAGATATACTACCAGCAAGGTCTATCACACGAGTCTTTTACAGAGATGTATATGTACCAAGGGGACGGATATTCCACAGGACTAAAGACACTGTATATCACCACTCGTATGACACAAGGGTCACAGTACAACATGTAGGGGTCACAGATATTACATAGGGGGTATGGGTATTACCTACGGGGTGGAGGGTCCCACAGGGGCGTGGGGCGGTACTCAAGGGATCACAAATAGGGAACACTACACAAGGGTCTAGTATGAATTAGGACACACAGGGGCACGACACTCTGGACGACCGGGGGGGGGGGGGAAGGGGTTCACACAGGGTCTGTAGCACTGGAAATCGTAGGGGAGTATATCACACTGTAGGCTGGGTTGCTGATGGGCGCTAGGGATGCACCCAAGGCTACGGCACAGGTAGACACAGGTGACGGCCCAGTGTGGGAGGAGGGCCGTCAGGGGTGCGTTCCCGGTACAGGTCTTGTACAGCGTGATCAGGGAACCGAGTCGAGTTGGAGGGTGGCGTGGTGGGCTGCCCTTTCCTGGTGGGGGCCCTGGGGGTGTGATGGCCCTCTGGACTGGGGCCGAACAGGGCTAAGAGGTGCGGCACGGCGCCTGCCCTTGGCCATAATGGGAGTCCCAGGGACGGGTCTAGGCTGGTACTGGCCTGGGGTCTGCTGCAGGGCACCCCTTATCATCCAGGGGCTGTGGTCTCACCAGGAGGAAGAGGCCATCAGGGGTTGACTGTGGGCACTTGCCCTGGGAGAGTTTGTCAGCTGCTGGGGGCGTCGGGGGCTGGGCTGCAGGGACAGGATGCCTAGTCTCGAGGTGGGTCCATCCCAGGTACTTTCTGACGGGGACCCTGTTGGGGAGCAGTCCCCACCCTTCGTAGAGGAGAGGGAGCAGGCGGGGCATCTCACTCAGCCCCTGGAGGAGTGGGCCAAGAAAGAGACGGCGACCTCTTAGAGAGCCTCCGGGGTAGTGGAGGAGGTATGACCAGTGGTCTGTCCCTCAGCCTAGCGGGCCTGCCTGACAGTCCCTGCCGAATCTCCACTCTGGGGCAGAGGAAAGAGGTCCGGAGGACTCTCCTGCCTGGTAGGTCCGGGGGACTCTACCCAGGCTCCCTCCCAGGGTAGTGGTCGAGGGAGATCCAGTGGACACTCCCTCGGGCTGACAGGTGCGGGAGACACTGCTGGGCGACCACTTGTCCCGGGGACAGTAGGAGGGGAAGACCCAGCTGGCCTTCTGGCTTCTGCAACAGGTCTGGTGGACTCAATCACCCTCCTGCTGTCTGCCGCCCTCCTGTCGCTGGGGGGAAGAGTGCAACTGGGTGATGACCGGTGGTCTCTCCCCCGGTGGCAGATCTGGTGGACACTACCACGGGCCCGCCGCCCTCCTGGGGATCGCAGGTGAAGGTTGTCGGAGTGACGGTCCGAGACGCATGCACCCAAAAGTGGATGGCAGAAGGACGAGATCCAGTGGACATTCCTCGTACAGTAGATCAGGTGGATACTACTGTGCCGCTGCTTCCCTGGGGTAAAGTAAGACTGTGAGCTTTGGTGGCTGCTGTCCCTCTTGTGAAGGCAGGTCCGGTGGACACTGTGTCCGAGGGCTTACTTGGGACTGTCAGTGGGCAAGTCCCACCCCGATTCTAGCGAGCGCTATCCCTGCAGAGGGGAATGCAGCAGTACTGAGTACCTATCGTTGGGTCCGCTTGAGAGGAAGAGGGACGCATGGTGGCGAGGGACATAAGATCGTCTGGCCTGGGCCCTCTAGGCGCTCTGCGTACCTCTCCGTCGTTCCTCCATGGGGTGGGTGTTGTGCCACCCCATCTGTGGCTCCTCCTTGGGGTGGGTATTTCATTAAGAGTAGAGGGTGGACACCAGATGGGAAAACAAAAGAATTATTATTGCACAAGCTTCTATATACTGTACAACTTTACATCCAATATCGTGAGGTATATCCATAAGAAACACTGCTTCCATCACCAGATAATTCCGGTGAACAGAATATTATAATGATATGAAGCTTATTTACTTATTCATTTATTTTCATTCTTCTGTGTCTGTCAAAGGGATTTGGCCCACAGGTCGGCACTTAAATAGCCTGAGTAAACACATATGCATAACAATTGTTAACAGACAAACAGCATTTTGTCTGCATGATTAGCTATGCGTGCCACAAAATTTATTGCCACGCTAGCTTATAGTGTATTATATCGTATCAAATCATTTCTCCTGGTACTGACCATCCCTACTGCTAACTGACGCAGCAACTCCTCACCCGCCGCCACTGGTGGCCGGGAATCCTGTTCAAGCTTGATGTTCATGGGTCACACTGTAACCTGTACTAACCGACACCGACCACAACGTGGGAGACTGCGGACAGGATTGCGATTGCGGAAGTACTTCCATAAAGCAATACAGCAAGTCTTGGACAAGTTTGCTACAATCGCAATTCCACAACTGAAATCATGTGCGGACTGCGGAAGTGATTGTGGCGGTTAGTGGATGTGTGTCTTCCCAATATATCTCATGAACGGCTTGAACTATTAATACGAAACCTTCAGGGTATCAAGATATGGCCCGAATCTTGGCCGAGTTCAGAAATGGATACTCGGGGTCATTGTCAAGGTCACCAAAATGGCTGCCAAAGGTCAACTAGTTTTTATCGGCTGCCTTTGGCACCATTATATCTCATAAATGGCTTGAGCTATCAACATGAAACCTTCAGGGTATCAAGATATGGTCAAACTCTTGGACGAGTTTGAAAATGGACACTCGGGGTCAAGGTCAAGGTCACCAAAATGGCTGCCTGAAATACCTGCCGTGGCAACCGAGGGCACCACAACACCCCCAGGAGGCGACTATGGAGGGGATTTTAGGGTGTGCATGCACAGTCCGTGCGATATGGGCATACATCCCATATGGCTGCATGCCCCTATTCCACGGAACGCACCTGGCGCAGATATCTCAGTCTGGGTGCATTACCATCCAGTCGAGCCAGCCCTCGCCAGGATCAGGGTGGAGCTGAAAACCCATCTCTTGGCAGCACCCCAGTGATGGCCTGTAGCCGCACATATCGAGACGGCCTGTAGCTGCTCAAATACAGCGACGGCCTGTAGCTGCACCAATACAGTGACGGCCTGTAGCCGCACCTATAAAGAGACGGCCTGTAGCCGCTCCAAGTGCTGTGTACCCTCCTCCCCTGCAGAACCAGTGACATCCTGCAGCTGCACTTGGGGAGAGAACGGTATGCCCCCTCTCCTTCTGCAGTAGCCTCGAGGAGCACGACACTGGTGACGGCCTGTAGCCGCACCAGTAGTCAGGAGATGGCCTGTAGCCGCTCCTCACCTACATGTCTCTCCTCATACGGGACACCGGCGATGGCCTGTAGCCGTGCCCATGGACAAGTGACGGCCAGCAGCCAGACTCCATCCACAGTCCCGCCAGGAAGTCAGGCCCCAGTGACGGCCAGTAGCCTGTTGCCCAAGGGTCCTCAGCGATGGTCTGTAGCTGCGCCAGGGAGAGACACCTCAAAAGTCTCTCACCCCCTGTGACTTCACAGCGTGAGGGCGACCCTTGCTCAGCCCACCCATCCTGTGGCAGAGTGAGTCGTGCCTCTATCTCTCCAACCTGAGGCAGCCCACAGAAGGAGAACTTCAGCCTAGAGGACTGGTGGAGTGGCCCCGTGTTATCCCCGGGGGTTTATGCCCTCCAGCCAGCGCCAGAGAGAGAGCAGACCCTGACGGACTCCTGCCGAAGGCGATGCCGCAGTCTGACACTGATGATGGTGCAGCAGGAGAGAGACCGCAGGCAACGGACCCTCGATGGCACCCCCAGTACCCCAAGGTGTGACTCTCCCGGTCCCAGGAGACGGCGACATCCTTCCCCAACCCAGCGCAGACAGGAGCACCTGCAGGAGTTATTTAGGCCCAGTCCAAGGGGCCAGACTCCTGTACCTAGCCCCACCAGCGAGGGACCTTTTACTACGCCCAACCCCAGTCCACCACAGGCAACGACACCTCTGCAGGTGGTTCCGTGGCCTCTGGAGATAGAGACGCCAGAGGAGGCCCCACCAACACCTGCGAGTCCCCTGGCCACCTCTTTCCGGCCCAAGCCCTCGACAATCCCCTACCTAACAGTGATTGTAATATAAGAAGAGAATATAGTGCCGAGTAGTGAACAGTGGAAATAGTGAGTGACAAAGACAGTGTTCCCCTCATAAATACCCCGTTCAAGTACACCTGTGTATTCATAACATCAGAAACGCTACTCCACCATTACTTAATGTAAAAGAGGGACACTGACATCTATCCTGTGAGATACATGCAGCCCTATATTAAAACTGTGTATAACCTCGAGCCAAGTATTTACAGTGTCTGTCCTATATCCTCACGACTGTGAGTATCCTGCGAGATACACCTAATACACCTGCCAGTCTTGTCCTGTCTAACACTCCATGACATTGTATAGAGTACTGTGTGACTTGTTTGTACTGTAAGGAAAGACTTAGTAATATACATGTAAGGTAGTTGTCCAGAGTTTTTATACCCTGTTCCCCTTGTGGTGTATCCTAGCTCTGGTCTGGAAAAAAAGAACCCGGCTATAGAATAGGTGTTCCTAGGACGGGAAGCCGTCCCCAAAACACCTAGCATAACACTAACAAAGGTCAACTAGTTTTTATCGGAAGCCTTTAGCACCATTATATCTCATGAACAGCTTGAGCTATCAACATGAAACCTTCAGGGTATCAAGATACGACCAAATTCTTGGACGAGTTTGAAAATGGACACTCGGGGTCAGGGTCAAGGTCACCAAAATGGCTGCGAAAGGTCAACTAGTTTTTATCACCTGAGTTTAGCACTATTATAAGTCACGAATGGCTTGAGGTATCAACACGAAACCATCAGAGTATCAAGATATGGCAAAAATCCTGGGCTTGGCCGACGGCATACTGTATTCTGGCAGGCAATTAGCATTAAGCTCCTGAATGCTTTTCTTTCATTTTTTCTGCATTTTCTCTTAAGCCCTTATGCCCCATACTATCTCTACATTTCCTAAATCTTTCTTCTGCCTCCCTATCATTCTCTGCAATCAACACCAAATCATCAGCATACAACATCTCCCATGGGAGTCAATTTCTGAAGCCATGTGAGAGGGTTTCAAGTACCATGATAAACAACAAGGGGCTCAAAACTGATGCCTGGTGCACACCAACATTCACGGAAAACTCATCACTCAAATCTCCATTCATCCTTACCTGGGTGTCAGCACTCACATACATGGCCATAACCACCCTAACCAGCCACTCCTTGATCCCAAGCTTTCTCATTGCCCACTTCACCACCTCTCTAGGGACTCTGTCAAAGACCTTCTCCAAATCAACAAAAACAAAGTGCAGTTCCCTTTTCTTTCCTATATATTTTTCCCGAAGCTATCAAACAATGAATATGGTATCAGTGGTCCCTTTACCTGACATAAACCCAAACTGCATCTCATCAATATTCACTCTTTCTCTAATCATACCTTCTAGACCTCTCTCCATTTCCGTCAATATCTGCTTCAAAAGCGTTATACCTCTATAATTAATTTCCTCTTTCCGGGGCATCACCCAGCCCATTGTAAGCATTTAGAGTTACACTCTTCAGCCAATCATCTAGGACAACACTCATATACTGTATAATCGTCTTTATCAGGTCAGTGACTAACCTCACTCCTATATCTCCTGAAGCTTTGAACATTTCAGCAGTCAACCCATACACACCTGCTGCCCTCCCCATCTGTGTCCTACCTATTGCCCTGCTCACAATAGCAACGTCAATCAAAGGCCAAGGGCCAAACACTAGATCTGCTGGCTCCAACCATTCCATGTCCCAGTCAAACTCCTTAATTAACAACCAGCTGTAATGGATCTTCTATGTCCCAGTCAAACTCCTTATTCAACAACCAGCTGTAATGGACTCTCCATTCATCATTAATATCCCCACTGTTCACCACTACCCTTCCTTCACCATTCTTCACACACTGCTCACCTATGATATCCCTATTCTCCCCCTTCATCTGATTTGCCACCTTAAATATCATATTCTTCCTTTCCACACGATGTAGGCTATCAGGTAAAAGTCTCTGTGACTCAGACTTCACCTTGTAAACCTCTTTTCTAGCCCTACGCTTGGCAGCCAAGTATTCCCTCTTTGTTACCACCCTTCTTCCATTCCCAGAAAAGCCTTCTTTTCTCCTTAACTGCAGCTTCTACACCCTCATCCCACCTCCAAACTACTTTATGTCTTGGTGGGCCTCTTGTCCATCCACATACTGAATCAGTAACTCTCAAGAGGTTGCTCTTGATGGCTCTGTACTGTTCATTAACACTTATGTCAACATCTTCCTGTTCACCCACCACTCTCCTCATCTCGCTATATAAGGCATCCCTTACTGCTAGGTTTTTCAGCTTCCATATTTTACTTCTACAGTAGGTGCATAGGTTCTCTTTTTCATCACCTGCTCCTTAAGCACCATGTCACATATCAATAACTTGTGTTGCTGCACACACTCCTCGCTCGCTGCAACTTTAACATCCCTCACTAACTTGCTATTAGTCCTCCTGACCAGGAAATACAGTAGTCTACAGTATCTGGCTGCTATTTCCCCCAGACTCATATGTCACCAACTCTCTTCCTAAAGTGCATGTTGCACACAATGATGTTCATTGCCTCTCCAAACTCAAGTATCCTTTCCCCTTAATCATTTCTTGTACCATATGCAAATCCATGTACTCCTTCATATACTTGAGCTGCTTCACCTACATGACCATTTAAGTCCCCTCCCAAAACAACAATCTCATCATCCCTCATGCCACTTACTAAATGTATTAAGTCAGCCCAATATCTATCCTTCTCTTTCTTTTGACTTAATCTTCTACCACAAAAATTAGGGCTCTGTGTGGAAAACCATTCTGTATTAACTAGTAAAAGTGTCTGTAGTTCTGTCACACTCCACGTGGTGCTGTTCAAGGCTGTATCAGTCAGTCCTGGATCTTCAGAGAAACATGGCATCATGCATGTACTACCAGTTAAGATGCTGTCCTGTGACTGGGCCTCACAAGGTCACAGGGCATCTTGCTGTGTGAAATGACTGTAGCAACATTGCATCCGTTTACAATCATAGAGTCTACACATGGATATATACTGTATGCAGTATAGCACAGGGTCCATGCAGTATCTCAGTTTCATGTCATCAGTAACAGGTGTCACCAAAAGTCATTACGTGTAGGAAACATATATTTACAGACAACCATGTTAATGTTATCTCCAAAAATACAAACCCAGTTTGACACGATCTGTAACTCTATATAAACACTGCCTCCTATTATGTACTGGAAATGCATGCTAATGAGAATGGATGAAACATTATTCCATTTGCATCATAGTCACTCTGATACTATGATCCTTTCTCTGATCCTTCTGTTTTCAGCGGTGTGCACATTTTCAAAAAAGTGATTTATCTGTTTTTATACTGCTTGCCCAAAGATAATTAGCCTGGTGGTTAGTTAGGCAGAGGAATTCTCTGCACCAAAGACATAGAGAACAGATAATTAGAACCAGCAGACACCTGTGCCAAAATGTGGGAGTTTTATTGTCCTTGGCAGGAGTGCAGGAAGTAGAAGCTGACTGTGGTAGTCTCCCTCTCTGTGCAGGAAACTTAGCATGTCAGTATATATGCCTGTGTTGCCTGAGACAACATTGTATGGGAGATCCTCTCTTTGGTTCATGTGTAACGTGTGCACATGTGGAGCCAAGGGCCTGCATTCAAATACTGAGCAGTATGGTAATTAATATCGTAAGTGCTGAACAGTCTTTACACAATGATTGCAGTGAAAAATGATTTAGTAATCGTCTGAATGCCTCTACAGTTTGTTAAAAATCAGAATCTGTTCTTGCCCTTCAAACTCAGACAGTACTCCCAGATTCCATCACACATTTCTTAATACTGAATATAAAACATATAGTATTGGTATTTAAAACCACTAATTGTACTTCAACATTTTCATGGAGGAAAAACTGAGGTTAAAATTATACCTTTATGAATGAAAATATTTACTTGAGGAAACTTCAGTCTTAAAGCTCATGAACCAGATAGAATGTGATAATGAAGTACACTACTATTCTTCTCAGTCTCAGAGGTCTTATACTTGGCCAGAGGAAGGTGAAAATCTGTTAGTGAGATCATAAACTTTTGACATGCAGCAAGTCCTTCAGTGTACATTTATTTGTATCAATAAAAAATGCTGTTTAGATATACAGTACAAAGACAACTTAAGAACACCTACAGTGTTACAAATATATACACATAATGTATATATATACTGTATACAGTGGGCTCGCACAGTGCGCGAGAGATTGGGCGGTCCATGACCTTGCGCACTGGAAATTTGCGTAATAGGAATACATAATCTTATGGGAATAATTACATATGGGTGGTACCTGGACATTTTTTGTCCCTTAGAGACATAATAAAGGTCATATGTTTCAGACACTGTACTAAAGCTATAGCTACAATAACAAAAATATGGGTTGTCACCTTAACAACAGTGGACAACAAGCCTGATGACCTTAAATAACAGGGGTTCTGAGGCGCGGCAACACTTACAGCGCCGCACTCCCCACCCCACCTCCCACCGCACCAACACTTCCCTCCACAGACTCCTCTTGATCACCTTCCCCAGGAGCATCAAAGTCACTCACTTCGGCCATAAACCCTTCAAAGTCCAATGCTGACACTTTTGACATTGCATCCTCTTCATCCTCAACAGGAACAGGAGCAGACGATGTCGATGGTTCCGCAATTTCACCAACTTGAGCCTGCTGTGTGTAGCTTGTTATGAGCGTCTGTCTTCTCCTGTTTATTTCTTCCCTGTGCCTGTCTGTGTAGAAATGGAAGAGTTTGTCGATACCAACCAGATGTTCCTCCGTTCTTAGGTTGCTCACTTCCTGTTCCTTCACCTCTTCCTTGAGCTTATCCACGGCAGCAAGGATCTTGCTAATGTTTGACATACACAGCTCAGTCCTGCCTTCCATCACGCTAGGCTGCTCAACTTGACTCTGTCTGGCGTCAGGCTCTGCGTCAGCCTCGTCTATCCATTGCAACACTTCCTCGGGAGGCTGTTCCTCAGTAGCAGTGTGCACTTCTTGTATGTCCGCCAATGTAACGTCCTCGAAACCTGGTACAGCTTGTGCTACTGTCAATGTTGCTGCCTCAGCCTCGGCCAGTGGTTGAATGGCCGTCTCCTGGGTGATGCATAAGTGAGGCACGAGCATTTGCCACGTATGGTTCACCGTTGCAGGTGTAATCTTGTGCCAGGCTTGAAGGAGAAATTCAACTGCGTCCTTCACCGTAAAGTTACGCCAAAATGCCTCAACAGTCATGGCATCTGTGGCAGGTCGGGATACAGGTGCTGGTGGAGATGGAACGGGAGCAGATTGCTCATCAAGGTCTTCGTCGTGATCTTCTTGTAGGGCATGAAGCTCCTCCTGAGTGTCGGTCTTCCTGCGTAGGTAGTCGTACACTTGCTTATGGTAGAAATGCTTCACTGTGGCGATTAGCTCTTGATCCAGTGGCTGCACTAGTGACGTCGTGCAGGGCGGCAGAAATACAACATGACAATCCTTATGAAGATCTTCCAGGTATGGAGGGTGACTTGGCGCGTTATCAAGCACAAGGAGCATCTTAAATGGAATGCCCAGTTCCCGACACTTGGCCCTCGCATCAGGGACACACCGCCTCGTTAACCAGTCTGCCATAATGTTCCCGGTCATCTAACCATTTGTGGACTTGTACCAATACACGCCACTTGCATCCATGTTCGTGAGGTTTTTGTAGCACCTTGGATGTGAAGCTGTGTGTACAACTGGCCTCATCTTGTGGCTCCCAGACAGGTTTACAGCGAACATTACCGTCATCTTACACTTCTGGAGCTTGCGACCAGGGGCTTGTTTCTGTCTTTTAGCGATGTAAGTTGATTTTGGCATGGCCTTGTAATATAACGACGTTTCATCGATGTTGTAGATCTGGTCCTTGGTGTACTGTCCCTCTTCAATAATCGCTTAAAATATCGCAGGATAGTCTCTCGCGGCCAGCTCATCGGCAGAGGCACGTTCACCAGACACTTTCACGTAACGGAGTCCCTTGCGCTTGAGAAAATGGTCCAGCCATCCAACCAATGCCCTGAAAGGTTTTTCCACTTTTAACCTTTGAGATGCAGCCTTGTAAAAGAGCTGGGCTTGGTTCCAAATAAATCTTCCATTGAGTGGAACACCTTCTTTTTCTTTCCGCATTATGAAGGTGGCAAGATAGCGCTCCATTAGTATCATAGCACGATTTCCCACCTGCAAACGGCCGTCTAAGTCAGAGGCACCGTACGTCTATGGCTTCACGGTTCTTCCACACAGTTCTCACTGTAGATTCAGCCAGTCCCAGGGTTCTCCCGATAGCCGTGTTTCCTTGACCCTCCTCCTTCATCTTAATGATCTTTAACTTGGTGGCGTGCGTCAGAAGTTTCTTAACTCTTGGGGTTGGAGCCATGGTGCGGCGAAGAACAGGCAGCACAAAAAACACCACACGTTGTACACAGACAGGTTAGCTGTAGAGAGCGGATCCGCACAGTGCACAAGCCAGGACTGTTATGGCGCGCCTGATCCCTTGTACCCCAAGCTGCGCAGTAGAATGCCTGGGAATTTCTGTGCATCAACGTGACGACACGTGACGTGCTGTGTGAGGGGTGGTCGTGCACTAGTAGAAAATGGCATTTTTGAGCCACTCCTTGCCTCTGCCTCGCGTTCTGTGAGGTAAACTTGCACATTGAAGGGTTTTTGGTTAGGATTTTTGGTCACTCGCGCACAAGGCGAATTGCGCACTGCGATGACGCACACTGTGCGAGCCTACTGTATATATATGTATGTATATATATATATATATATATATATATATATATATATATATATATAGTATATATATACTGTATATATATATATACATTGATACCTATTAATGTTTGTGTTTATACAATATATATACTGTAAAGTCTGTTACACCATCATGCAGACAACAGGGTGAAAAGTACTTCACTAAACTGATGTGCAAAGCAACTGAAGAAAAGATCTGCCACCACTACTCTGGTATAAATCACTGAATGCTAAATGTCACACTGCTGTCTTAAGACATAAACTTCACTGTCATTATTGAGGAATATTTAGGAAAACTTTTCTTGTGGATATCAATATTATCCCTTGGGATGTGGAGAAGGAATGCTATCCTTGTAGGCTACGGTATTCCCTGTGTGTCATAACAGGTAACTACAAAACTCCTCCTCTTTGTATAGGCATGGAGTTATGGCCACCCAACTACACAAAATTAGTGCCCCAGCAGCATACCTTGTCAACAGCAGAATAGCAAGATTATTTAACCGTGAATTCCTTTTTCTTCTGGTTAATCCACAAAGATCCAGAAGCCATAATGTGGATCAGCCCATTGCTACTTCAGTGGTCACTGCTCCTCTGAACTGACTGCTCGCATCCCACCTCCACCACAGCTAGCACGTAGCACCTGTCTAGCAGCAAATTCTCATTCCTTTTCTGTCCAACTCTCTAAGGCATGAGTTAATTGTTACTCTCAGTCCATCATGAGTGTAACAAGTCAACTCTGGAACTCTCTTCTGTCTTCCTCTGTCTGTATTTCCTACTGCCTATGGCCTTCAGTCTTTTAAATGTGGTGTGTCCAGGCATCTCAAAATGAACATACCTGTATACTGAACTTGGTTCCCTGTTATCTTGTACTGATTTTTTTCTTGGAAGGAACAATCTTGCAGGCTTCTAGCCTTTGGTTTCTTCTTTCTTGCATAAAAAATAAGTTGATATGGTAAACTGCGTTATGATGATGATAATGAAAATTCTACCTGTGTGTGTGTGTGTGTGTGTGTGTGTGTGTAATTTTTTTTCATTGGGTCAGTCAGGATCATGTGGTGGTCATCGTGATCATCAGTTTTTTACCTTCCCGGAGGACAGCTGGGAGCTCATAGTGTCCGATCTATGGGCAAAGCTGTGGCCTTTCTCACACGCACACACCCATCTCCTTGCTCAAGGGGGGCAGTAACTACCTGCTTTGTCAGTGAAACTTTTTGAGTCCTGAGCAGGTGCAAACCTCCATCCACCAGATGGCAGGCGAGAGCATTACCACTGAGCCTGCGTGTGTGTGTGTGTGTGTGTGTGTGTGTGTGTGTGTGTGTGTGTGTGTGTGTGTGTGTGTGTGTGTGTGTGTGTGTGTGTGTGTGTGCGTGCGTGCGTGCAGGCATGCGTGCGTACGTGCATGTGTGTGTGTGTGTGTGTGTGTGCGTGCGTGTGTGCAGGCATGCGTGCGTACGTGCATGTGTGTGTGTGTGTGTGTGTGTGTGTGTGTGAATCTACAAAAGAGGTACACAAACAAAATCTTTACATTCTACACTGTGCTGCAAACCTCTGGGATACATCTATCATTTCACATCACAATATATTTTCTTGCAGTTGTTACATAAATTTCTTCATGATGCACTTGTACTCAGCAATTATTATACAGTACAATATTTTTCAGTATACTGTACTGGTTATTTTCTCAGTCAGTATATCCTTCAGTGATTTTATAAAGAAACTTTATCATAAGGTAAAAGTCTTACCTTCAAACTTTTCACTAAATGCTCTCCATCTGAACAAAATTTATGTGAGGAACTATCTTAAAATTTTTCAAGGTGAAAGTATAAAGGAGCCTATAGCTTTTCCTGAGATAAACCATGAAGAATATTTAGAGTCATTCAGTGACTGGTTGGGTGAACATGTTATTTCACTGCAGATGACAGTGGGAATGATGCACCATTTATAATAGTACTCAGGTCCCATCATTCATCATTTATCTTTGGTTCAATAGCATTTAAAATGAAATAATGGAATGGGATAGTAATGTTAATTAGAGGAAAATGGCAGAGATTATGAACCTCATGTCAACTTTTTTTCTGGGAGGTAGGGATGCCAGTAGCCATATGCAAATCTATATTAAAGAGTAGCTTATATTGTCTTTCTGGTAATCCAACCATTTTCATTTGATTTCTTGATAACCTTGTATCCATCCATCCTTCCATCATCCAATCCTACGTTGCCCCATGAGGAGCATAGGAGCCCGGGGCTAGGCAGTTGGTCCTGACATTTAAGATGAGAATATGGTACATAATACAGGTACATCACTGATCTTCTGGAACCCTTGGTTCTAGAGTCTTGCCAGATGAGCAGTTGTGCTGGATTTATGGAGGCCACATAAAGTCACATATAAAAATTCAACAGGGACCAACAGAGGTCACATGTAATAATTCAACAAGAACCAACAGAGGTCACATAAAATAATTCAACAGAAACCAACAGAGGTCATGTACAATAATTCAACAATAAGGTTCTGACCTACTATCATTCAGTGTAATCACACTCATGTTCTAATCTGAGTTCTTTAAGGAACAACTGAGCCTAGTTTGTTATCAAGCTACCTAACAAGTCCACTTCATCACTCCGACGCTGTCGAAACCAATCCATCATTACCTGATCACGCTCAGTGCTCTTACCATCTTTCATAAATTTTCCAATGTTCATTTGCTTCTCTGAATAAGTGTCCACATAAATTTTCAGTATTTTTATCCTTTGCTTCTTTATATCATAAACAACTGATGAATCAGTACTACATGTGCCACAGAACTTCTGCACAGGAATATCACAGTCCAGTTTTTTCAACAGTTCTACCTTATCCTGCTTTACTTTTGTTTTTAACATGATAAAAATTTACTCGATGTAGTGCTGCTCTCGGGTGTCTGCCCTTTCCTCTCTTCCATCCTTCTTTCCTTCCATCCTCTTCTGTCTTTCTTTCCTTCATTCTTCCTTGTCCTTCTGCCTACGGGTGACTTTACACTCCCTCTTCTGTCTTTCTTTCCTTTTCCTTCTGCCTGTGGGTGACTCTACACTTAGTGACAAGCCAAATGGTTTCCTGTACACCAGGAAATCATTTACTATGCTGGGTGGTAACCATATAACCAAATTTTGGCACCTGATAGTTTAGCAGGTAATTATTGCACTCCAGTCGGATTGAAACGGTGAAGGTTTATATCCGAGGGATGGTTGGGGTTGATTGCTCATGTAATGCCACTAGGGATGAGTTAGGCTGGTCACGCTCATCTTAAATGTCGAGACCAACTGCCTAGCCCCAGGCTCCTACGCTCCTCATGGGGCAATGTAGGATTGGATGATGGATGGATGGATGGAAAATTTCCTTCTACATAAAAGCCACCCAAATAGCTCCTAATACACTACTGTGACCAGCCAGGTGAGTGAAAGTATATGTGAAGGTATAGGTAGCCAATGCAGTAGGTCACTGGGTTGTTACATATCAGTTGTCATGGTAATGAAGTGCCTCTTGGGGACTGGCATCCATATGCAAACAACCCCAAAATGTAATAACGCTTTAGGCACTTCGCATGGACTTGTAAAGTGTCTCAACAGATACCAGTGATGGAAATACCCTTCTGATCTGACTGTGGTAGTAATTAAGAATAAACTGATGTAGTAATTAAACTGAACTAAAAGAATGAGAAATGTGATTGGAAGTGTTGTACTCACACGAACAGAAATTAATGGTTGGGAATGGTTAATTGTGAGAATTTCATATTCACAGACAAAACACATTGATAACAATACTGGATCACAAAGTCTGTTAGGAGCAATGTGAGAAAAAAAGTGTTATTTGGTTCACAAATGAGAGTAGCAGAATTGGTGTAAACATTGCTGATTCAGTCTTTCCACTTTTTTTAGGGGTTATTATTTGGATATCAGGCAAAAAAGTGAGTGTAAACTTGTAGACCCTGAACCAGTTATCGTTTATCTCATTTATTGTTTCATTTGGTTACTGTTTTTTTTTGTCATTACGACAGCTTTGCACACCCATTAACCACAACCATGGAGGATTGTCTATTGAAATTGACTGGTGTTTACGCCTGACACCACCAATGACACTTGCACCTTTCTCAAAGGCCATAGCTGGGGTTAAGTGTAAGTAAAATAATCTAACAATCAGACAAAACAAAATACCGAGATAACCACCATGACATGCAGTGTCAGCAATCCATGCGACCACGTGCTGCACTCAACGCTATCTGTAGCCACCAGGTAAACTACTCTGGTGGGCATGGGAATTTCAAATGCCCTCTTGTAATGTTGTCAGGATTAAAAGTGGTACCAGACTATCCAATGCCAGAAAATTGGTGGGGTACCTGTACTAATTTGGCCACCATTTTCATAAATACGGTGACTCTAGACTGCTACATAAATACCTATAAACAAATAACTACAGTACCGTATATCCTTATATCCTAGGAGATTACTGTACTTCCCATTATCTACAGCATATTATACTGCATCACTCATTTTCAAATATTCATGTGACTTAATGTTCTTCTATCCATAGTCAGATATCTTAATCCTGTGGTCCCTTAAGTACAGTGCACTTGGTTATAGCAATTTTCATTACTAATGAAAGATGAAATCTTCACTCCTGGCGATATAGCATATTTTTTCGGCTAAAAACATCGTTACTGTGCACCTGAGCTGGTTTCTACCAACAATGATGGTGAATCTGAGGGATTCAAATATGAGGCCCTACTAGTGAAGTTAATCACAGGTGGTGGATACCACTAACTGTTCACCCCCTAGTCTTGGAATCCCTTACCTCAAGCCCATCTCAGGTCTCTCTGGTACGTTTCTTCCTTACTGTACTCTTTTTGTTCGTATATTTATAATGGCTCCAAAATACATGCATTGCCTTTGGTCACTTTCTGTTAACCTAACCACGTCTGTGTGTGTTTCTGATACTTACCATAATAGTATGTATTCATTTACTAAATTGTTGTAAAAGGGATAATTTGGGCTTGCACTTGGGGTGCCTGGTACCAATTAGGATTAATTCCACAGGTTCTGTGTATTCATCACATGCCACATTTGGTACAATTATGCATGATAACCAGGGAATCATTGTAAATTGCCTCCATGTCACCCAGTCCTCTGCCATTAGGGTGCCCTGCTTCCAACTCACACCATCTTCATTCATGTATCTCTCCACTCCCATCTTTTCACCTGCTCAGTCTCCACCCCCCTCCCCCCACTTTATGCACATACACTCCCCTAGTCAATTTTCCATCCTCCATTCTCTCCACATGACTATACCACCTCAGGGTACTTCCCCTAACACTTTACTTGTGTTTAATACTGTACTAGTAAATGTAAAATGGTACCTATTCATGAAGGCCAAAATCCACAAAATGTCATGTACCTGGAATGAGTCAACAAAGTATCATTAATGCAGCTTAACCCCCTCAATTCAATGACATTATTTTTCTATTGATGCTTGTTACCTCCAGATGATTCCATTCAGTTTAGGATTGACTGT
Source organism: Coenobita brevimanus (assembly GCF_032717465.1). Taxonomy (NCBI): domain Eukaryota; kingdom Metazoa; phylum Arthropoda; class Malacostraca; order Decapoda; family Coenobitidae; genus Coenobita; species Coenobita brevimanus. The sequence continues at coordinate 28,235,097 of NC_137049.1, read as the reverse complement.
TTGAAGTGCAGGGGTTCCATGTAGCCTGCATTAGCCCCTTATCAAGAGAAGTCCATCATAAGATTAATAAAATCATCTGGTGACATCAAGAATAAAATAAAAAAAGGCTACTTCAAACAGAAGGGGTAAATGTGGGCCACCTGCACCTCACACTCAACTGCTCAACCTGACCATGTGCTGAGATGGACTGGGGGGACTGTCTACATCACATACAAGCAGTTCTCAATATGGGCTCAACTCCAAGTGATAGTGGAAGATTCGTAGCACCTCTTCCTTAGTTACTTATTTTGCATATACAGGTATAACATCAATTTTCTTGCAACCCTGGATCCAAAGCCTTGTCAGACGAAACATTTTGCTGGGCTAATAGAGGCCACATACATCACATATAATAATTCAACAGGGCCCACCACAGGTCACGTATAATAATTCAGCTACACACCTCTGACCCAGTTCTTCAGTGTAATCACACTCATGATCTAATTTAAGTTCTTTTGGAACTGAGCTTGGTTCATTATCATGCTGCCTAGGAAATCCTCTGTATTGCTCTGATGCTGTCAAAACCATTCCTTCATCACTCTATCGTGCTTAGTACTCTTTCATGATTTTTCTAATGTTCATTTGCTTCTTCAAATCAGTGTCTGCATAAAATTTCAGTATTTTTTCCCTTTGCTTCTTTATATAAAATACAGTTGACATACCAATTCCATATGTGTGACACAACTTCTGCATGGGAACACCAAGGTCCAGTTTTTCAACAGTTCTGCCTTCTCCTGCTTTACTTTTTTTTTTTTTTTTTTTTTAGTTCAGTATAATAAATATGTCCTACTACATTAAACTCCCCCAAATAGGTGTTAATGCACCACTGTGACCAGACTGGCGAGTAAAAATGTACGAGAAGATACAGGTGGCCAGTGTGGTAAAAATGGGTAGCTACGTATCAGTTACTATGGCATTATCATGGCGTGACTTATGACTGACTTCCACACTCAAACAACCCCGAAATGCAATAACTTTTATGCACTCCATACTCACAAAGTAACTCAGTAGGTACTGGTAATGGAAATAACCTTTCGATTTGACAGTGACAGTACTTAAGAATAAACTTAAGTGGCGATATATTTAGGATAAACTTAACTTAAAGAACGAGAAATGTAATGATAGATGTCATTTTCACAAGAACAGAAACGAATGGTTAACTGTGAGAAATTCATATTCACAGGCAAAAATGCACTGATAACAATGCTGGCTCACAAAGTTGGGAGAATTATGAGAGAAAAAGGCTGTCTGGTTAACGATTGAGACTAGCAGAATCAGTGTAAACATTAGTGATACAGTCTCTCTGGTCTTATCAGGGGTTATTATTCTGATATTAGGCAAAAAAAAAAAAGTGTGTGTAAACTTGTGGGCCCAGATCCAATTAATATTTATTCTCATTTATTGCTTTATTTGGTGACTGAAAAGTTTTGTCATTGCCGCTGTTTGGTGGACCAATTAACCATGATCAAGGAGGTTAGAATTTACACCCATACTCCAATATCTGGCAGTGCTGTGTACCAGTGGGAGTGTTCGGTCAGTGGGAATGTCGGATATCGATGCAATTTTCCCCATACGATACTGAAAAAAAGCCAGAGATGCATTCCAGACCCAAACCCAAACTCTGATATACCTTACTCAATCAAAAGAGACTGACACAGAAACACCATAAGTAATGTTCTTATCCTCATAAACAATACTATCGGTAAAAAATGGAACATCAAACATCACATGCAAGAGGGTGGGTTGGTGGGACGTGTGGTGTTCAACACCGCTCCAGGGCAACTAAACAGCCAGGCAGGCTGCTGGTTGTGCGCCACTTGGTGTTGGGGGAGGGTGGGGGGAGGGGAGGGAGACAAGCAGGGGTGGGGGAGGGAGACAAGTGGGTGTGGAGGAGGGTGAGGGCACAGGGAAGGAGGCAAGAAACCCAAACAGCCCTACTACCCCCCCCCCCCAGTCACACTCACTCACCCACACTCACTAAGTCACTCTCACTCTCTCACTCACCACTCTACCACTCTCATTCACTCACTCACTCTCACTTACCACTCTCACTCATTCACCACTCACTCACTCACTCACTCACCACTCTCACTCACTCACTCACTCACTCTCACACACACACACACACACACACACACACACACACACACACACACACACACACACACACACACACATACACACACACACACACATGGGAGACTAGTGGGAGTTGGGGGAGGGTGGGGGGATGGAGAGGGAGACAACCAGGGGTGGGGAAAGGGAGGGAGATATGCCTGGCAGTGCTGAGTGTGGTACGGGATGGAGGAGGGAGAGGAGGGGCAGAGTGGAGGGACGGAGGGAGAGGAGGGATGGGGAGGGGGAGGAGAAGAGAGAGTATGGAGGGAGGAAGGGAGGACCGGAGAGCCTTGTTTCATATTCACACCCAGGGTGGGGCGAGGTGTCGGAGTGGAGAGGAAAGGTGTCGGACTAGCGAGGAGAAGGTTTTTTAAACTGTTTAGACTGTGGAAATGTTCCCCTTATTCTTGTGTTCGGTCTAGCGAAGCACTGGTTCTCGATGCACCAGACAATGGGGTATGGGTGTATTGAAGTAGACGGGTGTTTACGCTCAACACCACCACTGACACTTGCATCATTATTAGAAACCACGGCTAGGGTTAACTGAAAAATAAATAAGGTAAGAATCAGACAAAATACATGGATCACCATCAAGACATGCAGCGTAAGTGATCCAAGTGAGCACGTGCTACACTCAACACTATCTGTGGCTGCCCGATAAACTAGCCTGGCACCAGCGGGAATTTCAAATATCGTCTCATAATTATGTCAGAATTAAAAGAGGCACCGGACCATTTGATGCCTGAAAATTGGTGTTGTATCTGTACTATAATACAGTAACATTAATCTGTATGCTATTTACATAATTTTATTATGTAAAGTTTGCATTAATGACATAAAAGGATACTGAGGTGCACTGTGCAGAATAAATCACTAAGGATGTGGTGATATGAAATTTCTAAAGCCATTTTGAGTACAAATCAAAGGGATTAAATTGCCATAAATCCTATCAATGAAAAATAGCAAGTGACCATGACTTGCATTGTTTGCATTTTTTCTTTTCCAAGTATGCCTTAGTAACACCGCCTGGATGACTCTGGGTATTTGGCCTTCAGCTCTACTTTAAACTGCCGGAAGAGAAGTCTGTTGTGTTCCAGTTCTACATCTTTCCTAGGGTGTAGGGAGGCCTGGGTCTTGAAACCTCGGTGTATTAAGAAAGCAGAATCCAAGACAATAAACTTGTATCCAGCCACATGAAGCTCACACACCTGTTGGAGAGTGAGTATTTTTAGCACCAACCTCTTTAATCCAGTGGCCACTGTTTAGTTTTATCCTGCCACTGCCCTATGGTTTCACTGAGTTAAGGGATGATCTCTTGTAATTACGGGGTTTGTAAAGGATGTATCTAATTCCTCCACTCTGAAAAGTCACTCCTAAGCTGAGTAAAAGCATTTGACAGTACCAAGAACAAAGGAAGAAAAACATCCCCAGAGCTGATTTATATTTCTGAACCAGCACTAAAGATGAAGGTGCCTGGGAGGGAAAAAATAAAGTATGCTTTGATACTGTAAAGTAATATCCTGTACTGACTGCATCTATCTATCTATCTATCTATCTACAGTATATATATATATATATATATATATATATATATATATATATGGTACGTAGGTGGGGGCGCCCACCATCCACTCACTCAATGTAGTGCTGCTCTCGGGTGTCTGCCCTGCCCTCTCCTCCATCCTTGTTTCCTTCCAACTTCTTCTGTCTTTTTTTCCTTCATTCTATTCTCTTCCTTCTGCCTACGAGTGACTTTACACTCCCTCTTCTGTCTTTCATTCCTTCATTCTTTCCTCTCCCTTCTGCCTGTTGCTGACTCTACACTGAGTGACAAGCTAAATGGTTTCCTGTACACCAGGAAACCATTTACTATGCTGGGTGGTAACCATATAACCAAATTTTGGCCCCTGGTGGTTTAGTGGGTAATTACTGTGCTCCAGTCGGATTGAACCAGTGAAGGTTTATATCCAAGGGGTGATTGGGGTTTATTGCTCATGTAATGCCACTCAGGGATGAGTAAGGCTGGTCACTCTCATCTTAAATGTCAGGACCAACTGCCTAGCCCCGGGCTTCTACACTCCTCATGGGGCAACGTAGGATTGGATGATGGATGGATGGATGCATATATATATATATATATATATATATATATATATATATATATATATATATATATATATATATATGTATATACATATATATATATATATATATATATATATATATATATATATATATATATATATATATATATATACAGTAAAAGTCCTGTAATCTGAAATGCAGGGGACCAAGGGTTTTTTGGACTATTGATTTTTTGGACTATTGGGAGGGTCCTTTGAAAACATTAGAAATATGTACATGATCTTTAAATAAACACTTAAAATTATATGGGTTTTTGTTTTACTCACTGGAAATGCATAGAAGTGTAGATGAACAGTTGCAGGCAGGTACATCCAAGTCCATGGGCAAGTCCAAGCCAGATAACCCCTTAGATAAAGCCCAGAAAATTTTGAAAAAAGACCAGAAAAATTAAAAAATTTTGTCCTGACAAATTTGGAGTATTGGGATTTTCAAATTACTGGTGGTCAGATTGGTGGACTTTTACTGTACAGTATGTACAGTATATATATATATATACAGTATATATATATATATATATATATATATATATATATATATATATATATATATACATTTTCTGTACTTTTAGAATGTTGTTACTGATCTGGAGATGAACTCGGTTAACTATATGCTGAAGTTGCCCTATTCCTGCTGTCCGCCATTTTCCTTTCATGGGACAGGGAGGGAATTGGGGGATGTTTGTACAACACTGCAAGAAGGCATCCCTCTCCAGCGCCACTTTTACAATACTGTAATTTAAATTTGTAGATATCAAATGCTGTGGTAATCTGTAGTGATGTCACTCAAATCTGGTGCTGTGTCCCATCCATCCTATCCCACATGTGTCACCCTGCACCTTATGCTCCATCAGCTTTGTTTTCTTTACGTGGAAATAAAAAGGAAGAAAAGGTTGAAATCCTGTGGAAAATAATCCTATCAATCTGGTGATTTAGTTGGTGCTGTGTGCATTAATCTGGTGATCTAGCTGATGCTGTGTGCATTAACACATTAACACACTCACAACTGGGACAACTCTAGTATAGTATTACATTCCAGCTACTGCTAGATGATTATATCCAGCTGAGTGAGTCACAGGAACTGTCGTGTTAATATTGGTACCATTAACCTTCTTGTAATCTGGACAACTTGAATACCTTACTTCAGCCAACACCAGATGAATTTACTCTGCTGAGAGTGAGGCATAACAGCCCAAGAGTGTTAATGGTGTTTTTTATTGTGTAAAAGCATATATGATAAATTATGTAAAAATTCTGGTCACCAAATAAAGAGTGATCCTGCAAGATGAGACTGTATCAAGAGAAAGAGCACTATACTATAGTACTTTTCTACACGTGTGTCCAGGGATCTCCAAATGAAGTAAAACTGACTTTGACTCTTCTGTATATTAATCTCTGGGATTTTGTTCCCCCAGCCTTTATCTTTTTTTTCCCATAACACACACAGAAACAGACACAAACAGAAAGAAAGACAGACAGACAGACACACACAAGGGACAGTATGAGCTTGACTCATTCCTGTAAATATACAATTAGGTATGCACACACACACACACACACACACACACACACACACACACACACACACACACACACACACACACACACACACACACACACACACACCAACCTGGCTGATTCTATTAAAGCCGTACTGCCTAAATCGCTCATCATAGAGAGGGACGGAAGCTGGGGCAAGGTAGAAAGGTTCCCAAGGGTCCCTCCACAGAACCTCATACAGCCCTCGTATCCTCCCAATTTCACCTGGTCCCCCTCGCTCCCACACTGAGTAGTCGGTGAATTTCTGTGTTGAAAGAGAGGGGGGGGGGGAATTATTGTAAACAGTGACTTTGTGGATGGAACGTAACTTCGGTAACTGGGAAAACAGAGCACATCTGTAAACATGACTGCTGTATGAACAGACTGTTTGGTAAAACTATCATCTGTGAATATCATTACCTCCCATCTGACACCAAACTCCTGGGAATCAGCCAGAAGAGATGATCATGATAGATATGTCATCAGTTTACTGTCCTTGGATAATTATCTTACTCCTTTCAGTCTTCTCTTTTACTCTTCATACTAATATTAATATACTGTTCCACACTCTTCCTTTAGCAATTCTACCTGTAATTTACTGTTCAAGATTTTCTCTGATGCCCTCTGTATTTATCATCATAATCATCATCATCATATATCATTACCATCCCTATCATCATCATCACCTCTAACATCTTTCTCCCTCCTGGGAACCCCCCAGTGGTGGATAATCATGAGAGAACCATCTCCAAGCTACTTCAGCCTCACATTCCTCTTGCACTTAGTCATTCCTTGTTCTCTCTCTCAGTACATTCACAGCATCTCAATGTATTTTTCTTTATTCATTCAGTAACTTTACATCTCACTTCTATAGTCCTTTCTTTCATAACAAGTTACTTGGGTTCAACTTATGTCCGCATTTATTATAAAAAAAAAATAAATAAATAAAAGTACTGTAATTCCCAAGGCCTGTAATCTACAGAGTTCTTCATCCCTCACTAAAAAATTTTCATTCTTGTGTGAGTGTTGGTAACATACTTTCTTGAAGGGTCCTCTTCCCTTCCAAACTAACCATCTTGTTCTTCCAAACGCAGTACAATACAGTAAACTCTCACTTATCCACTGTCACAATATCCGGCCCAACGCAATATCTGGCACTGCTGGCTCAGCTCTATTAATGCAATATCCGGCAAAATTATGCAATATCTGGCCCCAGAATGGGACGTAACCAGTGGTTCTATGCAATAACCGACATTGAGGTGTATCAGCTGGCTTGTAAATGGTAGCCAACTGGCGCTAAATTATGTATTTTTGTATTTATTGTATTTTATGCTTAATTTTCATCTTTTACTGATGGGAAAGGTTTAGATTTGAGAGTTGAGACAGATAATAAAGCAAAAACCAGCTCAGGGCTGAATACTGAGCTCATGGGGGGGTACTATGCAGTATCTGGAGTTTTGCAATATCCGGCAAAGGGCTTGGCTGAATTATGCTGGATAACAAGAGAGTTTACTGTTTAAGCTTACTGTTAAATTGCCAAAGAGTTAGGTCTGCCTGGGGTCCCATTTTTTCCCCTGGCAAAATATCTCTCCCCAGTTATTACACTATATTTAAAATTCTGCAGCATCTAATATGCTTTTTAATATGGAATATATTCACAATTACTTTTCTCCTACCAACCACTCTAGGCTCTGCAATCACATTTAACAAACACTATATGCAGTTTTGCTGTGTTTATGGAGTGAGTGGGGTGGGGTTTATGATTGGTGAGAAGTGGGAAGACATGGTGCTTCAGTCAAGACGAGAAATGGAGAGAATCATCATCATCATCATCCAATCCTACGTTGCCCCATGAGGAGCGAAGAAGCCCGGGGCTAGGCAAGTTGGTCCTGACATTTAAGATGAGAGTAACTAGCCTCACTCATCCCTGAGTGACATTACATGAGCAATAAACTCCAATCACCCCTTGGATATAAACCTTCATTGGCTCAATCCAATTGGAGTGCCGTGTTACCCACTAAACAACCAGGTGCCAATATTTGGTTATATGGTTACCACCCAGCATAGTAAATGGTTTCTTGGTGTACAGGAAACCATTTGGCTTGTCACTCAGTGTAGAGTCACCGACAGGCAGAAGGAAGAAGAAAGAATGAAGGAAAGGAAGACAGAAAAGGGAGTGTAAAATCACCCGTAGGCAGAAGGATGAGGAAAGAATGAAGGAAAGAAAGACAAGAGAGGATGGAAGGAAAGAAGGATGGAGGAGAGGAAAGGGCAGACAAACGAGGGCAGCACTACATCGAGTGAGTGGATGGTGAGTGCCCCCACCTACCACAGGACTGAGAGAACATTACCATTAACTTCTTGAATCTAGTGATGGCCTGTTGATATTATTCCTGCGATATTCAGACTACCTGATTTAGTTTAGGGGAGATTTTTTTTGCACTGGAGGGGTTAGATATAGCCATCATTACTACAGGTGCCTCCTAAACTGAATGCAAAATTGTCTAGGGATAGCATGATAAATTTTTTTTGAAAAGTTATCCTACTTAGGGGGTTACCTATGAACATCCTGGTTGGTTGTCACATCCTGGCTGTTGCATCAGTAACTTAAACAATGGCTGGGAAAAAATATATTAGGTTGAATGATTCAACACTGAATGATTCCATAAACATTATGTTTAAACAGAGGTTTCAGGGCCCTTCGGTTAATGCCCTTGGTGTTGTGTGGTGTGACATGACTTCCTTAAAGTCTATGAAAGTGAAACACTTCACATTAAAAAATTGTTAGTTACTGATGGATGAACATGGCTGCTCTTAGATATACTCCCACTTAAATTGCAATCTAAGATCATTTTGCCTTGGGACAAATTAGCCAACACAAGGTCTTCTCACTCAGAGAGGATCATGAGACTGTCCAACAAAAATGACTGGCAAACTAAATAAACTTTAAACATTTTACTTTTAACTCCTTGAGGCCAGATGATGTCCTTATAAGTTTTTCTTGCTGCTGTCTGATGATTTTCTTCAGTTCAAGATATGCCTCTCATATTCTAAGGAGTTTATTAAGGTTATACCTAATTCTTCCAATATTAAAAGTCTACCCAGGGCTGAATAAAATCATCAGTGGATGACAAAAATAAAATGAAACAGACAATCCAGGTTTACCAGGTTAAACATATGACCTGGGACAAATTTAAGTACCTGACATTTGAGGCAAAGTTCCTGGTAGAATGGCCTGGCCTGTCCTCGTTCCCTCATAGCAAGAAGCTCCTCTTTATTCACTGGTTCAGTGGCATCCCCTTTTATTTCATATGCTGGAACCACCCACACCGTCTTGCCTCCCTGCTGTCCTCTTTTAACCCCTTCTGATAAGCTTCCATGCCCCTCTTCCTCCTGGACATATGTACAAAAGGCCCTGTGGAGTCCAAGGCTAGGCATCATGTCCACATCCACAACAAATATGAATGGTGTGACAGCTGCCTTCCGGGCTGTATTGCGTAGCAGATTATTGGGGTACTCAACTCCTTGATATTCATAGTTCTTCCACATCTTCCCTTCTTGCTGAATATTGCAGGTAGAATATGAGGCAGGAGTGAGGTCAGGGTCTAAGGCAGCTGCAGGGTGAAATATAGAGGAGGCACGTGGGTCTGTGGTGGGGTGTATATTTGGGGGTGAGCCGAGGGGGTGAACAAGACTGAAAGTGGCATTTTGCCGCACTTCAGGATGGCAGTGACGTAATAGATGTATTGCTCGTACAGCTGCCACCACTTCACTACCCACAGCAAATACAGCTACTGACACTGCTCCCTGAAGAAAATATTCATATTAAAACTTATCATTACCTTTTTTCAGTATCACTATTTTCCAGATCTCTTTTCCCACCCAAGGATGGGATGAAGAAGGGTCCAGAGAGCAAGATAAAGCTTGAAAGAAGGAGAAATGAACCAAAAATCTGCCCAATTAAATGGTCTACACTCTCATTGATTCATCATTTATGCTCTTGGAATTCTGACTACCTCACAGGTATAAACATCCACACTTAAGCACATCACATCACCTATCAACTAGAGTCAGTCTAAAGACTATCACTTCACCATGAAAAACAGGGGTGTCAATCTCTTGCCATACACTCTTCCATACAAAATTCTTCCAACCAGCTCAATTCACTGTCAGTTTCCTAGCTTCATCACCCTTCACACCTCACTTTCTCACACATTCACTTACCATATCTATCCAAATTCTTGGCCTACTATTCCTCCTTCCACCTTCAAACTCTTTCAGATATACCCTTTTCACCATTCTATTCACACACATTCTCTCCAAATGAGCATACCACCTTAGTACACTCATTTTGACTTTAGTGTCCACAAATTTCTTGTCATCTTTCATGAATCACATTACTCATTATCATATCCACTCTCTGCAGTCCAGGCACACTCTACAACAACCCTATGTCCACTGCTCTCACTATAGACTTTTCGTTTACATGCCACACCAATGTCTCGAACCCATATGTTAATCTATCTATCTATCTATTGCCAGACACCTTAATCCCATACAGGGTGACCACAAACAAATCGCCTTCATGTCGCCCTGTCCCCCGCCATGTCACTACCCTGCTCCCAGCTCACACACCCCTCTCTCATATACTGTATCTCTCCACTCCATTCCTCCATCTCATCCTTGGCCTCCCCCTCCCTCACTCCCCCTCCACCTCACTCACATACACTCTCCTCTTCAGTCTCACACTCTCCATCCTCTCCACATGGTCAAACCACCTCAATGTGTTTCTCCTAACGCTTCCTATCACATCCACATCCACACCACAACGTTCCTTCACATCCTCGTTTGTCAGCCTGTCTCTCCATGTCACTCCACAGGCTCCTCTCAAATAACTCATTTCCACCGCTCTCACTCTTGGCTTGTGTCCCTCCAGCAAGGTCCAAGCTTCACTTCCATACGTTAGAGTTGGTATCAAAATACTGTTATGTAGTAACTTTTTCACTTCCAAGATCACTTCCCTGTTTCTTATCACTGCTTTCAAGGAACCAGCAACTTTTCTTCCTTGTTGTACCCTTTCAAGCACTTCACCCTCCAAACTTCCATCCTTACTCATCACATTACCCAAGTAATTAAACATACTCACACTTTCCATTTCCTCCTCATCCACTCTCACTGTACATTCACTGGCTTCACTTCTCTCGAAGAACATAACTTGACTCTTCTCTACATTCACTTTAGGTTGTTTCTTACACACTCTCCCAAACTCATCCACCAAGCCTTGCACCTTCCCTTCGTCTTCACTTAACAACACAGTATCATCTGCAAATAATAGTACAGGGAGTTTCCAAACACTGCCCTCTCTCATTAGGGCCACTCCAGCATCCACTGCCCTACCTTGTATCTCTTTTATAACCCCATCCATGTACAGACTGAACAATCATGGAGACATGACACATCCCTGTTTCAACCCAACCTTCAAATAGAAAAATTCACTCAGTTCAATATCCACATGCACTGCAGTCTTAGCACCCTCATACATACTCTTCACAGCATTCAACAACTTCCCATCTACTCCATATATTCTTAATACTTTCCACAATCCTTGTCTATCCACCCTGTCATATGCTCTCTCCAAGTCCATGAAGGCTGCATACAACTTCTTTCCCTTCTCTAGAAACTTTTCCACTAAAGACCTAAGAATGAATGTCTGATCTACACAACCTCTTCCCTTCCTAACACCTCCCTGATCTTGTCCAACTAATTCCTCTGTTATTTCCCTAACTCTGTCAATAAGTATCCTACCATATACTTTGCCTATTACACTAAGAAGACAAATGCCCACACACTTCTTTTTCCCCTTTTCCTTTGTACAAGGGAATAATTACACCTGACTTCCAATCCTCCAGGACTTTACTTTCCTCCCAGGCCAATCTGCACATCTTCCACATCCATTCTACTACTATCTCTCCCCCATGCTTCAGCATTTCACCACACACTCCGATTCCTGGGTCTTTCCCCATTCTGACTTTCTTCATTGCTTCCACAACTTCCATCCTACTGATTTCTTCCTGTCTTCTCACCTCCCTCCTTCTCCCAGTTATTCCCCAGCCACTTATACTTGCATTACTTTCATTCTCTTTGTTAACAATTCCCAGTGTTCTCTCCATCTGCTCACTTTTTCTCCCTTCTCCACTAGTAACCTACCATTTTTATCTTTCACTCCCGTACTAACTTCATTGCCACCCTAACTCTCTTTACCTCTTTCCAGAACATTTTCTTACAGTCCCTCCACTTTACATTCAAATTCCTTCCAAATTCCTCATCCTCTCTCTTTTTACTCTCTCTCTTACTAATCTTTTCACCTCTCTCATCCTTTCTACATATAACTCTCTCTTCCGTATCTCAACTTCTTCCATGCCCCTATTTCTCATCCATCCATTATATGCTTTCTTCTTTTGTGCCACAGCCTGTCTCACCTCTTCATTCCACCACGCTGTTCTTTGCACCCCCTTTTGTCTTCTCTTCACCCCACACACCACCTCACATGCTGCACATATTTCTCCCGTGAATATCTTGCACACCCCTTCCACATCCCCCAACTGCTCCAATCCATATTTCCTCCACTTCTCTCTTATAGTCCGCCTTTTTCTCATCCTCTTGTACACTTCCACTCTCCTTACATCTACTCCTTCCTCCCATCCTTCCCTTCTTCAATTTCTCCATTTTACTTGGACCTTGATTCTGACCACCACTTGGCCTGCCCCAATCTCTATATGCTCTTGCATCCATTACACACTTTCGCAACTTTTCATCCACACACACATAATCAATCATTGCCTTCCTTTCATTCAGTTCACCACCCACCCTTCTCATCACTCGCCATGTATACCTGTGGATCATTTTGTGCATGAAGAGGGTATTGGCTATCACCAACCTGCTCCTGGCACAAATGTCCACTAAAGCAGTGCCATGCTCATCTATCTCAGCAAGCACATCCCACTCACAAACTACTCCAACCACCTCCACATTCCCTACTTTACCATTAATATCACCAATCGAAAACACTCTTTCATTCCTTTCAAAACTTTTCCATGCACACTTCCACATTTGTCCAGAACTCTTCTCTCACTCTGCTTGCATGAGCTTGCACTGGTGCATACACGCACACAATCGCCCACATTTGTAGTCCAACTTTCAATCTTACCCACACAATCCCAGAACCAACTGATCCATACTCTCTTATATTCTCATTCCATCTGTTACTCACAATAATACACACTCCTTCTCTTGCCCTCTCATTCTCACCTACTCCCACACATACACCCCATCCACACTCCCATTCTCTCACACTCTCTCCTCTCTATTTACTTTCAGTTAATCCGCATACATCCACTTTCGCACCCTGAAGTACCTAGACAATCTCTCTCTCTCACCTCATCATTTGCACCCTTTACATTCCATGTCGCCATCCGTATCATGTCCTTTGTTCAGTCCTTAGTCGTCATCTTTTAGTCAGTCCTGGTCTTAGGCTTCTTGTTCATATTTTTAGTTAGTTGTTTTCCAGGGAGGAGCACTAACCCTCTGCCAACCCACTTGCTGTCGTGTAGGGAACATGTGTCGGTTGGTTATAAGGTTAACACCCAGCGCTGCAAATGCTTTCCTGGTTTACAGGAAATCATTTAGCTTGCCACTCAATGTACAGCTACCCTAAAAACAGAGTACCACTACACTAAGTGGGTGGATGATGGGCATCCCCAAGTACCACCTTGATGTGGGCATTAAAACTCCCTTCATGCAAACCTTTTGCAACAGCCACTGTCAGACCTTTACTTCATATCAAGGTCTTCATATCACTAAACACTTTCCTTCCCTGTGTTACAGTACTCTACTTTTTGCTCCCTTTGCACATTTACCTTTTCCTCTATAACTGTATCTGGGTACTTAAGTCCCTCACAAATTCCGAGTCTCTAATAATGCACTATCACATCACACTATGAATCATCCTCTGTCTCAACATCCATCACTCTGCTCTTGCTCACATTTACTTTCAAAGGCTGACACTCACAGATACCCACAAAATTCTGCTCCAATCTACCAAAGTCTTGTCTACTTTCTGCAAGCAACACAGCATCATCTGCATACACTGTGTTTGAGATACTTCATCCTTCACCATTCATTATCAACACCAATGCCCTCTCCTATCTCACTCGATATCAAACACACATTTTCTTAATTTCTACAAAATTGTACAGAATGGAGATACAGAATCTGATGAATGCTGTTGATAATGACATGTGTGAAAACCATTTGGCAATTTTAAAAACCTACAAAACTTCACCCTCAAAAGCTTCAAACTTTTAGCATAACACAGTTTTATGTATTATTGTTGCTTCTAAGGGAACCCTATTTAACAAACTGACAGAAAAGGATAAACTTATGAAATGACTAGATAAGTTACATGGGTTCAAGAATTAAAACTAGTAACTATGCAAACCACTGACAATTGCTTTGTGGCATTTTTATATTTTGGCACCTCGGTAGTTACTGAATGCAGCAGCTCATATGGTCTTCCTCTTCCAACATAACCCCCAACTTCACTTTCAAAGATATCCTAATCACAAACAGTGATCCTTTTTCTTTACTGACTGCATCTCAAATTTAACACTTGTAAGGGCTAAAATCCCCTTACAGACCACACTGAAGTTCAGCGGACTCCAATGGGGGCAATTTTCAATCACTGGTGGGGAAGTAACCAGTTTTGGAACCATTAATATCATACTAGGTTAATCATTGCAAAGATTTCATAAAAGAACTATAACAATGTGACCTTTCATCTAAGGATGTTATGTTCAACCACAATAAAATTCTTAATTTACTTATTATGTGACACTACATACATTTTGATGGGTTAAAATTTGGTAAGGTTAGGGGTATGAGGAGGCTATGTAGTTGAGTTCAAAAGTAAATACAGTGATCCCTCCAATATCCAATGTAATAGAGCCAAAGGCATGTCCGGATAGTGATCCTGTCCGGATATTGGGCCCCAGCCTCCTGGACTTATACTTATGGACCCTAACTCAGAAAAACACCTATACAATTCCCTCTGGACATGCATTGCACCTATTTAAGACCCAAATCACACAATAAGGGACATAAAAGACTGAAATAAATGCAAAAGAACCATAAAATGAGGTTTTAGAGGTGAGTTTATACAATATTAAACATTCTGGGTACTTACAAGCCCCTGGCTCCAGGACTGGCTTGAACCACCAGTTTGCAGTCCACAGTCAATCCTTTGCACTCTAAATTCTAATTTCTTAACACTGCACAACACTGTAAATTCCCGTGCGTTCTAGTGGCGAGGTATTGCAGAGTATTCACTGTTTATTCACAAAAAACGAGCACCTGTGGCTCGCATTGCTATAAGCATCTGCTCTCAATTGGAGTTAGGCTGTGACTGTTGATGATGGCGGGGTAACAGAGTTGCCAGATCGCAACGGCCACATTACCAAACTTCTCAATTTTCATTACCATTTTTAACTTTCATTACCAAATTTGTAGAGCTAGCATCTATTCTTCACTAATTATATACACAAGTGGAATACATGTAATCACTCTTCTTATAATTAACAGCATGATGATTATTGTCACGCTATATAGGCTACCAAATTAATCAAACAATCCACCATCTCCATCCTGTGTATCATTATACATCTGATTCATTACCAAACGAATTTTTCATTACCAAATTGGCCCACATTTGGTAATGAAAAATACCAAATGGTAACCCTGACAGGGGAGGGGGGAGGGGGGAGGAAGGAAGGGGTGAAGGGACCATGGTGTAACAGCTGTTCGGCGCCAAGCGGCAATTTCAAATTACGGGTGGGAAAAGAGTCAGCTTCTTTTCTAATTTTTTGCAGTTTTTGGCCCATTTTGGGAATATTGGATCCCGGGACGAAAATGTCCAGTTACTGGGGATGTCCGGAAAATGGGCGTCCGGATATTGTAAAAAAAAAAGTCCGTTGGGTGGCTTGCTGGCCTCTCTGTTCATGTACAGGTAATAGACCATAACCCACATGCTGAGCTAAAATGGCTGTCTGGGTCCCTACCGAATGGCAAAAACCATCTGGCTGCCAGGATAACTTGTGGCATACCGCCAGCATTTGAGTAATATGGACCGCAATTCACAAGCTGATGAAAATGCCTGTCTGTCTCCCCACCGAATGGCAAAAGTCATCTGGCAGCCAGGATCACTGGTAATGTACTGCCAGCAAGTGAATAATACTGACCACATCCCACATGCGGACGAAAGCGCCTGTCTGTCTCCCCACCAAATGGTCAAAGTCGTCCGACCAGCCTCGCTTCTCCTCCCCCAATTCCACCTGCGTCCCCTTCCATGCTCCTCGCTGCCAGGGCCCAGGCTTATCTCTCTCCCCTCCCTGTCCTCCCCCACTATCCAGCCAACTACCATCCACCAGTGAGTTTTTAGAATTTATGTCAATTTATTGGTTAAATCAAAATTCCGAAAACACCAAGAGAAAGCTCATGAAATACTGCATCTAGACATATGCTTCGCTCTCACAAGATGTAGGCAAAATTTTGCGCTAGAATGTTGGGAAATTATTTGAAGGTATTTTTTACACTTGATTAACCTTACTTTCACCATGTTTCTGTACTTTTACTCATTAGTTTTGTGTGTTTTTTTTAGCTTTTCGTAAAGTACAAACACCAGCAAAGATGTTGGTATACTATTTATACCAATATAACCAATTTCTGGAGGCATATTTGGCTGTGGATTATTTTTTATTTATTATTTATTTTTGTGCCACGGAAGCAGCCATAACTCAGTATTCCTGAAACTTAACTACTTTTGTAACTGTCTTAAGTGATTTTTTTGTGTGGATTTTTGTTGTTTATGCATTCCTTTCTAAGTGTCTAGCATTACAATGGATATTCCCATGTGTGTTTTGATGTCTACATAGCCGAAAGAACGAAGAAGACTGCCACAATTATGAGGGGTACTGTACATTATAGGTAGGGTATTTGTGGATTTTTTTTTGTTTATGCACTGTTTTCTTAGTGTCTTGCATTACACTGGATACTCCCATGTGAGTTTTGATGTCTAAATACAGATGAAAGACTGGAGAACAGTGCCAAAATTAGGAGGGGTACTGTACATACAGTATAGGTAGTATATATATATATATATATATATATATATATATATATATTTTTAATGCATTATTGTCTTAGTGTCTGGCATTACTGTACTTCGAATATTCCTATGTGTGTTTTGTTTAAATATGGCAGAAAGACTGGAGAACACTGTCAAAATTAGGTGGGATATTGTGCATATAAATAGAGTTTTTGTGTTTTTTGTTGTTGTTTATGAAGTGTTTTCTTTGTGTTCGGGATTATATTGCATGTTACAATGCATGTTTTGATGTCTAAAAAGAGCCAGAAGACCACAGAACACTGCCAAAATTAGGATGGATGCTGTAGATACCACAGGTAGTAGCATGGGTATACGTAGTGTAAGGGTAAAATAGAGAATATTGCTCCATATCCGAACACTGCCTGTATCTGGATATGCCTTTGGCTCTATTTTGTTGGATAATCAAGGGATTACTTATCCTTTTTATATATATATATATATATATATATATATATATATATATATATACAGTATGTCAAGACCTATGATTCGTGAGTTTCATGGACAATGTCCAGAACCAATTAGAAACTTAGGTAATCACTGTACTGGTACCTCCCTCTCACCTGCCAGTTCTTGACAAGAGATGGTATTTTGTGCAGGTGCTGCAGTGAGCACTGTGTCACTAATGTAACACCTTCTCCTGGGTGCTTATGTCCTCTCATTCCAGTTTTCTGTTCCCAAACTCCTCGAACAGCGCCCACAGCCACACGATAACCCCCAGATCCATCCAGCACCCCCCATCGTGCTATACGGGTCAGGGTTAACTGATGGTCATCTGACACCTGGTAACACATTAACACACAGTACTGAACTGCAAGCTGCTAGTTACTGCATATAATCAAGTGTCTTAACAAGCTGTAACAATATTAAGATACAGTACTAATATTTCTCTGAGGACTCTTTTAAAGTCTAATAGAGGATAAAGAACTGAAAAATATGAGAAACATTGTGAACTCCATCACATCTAAAGAGTTTCGTTGATGAATTGTCCTTCCTGCATGCAGAACTCAGATATATAATGCTATTTGCCTCCTAAAGTATCTCAACACATCTGCACTCAACAGACCTCATTTGTGCTCTGCAGCTCACCTTTTTTTTTTTTTTTTTTTTTTTAACGGACCTTTAATTGTAGTGCTGGAAAGTGATGCCTCTGCATAGCTGCACCACTACCTGGTTACACAAATGTTCCTCAACTCCCTCCCTTTTCCTCAAAATGAGGATGGTACACTGCAGAAGGGCAATTTAAGCCTGTGATTCACTCAGTTCAGATTCAGATGAGTCTAGGACCATAACAACAACCTATACCTAAACTGCATACTGTATTATGGTAAATCTACTTACTGTATTATTTCCTTCCAAACACTAATATTTGTTTCCCTGCACTAAAACATGTAATATCTTTATGCAAAGTGGAATACAGTCCAATTCAGTCCAATTCAATGTGCATTTTTTTTTTTTTAATTCATAACCTACACTTACCTTTTGTCCAACATAAAGGTCATGCCTCCTATGTAACTGTGAGGGTTGGTGTTGCTTTTCAACTTCCCCCATCCGTGCCCTCTCTCCAGTGACCACTTCCCTCTGTTTCAGCTGCCATGTCAGCACTAAATTTGTCACCTAAAACACAAGGAATGTTAGTGACATTTAAAGCAAGAGTAACTACGCTTTACATCAACATAATTTATGATAACTACTCCTATTTCTTCCACGAACTTAAAAACAGTGGGAGAATCACCAAGCAACTCTGTCTTTAACTCTAGACTAAGTCTTTCGATGATAAATTTTAAAAATTAATATTTTTACCACATGTAGGCCTATATAGCAATTCCGAATACTGTACTGTATCATACTGGAGTGGGTCTTTCACTGGATATTTGTTATGTTTCATAGATTACCACAGATACCGGGTATTTTTAAAATTACACCTGTTCTTGCATCTTTCCTGTCACTTCTTATTACTTTTCTTTCCTTTACAGGTGGCTTTACATTGAGTGACTAGCCAAATGGTTTCCTGTATGCCAAGAAAGCATTTACAACGCTAGGTGGTAACCATATAACCAAACCATACGTGTTCCCTACATGTCAACAAGTGGGTTGGTGGAAGGTTAGTGCCGCTCCCCATAAAACAAATAACTCAAAGTCAAATGGCCACCCTTATGGGATTGTGGCATCTGGCAATAGATAGATAGATAGACAGAAATATGTATCTATCTATCTATCTATTGCCAGATGCCATAATCCTGTAAGGGGTGACCATTTGACTCCGAGTTATTTGTTTTACAGGGAGGGGCACTAACCCTCCACCAACTCACTTGTTGACACGTAGGGAGCACGTATGGTTTGGTTATATGCTTACCACCCAGCGTTGTAAATGGTTTCTTGGTTTAAAAAACTTGTTATATCATTCATACTGTCACTCTGACAAAGGTACCGCCAGGAGCCAAACCTGCCACCAAACTCTTCTAATGCACATCTTACTATTGGTGTAATTTAAAATTCCTTACCAGTATGTTAAGTTTGGATAATTTTGGTTGATTAAGTTAGGATAGGTTCAGTTAGATTAGATTAGGTCAGGTTAGATTAGGGAAGATTGGCCTGACTAGGTTTAGTAAGTTAGGACTGAAATTGGGGTTTGGCCTAACAGGTGTGCATGGGCTTTCAAGGTTTGGTTAAGTGACAATCCTAAGCTGTTAAAATCATGGGGGGGTCTGGGGGCAAAGCCCCACAGTTAGATTAAGCTTGGTTAGAATACATTAGATTAGGGTGGATCATTAGGTTTCCTAAAGCCCTGAGTGTTTGATGCACAGACACAATCCATTGGTGAGATCACTGGTAAGCAATGTGCCCAGTTGGCGAGACTGTCCGTAAACAACACGCCCAGTCGCGGAGACTGTCAGTAAACACGATACTGCGGGTGAACTGGCCGCGTCCTTAAATACCTAAATATAGGTATATCCTGTTTTTCCTAGCCACTTTTTGTAGTCTAAGATAAATAAGTAATTGTATTGCTTACTGTACTAAAATTACTTTCCTGAAGATCATGAGATTGTATGAAGACAGTTAGAACCGCTGTGCCTGTACGATAAAGTTCGGGAATTTTTTCATTTCCCACATCCCTCTCATTTATGTTTTACAACAGCAGGTGTCTCCATCATCAAAACAACACCTTAGCATCATACATACAAGTATACATCAATATACGATGCCTCTAGATGCGATACCCCAACTTAACGATGGGGTTAAAATAACACCATACCCTGCCTAATGATGGCCAAACCCCGGTTTAATGATGGGTTTTGAATTGTTTTTTCCCCAATTTTGATTATATTTTTGACTAATATTGTATGTTTAGGTTGATTTATAAACTGTTTTTAGAATAAGATTAATGTGTTTTAGCCATAGGTGGGGTGAACATTGTCGATTTGGGTTCAGTTTACTAAGCTTGATTTTTTCCAGACTTATATTTGATGATTTTCAGATTTTATTTGTTGGTTTTAGTGAGTTATTTACAGGTGTTAGGCTTAGTTAGCTTCTTTTACAGCAATTAGGTCTTTTAGATTGGTTTTAAACTTGTTTTTGGACTCATTTGGGTGGGTTAAAGACTTGGTTGGGAGGGAAACAACAGGCTCAAAAATGCATTCCTATACTTTACACGTTAAATCTACCCTGAGATACGATACCCCACCTAACAATGGGTTTTTATTTAACCAAATGCATCATTAAACTGGGGTATACCTGTATTAACATGTAACAGAGGCCTGTAGTCTGTAAAATCTATCTACAGCCACAGGCTTTAATGCCTTAAGGAGTGGCCAGAAACAAAATGCCTCCATGTTCCCAGGACCCCTGCCATTTTGCTGCGTTCCCTCCTACTTACACACTCCTCTCTCATATACCTCTCTACTCCATCCTTTCACCTCATCCTTGGTCTTTCCCTCCCTCTCCCCTCCTTTCCACCTCACTTACATACAGTACTCTCCCCTAGTTAGTCTCTCACTCTCCTTCCTCTCCACACAGCTAAACTACCTCGATGTATTTCTCCTGATGCTTTCTATCACATCCACATCAACAACAATATGCTCTTCGCTTCTTCATTTACCAGTCTGTCTCTCCATGTAACTCCACATGCTCCTCTCAAATACCTTATTTCCACTATTCTCATTCTTGACTTATGCCCTTCCAACAAGGTCCAAGCTTCACTTCCATACATTGGAGCAGAGATCACAATACTGTTGTGCAGTGACTTTTTTACTTTCATGCTCACTTCTATATTTCTTATCACTGCCGAAAATTTTAATGACCCAGCAACCTTCTTCCCTGCTGTACCCTTTCAAGCACTTCATCCTCCAAACTTCCATCACTACTCATCACACTAATAAAGTACTTAAATGCACTCACATTTACCACTTCCTTACTATCCAGCCTCACTGTACTATACGTTCAGTGACTTCATTTCTAGTGGTAGGTGGTGGCGACCATCATCCACTCATTTGATGTAGTGCTGCCTACTTCTTCCTTAGCCTTTATCATTCTTTTTCTGTGCCTGCCCTCCTCTCTTCCTATTTCTCCCATCTCTCCTGTCACTTCTTACTGCTTTTCTTTCCGTTACAGGTGGCTTTACATTGAGTGACAAGCCAAATGGTTTCCTGTAAGCCGAGAAACCATTTACAACGCTGGGTGGTAACCATTTAACCAAACCATATGTGCTCCCTATGTGTCAACAAGTGGGTTGGTGGAAGGTTAGTGCCCATCCCTGTAAAACAAATAACTCAGAGTCAAATGGCCACCCCTTACGGGATTATGGCGTCTGGCAATAGACAGATAGATAGACTTCATTTCTCTCGAAGACCACAACTTTACTCTTCCTTACATTCACATTTAGACTATGTTTCCTGCATACTCTCCCAAATTCATTGACCAAACCATGCAGTTCGTCTTCATTTGGCAATACAGTGTCATCCGCAAACAACAGAACAAGAGGTTTCCAAACACTGCCATGTCTCATTAGGGCCGCTCCAACATCCACTGCCCTACCTTGTGTCTCTTTTATAACTCCATTCATATACAAACTGAACAACCATGGAGACTTGACACATCCCTGTTTCAGTACAACAGTTAGACAGAAAAATTAATTCATTCACCATCCACATGCATTTCAGCCCTAGCACCCTCACACATACTCTTCACAGCAATCAACAACTTCCCATTTACACCAAATATTTTTAACATATTCCATATTCCTTGTCCATCCACTCTGCCATATGCTTTTTCCAAATCCATGGAGGTGGGATACAACTTCTTTCCCTTCTTTAGAAACTTTTCCACTGAACACCTTAAGATGAATATCTGATCTATACAACCTCTTTCCTTCCTGAAACCACCCTGTTCTTCTCCAATTAATTCCTCTGATACTTCCATAACTCTGTCAATACGTATTCTACCACATACTTTTCCTATTACGCTAGGAAGACAAATGCTCCTGTGATTACCACGCACTTCTTTTTCCCCCTGTTCCTTTTCTGTAAAACCTAACCATTAAAATATGCTAGTTCAAAATTTACCTGGAGGACAGAAGCCACTGCTGCAAGAATGGCCACAGAGCGCCAGGACACAATGCCTGCCACACACCTGGGAAACATGGTGCAAGAGGCATGGTGGGGTCAGAGCACACAACAGATCACTGCCACCACACTCTGGTAAAGAAGGAAAATCAGTATGGTAGTTACCTAGGTTGTTTCCCTCAACACAAAACCT
Organism: Coenobita brevimanus; assembly: GCF_032717465.1. NCBI lineage: Eukaryota > Metazoa > Arthropoda > Malacostraca > Decapoda > Coenobitidae > Coenobita > Coenobita brevimanus. The sequence goes on along the minus strand of NC_137049.1, from coordinate 28,212,288 downwards.
TCATATAACATCACTGTGAAACAGAAGTGTTCCTAATCTGCATCAAAAAAATACATCAAATCAAGGTTCAATGACTTTATTAACATATTCATGACTTAACAAACATTACTGTTAATTTGAAATTACTTAAGTACTGCACTAGTACCTTTTAATGGTAGGTGGTGGTGATCATTATCCAATCATTTGATGAAGTGCAGCCTACTCCCTTCCTACTACTCTCATTCCTTCCTGTCACTTTTTATTACTCTTCTTTCCACCTTTGGTCGATCTACACTTAGTGACAAACCTAATAGTTTCCTGTAACCCAGGAAATCACTTATAATGCTGGGTGGTAATCAAATAACTAGATCATGGGGTAAGGTGGAGCCTACTATGGTGCCCCTGTTAACTAGGTGGAAAGATGCAAATGTGGCATCCACCCAGGAACCAATCCTTCACACTTTTCCCTTTGTCGCGCTGTAGCAAGGTGCTGTCAACCATATGGGAACACTGGTTTACTGCACAGGACGGCCCTGTAGAGGCAGTTGCTTGTCTGTGGGTGATGGATCTGCTTGGCCAGACAGACTGGAGTTGCTCAGCAACAACAACCAGTACCCTTTTTTGTGGAAAAGAACTTTGAGTGTCCATATTCTTAATACCGGTATGTTTCTGATGATGAATTACTGGTATTACAGATCTTACTTAGCACTGTGTCCCAGTAAGCTATCTGCATTAACAGATAACATGCTATATTTTATAGTTAAAAAAAAAAAAAATGACATTAGTATCAGAAGGAAATAATTTTAACTCTTATGGTTGTGGTTCTTCTTACAGCTAATGACTGAAGTCTAGCAGCTGCACGAATACCATAAAAGCATTGTAATCATAACTACCGAAGACATTCAGCCAAAGAAATAAACCTTAAAACTGGCCTGAATGCATGAACAAATCGCCTCATTATAGAATTATAGACTGGCATGAGAGAAGGAGGGGGGGGGGGCAATATGCTCACAAGAAGACTGTGCACAGTATTTTTCACTGTGGAATGCATGGCTGCAGTAATGACATGAAATGTCAGTTTATATGTTTAACAATGAAAGTTTCTTTAGCTATACTTGTACTGTACTATATAGTACCGGTATGTGGTACAACATGGTAGCTAGCCAATGTTCTTAACTGGAAGTAACCACCATCAGCTGACGTACAGTATGGTAATTATGTTAATATATACAGCTGTTACACAGGCTGCTTGGTAATGTCATTTATAATATTGCCAACAAGGACAAGTAACCACCAGCTTATTAGAAAATTATGTTTATAGACATGCACAAATAACTGTTGAGTGCTTAGAAAGCTAATTTCTCACTACCACCAGGGCCACTACCAGCTACCGATAACTGAAGATATATTACTCCCCTGATATAATGGAAAGATAATTTTACTCTATCTACAGCCATACGCCATAATCCTGTAAAGGGTGGCCATTTGTCTTTGAGTCAGGCTAGCTGTTTTACAGATAGGGGCACTAACTCTCTGCAAACCCACTTGTTCATTTCTGGGAAACATTCCATCATCCCATGGTTAAAAACTATCTTGGCAGTCCCCCAAATGGTGACTGAGGGTTTGGATTTTACTCTGGATAATGATGTCTAGACAATTTTACGTACCGTACAGAGCAATCCCTAAAATTTCTATTTATTTATCTATTGCCAGACACCTCAATCATGTAAGGGGTGGCCACAAACAAATCACCTCCCTGTCACCCTGTCCAAAGCCATTTCACTGCCCAAATTTAAATTCCAGATTTCCAAAAATACCAGTATTCCTATGTTCCTATGTTCTGGTCATTGCTACTCCTCACCTGGCCCTAGGATGAGAAAGGAGATCCAGATGATGATGATGATGATGATGATAACCAGTATTCCAAAAGAATTTTGAAAGTATCAGTTAACTGAAAAAAAAAATAATAATAATAAATGAAGTTCATATTTTCATTCATTCATTCATTGCCAGACGCCATGTATCCCACACGGGGTGGCCAAGGGCTTAGAGTTAATTGTTTTACAGGGAGGGGCACTAATCCTCCACCAACCCCACTTGACACGTAGGGATGCCAACAGCATCTGGTGTTCCCAGGCGGTCACCCATCCAAGTACTAACCAGACCCAACGTTGAGTTCATATTTACCACTGAAAAATTCTTGATTTAATTTCCAGGATCATTGTTATATTGGAAAAGTGCCACAGAAGCCTACAGTAACTCAAGCTAGCCCATGCAAGACTCATTTAATCACAAGATCGATTTCATAATTTTTTGTTCCAAAAAAAAAAAAAAAGAAAAAAAAAAAAAATGTCAATGTTGACTGACGAGTTTTCACACCTAAACTTTCAAAACCACAACTGTGGGATACAGTAATAAATCTGAGCCCTGGCACATGAAACTGATTGAGGGAAAGCCAGTTAGGTGGGTGTCTATATATGTGACTCATGGTAATGATACAGTTCGTTTTCCAAAAGCCTCTTGATCCCAACCATTTCGGATTATGGTTGCTTACCTTAGTGATACCGGTAATTAAATGGCTAGGGAGCTAAGGCTCAAAGGGACTGCCTCTTCTCAGCGATGCTTTCATATAGAGGTCATACCTGTTCTTGAAAGCATTAACACTTGGGCTATTCACTACATGTTCAGGCAGACTATTCCATTTGTTTACAGTTCTTGCATTAAACAAATTGTTGCGTTTGGTAGTTCTGTGTCTTGGTTTGACTAGTTTGAGACTGCGGCCTCTTGTACCTATCTATGGTCTATTCAGGGCTAGCTGGAAAATTGGTCTGGGTTGGTACTGTCAAAACCTTTCAAGATCTTAAAAACTTCAATTAGATCTCCTCTTGTCCTTCTTTCTTCCAAACTTGTGAGTCCCAGCCTGAAAATTCTTGTCTCATACGGCAAATCTCTGAGCTCTGGTACCACCTTTGTAGACTGACTCTAGATCTTCTCCAGCTTCTCAATGTCTCTCTTGATCTATGGAGACCATGCTTGTACTCAATCAATGGCCTTACCAACCCCGATATACTGCCAAGAACATGTTTGGGTCCATGTAGCTAGATGTGTTTCTTATCATACCCAGCAATGAGTTTGCCTTTGCGGCAATGTTTATGATGTGTGCACTTGGTTTTATACTGGGTGTGATTATTACACCAAAGTCCTCCTGTTCTATGGACGATGGGTCAGTGTCCCCCACAGAATATTCAAATCCAGGGTTGCTCCTGCCGATGTGCTGTACTACCTCCCTTCATCCAAGTGTTATTTTCCGCTACAAAGATATTGTCTGTGATGAACAAACTCAAGCAGTTTCTATTTATTCTTGCTTATAGCTGGACGACTCCGCAAGTTTTAGATTTATTTACTGATTTGGCAACCAATTAAAACATTATGTAAGTACATGTTTTAGTCAGGTGACAAAAATAATTGATCAGCCAAACACAATACTTACAATTACGTACCTTTTGATGAAAATTTAGAAGCAACATGACATTTCAAGGGCCAGTGGCGTCGTCTTTATTTACATTCAGGGTTCGTGGTGCGGAGTTGTTATGATGAATCCGGATAGGAGACTGCATATACGATTCCAAACAAATTGTTGTACATAGTGAATCGCTGATTTTCTATCAGATGCATAATATCGGTTGATATTAGACAAAATAAAAGTTTGTAGCGTATTACATCCAATGAAATGATGATGAGCTAGTTATCAATAAACAGTACAGTATAATTGTTGTACTATAATATAGGACTTTCCAAGTCCAGTGGGGTTCATCTAAGCAGGGAGGAACACCAGCGCAGAACTCGAGACACCTTAAGAGTACAGGGTAAACACAGGAACTCTAGACGGCAAGGCGAAATATTTATTATTACACAAGCCTTTACACACAGTTTTGCATCTGAGATAGTGAGATCTATCTGGAGGAAATGGTCAAGTAGGGCGAATGGGAATTGGGGAGTGGGAGATCTGGAGGGAGATGTCCCGGACTCGCCGCTGGGGAATTCTCTGGACAAAGATGGGGGTCGAGGTTTAATTCTACGTCTGTATGGGTGTTGTAGTGTAGTGTGGCGAATTAGTGGTGATAAGGCTAAGGGGGAGATAGGCTACGACCCTGGTTCCGGAAAAGTGGAGGCCCGACGTCTGGCTCTTTGTCTCTCTTCTGGCGATAGGGTTGTGATTTGTGTCCAGAGTGGGTCTAGCGGTGAAGTTAGAAGGGACCCGAGACAGTCGGGACAACAAGTTAATGTCACCAAGCCCAGGATCCCTTTTCCAGGGGTAGGAGAATACTTTCTATCTGTGGGAGGGAGGGAAGTGTATGTGCTGAGGGGTGGGACTTGCTACAGCTTCAGGGTACGTTGGGGAAGCCTGCCTGACTCCGGGGGAAGTGCGTGGTCTGGAACGCCTTCTGTGTTGCCAAGCCTCCTCTAGCAAGGTCGGAGGTGCTGCATCTAGCAAGCACATTAGAAAACTGGAACTCCTGCGTTGCCAAGCCGCTGCTAGCAAGCCCGGTTGTGCTGCCTCTAGCAAGGTCGGGGGTGCTGCATCTACCAAGCAGATTAGAACACTGGAACTCCTTCTGCGTTGCCAAGCCGCTTCTAACAAGCCCGATTGTCCTGCCTCTAGCAGGCACTATGTTGACGAGCCCTCGCCGCTACTGGTGCTGGTGGCTCGATCGGCGATATGGGCGATGTGGCGGTTTTGGACTACGGGGATTTCCGGTTGCGGGGTGAGCCGGCTCCCTGTGTCCTCCTTGGACAGACACTTGTGTCCCCGCTACTCGGGTGTGGCTGCAGTATTTTGTCCTGCCCCCTTTTTAGCCAAGACTGCAGTAGATATTTCAACTTGTCGTGTTGGGGTCCCGGGTATTTTAATAATACAGTAATTAGAAATAACTGAGAGAGTGCATATACCTCAGCCAACACCAATAAAAATTGTGATTTACTGCCGCACTTCCTCTTTCCTATCAGACGAATGGTTTTACTGTCTCACACAGTCTTCTCTGTACTAGTCTCAGAGAACGCATACCTCCCCAGTCTCCAATGAAATTTATGATTTATTCATGCATCTGGATCCGAATCCTTTACTGTAACGCTGTTGAGAAACTTATATCTCGGCAACCACAGGGCTGATCACTGTGTGGTTTGCACCATATATGATATCCCAGTTCTTTAAGATTTGTTTTTGACACGTTTCGTCGCACCCAGGCTGTGTGCGTGGCACGTGACACGCGCCAAGTGCAGCATGTCGAAAATCTTCAAAAGAGGGCCACAGGCCAGACAGTTTGTTAAGGCCTCGCTCGTACCTCGCCGACAGAGACGTTTTACTGGTATAAATACCGTATATACAGTATTTTATCCTTGTTTTGCTTTTACTCGTGTACAGTGGCAGTGGTTTCTGTCGTTACGCTGCCATGTTCATTTTAATGTTATTAATCAGTCAGTTAACCAATCAACCAATCAATCCATCAACCCACCTTGAGTGTTGGTGGGAGCGGGAGGGCAGGCCTAGGAACCTGAAAACCACTGCCCACTCGAGGAAATGGCTAACTCACGTCAATTGCCACCAGTCATCAGTTGTACGGGCAACAAATGAAGCGGCGAGAGTCCTGCCTTGGTTTACATTTTGAAATATACCGTAGGGTCGTATTCCTAGCGCCTGGAAATCCTTCTGTGGTTTAAAATTTACCCTTTCACCATGATGATGTCCTGGGACTGCATATTTCCTGCCTCCAGACAATTTTACTTAGCTCAGGACAGACCTCGTATTACCTGTGTTACACATTTTTATTTATTTCTCTTATTATTATTAGTATCATCAACAATTTTTTAAAAGGACACCGCGCAAGTAATGAAAATAAAATGTATGATGGAATCTAGGATTTTAAGGAAAATATCTTCTTGTTGATTATGTACTGCAACATTGCATTTCGCAGTGCCATCTGGATGTTAAGATTGTCATCAAGAATTCTATGCTCTGTAAATTCAGCCCCCCCCCCTCTCTCTCTCTCTCTCTCTCTTCATTTTCACCCCGTCACTTGTCATTGGCAGCCTGATTAAACAATTAACACGCATCCTGTCACGTCCTTTAGCTTCCATCTCCGTCAGTTGTGCCCTTCTCTTCCCACCCGCAGGTCCTCAAGTTTCCATCTTGGCTACTGACGTTACAGTATTGGAGGTAACGTATGTAGCCTACTACCCTATGCACAGTTTGAACACACATCATTACATCTAGCATTTACATGTAATTTCTGTACACCTACGTCCTCCTGTGTTACTTCAGGTCACAATATTCCTTATGGTATTTACCCTACAAATAATATCTGTCCACATTCTCCTGCGCTATTTCAACCCACAAGGATTCTTCTATTGTTTAGCTTGTGAGTAATCCCTGTACACGTTCTCTTGCACTTTTTCAATATACAGTACTTTCTCCCAACAATTTTAGTACAACTTCAAAAGACATAAAATATTCTAATGGTCTAACCCTTTAGGCTCAGATACGTCGTCTAGTTAACGCCAGACGTCTAAAGGGTTAAGCAGTGGATTGTGGTTTTGAAGAACGACAGAAATCTCGGGCGATGAAAGAAATTGTTTGGTTATTTGATTTTTTCAACAACTTTTTTTTTTACTGCCTTTTCACCGGTCTCTTTTCGGTTTTTAGACTGGTTAAACCCCCCTTGAATCCGCTGACTTGATATCTGTTTTACTCTTGCTATGTTCAGACGATTCTTATTCAGCGAACGATAAACTTTTTGAGCTGAAGAAATTATATACAGCCTTCAATAGCCATTTCACCAGTAGAAGTATGCCCCTAAGTAGATTAAAATCGTCTGGAGGTAGAAAGAATAAAGCAAAAATCACACCATCGGAGTGAAGGAACTATAGACTGAAAGCAATTTAAGTCTGCCTTTTCCACCAGAGTTTAAAGTCTCCCTTCCTGACCGCTTCTAACCAACAAGATACTGAAGATGCCACCACCTCGCCCCGCCTTCCCTCGGCCAGCCGTGTGTGTGCTGGTGGTCGTGGCGTGCGTCGGGCTGGTTTGTGTCTCTGCCAACGAGGACGGGGGGCTCTGTGGTCTCAACGGGTGCCAGGTGCCGTGCTTACAAACTATACCAAACTTAAGTTGTGTATAAGACATATAAAAAATGTTAAAACTTGGTAAAAGAATCTCTCTCTCTCTCTCTCTCTCTCTCTCTCTCTCTCTCTCTCTCTGTCTCATTTTGTTGAATGGAAATACATTAAATACAAGGTGGTCCGTTCTGTATATATCGCCCTCCAGTCTTGTGTACTGCAGGGATGGTTGTCTCCTTTTGTGAGGAGTGAAGATATTTTGGACGTTTCATGGAATCTGCAATCTATTGCAAGCAATGGACGTAAAAAGCAGACACTATAATGGCACGAAAAGTGTCAGAGGAAGAAAAAATGATACAAGGTCGACCCCGATAACGCTGACTGAGTAGTTTGAGCAATAAACGGGCCACCTCATTAATGTATGTATGGATCAATCTCTATCTATCTATATAGGTGAAACTGCTAAGCCCTGTAAAATTCCCAAAGAAATTCTTGCTAAAAGTAAGCTAAAAATGTCGGAATGAAGTTAAAATTGCTAAAGCAGTAAAAAAAAAAAAAAAAAAAAAAAACTCAGTCTGGACATAAATATGTTTATATCCAGCTAAAACCGCCAAAAACTTGCTATTCGCAAGATAAAGTTGCTAAATGAAAATAAATATCCCTAGGTTGCTAAAATGGACATCGTATTACCACAGGCTATCGACCTAGCCAAGCGGTACACAGACCTCACCATGGCTAAGATGATGCACACGATAAAACCCGAGGCGCTGGAGGAAGTGTTTGAGAACATGGCCAAGCTGGAGATTCTGGCCAGGGAGGTGCAGGACCTTCAAAGGGACACCAAGAGCCTTTTCCAACCAGGTGAGGAAAGATGAGATGAAAGGAGAGAGGAGAGGATGGGAAAGGAGAGGAGATAAGAGAACAGACGAGGAGAGGGGAGAAGTTGTGAAGAAAGGAAGGAACAGAAGATGGTGGGACAGATTAGAAAAGGTAAGAGGAGAGTGGGGTATAGAGAGGTTTTGGAAGAAGGGTGGAAGAATGGGAGAGGATAGATGGATGCTAGTAGATAAATATCTAGAAGGTGCTGGAAGAGGAGAGGAATAGGATGGAAGCGGAGAAACTGGAATAAAAGGAAGTGGAAGGGGATATTATTTTGGAGTGACCTCATACGATCAGACCCGGGCGCCGGAAGAAGTGTCTGAGAATACGGCCTCGCTAGAGATTCTGGTTGGAGATCCCCCGTCTTCTGAGGGACTCAGGAAAAACACGAAGGAGAACGAGAGGCGGGGTCAGGAACTGCAGTTATTGGTTTACTCTTTGTCTGTAGCTTTGTTCTTTTAATTCAGTATCTGACGGAAAGTGTCACTTAGGGCCATATTCTTGAGTGCCTTAGGAGGCTCTCTTGTCCTGTAACGTACTGTATTCGTACACTGGATTAGAAGGAACTGATTAACATTTTTTTTTTTAAATCATGATCCGGTCATTACTTTTTCCGTAACCCAGTGTTGTGGGCTCAGGACTCCTCCTAGATGCAAGCTCCCCTTGCGCCACTGTGCGAAGACGCTGGAGGAGGGGGAGGCTGATTATAATGTTTAACCTAAATAACCCAGTTGATTGAATATAATTAAAATCTGGCGGCGCCTAAATAACCCAAGCTAAACTTTCCGGCCAAACCTAATCTGATCTAATCTAACCCAGTCTAACCTAACCTAAGCTTGGGATACAAAACTGAAATGAGATAGAACACAGTGGTCACTGGCAACTACCAGATAGCTTACATGTACAGTGCAGAATAACAGTCATGGAGAGAGATACCTTCTCGTGGTGGCACCTATATAACCTATAGCCTCTGCCGCCCTGTTGTACAAACATCCTTCAACTCCCTCCCTATCCCCCTGCAAAATGATGGACTGCAGAACGGGCAATTTCAGCTTGCAGTCCACCGGGTTCACGTTCAGATGAGCCTGGGGTTGCAAATACTGCAAAATAACATCTCATATATTATAGTTTTTATCCATCCATCCATCCATCATCCAGTCCTACGTTGCCCCATGAGGAGCGTAGGATTCCGGGGCTAGGAAATCTGGTCCTGGCATTTAAGATGAGAGTGACCAGCCTCACTCATCCCTGACTGGCATTACATGAGCAATAAACCCCAACCATCCCTTGGATATAAACCTTCACCGGCTCAATTCGATTGGAGCACCTTTATTACCCACTAAACCACCAGGTTACCACCCAGCGTAGTAAATGGTTTCCTGGTGTACAGGAAACTATTTGGCTTGTCACTCAGTGTAGAGTCACCCACAGGAAGAGGAAAGAATGAAGGAAAGAAAGACACAAGAAGGAGTGTAGTCACCCGTAGGCAGAAGAAAGAGGAAAGAATGAAGGAAAAAAAGACTGAAGAGGATGGATGGAAAGAAGGATGGAGGAGGGGAAAGGGCAGACACCTGAGAGCAGCACTACATCAAGTGAGTGGATGGTGAGCGCCCCCACCTACCACAATGTAGTTTTTAAAATCTTTTAATTTTGTATTTTTGCGTTATTGTCTTATTCAGGAGGCCTTATTGACGCTTGGAATGATCTTCATACTTGAGAATGCTTTCCTTTCCCCCCATCCATATGACATAAATTTCGCTTCCCTGTCAAGTCGGAGTGGCGATGTAGGCAGTCGTGTTCTTTCGCTTAGTGAAGTAGTATTAGCGAGTCACGTTCTATAGGCAAAGTTTGGGATAGGATATGTTTGGAACTTAACTAATACAGATCGCTCTACTTCACGGTGAGGAAGAACATGGCCTCCTGGATTCACTGAACCAATACGCAGGCCTCGTCCCCTTATAATATATCTTATTGGGTGGTGTAAGTAAAACATTTTAAAATAAGAATAACTTTCCAAGTACAGTATCAGTAAGGTATCCTAAGTGTAGTGATAACACAAAGCAAAATCTATAAGCCAACTAAAACTTCCTCTCAGTCCCCTCTCCCTCCTCAGTGTGGTCAGTGTACCATGAACATCAGCGCAGGTCCATGTCTGTTGAGTGGAAAATTGACAGTAAAGATAAATTATTTGTTTAAATTCCTTTCAAGCAGTCGATAGGCATAATTCTAAACCTTACTCTTCTTCCTACAGCTACAGTAAAACTCCCTCTCCTCTCTCCTCTCCCAGTGTGGCCGGTGAACCATGGCCCGCAGCGGTGGTCCATGTGTGCTGAGGGGCCATGTACCTGCACCTTGGAGACGCGGTTCGTGTCATGCTGGCGTCTGCAGCTGCTTGACCACGTACCGCGCAAACAGCAGATACCCAGCGATACCAGGAGCTTGTGAGTCAGGGAGAGTGAGAGAAAATGAGATAGGGAGTGGAAGTTAGAAGGAAATGAGAGAGTGTGTGAGAAAGAGCAGCAGATACGCTCCGATACCAGGAGCTTGTGGGTCGGTGAGAATGAGACTGGGAGTTAGAGAGAGAGAGAGAGAGAGAGAGAGAGAGAGAGAGAGAGAGAGAGAGAGAGAGAGAGAGAGAGAGAGAGAGAGGTTGGTCGAAGAACGAGAGAAAAGATACACTGTACTGATTCAGTCCAACTTCCTTTCTATTGTGAGAGACTAAGTAAGAGGAGGAAGAGAGAGAGAGGGAGGGAGGAAGGGAGAGACGGGGGGAGCGAGGGAGGGAGAAAGAGTGAGAGGAAGGGGGTAAGAGAAGAAAATAGAGGGTGGATGGAAAGAGGAAGGGAGGGTTGGAGGGATGGAGAGAAGGAGGGAGGGAGGGAGGAACAGAGAAGAGGAAGGATAGATGGAGAAAGTGCGAAGGAAGAAAGAGGGAAGAAAAGAGAAGAATGGAGTGAAGGAGTAAGGAAGAGAAGGAAGGGAGGGAGGGAGAGGATGCCGAGGGAGGAGTGAGGGGATATAGAGAAAAAGAGGAAGAAGGGGGTGGAGACCTTTGAGGAAACGGGAGGTAGAGAGGGAGGATAAGTAGAGGGAGGAAGGGAGGGAGAGACAAAGTTGAGAGAAGGGATAGAAGTAGAAGCAGGAAGGCATGGAGGGAGATGAGACCATGGAGTGAAGGCGGATGGGGCTGGAAAGAGATGTAGAGATAGAATGAAAACAGAAGACGGGAGGGGATGAACAAAGAGAGGGAGGCAGGGAGGAGCAGAGGAGAGGGAGGGAGGGAGGGAGAGACAGAGAAGGAGAGTGAGGCAGGGAGCGACAGAGGAAAAGATGAATAAGATTTGTCGGCAAAGAGAAAAATGGGGAAGGAAGAAGGAATGACAGATTTCGGCACTAAGACTCGACATTTCTTCCTCGTCCTAAAACTTAATTCCTCACCATATACTTCTCCCTCCGTCTCCTTCCTCTGCGCCAAAGCATCTCAGTAGTGGTTTTCTTCTTAGCGAGTCATGCTATACTGAAAGGAATAATGCTGTGTTTTCTACTCTTTGTTTGGGGAGGAAAAAACAACGGTGGTTAATTAAAACGGAGTCTTTTGAAGAGCTCCCTTCTTCATAATACGGCATATGCTACATTCATTTTAGACCACACACGCTTCTCTTTCCACTATAGTCTCTCTCTCTGTCTGTTGGTCTGTGTCTGTGTGTCTGCCTGTCTGTGCACCTACCACCTTTGAACATCCTCCTCCCTCCAGCTCCCCCCCCCCTCTCTCTCATATCCATCCACCTCTCTCGTGTGTTTCAGGGACTTAGGTATGAACAGATTGCGGTATCTGCACAAGGACTCATTCCAGAAGCTTACCGAACTCGTCGAACTGTGAGTACTCTTATTATTTTTATTATTATTATTATTATTATTATTATTATCATTACTATTATTATACTACATCTGTTATTGGAATCTTCATCGTCATTGTCAGCATCTTCATTATTGGTATAAATTTCATTATCATCGTCATCATCATTATTATCTTTACCATGCGTATTTTATCACTGTTATTCTATTCATCTTTATCATCATCATTATCCTTACCCTTATTTAAATATTACTCATACAAATGTGTTAAGATCAGAAAAGCACAAATGAAGGAGAATTATTATCAGAGTGCCCAGCGGAAATGGCTCATATATCCAGTTACTTCCCTATTTCCCCTCTCCTCTCCTCCCCCTCTTCCTTCTCCTCCTTCTCCTCCTCCTCCTCATCATCATCATCATCATCATCCTCTTCCTTCTCCTCTTTCTCCCCACCATCATCATCATCATCATCATCATCGCAAATCATTCTTATGTTATGTAGTCAATTGTATATGGTGGGATTAATAGGATACAGAAAATGGATGTCAGTGGGTATATCGAATTGAAAGGTCTCTGTAATTTCTGGATATTGTAAAGATGAAGACAATATTAAAATCGCACATGAAAATACACTAAAAAGTAGCTGTAAGGAGGGATATTGATAGTTTTGTCTTATTTCTATTGATTTTCGTACTTCTTAAGACTAATTTTTCTTTCACATCTCTACTCCTCCATCCCCTCAATCCATACTCCTATATTCCATGCCCATCTCTTCCTCTTCCCTCTTCTCCCCGTCCTTCCTGTCCCTCTCCCCTTGCTCTCCTTCTCTTCACTTTCCCCTCTTGCTATTCCCCTCCTTTCTTCTCTCCATAATCCCCAAACCATCGTCTTCCCTCCCCTCTCCCCCTTTCTCTCCTTCTTCTTTCCTCTCCCCCTCCCATCTTCCCACTTGCTTTCCCCCCACCTTCCACCTTTCCCTTCCCTTCCTCCTAATGCCCCCCCTCCCATTCTTCTCTCATTAATCACCGAACCTTCTTCCTCCCCTTTCTCTTCCCTCTCCTCCCTTCCTCTTTCCTCTCCCCCCTTTCTCTCCTTCCTCTTTCCTCTCCCCCTTCCACCTTCCCTCTTACTCTTCTCCCAAATTCCTCCTCTTCCTTCCCTTCCTCCTAATACTCCCCCTTCCTTGTTCGTCTCATTGATCACCAAACGTTCACCCTTACTTTTCTCCTCCCTCTCCTCCCTTTCTCTTTCCTCTCCTCCCTTCCTCTTTCCTCTCCTCCCTTCCTCTTCCCTCTCCTCCCTTCCTCTTTCCTCTCCTCCCTTCCTCTTCCCTCTCCTCCCTTCCTCTTTCCTCTCCTCCCTTCCTCTTCCCTCTCCTTCCCTCCATTCCTATTTCATCTCCTCCCCAATTCCTTTTCTTTCTCCTCCCCTTTCTTTTCCATCACCTCCTCTTTCTCTTCACTTTTCTTCTTTTTCTCTTCACTTTCTTCCTCCTCCCCCTCTTCCCCCTCCACTTGCATATGTTCTTCCTCCCTCTCCTCCCTTTCTATTCTCCTTCCTCCTCCCTTTTCTCCCTACGTCTACCTTTTTTCCCTCCTCCTCCCTCTCCTCCCTCCTTTCTCTCGCCCACCCTCCTCCACAGCGACCTGAACGACAACGCACTAGAGCTGCTCCCCAACAGCATCTTCTACGATCTGGAGAACCTTAGACACTTGTAAGTATACTCACCTCTCTCTCTCTCTCTCTCTCTCTCTCTCTCTCTCTCTCTCTCTCTCAATGTATATGGTATCTTGTTTAAATGGAATGCTGATTTTGTGTCTTAAAGATACGAAAAAACAACCCCTTTGATTTTATTCTTGCTCTCTCCAGACGATTTTACGCAACTTAGAACAGCAAGTAGCATGGGGATTACTTTAGGTACTATCAGACCCTCCAGTTCGAAAAGTTTCCAAAATACATGAAAGTCTCTGACATTAAGAATATAATGTGAAAACCGTCCAGTAATAATATCAGTACAATTACCGTAACTGTAGGAAGCGCAAATATATTCTTAGCTTTTTATTATGCATATTACACCTTAAATTTCTTGTGTATTCTATTTACCTCGTTTGCGTCAATAACAGAAGAGGATATCTAGGAGTAATGTGTGGAATAAATCGCAGGGGAAGAAGTGTTACAAAATCTTTAAAGTAATTTCATCTGTCCTCTAGGAAGCTGCACAAGAACCGCCTTCTCTACCTCCCTGCTGAGATCTTCCAGGACGCCCGTTCGCTCAGGACCATGTGAGTTAACTTTATTTTCACACACTATCTCACTTTTTTGCTATATCTTTTAATTCTTCTTCCTTTGCTTCTGCTCTTTTCTCTTACCCCCTCTCCCCCCTCCTTTCTCTCTCCGTCTCCCCTTCTCTTCTCTCCCTCTCTCTCTCATTCTCTCCTTTCCTCCACAGTGACCTCTCCCGCAACATCCTGGAGGGCCTACCTGGGGATGCGTTCAAAAAGCTCTTCTTCCTTTACCTCTGCTGTTTTCTCCTACCCTCTCTTCTCTCCGTCTCTCCCTCTCGTCCCTCCCTCTCTCTCTCATTCTCTCCTTTCCTCCACAGTGACCTCTCCCACAACATCCTGGAGGGCCTACCTGGCGAAGCGTTCAAAAAGCTTTTCTACCTGTACCTTCTGAACGTGGAATCCAACGCCATAGAGAGCCTTCAGGAGGACATCTTCTTTGATCTGGAGAGCTTGGAGGACCTTAATCTATCCAAGAATAAGATTAAGGTGGGGGATGGATGGATGGATGATTGGATGGATGGATGGATGGACTGATAGATACACAGATGGGTAGATACACAGACCGAGTGATTGACTGATAGATGGCTGGACAGATAAGATATAAGATAATTGGTAGACAGATAAGAGAAGGATGCATGAATCTACATATAGACAGATAACTAAATGGATAGATAGATAGATAGACAGATAAATAGATGGATAGACAGAGAGATAGATAGATAGGTAGATATATAGAGAGATAAACTGATAGATAGAAGGATAAATGGAGAGAATACAGACAGTTCTGGTAATTCTCTCTCTCTCTCTCTCTCTCTCTCCTCCTCCTCCTCGTCCTCCTCCTCCTCTTCCTCGTCCTCCCCCCAGGTGCTGCCCCAGCTGGTGTTCATCAAGCTGAATCGCCTGAAATTCCTGAAAGCCTCCGACAACGAGCTGATGCGTCTACCCTACGGTCTTTTCGACGGCCTATACAACCTACGGGAACTCGATCTTCACAACAATTACGTGAGTCTATTTTGGTTCTCGATTTTGCTTCATTATCGTGGACTCTGCGTCTTACTGAGGGGTCTGTGTGTTTATTCTGGGGTCTGTTCCTTTTTTCATGAAGTCTGCGTCTTTATTTTGGAGGCTGCGTCCTGACTCCTTATCTTGGATTCTGCATTTTTATTTTGGAGTCAGCGTTTTTATTTTGGAATCTGGGTCTTTATTTATGATTCTGCGTCTCTATTTTGGATTTTTCGTCCTTATTTAGGAATCTGCGTCATTCTTCTTGAGTCGTTGTCATTCTTCAGCAGTCTGCTTTGTTATCTTGGAGTCTTTGCTTGGAATCTCCCATCAGGTATATTCACTGGTCTTTACAGCCCTTAGGAACTTAATTTTTACACAATTTATTTCAGTCTACTTTCTTATTTTGGAGTCCACGTCTTTCTTTTGGAATCTTCGTACTGCGGTCTTTAGTTCTATGTCTGTTTTGAAGTCTTTATTTTAAGGACCATATTTTGATGTCTTTGTTTTGCGCTCTTTATTTTGAAGATTTAATTTTTAAATTTACATTCTGAGTCTTTATTTTGAGGTCTTGTTTTGATGCCGTTATTTTGTCGTATTTACTTTGCAGTCTTATTTTGTAGTCTTTATTTTGGAAACTTGACTTAGGAGTATTTATTTTGAAATCTTTATTTTGTAGTCTTTACCTCGAAGCTTTTATTTGGAGTCCACTTAGCAGCCATTATTCTGGAGCCTTTATTTTAGAGTCCTTATTTTGGAGCCTACTTGCATATATTGGAATCTACGCCTTCAGTAAACCTAATTACCTTCCATGATTTTGCGCCAAATTTCCTCCCATAATTGATCTGACACCTTCAGATCGAGCCCATCTCGACGGGCACATTCCGTGACTTGACCTAAGTAAACTAACTAACCAAAACTAGCAGCATTACATGACTTTACCACTAACATCTATCTGTCCTTAGGTGATCCCAGTCCTTCACGTCGGGTCAGTTTCAACAGGTTCCTTCCGTGATCTAACCAACATGACCTACTCCATCCTAACTTAGTCTAACTTGACACCTTAAACTGACTTAACCCAAGCTAACCTAACCTAACCTAACCTAGCAAAACATCCTACTCAGACCTAATCACTTTTCATGATTCTCCCAGCACCGACTCTCCGCGCCTAACTGATCTGAACTCACTTCTCCAGATTGAGTCCATCCCTACCGGTGTGTTTCGTGACCTAGGCAATCTGACTTTTCTGGAGCTGACCGGAAACCGCATCACGCAGATCCACTACAAAGACTTCCTACCCCTTGTCAACCTCAGGTCACTCTTCCTCGGACAGAACCTCATACAAGAAATCAACAACAAGACCTTCCTGGGTGAGTAGGTGGTCAGGGTTTTGTGGGGTGTTTTATGTCATTAATAACAAGACATTAAATGGTGACGAGGGAGTTGAAATTTGTGCAGAGTTGTAGGCCATGTCCGGCACATGATTATAATTCCATTATCGCACTTCATATAGAAACCATATCATAATGTTTGTTTTATAGGCATTCCAGATAACCACAGATTATTTGAAAGCAACAAAGGCCCCTAATAGAGCTAACTATTATGAACTGCTTCATGATCCACAGGATACATTTGCATCACACAGTAGAGTAACAGGAACCCTAATTGACAATTGTAGTAGCTCAGCTCGTCAATGACAAGAGGAACTTTCAGTCATCTCACAGGCATTTCCCATGGAAGAGTCTCCATTACGGTGAATCTAAGTGCCGCTCTGTCCGCGACTCTACATAGACAAGGCATACACTCGTTACCATACTTTCTACTGACCCTATACGAAGCCAAGTACACATCGAATGAAGACCCGTCTTTGTTGGTTTTAAGTTATTCTAGACTGTATTACTAAGTGCCATTGTAAACTTTTCCATGCGCAGCCTACCAAAGCTTTCAGCTACCACCTTAACACTGGACAACTGGGTTTCGTTTCGTGGGAAGCCGTGACCATAACATTCCTCTAGCCAGGGTAGGATTAGAGGGTAAGCAAGAACTACAACTCAGGAGCGTATTTGTGTCATGGTGTACCTTTGTGCTATGTCACTGACAGAACCAAGCGGAGCCGCTGCTCAGTTATCCAAGCGTCACTCAGGTCACTCCCTATCCCATGAAAGGGGGATGGTGGACTACACGAAGGGAACAACTTCAGCCAGGCCTTCTCGGCCTGGGCCACAGTTTCATGATGATTACAAATGTCTTGATGGCAATATCCAGTGCAGCCCTCACTCTCCCTCTGAACCCCCAGTAGATCAGAAACGGGAAGGGTTCATTAGTGTTTCACGTTTACAAGACAATAATTTTTTGAACGCTTTTCCATGACCATACCTCACAGTCAGAGGGACCAACTTTCAGTGTGGACGGGAATTTAGTCCGACAGCGCGGATGATGCATTCTTTTAGTGCTTCTTCTTGTAAATGTAGTGTCCAGGCATCTCGAAATGAATAAATCTAGAAATTGGCTCCTGTCCAATTTCTCCTGGAAAGAATAACTGCTTTTCTTAATGCTTTTAGCCTTTGGTTCTTTCTTCTTTGTATATAAAGTTCATGCCAGACGGTTTTATTTTATCAGAGAGGGAATCACGGAAGCTAGGAAACATTAATAAAATGTATATATCATTCTTTTACAGGCACACCCAAACTACTGAAGTTGTACCTCTTCTCCAATAAGATAGAAAGCATAGAGCTGGCGGCCTTTTCAGGTCTCAACAGTCTCTCGTGGCTACTACTTAACAATAACCTGCTCAAGAAGTTGCCTAAAGCCATCTTCAGGCGCACACCAAACCTTTTGAGATTGTGAGTATGTATGAATGTATGGTTAGCCTACAGTTGTGAAGAGAAATATCAGTTCACTTTATAAACACCACACAGCACTTGGAAAAACTACACTCGCTCCCTACAGTTGGTCAACGGTCCAAATATTTTATGCTTTCCTGTGACCTCGGTCTTCGACCAACAGTTCTCATAATCGAATCATTTTCCTTGTTGCCTGATCCCTAGTCCTTTCGCCAAGTTTGGTCCATATAGGATCAGAACTGCTTGAGCTGACTTTGCTAAGTTACTCTGACCCTCGATCTATGGTTCTTAAAATTAAATCTCTTGATCCTTGACTGGCTTTCAGTCCTTCCACCAAGTTTGGTTCAAATCGAATCAAAACTGTTGAGTTATAAGGTCGAACATTTGATCTTACCCTGTGATATTTACTTCTGACTGATCGTTCACAAAATCGGATCCCTATATCCTTATCTCACCTTGAACCGATCCAGGAAGTTTGGTCTAAATGGATAAACATTGTTTAATGTGACCTAGTCCTGTGACCTTGATCTTTGACCTATTGCTCTAAAAGAAAATAGGTCAACCCTTAGCTGAGCCTCGGACCTACCAAATTTGGCCCAGATCAAAGGAAAACTTTTGGTTATTTTGTTCACACACAGACACACATGGGTTAAATGTTGACCTTAACTTACGATTTTAACTGTTGACTGATTATTCCCTCATCCTGGCATTACCGTTAACGGTTCCACAAGGAAGAGAGAAACCTGCATTGTACACAGGAAAAATAATCCAAAATATGGTGTTGTGGTATGCTGCCTGCCTCTCACCTGAGAGTCCCGGGTTCGATTCCCGGCATATTGGTAATATATTGGATGGAGGACTTCCACAAAGTTTGTTCTAAATCAAGTCAAAGTTGTTTAATTTAACTTGCTATGTGATTTTAACCTCTGACCTTGCTTTGTGACCTTGACCTTCAACTGTTTTCAAAGTCGAATCCATTAATCTTTGCCTTACCCTGAGCATTTCTACCAAGATGACCTAAATCGGACAAAAACTTTTAATGTTTACCTTGTCATGTGACACTGACTTTTGGTTTACTGGTAAAAAAAAAAATAGCCCAACACCTTCGGTGACCCACAACTCTTCCACCAAGTTTGGTCCAAATCAGGTGGAAATTGTTTTAATTATTTTGCTCTTGAAAATGACATGCATGGATCAAACTTTGATCTTGCCCTATTACGTTGATCTTTGATTTCTTGTTCTCAAAATCAAGTCCCCTCATTACTGCCTTAATCGCAACCCTGATATAGATACAGTAAAATAATTAGGTTGGTTAACAGATAATACACACAGGGATTGCTGGACAGATGATAGATATAAATGATTCTTGATGGATAAATGATGATTGAATACGGATTACGGTTTGTTAGTTTTGAGAGAGAGAGAGAGAGAGAGAGAGAGAGAGAGAGAGAGAGAGAGAGAGAGAGAGAGAGAGAGAGAGAGAGAGAGAGAGAGAGAGAGAGGCGCCAAAAAAATCCATACGGTACGGTATTTTATGATAAAATGAATAAATGTCAACACCACCATATGTGTCAAAATCAGACAAGGAAGGCTGTATTTGAAGGTAAATTAAACAAATATCACCGATGCTGGTATACAGTTTCTCATCACAGTTAGCAAACATACCAGTGATCTCAGATAAGACTTTAAGCTTTTCCATGACGAGAAGCTCAATTTGTTATTCCTCTATTATTCATTAATCATTATTTATACGTATATAAACAAAACACTGTTCCTGTGGGGCAGGGGAACGCAAATGCCAAAGCTAAACAAGGAAAAGCAACCACCCCTGAGATGAGGATGGTGAGCTGGATGAGTAATGCCTCCGTGGGGTATAGGTTGGATAGTGTAGCACTCAGAAAATGATGTAAAATGAAGTGCATTAGTGAAGAGATGAGAAAAGGACGACTGAGAAGGTACGGATATGTAGAGAGATTGAAAAGAGTTACCGGGGCGAGGAGGATTATGGATATGAATGTTGACGGGAGCCAAGAGACTAGCCTAAGAAAACATGGGATGTAGTCTTACGTTTGGGGACAAACCTGTGACGCTGAAAAAATAGAAAAAACAGCCTGGAGACCAGCCATCTGGTGATCAAGGCATACATGATAGCATCACCAAGGCCTTTGAAAATGTAAAGGTATGTAAACAGCGTGTGCAAGGTGTGTTTGTTGAGCTGTGTGGGAAAAAGTGTTTATACGTTCACGTGTACGGGACTATGGGTGAGATGTGTGTGCAGATGTGAATGAGTGAGTGAAGGGCTTATCGTAATTTGACAGACTGACATATTACCAGCTAAGTAATTAAGCCATCCGTCTTCCTACTCACCTCGCCTTTCTCTGTTCACTTTCTCCTCCCAACATCGTACCCACCTTCTCCTCACCTTCCCATTCTCCTCCTCCCCATCCCCCAACATTGTCCCCTTCCTCTCCTGTTCAGAGGAAATTCAACTGTAAATTCGAGTTTTCAGGGAAGAATGAGACTTAGCTACTGATTGCTTTGATAGCCCTTGTACAGTTAACAGGCATGATTCTAATCTTTCTTCTTTCATTCACTTGTTGCGGTTTGTTCTAAGGGAAGATTTAGACCTAGCAAAAGCTGGTTGTCTGTTTTAGTGATTCTCCTGCGGGCTTAAGGTATTGTCTGTCAACTACATGAGCGTCAGTAAAGAAGGTTAATTTTTTCTAAGTCTAAATCTTCCCATAGAACTAGCCCTATTCACCTTTTCCCTTCAAGTTCTGCTAAGTCTAAATCTTCCCCTAGATCTAACCCTCTTCATTTTTCTCTTCAGGTTCTGCTAAGTCTAAATCTTCCCCTAGAAATAACCCATCTCTTCTTCCCTCCCCCCCCCCCTCAATTTTTGCTAAGTCTGAATTTTCCCCTAGAGCTAACTCTTCTCTCCTTCTTCAGGCAGATCGACAGCAACAAGTTCATGAGCCTGCCTGACGGTCTGCTTGACGAACTAAAGCGTGTGGAACAGGTGAAGCTGTCCATGAACCCCTGGCACTGCGACTGTTTCATCCTTTACCTGACAGAGTGAGTGACAGACACGGTAGGCAGGAAGACGGGGAAGCAGGGAGGCAGTGTAGGCATGTAAGAGGTTAGGTAGACAAGGGTGAGGATAAGATAGGAAGAGGTGAAGGTAGAACAGGCAGAGGTGAGGATAATGTAGGTGAAAGTGAAGGTAGGAAGGAGAAAAGGTAGACAAAGGTGGAGCAGGAAGGGATGAGAGGAGTCAGGAGTGAAGGTAAGAGTGGGTGGGGGCAGGATAGGCAGGAGTGAAGGTAGGTAGGGATGAGGGTAGGCAGGGGTGAGGGTAAGCAAGGAGCCAGAGAGTGAGGGAGGTAAAGATAGGATGTTGTTGAGAAGTGGAGAATGGAGTAACGCAGAGATGTGGCAGACAGGAGTGAGGGTTGCGAATGGTGAGGGTAGGCAAGAGTATAGATAGGTACGCATGGAGGTAGGGAAGATAGAGGCTAGACAAGGAGGATGAAAGGTAACCATGGAGAAAGAGAGTAGGAAGGATGGTGAAGGAAGGAAAGTTGGGAGGCAAGGAGCGAGGCAGGTAGGAAAATAGTCAAGAAAGCAGGGATGTAGAAAGGCAAAGAGGTAGAGAGACAAGAAGATACGTAGACAGGGAGAGAGGCAAGAAAAATATTGTAAATAGCTAGGCAGGGAGGTAGGCAGACAGGGAGTTAGGCAGGCACAGATGTGACGCGGTTGAAAGGGAGGCAGAAATTAGATTAGGCAGGGTACAGGTAAAAGGAAAGGCAGGTAAGAATGCAGGCAGATAGGAGAGGAAGCGAGGAGGGAGAAGAGAGTAAGCAACAGGAAGGGAATCAGGGAAGGAGGGGGGGAGGGAGAGAGGGGGGGGGAAGAGGGAGAGAAGAAGGAAGGGAGGACGCCAGAGCCAGGAAGAAAGGAAGCTGAGCGAGAGGGAGGAAGTAAGTGGGTAAGAGGAGAGAGTGAGTGAATGAGTGAGTGAGATGGAGCAAGTGAATGAACGAGAGAGGGAGTGAGTGAATGAGCGAGAGAGTGGGTAAGTAAGTGAATGGGAGACGAAGAAAAGGAGGGAAGGAGGAAGGGAGGAAGCAAGAGGCAGGAAGAAAGGAAACTGAGCAAGAGGTAGGAAGTGAGTGAGTAAAACAGGGAGAGAAGTGAGTGGGGAAGTGGGGAAGGAGGAGTGAAATATAAATAATCTAAAGAATAATTCTCCTTGCATCAATCACTCTTCATTGAAACAGAATAATAACCTACACTGACAACATAGATAACTTAATCAGTAGTCCGATTATATTTACCTTTCAGAGGAAGAGATCAACTGTTGAGAAGAATATGCTTTCACTCTTCATATATTTACATGAACACTTACATGAAGCAGGGTGATCCATTATATAAAACTCCTTTTCCACTCGTGTGTTGTTGGGACGGCTTAGTCAGTGTTATCAGTGCTTAGTCTGAATAATTTATTCATTCCTACTCCTACCGCCATATCCAAGCCCACACTAGCAGACTGAGCCGTCGTTTTAATACGCTAAACACTTCAAGGTGAGTTATTAGTTGAACACTATTAACGGACCATCCTGTATATTGAATCACTTCATTACGAAAAAAAAAAAAACGCAGACACTGAGCAGACTTACGAAACCCAGTGATGCGATATTAGGTGTCCAACATTATTTTCTGAATCCTGCATTACGTAGGGGTTTCGTAATTCATAGACTAAAATGTGGAGCGATGATATTCTTACGGTACGTATAGCTGTAAGTCTTTCATGTTTGCTCTCTTCATTTTAAAACTCATCTTCGATCCTACTCTCTCTTTCTTTTTCTTCTTCTTCTTCTTCTTCCATCAATTCCTTTTAATCCTTTGGCCTCCTCCTGCATCGTGTTCAGTTTCCCACCATTTATATACTGTATTTTTCTCTTACTCGTATATGTGTCATTCTTGGTTTTACATTCACTGTCTTTCCAGTATTCTCCCTCCCTCCCCCCCTCTCCCTCTCTCTCTCTCTCTCTCTCTCTCTCTCTCTCTCTCTCTCTCTCTCTCCTACTTTTTTTCTCAGTTTCCTTACCTCTCTCCTTCCGCTCCCACTTTTATTTACTCAGTGTCTCCTCGTATTCTCTCCTCTCCAGTTTGTTTAATATCCTTTCTATTATCACTTCCCGAAGTTTTCTCAGCTTCTTTCCTTTGCTCTCTCTCTTCCTCCTGCTTTCTTACTTGTTCTCCTCTCCCTCCTTTTTTCTTTGTTTCTTCCCTTCTCTCTCTCCCCCTCCTACTCTCCTCTCTCTCTCTCTCTCTCTCTCTCTCTCTCTCTTTCTCACACACACACACACACACACACACACACACACACACATTCCCCTTCTGTTCTCTTATCCTCTTATATTTGCAACTTCCGTTTTGCTCTATCTTTCCCATATTTCCCTTCCTGTTCTGTATCTCCCTCCTCCCCTATTCCATTTCCTTTCCTTTCTGCCTCTTCATCTACTTTCCCCTCGCATTGTCTTTCTTACTCTTCTCTTCATTTATCTCCCTCCTCCTCCTCCTTTTCTTCTTCTTCTTCTTCCTCCACCTCCTCCTTCTTCCATTATCATATCTTCTTTTTCTCTTTTCTCTCCTCCCTTGCTTGCTTACGGTAACTTCCCTCCCTCCTCTTCCTTCCATTCATCTCTTTCGTTTCTCTTTCTCTTCCATTAATCTCCTTTGTTTTTTCTCTCTCATTCCTCCACTCTCTCCTATTAACTTCTCTCTTCTCAGCCATCCTTCCTCCTTCCCACCTCTGTCATCCATTAATCTTTTCTTTTTTTCTCTCTCTTCCCTCCATTCCCCCTTCTCCCTCGTTCACTTTCACTATCTTCTTTCACCTCCCCTTCTATATATTCCTCCATTTGTCTCTCTGCATTTTCTGTCCCTTTACCTCTCAATTTTCCTTTTCTTCCTTCCACACTTCTTCCCTCATCCTCTCCTTCTCTCCTGTCTCCTTATCACCCCTTCTCTTTCCTTCACTCTCTTCTCTTCTTCCTTATTTCCTTTTTTCACCTCCTTCCTCCTTCCCTTTTCTTTTCTCCCCTAATTTCTCTTTTCATCATGTCTCTCCCTTTTTGTCCTCTCTCCTTTGGTCTTTCTCTATCCTCTCTCCTTCTTGCCCCTTCTTATTCCTCTCCTACCTCTCTCCCTCTCATCGCTTCTCCTACTGTCATTTTCTTCTCTTTTCGTCTTTCTCTTCCCACCATTTCCTTCCCCTCTGTCTCTGATTTATTGATATCCTTTCTCCGTTTCTTCCTATTCCCATTCTCTTATCTCTCCATCCATCCTTCCCCTTCCTTATCTCACCTTCACCTTTTCCATCTCTCTTTTTTTTTTTCTTCCCTGCCACCCTCATATTCTCTGTCCTATCCTTTTTTTCTACCCAGCCTCTTTCACTCCCTCTCTTTCCTGCTTTCTCTCCCTCTCACCTCCCTCCATCTTCTTCTTTTCCTGTCTCTTTTCTCATCCTCAACCCTTCCCTTTCTTTCTTTTCCTTTTAGTCACGTTCTTATTCTCTTTCCTTTCTCTCCCGCCCCCCCTCTCCCCTCGTTCACGCCTTTTTCTTCCCTTTCTTCCCTCCTCCTCACTCTCAATCCCTCTCTCAATTTCCCTTTTCCCTTTCCCTCTCTTTCTTATTCCCTCTTCCCTGTCTCTCAATTCCTTGGTTGTCGTTTCCCCTCAATTGCACTTGCTCTCTCCCTCGCTCTCTCTTTCCCTGTCAGCCTCACTTTCCCCAGTCCCTCTTTCTCTCTGAAACTCTCTCGCCTCCCTATCTCCTGTCTCTTTCCTTCTTACCTTGCTCTCCTCCCTCTCTCCCTCTCAGTCTCCCTTTCCTATCCTCTCTCTCTCTTTCCCTCTCAGCCTCGCTTTCACCCTCTTTCTCTTTCATCTCAATCGATCACTCTTTCCCTCTTTCATTACCTCTCAAACTCTTTGTCACTCTCCACTCTCTCTCTCTCTCTCTCTCTCTCTCTCTCTCTCCTCTCCATCTCACCCTCCCACTCTCATTCCCTCTCAACCCCTCTCTCCCATTCTCTCTTTCCTTCTCAACCTCACTCTTCCTTCCTCTTTCTCACTCTCAGTCTCACCCTTGCTTCCTCCCCTATCTTTCTCTCTCAGCCCCCTTCTCACTCACTCTTCCCTCCTCTCTCTTCCTCTCTACTTCAGTCTCCCTCCCTTTCTCTACCCTTTCAGCCTCACTCTCTCACCCTCAGCCTCATTCATGTCCGTCTCTCTCTCCTTCCCTCCAAATCTTGCCCCTTTCTCAAAACCTCCCTCTCCCTTTTTCCTTCTCATTCCTACCCCTCTCTCTTTCCCTCTCATTCTAGTCCCTCTCTCAGAAACCCCTCTCTCTCATTCCCTCTTGATCTTGCTCTCTCAGTCCCTTCTCTCTCCCACTCAACCTCACTCTCTCCCCTCTTCCTCCACAGCTGGCTCCACCGCAACCCCAACAAGATCTGGGACCGTCAGCCCAAGTGCCGTGGGCCTGGTGACCTGGGGGGCAAACCGGTGCTACAAATGACTTTCAACAGTGTGTGTGACGGACAGTGGGCCTCCATGACCAAGATACAGGGCAGGGTGTAGTGATTCTTAACTCATGATACAGAGTAGAGTGTAGTGATTCTTAATTCATGATACAGGGCAGGGTGTCGTGATTCTTAACTCTGGATACAGGGCAGGGTGTAGTGATTCTTAACCCATATACCCCAGGGCCGCCAACTGTATATTACTTTATTCTTATTACATTTTGATGTATTTTATTTGGCACAGGAGAGGGGTCTAACTAGGGAAATGATTATCTTGTTCACTGCGATGACTAAGGTAAAGGGTAGGGTGCTGGAGTGCCTTCATTGATGGCACTGGTATAACCAGGCGACGTCTCCGCCTGGTTATACAAACCTCCTTCAGCTCCCTCCCTGTTCCCTGAAAGGAGGAGGATGGGCTGCAGGAAAGGATCAACTTCAGCTGCAGTCCACTGGGTTATGCAGCTGTTATAAGAGTATTATTGACAGACATAAGGTAGGTCAGGTTAGGGAATGGGGGTGGGCAAAGCGAATTCGATAAATGTGGATAAATAAAACTCTTTTTCATGATATATTATAATACTTCGAGAGTATCTGTATAGTACACTTGAACATCGCTTGCTGAACAATGTATAAGTTTTGATAATTTATAATCAAAATATCAAATATGAAGAAAGTGGAAATAAATAATATGTCTATTAGCCAACAGTAATTTATATACAACATTTATTCAACATCACAAAAAACTAAATTTTTCTAGTATAAGTCCTAACACACTAACACAGATCAGAGATATTCATGTGATTAATAATTTTATCATTCTGGGCTATGTACAGAACAGTATATAGAATGCACTGGCATTTATTGTAGTGTGTATGCAAATTCAGTGTTTTCATAGGATGCATGACCAATCAACACTCTCCTTTATATATATATTGCCTTTAATACATTGTTTGTATATATATAAGTATATTTACTGCTCACATACGCATGTTGTTGACAAATTCCTGACCTGGTTAAAAAAAAAAAATTATATCGAAAGGAAGTGACATGGGTCATACCGTGATTTCTTCTTGAGTCAGCATATTCACTCATGCTTCATTCATTTGCAGATTGACACATAAGTTGGTTTGGGTTAGGTAAAGTAATATGCAGTAAAGTAAGGTGCAGTTTGGTAGGATAAGGTAAGGTAGGGTAAGAAAAGTAAGGTGAGGTAATATTAGTTAAGGTAATGTTAGGTAAGGTAATGCAAAGTAATGTAGTGTTAGGGAAGGTAATGTTTGATAAGGTAAGGTAAGGCAAGGCAATGTAAGGTAAGATAAGAAAAGGTAAAGTTAGGTTTAGTTTTGTAAGTAATGTCCAGTACATCAAGAAAATAAACTTCAGCCATATTTTGAACACAGAATCGTGACTGTTTCCGTAAGCACCAACCCCAAAAGATATTCAAGCCTTTCATTCCCACAGCGTATTTTTCATTTTGTTCTTTGCCACCCCCAAACAATTATGACAAACTTTAAAAAATATCTAGTGGTGGAGCGGTGAACCAAGATCATTCCTGCCTCTCCAGTTTGAAAAGTCTCCCTTAAGCTGAATAAAATCGAGAATAAAACTACAAAAGATGCCTCCGGGTTGAAAAGAAAGTTGAAATCTAATGCAATATTAATAACCACGTCTTGACTTTAATGACATATTTCTAATCTTATGCTTGCGGACACCATATAATTTTCTTCAAGACACACCTATAGCAGTATATGTGTTTATTAATGAATAGTGTATCTAACCCCTCCAGTTCAAAAAAAATCTCTCCTAAGGTGAATATAATTTCCTGGTGGGAGCAATAACAGAACATAAAATTCATCATGGGAGCAAAAAGGTAAATGGTGTGATGCATAATGTGGTAATGTGATGCCAATTTTAAGAGCCTCTCGTCTCCCCAACCTCTCTCTCTCTCTCTCTCTCAACCTTTGCCGCACCATTCTATTAATTACTCGTACTTCCCTCCGATGACATATTTTTTCAGTTATTCTTGCTATGCCTAGACTATTTTTTTAAGATCAGGAGAGGCATTTCGACCTTGAGGGGTTAAATACTGCCTTCATTTACCCATCCAGTATGAGAAATCCTCTCTGATCCGAATAAAATCGTCTATAGGTAGCAAGAATTAAGAAAATGTATCATCGGAGTGAAAAGGCTAACCGTCAGGCTGTCTTTCCCAGTGTCTATGATCTCTAGTCTTCGAAACTAAATGTGTCCAGGTATATCGGAATGGAAAGACTCTTGAGTGTGGCTTTGTCTTTCCTAGGTTTTGTTAGTAAAGGACAAATTTTGCAGGCTCTCAGCTTTGAGTTCTTTCTTGTTCCATTAAAAAGCGTACGATTATTACACGAAAAAGTAATGGTCCATCCATATTTAATTTCATGAACCCGGTGATGTATTTTTTTTTTTCTGTTATTCTTGCGAGGTGGTTAGCACTGCTGACTGCGGAGCTGCTCCATCGTTAGCGCCAGAGTTCGTATCCTAGAGCGACAGACGGCGTCAGTCAGCTCAGGTGTTCATCCACCCTTGTGGGTTGGTAGGTAAAATGAGTACCTAGGGTAACATATAAGGGTAATCTGAATGATGCATTGACCTTGTATCTCAGAATACTGGGTGAATGGCTTGTCACAGGCCACGGAGAGTGGCACAGTGGCTAAGCGCTTTGCAGTGTCTTTTTTTTTTTTTTTTTTTTTTTATGTGACCGACTCTGGGCATAGGCTTCACAGCCTGCTTTCAAGGCCCAGTAGTCCTCCTACGTACCGCACACCTCTACATGTCACCACTTCGGCGCTAACACCCACCGTCCATACTGAATACATGCTAGGGCTGTCTCATACAGGACTGGTGTATTGGTATTAGCGGGGGTATTTTTACGACATGTCGGCGGGCCTTCTGGTAGATCAGTAAAGTCTGATTTTTCTGAAATTCAAATCCTTAAACTGTTCCCTGCCTCAGCGGGATTTGAACCCGGGTCCGTCAGGACTGCAGGCCAACTCTCTACCGATTGAGCCACCGTCTGCCCCTGCTTTACCTTTAAATTGCTTTCTCCAGAGGACAAAACAGGACTCGGCTTAAGGGAGACTTTCCCATCTGGAAAGGATAGGTGCAGCCTCAACAAGCCCCTTCATTACTACAGACCTTTCTTAATAAAATCGTATGGAAAGAAGAAGAATAAATTTTAATTCACTTCCCCAGATTGACGTTGTTAATCAGAGTCATAACGGTAATTTTCGTAAGGCCTTGGAAGTCAGAATAACCTAATTATGCACTGATGAACTTTGTTAACTCAGGATGCTAAAGGAGGGAGAGGGATGGGAAACAGAACGCATTAAAAACTTAACTTCTCTCCTCTCCTCTTCTCTCCTCTCCTATTCCCTTCCCTTCCTTTCCTGTCTCTCTCTCTCTCTCTCTCTCTCTCTCTCACACACACACACACACACACACACACACACACACACACACACACACACACACCTGCTCCCCTTACTCTTTGTGTTCCATTTCCTCCCTACATTTATCTTCCTCTCCTCCCTCTCCCTTTCAGTCTCTGTTTTCCTCCTCCTCCTCCTCCTCTTCGTCTAACTATCCCTTTCCTGTTCCTCTCGCGATTACTTTCACTTTTCCTCTTCATTTTCATTACCTTTTCCTTCATCCCCTTACTTACGTTTTTCCCCTCCCTCTCCATGCCCTCCCTTCTTTCTGAGTTTTATTTTCTTCCTTACCCTTTCTTTCCCTTCCTCCCCTTTTTTGCTCCCTCTCACTCCTACTTTCACCCCCCTCTCCTTTCATTTCCCTTCCTTTCTCCTTTCTTTGTCTTCCTTTCGCTCTTTCTCTTCCTTCATCATACCTAGACGAATATCAGTACTGGTGAACAATATCTTGCTCGTTGCCGCATATTGTTCAGTGCATTTCGACTTTTTCACAATAACTTTCTTTAGTGTCTGCTTACTTCTCAATCTATTTCGACTTCCAATCCTCACAGCCCAGCCTCTTCCGTCGCCACACATCCCCAGCCGTGCCGAAAATGGTGTTATAAAGTACTACCAACAACAAAAATCCTGTCGCCATCCCTACTTCTCTGTCTCTGACCTCTAATGATTGAGTGGCATAGGAGAGTTCGTAGCCCCTCTTCCTGCAACCCCTTTTTATCCTTTTGGTCGTCGTTGAGGTAAACTATCTCGACACTGGAAATATATGAACATCAAACAGAATTTCGATGTGTAATATACAAAATTGAAAAAAGAAAAAAAAGAAAAGCGCTATAATGTCTTCTTTCCCACTGCCTACTTGATTTCGCTTCAGATCAGTGTCATTAGTGTAGATCGTTGAGGATTCACTAGACTGATTTTCAAAGTCCATGGAGAGGAAAGCTAGACGGACGACAGGATTTTGTTGCCCGTAGTACAGTCAGGATTAAATATCTCCCTACAATGTATTGAAACTGTGTCTTATGGAACAGTGTTGAAACGTGTCAGACTGCGCCAAAATCTGTCAAAACGTGTCAAAAATTCCTCTTTAGAATGTTTCGAAGCTGTCATGGGTCAAAACTTGTCGACTGACCAAAATGTTACATGTGTCAAACTGCGCTAAATTCGTGAACATGTTATACAGTGCATCCTGCTGTACTCTTTCCAGATTGTCAAGCCTAATGAGAATCATACCACACTTATCAATTTGACATTAGCTGCGTACTTAATCTCTACAGACTGATGAAGTCTTTTTTTATAATCGCACTATCACCAGACGATTTTATTCTACCCTTCTTCTGAAGGAGCTGGTAAATACACTTATAAGAGCGGCTCTGTCCCTCTATCACTAACGCTTTTTGGAAGCGAGGTGCGTCACTCCAGTAGACTTTAGCGAAGCCAGACCACACCACACCACACCACACCACAAACCATACCACCCTCTCACTCTACACAAAATCATCCTCTCACATCACACCACACCACACTTACAAGTCCTGAAGCTCCCGAATCTCGTCTCCAGTACTTGTTATTTTATTCTTTCTATCTCCAGATGATTTTATTTGATTTTGTAATGATGTCAAACAGTGAGGGGATTCATGAGGGATATACGTAACCCCTCCACTTGAAATGTCACCCTTTACGTAAATAAAATCTTCTGGTGGTAGCAAGTATAAAATCCGAAATGCGGCTTAATTCTGCAGTCTTATAATCTGAAACAGGAAAGAGAATTTTGACGCTGTCTTGGAAAATGTCGGGTTAGTCTGATGGTTCAGAATTTCGCCTGGTATTTTGGTTAGTTAGGGAGCTCCAGGTGGTTGTTGTCCAGAAAAGTTAAATCCGAGGGTAAGTTGGAGTTTATAGCTCACGTAATGCCACTCAGGACAGAACAACTGGCCACTCCTCTCTTAATCAAACTCTTTCCTGTGCAGTTTCCTAGGATATATAAATTTTTTTTCATATTAACAGAATTTTTTCTAATAGTCTGTATCCTTCCTTCCTGTACTGCACATTTACAGTTTATAGCAATTTCCTCTTTGTTTCCTTTAGCTATTCTCTACAGTTCTTGTCGTCCGCCCGTGTTTATTTCCAGAATTCTTTCCGCCTCCGGTTTGCCGCCTTATTTTTTCTCATTTCTTTATCCTCTCCATCTCAGTTTTTCGTTCCTCCTGTATTCTTCTTTTTTTCTTCTCACATCATCTTGCAGGGTTCCTTTCACTTTATCTCCTTTATTCTACATTCTTCTTTCTAGCTCTTCTTTCTTCTCTTTTATATCTCTTCCCTCCCTGCCTCAGTTTCTTCTTTGTTTATCCTTTCTTCTTATTTACATCTTCATTACGTTGTTTCTTTTTCCTCATTTTCCTCTCTTTTCCATTTCTTTTTCTTTCTTGCTACAATTTTATCTTCTCTCAACTCTCCATCTTCCTTCATTCGCCTTACTTTCCTTTTCACTATTTCTTTTTTTCCTCCTAAGTTTCATTCCATCGTTCCTTCCTTTTTTCTCCACTTTCGTGTCTATTTCTTTCTTTCTATTTTCAGTCCAGTCATTTTTTTCCATCTCTCCTGTCTCCCAAAATCCATTTCTTCTCTCTCTCTCTCTCTCTCTCTCTCTCTCTCTCTCTCTCTCTCTCTCTCTTTAATTTCTTCAATCCTGTCATGTTTTCAATCTCTCCCTCCTCTCTACCTCTGTTTCTTCTTATTTCCTGTAGTTTCTTCCTTATTTCTTCTCTCCTATCTTTCTTCTCTTTCCTGTCGCTCTCTTCATCCATTCCTCTGCCTTTCCTTTTTGAAGTCTTGCTCCCATTTCTCTATCCTTCCTACATTCTTTTCTTCTCTTCTCCTTCTCCTCCTGCTTCTGCTCCTTCTCCTCTTCCTTCCAGTGCTTGGGATCATCTAAGACAGCCAGGAGGAGGAGGAGGAGGCGGAGGAGCGAGAAGAAGGAGGAAGAGAGGAGGAAGAAGGAAGAGGAGGAGGAGGAGAGGAAGAGAGGAAACTTGAAGGGAAGAAGCGGAATCATGTGACATGGCCCTTGCTTCCTCATCTGTTGGGAAAGAGAGAGAGAATGTGAGTGAGAGAGTGATACAATAAAGATATAGACAGACACACGTATATACAGAGTGAAAGAATGAGCGTAGATGGAGAGACAGATAGACAGAAAGACAGACTGACTGGTGGTTATACTGACAGAGAGGAGCACATGGATATATACTGATAGATATACATTAGATAGAAAAGAAAAACAGATTAGACGTATAGTAAAATATAGACATTTACTGATAGCGAGAAAAAAAAAGAGAAAATGATGATACAGAACTGAGAGAGAATGAACGAAAAAATCAAAGGTGAAACAGAGAGCGTGTGAAAAACAGGCGTGAGAAAGTAAGAAAACACTTTGAAAGAGAGACAGAAAATGAGATAGTAAAGAAGGAGGTAGAAAAAAAGAAAGAAAATATATCAAATGAGAGAAACTGAAATAGGAGAGAGAGGGAAGAGAGAAATGAAGTAAATAAATCAGAGAGAGAGAGAGAGAGAGAGAGAGAGAGAGAGAGAGAGAGAGAGAGAGAATCTGATTGAAGAAATAAATGACACAGAGGAAGAGAAAGTCCTTAAATTAAAAGAAAGGAGAAACGGAGAGTGAGAAAATATAGCAAGAGGCGAGAGAAACTGATGAGGGAAAAGTGAGAGAAGAGTGAAAAAGAAAGAATGACTGGGAAAAGAGAGAGAAAGTGAGGTGATCGGGAGAATGAGAGAGAAAATGCAGAGGAAAGAAAAATGAGAAAGAAAGAGGGAAGAACAAAACTACAAAGAGCAGGGAAAGAGATTGAGAATGAGAACGAGAAGGAAAGAAAATAAACACACACACACACACACACACACACACACACACACACACACACACACACACACACACACACACACACACACACACACACAGAAGGGGAAGGGGGAGAGGAAGAAAGTTAAGCGAATGGCTAACGTGGGGAAGGAAGAACGTGAGAATGGTGAGTGAAAATGAGAGAGTGAGATAATGAGATAAGAGAGAAAGAAAGAGAGAAGTTAAATGAAGAGCCTAAGTCAGGAAATAAAAGAGAGATAAAACGGCAGATGAAACAGTCATACGCACACGCGTACACCGACACCTACGCACATACATACACACATACAGAAAGACAGTCAGAAAAACAGTTAAGCACATACGCAAACACCCACATGTATGTACACGTACACATACACACACGTAGACAGGAATACATATACACAGCCAAGACAGCCACAGGCAGTTCTTACATATATACTGTACGTGCCTACGTACTGTACATACATGCAT
The DNA here is from genome assembly GCF_032717465.1 of Coenobita brevimanus. NCBI lineage: Eukaryota > Metazoa > Arthropoda > Malacostraca > Decapoda > Coenobitidae > Coenobita > Coenobita brevimanus. The sequence continues at coordinate 28,178,911 of NC_137049.1, read as the reverse complement.
AACTGTACGTGCAAACATACATATCTTCAGAGATACAGACATTCTGCTGGAAACTGGGTTCTTACTGGGATATCGTAACTGGAAAATGTTCCAGAGTGTAAGCGTGTGTGTGTGTGTGTGTGTGTGTGTGTGTGTGTGTGTGTGTGTGTGTGTGTGTGTGTGTGTGTGTGTGTGTGTGTGTGTGTGTGTGTGTGTGTGTGTGTGTGTGTGTGTGTGTGTGTGTGTGTGTGTGTGTGTGTGTGTGTGTATCTATATCTATATCTATCTATCTATCTATCTATATAAAGAGAGAGAGAGAGAGAGAGAGAGAGAGAGAGAGAGAGAGAGAGAGAGAGAGAGAGAGAGAGGGGGGGAGGGTAATAAATTACAGGTGTTTTCGAGTGAAAAGATCTAATCACAAAATTTATTAACATGAGGATAATAGACCGCCGGAAGAAGAATAGCAAGAGTTAACAAAGCGTAAATAACAATGCCAATAAGAAAAAAAAGATGATGATGATGATGATGATGATGATGATGATGATGATGATGATGATGATGATGATGATGTATGATGAAGATGAGGAAGAGCAGTAAGGAGAAGAGAAGGAGGAGGAGGAGGGCGAACAGGAGGAGTAAAAAGAAGGTGAAAAAATGAAGGGGAGGAGGAGTAAAGCGGATGCGGAAGGAGGAGTAAGAAAGCGAATATTGACAACTAGTTTAGGCAATCATACGGCACTAATAAAGAATAATTAAGACAAAACACAAATGAAAACATAGCACAGATTGATAATACAAATGAAACATAACACAGATTAAGACATCACTCAAAGTAAAAAGCACTTAGAGAGAGAGTACATTTGCCAACGCCAATAAAATGTGTGATATACTGCTGTAATTCCTCTTTCGTACCAGACTAATAACTTTACGGCCTTACATGATCAATTAGTTAACTTCACGGTTTTAGTCTGGCCTCTTAAACATTTTCAGAGAGCGCGCATCTATGCCAACGCTAATAAAATTTAATAATTACGATTTATTCCTGCACCCGGATTCAGATCCTTCTCAAAATCTAATAAACTCTTCCTTGACCCACTGCCAACCCATCCACTAAATTGCTTTGAAATCTGACAACAACCTTTTGAGATATATGAGTATTGTATACAAACACACACAAATTAAATACCATAGGTTTACACGTATCACAGAATAACAGCGGATTCAGACAACACAGACTAACATAACAGATTAGGAAATACCACATACTGACATCACATGCAGACATAACAGAATGATATAACAGATGAAGACATTATACAGACTGACATATCAGATTAAGACGTAACAGAGGTTGACAACAGATTAAGATATAACACAGGTTGCCATAAAAGACTGATATAACGCAAATTCAGACAAAACATATGGAAACAATACATTTCAGACACAACAGATTGACATAACACATATTCAGACTTAGCAAGTTAAGGAATAACACATTTAAGACGTAACAAACCTACGTAACACATTCAGATATAACAGAGTAAGACACAACACAGATTCAGACAACATATTAAGACATAACAAATAATCAGACATAAAAACTTGACAAAACACAGACATATTAAATTAAGACATAACACATATTCAGACATAACAGAACAAGGGCGTCTTCTTCCAACCTTTCGATAGTTGGGTTAACACAGACTAAGACAACACAGATTAGGAAAAAACACACATTTAAACATAGCACTGATTAAGGAAACATTTATTAACACATACAAGAGATGAAGACACAACACAGATGAAGACAGATAACATTAAAATAGATAAGATAGATAACAGACTAACATACCACAGATCAAGATAACAGTGATACAGAACACAGACTGGGAGAGAGAGAGAGAGAGAGAGAGAGAGAGAGAGAGAGAGAGAGAGAGAGAGAGAGAGAGGAACACGGAGGACTATAAGTAGAGCGTGAATGAGAGTTTGAGTGCGTGGGTGAGAGGGAGAGGCAGAGAGAGGAGGAAAAGGAAGAGAAGGCAGAGCAAGACGGAAAACGAGAGGTAAAGGGCGAGAAGGAGAGGGTGAGTTAGAGGATGAGGGAGAGAGAAAAGAAAAAGGAAGCAGGCAGTGAATGAGAGGGTGAGGGAAAGATGAGACATGGAAAGAGTGCGGGAGAGAGAGAAAGAGGAAGAGGAAGACGGAGAACGAGAGGGAAAGGGAGCGGGAGATGCGGAGGGAGAGGAAAAGGAAGGAGACGAGGAAGAGGAAGAGAAGAGAGGGGGAGAGGGGGAGGAAAAAAAAAAAGACGGAGGGAGAAGGGGAGAGGAAACAGGAGTAGATGGACTTTAGAATGGTCGCGAATGAGTGGATATATACTCTGTTCACTTTAACTAGGCTTAAAATTACCACCTCTCCATTTTAAATCTTGAGTTATAGCAAGAAATTAACACTGGAATGTTGTGCTAGCCGCGAAGAAGTGCTATGGGAAGGATGCTGAGCCGTAGTATTATCTCACTATGCCATTTAGTTACGGGAAATAAGGAGAAGAAGGTTGAAAATCTCTGTCTCGTTAAAATGAATTAGAGCAAATTTTATCTGTTGAGATTAAAAATCGGAGCATTCTGATCAGTATAGAAAAATGCTATACTCCTTTTACTTTAACATGACCGATAATTATGATCTTTCCATCTTGAATGCCGAGTTGAAGCAATGAACATGTACTAGAAAATGAGGATAGTCAAAAAGTGCTATGGAAAGGGTATGGAGCGGTAACAATGTCTTTTTCTGCCACTGAGCTACATGAAATAAGCTACAAAATGGAAGAAAATCCGGGCCAAGTTAAGGTGAAACAACTATAGCAGACAGTGAAATAAAAAGTACCTCAGCTATACATGGTGGTCTTTAAACAGCTCACCTAGCAGTATCTGATGTGTTGTAGGGATGGCTCAAACTGCTGGTGTGGGCGTGATTTTGACAGTGGGAGTAGGTAATGAATAAATGATGCAGGGTAGACACTGATAACGTTAACTGAGCCGTCCCCGCAACACACGAGAAATTGTCCAGCGGAGTGGAAGAGGAGGGTTATATATTTGGACCACCCTGTCTGTATAGTCAAATAAACGGAAACAAATCACCCCCAAAGTAGTGTTGCATGACTAATATATTTACTGATGTCCAGGAAGCAAATAAACACGAATTTTCTAAGTTATCTGGTTTATTCAGGACCTTTATGGCAGAGTGGAGGAGGTGAGAGGGAGAAGGAGGATGGAAAGGGGATTGAGGGAGGTAGAGGGAGAGAGAGGAAGGTGAGAGGGAAGGGGAAGGGGGAAAGTGAGAGAGAGGAGAGGGAGGGAGAGGAAGGTGAGAGGGAGGGGAAGGGGACAGAGGAGAGAGGGAGCGGAAGGTGAGAGGAAAGAAGAAGAGGAAGATGCGAGAGGAGAGAGGGAGGGACAGGAAAGTGAGAGGAGAAATAGAAAGACGAAAGCTAGAGTGGAGAAAGGAAGGATAGAGAGGAGAGGAAGGGAGAGGAAGCTGAGAGGGCAAGGAGAGGGAGGAGAGAGAAGGAATTAAGGAGATAATTTGATGGGACGGAGGAAGAATACGAGCATATTTAGAAAGAGAGAGGGTGCACTGAAGGTAAAGGAAGGAAGGAAGGAAGGAAGGAAAGAAGGAAGGAAAGGAAGAAGGAAGGAAAGAAGGGAAGAAAAAACGAATGAATCAGTGAAAAAAGGATGGAAATGAAGAAAGAAAGGATGAAAGGAATAAGGGAGGGAGGCAAGGAGAGAAAGAAAGGGGTGGAAGGGAGGAGAGAGGGAGGCAGGGAGAGAAGAAAGTATGGAAGGAAAGGATAGAAGGAGGGAGGGAAGTAAGAAAAGGAAGAAAGGAAGGCAGGAAGGTAGGAAGGAACAAAAGGGAGGAAGAAAGGAGAGATGAGTTAAGGGTTAGGCATTACGGGTCACAATGCTGACCTTAGGGGACTGTGACCTCGTTTGTCTCTCTCTCTCTCTCTCTCTCTCTCTCTCTCTCTCTCTCAGTATCGAATCCTTTTTACTCAGTCTTTCATCTCCTTCTTCTCTCTCTCTCTCTCTCTCTCTCTCTCTCAAGCCTTTAATTATTTCCTCTTTTTCTGTTTCATATGTTTCCTTATTGACTTATTTCAGAGATAGGAAAATATAAATAGAGTGATACAGAGGTAAATATATAGAAGGACAAAGGCAGACAGACACAGATAGATAGGTAGATAGATAGATAGACAGATAGATAGATAGATAGAGAGATAGATAGAGAGAGAGAGAGAGAGAAAAAAAAAAAAAGAGAGAGAGAGAGAAAAAAAAGGAGAGAGAGAGAGAGAGAGAGAGAGAGAAAGAGCTGAACCACTTATCTCATTAGCTGAGCTCAGTCTAGTTTGGGATGTGGCAGGAAGCGTGATGAGCTGCTGAGATTAGGAGGAGGAGAAGGAGGAGGAGGAGGAGGAGGAGGAGGAGGAGAAGGAGGAGGAGGAGGAGGAGGAGGAGGAGATAAAGAGAAGAGGAAGAGAAGGGATGGAAAATTGAAATGATTATGTTGATGAAAACAAGGAAAGAAGAATGGGAAGGAGGGGGAGATGGAAAAGGAGGAAAAGGGAAAAAGAAGACGTGGAGGATAAGATGGAGATGAGGTGGAGCCGGAAGAGGAAGTGATATGGGGAAGAGGAAGACGAGGAAGAGGGAGGAAGGAATAATAATAATACTGATGGTAATAACTACGAAGAGAAGGAAAAAGAGAGATGGAAAAGAGGGAAAAATGAAATATAAAAAAGAAGAAAAAAGAGGAGGAGGAGGAGGAGATAAGAGAAGTAGGCTAGATGATGAAGGCAAAGGAAGAGGAAGAAATATGAGTAAGAGGAGGAGGAGGAGGAGGAGGAGAGAGATGATGACGATAATAATGACAGTGATGATCATGATAAGAGGAGGAGGAAGAGAAATGATGATGATACTGACAGTGATGATAATAATGATGATGATAATGACAATGATGATAATGATGATGATGATGATGATAATGACAGTAATGATGGGAATGATGATGACGATGATAATGACAGTGATGATAATGATAACGATAATAACGATGATGATGCAGGAAAAGTTACACAGACACACAGATCACGCAGACACTATGGTCCCAAGCGAGCGGTGCGGCTTTAACATCAACAGAAATTGTAGGATCCGTATAATTAACCAGGGAGCGAGAAGGTTTGGATAAGCTCAGAATTTGAAGGTTAATTTCCGAAGAAGATGTTGATGGTGGAATATGTCTGGAATTACTGTAGTGCTACTTTAATGTGGGATGCAGGCTAATCACATTTAATAATTAAAGGTGAGAGAGAGAGAGAGAGAGAATTATGCGTGAGAAATCTGAGTTCGTGGGGTCTGTTTACATCGTCGCGCATTCAGTTTTAAGTTTTAGAATAGGATGGCAAAGGAGAACAACAGTAACAACAACAACATCAACAAAAACAATAACAGCAACAAACTTTTCTCAACGCTTACCAAAATAAACTGCAACAACAACAACAACAATAACAATAACAAAAACAAACGCAACCATGTAAGTCATCCACAACATTAAACTGCAATAATAGTAACAAACTTTCCTTCAAAAAACAGCAGTAACAACAATTTCCCTGTGTAGCCTACGGGGGAGAACTCTGTCAATTTCGGGGTAAAGACAAAGTACTCAATTTACTGTGTTCATTGTTTACACGTCTCTCTCTCTCTCTCTCTCTCTCTCTCTCTCTCTCTCACTGGAATTTTCTTCCTCTCAAGATTCGACCCTCCCGTCCTGCTCTTCATCATTATCATCCATATCATAACTTTGGATCTCCCTCTCTCTCTCTCTCTCTCTCTCTCTCTTTCTCTCTCTCTCTCTCTCTCTCTCTCAGTAACACCAACTAAGTCTGATTAATCCTACCCCTCCTTCCTACGTATGTAAATATGTTTGTCGATCTATTTCTGTCTTTCTGTCTACCTTTCTGTCTTCATATTCATCTCCATCTATGTATTCATCTCTTTGTATTTTATCTATCCGACTCTCTCTATCTATTAACAGTCTATTAGTTAACCACTTAATCTATCTACCTCGATCTATCTACCCCCCACTCACCCTTGAGCACAAACACCGTGACTGTGGCGTGCTTCATCCCCTCTCCCGGTTGACAGGTGTAGTTGCCCGCGTCAGCCGCCAGAACGTCAGCTAGGGTCAGTCTAGAGGCAGCCCGTCCCCCCTCCACCTCCACCTCCACGCTGACGCCGCCTCTGTGGGGGTAGATGGATGGATGGGTGGACAGGTAGATAGGTAACTAGGTAGGTATACAGATAGACAGATGGTTGGATAGATGGATGGATGGAGAGGAAGGTAGGTAACTGAGTTTATAAATAGAGAGATGGTTGGATAGATGGATGGTTGAATGGATGTATGGACAGATAGAGAGATAGACTGATAGGCGGGTTGACAGACAGACAGGCAGGTAAACAGATAGATAGATAGATAGGTAGATTGACAGATAGATAAACTGACAGACGGGTATATGGATTAAGACAGACAGACAGGAAGGCAGTCAGTTAGGTAGTGAGATGGATTTTTTTTTTCAAATAAGAGAACAGAAGAAGGAAAAACAATGAATAAAAAAAAAAAAAATCCATTCACCAGATTACTGGTGTCCTCTGATCGTAAAACATCTGTAACAGACTTGAACAGCTGTTGGTTGAAGTTTGGAGGGAAACAACTCTGAGGAAGCGAGTTCCGGAGAGATGCAGTTCGGGGAATGAAAGAATTCTAATAGGCAGAAGTTCTGCAATATGGCTGAGTGACATTCCAGTCATGAGCGTTACCAGATGCCCGTGTAGTACGAGGGAAGGTATGGAGAGGTGGCACCATGGACTCAACTTCGTCTGAGCATTTGCCATAAAAATATCTGTAAAATAATGCAAGGGAGACAACATTCCTTCTTACCTGTAGGGCAGGTAGTTTATTTAGATGGATACAGGCAGACAGATAGACAGACAGACAGACAGATAGACAGACAGAAAGATAGACAGATAGAAAGATAGATAGATAGATGAATGGATGGACAGACAGATATAGATAGACAGAAGGATAGTTAGACATGTAGACTGATAGATAGACTTACGTAGGAGATACAGAGAAGAAAACAAGACAATGACAGGAAGAGAAAGTAACAGAAAACAAGTCAGAGATAAAAGTATAGACAGTGATTTTGTCCGGAGGGGTATGGTGGTGGAGGTAATGGAGATGGTGAAGGAGGAGATGATGGCAGAGATGATGGGGATTGCGGCGGTGGAGGCTGTGGTAGAGATAGTGGTGGAGATTCTTGTGGAGACGATGGTGGAAATAATGATGGAGACGGTGGAGGCGGTTGAGATTGTGGTGGAGATGGGGGAAGTGGTGGTGGTGGTAGAGACACTGGTGGGGATTCTGCTGATGGTGATGGTAAAGATAGTGGTGGAGATGATGGCGGAGATAGTGATGGAGACGATGATGTTGATGTCGATGGTAGGAAACGTGGTGATTCTGGTGGAGATGGAGGTGGGAGAGATCGCGGTGAAGATTTTGGTGGAAATGGTGGCCTGTTTTGAGAGAGAGAGAGAGAGAGAGAGAGAGAGAGAGAGAGAGAGAGAGAGAGAGAGAGAGAGAGAGAGAGAGAGAGAGAGAGATTAAGAGCGATAAATCTGAGTTAATGAATCGTGTTCGAGACGGAGGGAGTAAGAGAAAAGAAAGGAGGGAGGAGGAGGCATGAGGGAGTAAAGAAGGAAAAGTAATTAGTGAGGAAAATTAAGAGGTGAAGGAGTAGACAGAGCTGAGAGAGAGAGAGAGAGAGAGAGAGAGAGAGAGAGAGAGAGAGAGAGAGAGAGAGAGAGAGAGAGAGAGAGAGAGAGAGAGAGCACAGAGGAGTACAAATAACGGCAATAAACAACCTATTAATTCTTCCCCAGCAGGCTGCGTATGACAGGGTAGAGTAGGGTATAATTTATGGTATCTATTTTATGAGAGCAGGGAGAGGAGTCTAAAGCACTTCGCTCCTCCACTTTCTCCTCCTCCACCCTTATCCAAAACTGCCAACTTGATACAGCCAGGGTACGATTCCTGGTGCGGATAGCTGGTGCCACTCGACTCAGGTGCCCTTCCATCCTTTGTGGGTTGATAAGTAAAATATGTATCTAAAGCAGGACTGAAAAGAAGGTAACTGTGGTAACCTAGATGATGCAATGGCCATGTATCTCAGGATAGTGTATCAAGCTACATGTTCAAAGGTCAGTGTTATCATGATGAGCACAGCAGCCGAGGGCCTTATGAATCTGACTCCATTAATATCTTTACCACAATGATGAAGTAATCGCTTTACGCCGACAACGTATTGCATGTTTTTAGTACTGTTACCTCCAGACGACTTTATCCAGCTTAAAAGAGACTGTTCGAACTGGAGGAGGTAGATCTAGGCCCAACCCTTTTACAGTCAGGGGTCTTTTCGTCAGCTGAATAAAATCACCTGGTGGTGACATGAAATAAGCAAAATATGCGTCATCGAACTGTATGGATTAAAATTGATGTCTGTGCTACATCCCAGCCTCTCCAATCTCCAGATGATTTTTTTTTTTTTTTTTTTTCATGCCACCACCAAGTGATATATACCCACCTAAGGAAGGATCTTTGGCGGTGAAGGCATCTCTCATATCAAAATAATAATAGTGGAGAACGATTTTTTTTTTTTAATGGAAAGGGATACGGGCAGAATGTTACTGTGCAAATACAGCACAAGTTGTGTTGATACTTGGGAATATTATGGAATGTAAAAGTATGCTGTAGTTACGATGCATATTGTGTGAATCAATAGTATTTCTTTTTTTTTTAGTTCTCTGCATATAAGGTGAACCAGGAAGTTTGTGTCAACTTTCAGGGGGAAATTCTTAGCCTGTTTTTGAGCAATAAATTTAAAATCAACATGCCTAATGGAGATACAGTAACTGATGGTCGTAAACGAGCAGTAGCTTTCCCTCATATTTCACCAAAAAGATCATCAGCAGCTGTAACTCAAACGGTTTATAGAACTGGTCCCATCCTCAAATAGGATTTATCACTCAAAACTGGCCTGAGAATAACCTAAAATTTGGTACAAGTTTCCCCAAACATCCTGTACTACATGATTACTACCCGACGAAGGCAAGACTGGACAGACTGAGAGACAGATAGACAGGTGTATATATATATATATATATATATATATATATATATATATATATATATATATATATATAGAGAGAGAGAGAGAGAGAGAGAGAGAGAGAGAGAGAGAGAGAGAGAGAAATTCACAGTTATAGTCTCCAACTTCATATCAGAGTTGAGAGTTTCTACACAGCTTTGAGAAACACATATATAGCGAAACGTTGAGAGAGAGAGAGAGAGAGAGAGAGAGAGAGAGAGAGAGAGAGAGAGAGAGAGAGAGAGAGAGAGAAATTCACAGTTATAGTCTCCAACTTGATATCAGAGTTGAGAGTTTCTACACAGCTTTGAGAAACACATATATAGCGAAACGATGAGAGAGAGAGAGAGAGAGAGAGAGAGAGAGAGAGAGAGAGAGAGAGAGAGAGAGAGAGAGAGAGAGAGAGAGAGAGAGAGAGAGAGAGAGAGAGAGAGATTCATGGGAAATGTCTGGTGAAGCAATAAGACGAAAGAAGGAGAAAAAAAGTGAGAGAGAAAGAGTGAGAAACCAAGGGCGTGTCAGACAAGGAGGAGGATCTCAGGAGGAAAGAAAAAGTGGGAGAGAGAGAGGAGGAGGAGAAGAAAAGGCTGGAGGGAGAGGCGGAGGAAAACAAGGGAGACGAAGGGAGAGAGGCACGAAGCGAAAGAGGGAATAATTAAGTAGGTAATGAAGTGTGTGTGAAAGAGAGAGAGAGAGAGAGAGAGAGAGGTGGCAAGTGTAGAGGTGGAGGAGAGAGGGAAGACAGAGGCAAAAAAAGAATACGAAGAATAGAGGGGAACAGACAGAAAAAATAAATTACGTAAACAAGAGGGGAAGGAGTGAGAGGAGGAAAATATTAATAAGAGAAGAAGAGGGAGACAGTAATACAGTAACATCAGCAAATACTACAGTTCTATTACAATCAAATGTTAGCTGACACTTTCCTGCCGGCCACGGGCGTTGATATATGTAAAATTTTTATAAATGGCTAAGGAGGTTTGGTAGCAGATTTTTCTCAGCAATTCATTTTTGCATATTTAAGCCGTAATAGTCTTTTGTATGCAACTTCTATCGTTTTGTTATCGATATGGTGTGGGCCATTAACATCTAAGAGGATACTGAAATGGAACTGACCCAATGAATCGCTATGGAAGAGGTGTTATGAAATCTCCAAAGCCAGTCGGCATACGATCCTGTACGTCTGTAATATGATACACACTGCCCTCGAGTGTGAGAGGGATGAATGTCCTCAGACGTTCGAGGAAAGAAGAAGAAGAAGAAGAAAAAGAAGGAGAGGAAAGAGAAAAGTAAAAGAAAAAGAAGATGAAGAAAAAGAAGAAGAAGGAACGCAAGATGCATCGCTGCCAGGGAGATGTCAGCGATCTTTTTTTTTTTTTTTTTTTTTTTTTTACCAGTTTTAACACTCCAAGGCTATTAAACTCTCAGTTGTACAGATTTTCCGGGCGATAAGTAGAGTATCAAAGTTGTCCCGATCGTCCGAGGGGAAGGAAAAATGCAGTGAGTATTAGCGTAACAATTTCAAGACAGGAAGAAAGAAATGGATACAGAAACTATAAGAAAGGAGAATAAGTAAATAGGTAGCAATAAGTAGAAAACAGAAGGACATAAGATGAGAAAAATACTAGCAATAATATGAGAGTGAGACGAAAACAAAAAAATAGTAAGAGCAATAAGAACGAAAATTTTGAAAATAGTAGTAGTAATATTTTATAAGGGGATGAGAAATAGTAGTAATAGCCTAAGAAAGGGAAATAAGGAGAAATAGCAGTAATAATAGAGGGAAATGAGGAGAAAATATTAACAATAATAAGAATGAGTAATAAAAAAATAGAAACATGATAAGAAAGAGAAATGAAAAGAAACAGCAATAGTAATATGACAGGGGAATGAAAAAAAATAGTAGCCTACCGGTAATGTGAGAGAGAGAGAGAGAGAGAGAGAGAGAGAGAGAGAGAGAGAGAGAGAGGGGGGGGGGGAGAAATGGTTATTATCTAACCCAGTCTGTCTGGCCGAGCAGGTCCATGGAACACAAGCATATAGCTACCTTCATTTGACAGACGACTCATCGGGATTCGGGGTAGGATCTTTCCATAACGAGAGTTCCAGGGAAAAGAAGTAGTAACAGTAGAAAGAGAGGGAGATATGAAGAGTAAAGTAGTTCCAATAATGCAGAGGAAAATGGGAAAGGAGTCTTGCAGAAAGAGAGAGGGAGATGTTAAGAGCAAAATATTAACATGAAACCCGAGGATTGGAAAATATGAGAACTCGGAGGAACGAAACAGGGAGAACATGCAGGAAGAAAAGTATCACTAAAACAAGGAGTATAAAGCAAAGAAAAACAAAGGAAAAGCAGAAACAAGTAAGTAATGGTCTGAAGAAGCAAGCATTTCCACCGATCACATTAATCTTTCACCTACCCAGTAAAAAAAAAAAAAAAATCAGCTTCAATTCATTTATCCAGCTCAGAGAACAAAAAATAACCTGTAGTTTAGGAATGGCTCAAAAATTGTTTGGCATGTTTTCAAAAGCGTTTGGAATTTCACTGATCCTATGTATTAAAGTTGTGTTTTAATCTGAGAACAAAAACACTGAAAAAATCGCATTACACGGTTTTGACAGGCAAGGATGTCACAACAATTTCTTTGATCCGATGGCGTATTATTTGTTTCCTTCCTGCAATCTCCAGACGATTTAGTTCATCTCTTTTACTACCAGGGGGCCCACCTAAGAAAATCGTCTGAGGATAGAAAAATGTTAGTTAAAAGAAGGAAAAAGAAAGAAAAAAAAAAGAAGTTATCTGGATGAAGGGGTTAAAGGACTTGGTTAAAATGTCAAAGTGAGGGTAAAGGTTAAGATGCCAGGTTAAAGTGTCATGTGAGGACGCCAGGACAAAGTACCAGGCTAAAGTGCCAAGTAAAAGTGCCCTGTAATAATGCCAGGTAAGTGTCAGGTAAAAGTGCCAGGTAAAAATGAAAGGTAAGGGAGGGAGATGCAGATGTCAAGCATAGATGGAGTGCTGCAGAGGATGTAGCACAGATGTCATAGAAGCCTTACGATACTCCCAAGGAGAAAGTAACAGATATGGCTCTGAGAAAGAAAAATTACCAATATTCATGCAGATGGGGATAACAGGTGAAAATGATGGAATGTATACAGTAAATATCCACTTACCTGGGTCCATGTGGTGTGATGGGGTTATCGTTGTGATGCCAGGTGAGGGTGGGGGGTGAGGGGGGCGCCAGCACCTCACACCTCAACACCAGTCACGACCCAGCCTCCACGTACACCTCACGGGGACCACTGATCTCCGCTGCGCCGCCTGTACGGAGAGCAGGGTGACAATAGGTGAGTAAGAGAGATGGAGTGAGGAGGAGAGTTGAGAGTTGGAGGAAGAGAGAGAGAGCTAAGTGAGGGTGAATGACAGGGACAAACTGAAGAAAGTACTTTTTCCCCCCTCCTTCCAGAGAAAATTTTAAAATTTGTTTTAAGACACTCAAAACATCACATCTCCCGAAAATGAAGGATGTAAATATCCATAAGGCGGTATAGGTAGTCTTACTCCCAGAAAAGGGGAAGGAGACATTATCACACGAATATGAAGGATCAACACGCACAAGCGAAGAAAGCAACAGTTGAAGATGAGAGTTGTGTGGTCTCAGGATCTTCAGTTATTGGTTTCCTCACTTGTGAGACTCGCTGCGTTCCACTCACAATCCCTTCTTCTCTTGTGCCCTCCGCCTCCGCGCCGCATCCGCCTGCCGGCTTTGATTCTCAAGGCGCTCTTCTTCGGTATCCTTTTGCCTCGGTTTCCAGCGCCTTCAGTCTGGTTGCAGTGGCTTCTTCACGGAGTGCGATACCCAGCCTGAGGTCATGCCCTTTCTTTATTCACTCCTCCTCAACGCTCAGAGGGGCTTCATCCCTCCGAAACACGTCCACTCCCTGACACTCTTCTACGAGTAAGCATACTCGGGCTCTCACTACCGATACTCCCGCTCAGGCTAGTATATTTTGACTTGAATGTTATTTTCTTTGACTTGCCAAACCTTTTTCTAATTTTTATCTTTTACTCTATTAAAACTAAATAAGACTGAGAAGAAGAGTTGACTTGGGGGCATAGATAGAAATGAGAGAGTGAAGGAGATAGTCTGAGAGAGGGAGTTATGAGTTAAATGGAATCAACTGCTGGTACACATAATCACATGAAACTGAATTCTTCCAGCTAGAGAGGTTCGCTGACATTACTTCTAACCATTTCACTTAGAAAGATTTAACCCGGGATACTAATAAAATCATGTACTGGTAAAAAGAATGAGTAATTTGATAGCTCCTCTTTAAGACTATGAAAAGCGCGCGCGCGCACACGCACACACACACACACACACACACACACACACACACACACACACACACACACACACACACACACACACACACACACACACACACACACACACACACACATACACACACACACACACGCACGCACGCACGCACAGGAGTGCATAACTTGAAGGGTTGATATTAATAAGCAAAAGGGGGGGGGGGTTGAGGGGTGAGGGTGTGTGTCCGCGGCCGCCAGAAGGGACACACATAACACGGGCACGATGGCGAAAGTTAGCGCGGACTTGTGAGGGGCAGGCTGGGGCGATGCTGGGGGAGGGGGGTGAAGGAGAAGGGAAAACGGTGGAGAGGAAAACATGGGAGGAGAAGAGAATGAAGAGGGAGGAGAGAAAGTGGTAGAAAGAGGGGAAAAGAAGGTATAGGGAAAGGATAAAGGGCTATAGGGAAGGGGAAAGGGGTATAGGGAGGGGGGAAAAGGGGTATTGAGAGGGGTGGGAAGGGAAGAGAGGGAAGAGGAAGGGGAAGATGAGCTAGAGGGAGGTGTGGGAGAGGAAGAGGGGGAAGAAAGAGAAAGAGATATGGGAAGGAGGAAGAGGGAGGGAAGAAGGGAAGAGGGTGAGAAATGAAAGGGAAGGAGGGGAGGATGAGATGGAAGAGGGACAGGGAGAGGGAGGGAAGAGGGATAAATGAATTGAAAAAGGAAATGTGTCTGGAAGGAGAGAGAAGGGAAGGGGCAGGACGAGAGAGGAGAAGAGGGGGGTGAGACAGAAGGGGTTTGAGAAATGTGAAAGGAGAGGGAGGTAGGTGGGAAAGTGAGGAAGAAGGGGTGGAATGAGAGATGGAAATAGGAAAGGAATCAAAGGGTGTAGAGCGGTATGGGATGGGAGAGAGGAAAGATCATGCGAGGGAGAAAAGGGAAATAGGGGAACAGCGAAAGGGGAGGAGGAAGATGGAAAGAAGAAGTATGTGACGGAAGAGAGAGAAGAGAGAGGGGAAGTAAAGAAGGAAAGAAAGAAGGAGAGAAGGAAGGAAGAAAGGAAGCAAGAAGGAATTAAGGAAGTGGGTGACAGAGAGATATCTGGTAGGAGGTGTGGGGAGAGGGGTAGGTGAGAGGGGAGAGAAGTGGGCACTGAGGGAGGAGTGAAATTGGGAGATGAGTAAGGCTGTGTCCGCACAAGATACAAGCGTGGACGAGGACTTGCAGGTGTGTTTGAAAGTCTACACTGGAAGTAAATTAAAGTTCAGGTGTCTGTTGCGATAATACCTTAGACGAAGTCAACTCACCGGAATATTAGTGCTTAATTATCGTTCAGTGAAACAGAAGATGAGGAAAACGAAGAGAGAGAGAGAGAGAGAGAGAGAGAGAGAGAGAGAGAGAGAGAGAGAGAGAGAGAGAGAGAGAGAATACAAAGGAATACAAAGGAAATCAAACAGCAACATACCTTATGGTCCTTTCGAGGCTGCATTTTACAGGGAAGACTATGACTACGAGATCTAATTCTACATGCAGAAGGATAACGATAGTAAAGTAAGAAGGCTCCTCCCTCCTCCAAACCCTCCAGGAAAAAAGTGAGAGGGTCCACTATGAAGAATGGAAAAACTGATATGGAAATTTCATAGGAAAGACTGAAAGGTAAAAGTTCTATTTGGAATACTGTATCTATAAGCTACCAGTCTGAATGACCTGAAAGAGAAAGTATTAAAGTAAAATGAGAAATCAAATGAATAAATAATTAAGGCATGACATTATATACGAGTACGATGGGCTAATGGGGCGTCTGTAGACACAGTGTGGAAATTGCATAGTGTAGATGTTCAGGGGTGGTGCGGCAGCCTTGCCTGGCGCTTTTACGGTAGGCAGCAGCCAATCAGGCCCCAGCTCCGGTCACTGCACTGTGACACGGAACTTTCCCATGCGGGACAAGTACACAAGTTACCTCTTTAAGCAAAGATCCCTGGTACACTAAAAAAATCCCGATGATTGTCACTCAGCTAACACGGACCCTAAGTGATCCACAGCCCATTACAGGTCGAAAGTAAGTGTAAGCTAATGGCCGTTAACTCAGGGCTATCTGTGCAGATCGAAGTCTGTGCTTATACTACCTTATGTGCCTTTAACAAACTGATAAATATATGATGACGTGACGCGACTCTACGTACGGGTAAGCTATGTGTACAGGGTGTCTTGTACAGTAGACAGGATGGGAATGAACTTTCATGTAGCTGGTAAAAGTAAGCCTGTTCCAGATATTTATGACTCTGTTGAAAAAGTATTTTACTTCATGGGACTGGAAACGCATAAGGTTGTAGCCTTTACTCCACAGAAATGTGTTATTCAGGAGTGAACATACTTACTGCAGCTGGGTGTCAGATAACAGATACATACCCAAGCGATTTTTAAAGGTTAATACTGCATCACAGTTTACTACATATGTGGGCAATTTATTCCATATAATTACAACTCTGTTAAAGAAAAAATTCTTGGTTTCATGTGACAGAAATAGTTTACGAATAATTTTATGACCATCACCTCCAGCGTAGTTTGAGGAAATCTTTATTGATGCCCATATTATCGTGACCTTTGAATATTTTGAATACTTTAATTAAATCTCCTCATAACCTGTGTTTAGTTAGGGTAAAGAGATTCAGGGCTTCTAAAGGTTCCTCTTATGGTTTATTTCTCAATCTATGTATCATCTTTGCCACTCTTCGCTGTACTCTCTCAAGTTTCTCCATATCCTTTTTATGGTATGGCTCCCAAAATTGAAGTGCGGGTGTACTAAGGAATTATACAAAGTGAGGATGATATTATCGGATTTATATTCAAATGCTCTACTTATGAAGCCAATCAATTTATTGGCTTTCCTTACAGTTTCTGTACATTGTTTGCTTGGTTTCAAATGATTTGTTATTATAATTCCTAAGTTTTTTTCGTGGTTTACCCTATCATGTTGGATATTATTCACGTTATAAATGGTTTTTACATGTTTTCTGCGAATGTTTAGCACTTTACATTTATTGATACTGAAATCCATTTTCCATGTTTGGGCCCAGTTAAACAGTTGATCAAGATCTCTCTGAAATGCCTGCCTCTGCAAGTCTGTATTTGCTCTGTTACCTATTTTCGTGTCGTCAGCAAATTTTGAAATCTTACACAATCCTTCATTATTATTATTTATGTATATTAATAAACGAACAGAACCTAACACTGAACCCTGCGGCACTCCACTTGTAATGTTTATTCAGTCTGACTCTTCTATCATGAACCATGGTGGTGGTTCATAATAGGGATCGCCCAGGAATTTGCTGAAAACTCTAATAGAACAGTCACCTTAAAACCATCTTAAAAAGCAAACTTATTCTTTAAAAAACATCCAGAGGGTTCCTTTTCAATAGTTTAGGTCAACCAAGCACTGATAATGTGGAAAAGAAGTGTTATAAGAAAGTTTGTTTTGTTTGAAATTTGCCAGTTTGTTCATATTATTATTCACATTATCGTTTCACAGGTCTACAAGAAAATCTATTCAGGTGGGATAAAAATTAGCCAGTCGTACATAAGTCACTGCACATGTCCATCAAAAGATGATCATCCACTTTCAGGATACGTAGATTCCTCTACATCGTTGCATGCACTTGAGAAGCCATTCAAGTACTGAATCAATAGAGCATCACTAGCAGTGTGACTATATTAAATTTTATACTGTACTACGTTATTACGAAGTGGAAAACTCTAGCTAGTAGATTACTTACGCGGGCAATGAAGCGCCATTGTGGGAAAAGGGTCTTTGTGTAATTAACACGCACCAGTGAGATTATATACAATTGCATTAATTTTTAACTCATGGCTTTATTTAGCTTTTTTTTTTTTTTAGTTCATCCCTAAAGCCCCAGTAGGCTTGTGTGTAAAAATCATGTGAGAACTGAAAAGCGTGCTACCAGCAATCCTGCTTTGTTTGTTTACTTTTTTTTAGCGATCCCAATTTCCCACTTTTTAAATTACTATTTGTTTATTTTCCTAGTTTGTTACTACTCTTTGCTTTCGTCAGGTGAGCCAATCTTCGATCCACCCGAGCACACTGCCACTGAATCCATGTGCCTTTAGCTTCTGAACGAGTCTTTTGTGTCAAAAAGCCTTTTGAGAATCGAGGTAGACAACGTCAACAGATATAGTCTCATCGTACATATTCAATATATCGTTGAAAAAGTCTGACAGATTCGTGAGGCAAGAGAGAGAGAGAGAGAGAGAGAGAGAGAGAGAGAGAATTTGTGGGGGTCGCGACTGGGGCATTAATCCTTTAGCAGGGGGGAGGGAGTGGGGAAGGTGAATGGCAGGAGGAGAGAAGGGGAGGGGGAAGAGAAGTTAGAAAGGAAGGTGTGAGGGAGCCTGGGGAAAAGGTGAGGAAGGCGAGAGAGGAGGAGAAGGAGGAAGGGACAGAGAGGAGAAGTGAGACAGGAAAGAGAGAAAGAGGGAAAGGGGAGAAGGTGAAAAGACTTAGAAGGGAGAGAAAGAAGAAAACGGGAAAACAAGAGAGAGAGAGAGAGAGAGAGAGAGAGAGAGAGAGATGGGGAGGACAAGGAGGGTAAGGGTGATTATGGGAGAGGATGGGGTGGAGGAGAGAGGATGAGGGTGTTGGGGAGAGAGAGGGTGAGGGTGTTCGGGAGAGAGAGGGTGAGGGTGTTCGGGAGAGAGAGGGTGAGGGTGATGGGGGAGAGCAGGGGTGAGGGTGATGGGGGAGAGCGGGGGTGAGGGTGATGGGGAGAGAGGGGATGATAGTTATGGGGAGAGAAAGGGTGTGGTAGATAGGGGGAAGAGAGAGGGGAGGAGGACGGTAATGGGGGAGATAGAGAGAGAGAGAGAGCGGGAAGAGAAGGGTGATAGAGAGAAAGAGGGATGGAGTGGGAGAGAATATGAGAACCTTTTGAGGAAGCGGAAGTGACAATACAGAGAACTTATCAAAGGAGAAGTTGAGACGATAAGATAACTTGCCCAGAGCTATTCACGGACTGCATTTATAAACTCCTTTAAACATTAGTTGTGTATAAGATTATTATACTGTAGCTCTTTCACCTTAGCTCGGTTCAGATTTTCGTCATTTTATTTCCTTAACTTATTGGCAGGAAAAGACAATGCTGTAGCTCTACATCCTCTCCACGACATTCCCTCGTGAACAGCACCGTATTCTAAAGTTAATCTAGTGTTACAAATCAGTAATCAGGATGGAGAGATGGCAGTTTTAGAGTGAAAAGAGTGTAGTCTTGTTTTCACTCGCATAACTCAGATACACTTCACAGTCAAACTAGACAAAGAATTAAGGAGAATGAAAACAAAAACAAATGCATTTCTGGTATTTCTAAACTGCTTTTGAAACATGGTTCTCCTGGAAATTGGTCACGAGCCTTGAAAAATACGATGCCAGGAAAATGAAAAGAAGAGAAGAAAGAGGTACAATGGAGAAAATGGAATGGTTTGAAAGCAAGACGGGATTTGAAAGGAGAAAAAAAAAAACAGAGATTAAGGAGGCATTGAGGATTCAGCCGAAAGTAAAAGTAAAAAAAAAAAAAAAGACAAAGGGAGAGAGAGAGAGAGAGAGAGAGAGAGAGAGAGAGAGAGAGGTCAGGGAAAAACTGTTTGTCCGTCATCTCATCCAGTAATAATAATAATAATAATAATAATAATAATAATAATAATAATAATAATTCATCCACCCGCCAGACATTCTCTTATTGCTCCATCCGGATGAGCAGCAAACTGTGAACAATAAACCACAGGCATCCCTTGAACTAGAAAAATAGTGTCACAGAAGAACACATGGAAAATGTGATGGAAGAAATATATGGCTGACAAAGAAAAACTAGTGCTCATAATACTGCCGAAGTAAAGCTGGTATTGTCTTGGCAAGGAAAACGTATCAGTTGGAATTCTACCGAGGAAATACTGAGTAATTTGATAAAGAAAAAGTAAAATGCACTTCTGTCAGTGGAGACTAATAGTATTTTGACAAAGAAAGACTTAATAAAAAAAAGGAAGAGTAGCACTTTGGCAAGGTTTATATGAGGGACAGAAATCACATGTGAAAAGATATGCTCAGAATTATCTTCTTGGCAAGGGAATGTCACAATAAAAATATTGGTAAAACGAATTATCTTTTGATGAGGACTCTCAGTGTCCTCTCTTGGGCGAAGAAAAAAAGGAATTTATAAAATCCATCATCGTAGACGCCACACAGTAATAAAGTGAAACAGTAAAAGTGTCAGTAAAGAAGTACAGCTAATAAATGAGACCAGATAGATCACAGAAAAAATAATTGCCATTCTATAAGTGACGCTGCAGAAAGGTATCATAAAAATTCGTATAAAGAGTACCATCCTATAAAACATGATCAAATAAAAAGATATACATCATCCTTTAAAAAGTACCATTGAGTTACAAGGACCATCCAGTAAAAAAGTACTATCTTGCAAAAAAACTACTATTCTAAAGATTTCAGGAATAAAATTAGTGCCGCAGTGGAAACTGAAGTGCCATCCGATTTTTTTTTTTTTTTTTTATACAGTCGCCATAAAAGCTTAGAGTGACGCGATGTGATAGGCTGGGTTTGAGTAAAATAATATCGCCTGTGTGTAGCAAAAGTAAAACATAAAAAGACGTTCTCGAATTAAGAGTTAGAAAAAGAATTAAAAAAAAAAATGTGATCCTACAGAAGTTACCGTATGCGTGTAAAGAGATGGGTGTAAGTCAAGTAATGTCGTTGAAGATAGCAAAAATAAAGCAGAAAAAGATGTTCTAGGGTGCAAAGAAGTTACAGTTAAAATACAATAAGTAACTCGATCGTTGAGAAGTTACCGTGTACGTGCAGAGTGACGGGGTGTGAGAGCTTGGGCCGAGTGTTAACCTGACACTCGTATACGCCGGCGTCACCCACACCCACGCCCTCGATCACAAGGTCCCACGCCCACACCACGCCCGCACGCCACGCTAGCACCTGGGGGGAGAGAGGGTAAGTCTGCACATATATACATACACATACGCACATATTTGTACGTTCGTGATATAACTGAAATCCTTGAAGTTAGAAAGGCGTAACAGTAAGTTCCATTGCCTGCACTGCTATAGACACTATACAACACTACACTGCACACACACACACACACACACACACACACACACACACACACACACACACACACACACACACACACACACACACACACACACACACACACACACACTACACACACACACACATGCACCCCTCCTCAGCCCCCACACGCATTCTCTCCTCACCTCCCTCCCCCACACACCTTCCGGCACTTACCAGGGTGACATACTGACCAACTTGTACTCCAGGCTCTCTTCCTAGCACTCCCCCCACCTCACCTGCCCTGAAATGAACTGGCCTGATATAGTCTAATGTGAACTGATGAAGCGACGTGGACTGAACTAATCTGTACTGAAGTGGTATAATACGGTGTAGCCTAAAATTGCCTAATCTGACGTTAAAATATTTGAAATGATCTAATATACTCTGATTTGGCCAGAGAAATCTAATCTGACCAAAGCTTTTCTAATAAGCCCTTGTGTAAGTTACTGCGACTGGAACTGGACTGAACTGAATAGAACTGATCTAATCTGCTCTAAGATGATATAATCTTATCTGACCCGAGATGACCTGAGTTAAAATAATCTTATCCGAAATGACGTGATAGATTCTGACCAGGAACCATCTGATATAATGTAATCTAACCAGATATACTCTAATTCGATCTTGAACTGACTTGATATAACCTAATTTCACCTGATTTATTTTCATTCGACCTTGAACTGTTCTATAATCTGACTTGATTTGCTCTGACCTTATGTTGAACAGGCCTAATATACTCAGTCTGGCCTGATATACCCTAATCTCATCTTGAACTGAGGATAGAGTCTAATCTGACCTGATGTTCTCTATTCCGACCTTGAAATGACATAATGGATTTTAATCTGATTTGATATACTCTGATATAGCCTAAAACAATTTAACCTGACCTAAACTGATCTGATGTAACCTGCTACAGATAGTGACATGACCTAATCTACCCTTCAGATATTTTATGGCCTGACCTAAAATACCTAACATAACTGACTTTAACTGAAATGATCTTATACCGGTATACACTTGTGACTTCGTACAGCCTTATTAGATACATTCTGTGACCTGGCCTGATCTCAACTGTATTTCTTTACTTACTGGGCAGATCACCTGAATGCTGACCTGACTACCTGAATATTTTTGGCCGGACCTGAAATTATATTTGACCTGGCCTGCACTTACAATTGATCTGAATTTTGACGACTGGAAGTTATACCTGACCTGAATTTTGATGTGACTACCTGACCCGACCTGAAAATGACTTATCTGACATTTGATCAACCTGAATTTTGACCTGACATGAATATTGACCCAACATTGCTATATCTATCTATGTCAGGACTCTACAGTATCATAATACAATACATAATAGCTAGTAACACACATATGTAATCAAGAGGTTAAATCAAAGTCATGGCTAGGGCCTGGAGGAAGTGACATTCGTACTCTCTCTCAGGAGGAATGCCAGTCTACACCTCGTGACGCCTGATAGGAAAGCCCCCAGAATCGAGAAGATTCCACTGAACCGTGTATAGTACACGTGACACAAACTCTCCTATACGAGAGAGAAGGAATTTGGAGCCAGAAGGAGAAGGGAGACAGAAACGAGAAGGAAACAGGAGAGAAAGCGAGAAGGAGGTCTAGACTCTAGATAGAAAAACATGGTGGGGGAAAAGGGGTCAGGCTCTCGAAGTTAACTTAGTGTAATTTTTTGAGATATCCCCTTGAAAAAATAAACTACGAACTGCAAACCCCAGGACTAATCTTTACCTCCTGTCACCGACTACAAGTGAACTGAGGTTATCTCCTGCAAATCTACTCACTGTCTACTACAGCTCGGCTTCGACTACGAAATAATCAATTACAAGTCCGATATCTATATATGTCTCTATCTATCTATCTATCCATCTATATAACGGCTGAAGAGTCACACTTTCCGTGACCATGAAATAAGATGCGAAAACCCACACTGGCAGACGAAAAAAGATGTACCGGTACTCGTATTTCCAAACAGTTTTGGCGACAGCTGTCACTCTCTTCAGTGGATCTACAGGCCAAGTGTGGTACATACAATTACTGAAAATGTGCTTATATGCAGGGTAACCACATTTTTTTTTTCTCTTTCTCTCCAACCACACCTGATGTGGACGCACCTGACTCTCCCTCTATTCTGTTCCCGACCTGAGTGAGGGATTACAAGGGGCGGCAAGGACCTGGCCACTAATCCTCTCATCACTGGATCTAATTTATATATTCCTTCAGTGAGAGTTCCGGGTTCGATTCCCGGCATAGAGGTAATATACTGGATGGTTAAATTATCTCTCTATACATACAGCTTGTACTATCCTGCGTTTCTTATAATTACTACAAACAGATAGATAGATAAATAGATAGATAGACAGGCAGACAGATAGATAGATAGATAGATAGATAGATAGATAGACAGGCAGACAGATAGATAGATAGATAGATAGGTAGAAAGAGAGAGAGAGAGAGAGAGAGAGAGAGAGAGAGAGAGAGAGAGAGAGAGAGAGAGAGAGAGAGAACTCTGAGAAAGTAAGAGAGGCTTGTTAAGACAAAGTATCCTGGAGATGGCCAGTCACGCCCGTCACACGTAGGCAATTGCTAGGAGGGAACAAGACGTTGGAAATGATGATGTTGATGATGGTGGGGGTGGCATTATGGCTGTGACAAAATTCAAACAAACATTAACCCCACCACATCTGCAGTGATATATGAACAGTATAGCCTTTCACACACATACACACACACACACACACACACACACACACACACACACACACACACACACACACATGGAAGGTGGAAGAAGCAAGTGAAAAGACTTGTAGGAAATCTATGACATTTATGAACCTCGAAAAGTGGGCAGAGAAGGATTATGAAGGGCCTTTTGTTTGCATGGTGTGGAGGGAAAATTCTAAATACTATAAAGAATTGTTACGCTGGAAGTGAAACTTGTGTAGGAGTAGATGGATTTCTGAGTGACAGGGTCAATATCGGTGAAGAAGCAGGGATGTGTGATGTCGCCATGGTTATTTAATATATAACTTTACGGATTTTTGATAAGAGAACGCAAGAGCTGAAGAGACGGGAATGAAGCTTATAATACATAGTATGGGATGGAACATTTAATATCTGGATGCTGAGGTATTTGTTAAACGGTGAATGTGAGTGGTGAGATCTGAAAGTGAAGTACACAAGAGTAAAGTTGCAGTTGGTGAGAGAGTAGGTGACTCGCAGTGTGCTGTGTTGGTGAACAAAGAAAAAGACTGGAAGGAGTGGAAGAGCTTGCTTAGGTGAACAATAGAAGAGTAAGGTAAATGTGTGAAACAAATGGAACTTAGAGTGAATCAAAGAAGTGAGATGTCTGGTTGTATGAAAACCTTGATATGGAATAGAGGTTTGAGTACGGATTCAGCGAGAGGACTATCTGAAGGTACGCTTTACTTTTGTCACCTTAACTTGGCCTAGAGTTTTGTGATTTTGCAACTTATTTCACGTAGCTCTATGGAAAATGGTGTTATAGCCGTGCATTTTCTCCACAGTACTTCTTCATGATAAGCATCATAATTCAAGCACTATTGCTTTGTTACAGCCTAGCATTCATGATGGACAGATGTCAATTTTCGACTAAGATAGAATGTAAAGAGAATGGTATTCACATTAACGTAAAAAGGTGAGATTTTGGAATAGGAGTAAAAAAGTCAAGAATGAGAGCAGTACAAATGGAACTGTTCCGAGATGTATGTGGGCTGCGTAGGCTGGATAGGATAAGAAATTCAGTGATTCGTAATACAATTGACATGGAGTAAGGACTCCGTTAATGAAGGAGTAGAAGATAGTCCTTGTATGGCATGATATTACAGAAAGAATGGATGTAAATAGGGAAGTGAAAATGGTGTATATGTGAATGGGCATGAAGGCAGGAAAAGACGTTTAAGACCAGAGAAAACGATGGGTGGATAATGAAAGGGAATGTGTGAACTAGTGAGGTACGAAAACTTAGGCAGCAAAAGAACTGACAGAGGTGAGAAACGAGTGGACGAAATACAGGATGGTCGTTAAAAAGCACTGCTCTGGAAACGCAGCTGGCGGGATCTTGTATGTTGGGATACGGTTCAGTCTGCTGGTGTGACAGTGGGAATAAGAAAGGAATAAATGATGCAGGGTAGACATTGATATCACTGACTAAGCCGTCCCAGCAACACACGAGAAATAGCCCGGCAGAGTGGAAGAGGAGCTTTATGTATGGACCGCCCTGTATGGAGGAAGATGCACAGGGTAAGACTTGCACCTCCTTATAAACTAGACAGCCGATGGAACTGCGCTATCTCATATGTAGTATGAATTATTTTTACATATCGTTTGGGTTGTGAGGTGAAGCCAAAAATTCTGAGGGCTTGAACGATGATTGAATGGATGCGTGGCTCATTTTTACTGGGCATTCTGATGATAGTTTTTTTTTTTTCTCTCTCTCTTCCTGTTTCTTGATTCTTCTCACCTTAGTGGCAAAAGAGGTGATGGTGGTGAAGATGATAATAATTACGATGATGATGATGGTGATAATGATGATGATGATAGAGATGGAGATAGAGATAAGGATAAATAAAGGCACACAGATAGGTAGATAGATAGATAGTGTACAGCGACGAATCCCTTTTCTTTCTTGTCCCTTGTCGGTCACCATATATCTTGAATGTTTGTTAATTCTCTCTCTCTCTCTCTCTCTCTCTCTCTCTCTCTCTCACCTTGACTGCGCTTTTCTCTCTTTCGTATATCAAAGTGACTCTCCATTTATATCTCTCTCCCTCCTATTGTGCCTTTTATTATGTCCGTATTTTTCCTTTCCTTTCACTCCACCATGAACTCTCTCTCTCTCTCTCCCTCTCTCTCTCTCTCTCTCTCTCTCTCTCTCTCTCTCTCTCATCTTTCACTTCATTACTTGCATTCTTCTTCCTCCACCTCTTACCTACCTTCCACTTCTCATCAACCTTCTTTTCCACCTCCACGTATTCCTCCTCCTCCTCCTTCTCCTCCCTTTCCTTCTCCTCCTCCTCCTCCATTTTCTTCCCCCTTCTCTTATTCTCTCCCCTCCCTCTCTCTCTCCTCTTCGTCCTCTTTCTCCTCTTCATCCTTTGTCTGTCTCGTCTTTTCATTCTCATCCATTTTATTTTCATTTCCTTCTTTTTCTTTCCCTCCTATTTCTCAGCTTCTTCCTCCCTCTCTTCCAGTTTTTTCTCCCTACTCTCACTCTTCTTTTTGTTCTTTTTCTCCTCCTCCTTCTCCTCCTCCTATTCCTGCTTCTCCAGTTTGTTCACCTTCTCTCTCTTTCTCTCTCTCTCCTGCACACAATGAGAGTTTCAGTGCATGCTGCATACAGACGTCTGGTTGAATATAACTCTTTCTCTCTCTCCTCTCTCTCTCTCTCTCTCTCTCTCACTCTTTCTCTCTCCTACACACAATGAGAGAATCAGTGCGTGCTGCATGCAGACGTCTGGTTGAATATAACTCTCTCTCTCTCTTTCCGCGAGTGAGAGATAGAAAGAGAGAGAGAGAGAGAGAATAAAGTAGAAAAAGAAAAAGATAAAGAGGAGAAGGAGATACAGGAAAGAGAGAGGCAGAGAGTGGGTGATGGATGGTTGGATGGAGGGATGGAAGAAAGAAAGAAGGAACGAAGGGAGAGAGGGAGGGTGAGGGAGGGAGTAAGGGATGGATGGGAGAAAAGGGAGAAGATGAGAGAGACATTTGTAGGGAGGGAAGGGGGAAGAGAAGATGAGATGAGGTAGAGAGGGAAGGAGGACATGAAAGGGAATGACAAAGGGAGGTAAGAAAGAAACAAGAAAGAGAATATGAGAATAAGAAAAGGGAGAAGATGGAAGAGGGGAAAGGAGAGAGGAAGGGAGGGAGACAGTGAAAGGTATGGTTAGAAAGAGGGAGGGAAAAGGAGAGTGGAGAAGGAAGGAAGAAGTGAGGAAGGAAGAGTGGACAGATAGATGGAGGATGGGAGGGACGGAGCGAAAGATTGTAAGAGAAAGTAGAGAAAGAAGGAGGAAAGATGGATGGAGGGAGATTTGAAGAAAGACAAGAGTAAGCTGGGAGAGATGGGGAGGGAGGGAGAGAGAGAGAGAGGAATATATGGATGGAGAAAAAAGAGATAATAAAGTGAGGGAAAGTAGAAATGGAAGGAGGGGAAGACAGGGAAGAAAAGATGGAGGGAGAGAAGGGGGAAGGAGAGAAAAACAGAGTGAGAGAAAATGAGGGAGGAAGGGAGGAGGAGAGAGGAATGAAGGGGATAACAATGAGATTAAGCAAAAAAATGACGAAGAGGGTGGATGAATAAGAGAGAGAGAGAGAGAGAGAGAGAGAGAGAGAGAGAGAGAGAGAGAGAGAGAACAGCGTTAGCGAGAGGTGGAGGGAGAGAGACAAGGTGAGAGAGGAGAGTTAGAGAGAAGGATGGAAACGAAAGGAGACAAGCAGAAGGGAGCAAGGAGGCATGAGAGAGAGAGAGAGAGAGAGAGAGAGAGAGAGAGAGAGAGAGAGAGAGAGAGAGAAACAGGAAAAACTAAGAAAGGAGAAGGTAAGTGATTAAGTAGAGAGAAGGGAAAATGACCAAGAAAGGAAATGGAAGTGGAGAAAGAAGGACCAAAGTATGAAAAAAAGGGAAAAGTGGAAAAGGAAGAAGAGAAAGAGAAAAAGAAACAAGTGAACGGTCAAATCTCTGAGGGAGGAGAAAAAGTAAAAAGGAAACAGAGGGAATGAAAGAAGACAAAAGGGAGAGGGAAAATCCGAGAATAAAGGAAGAGATTTGAGGAAGGAGAAGAAAGGAGAATAACTAAGAAAGGAAAGGAGGAAAGAGGAAATTGATGAAGGAAGGAAAATTAAAGAAAAAAGGAAATAGGACGTAGAATTCAATGTAGAGGGAAAAAGAATAATTAATAAAAGAGGAAAGACAAGAGGATTAGAAGAGGAGCAAGGGAAAATGGAAAACATCTAAAGAAGGAGAGGAGAGAGGGAATAGAAGACGAGAAGAAGCGAAAATGGGAAAAGTCATGAAATGGGAACGGGAAGGAGGAAGTTGGAGACACAAAGGAGAGGATAGGAATAGAGAATAAAAGTATAAAAAGAGGCGAAAGGAAAGAGAGAAATGGAGAAAGGAGGAGAAAAGGAAAGGCAAAAAAAAAAAAAGACGATGGGAAGGAAGAAAAAGAGGAAAACGAAAGGAAAAGAGAAGGACAAAAAAAAAAAAAAAAGAAAGAGGAGGAGGAGAGATGGATTAGACGATATAAAAGAGAATGGACAAATTAAGGATAAGGGTGAGAGGGCGTAAGAAAGAGATGAGTTAAGTCGTAAAGAGAAATCAGAGTGAGAGAAGAAGAAAAGGAGATGAAAGAAAAAGAAGAGGGAGAGGTGGAGGAGGAGGAGGAGGAGAAGGAGGAAGGGAAGGAGGAGGAGAAAAGTGAAAGTGAAAGTAATAAAAGGAGAATGAGAAGAGATGCAAAAGAAGAGAAGTAGGAGATTTTAAAAAGAGAGGGAGAGGCAGAATATAGGAAAAGGAAGACATAGGAAAAGGAAAACAAGTAAGTCGAGTACAGATATAAAATAAATGAAAAGAAGAATTAAAGAAGAGGAGAGAGAGGAGAAGAACAGAAATAGGATAGATATAAAAAAGAGGAAGGAGAAAGGAAGAACAGGAAGAGATTTAGGAAAGGAGATAAAAAAAGAGATGAAAGTGATGCTGGAGAGGAGGAGAAACAGAGGAAGCGACAAAGAAGTACAGTTAGAAAAAAAATTACGAAGTGAGAGAGAAAGGAGAGGAAAAGAAATAAGTGGAGGGATAAAAAGAGAGAACAGAGAGTTAAGGAGTGAGAGTGAAAGGAGAGGAGTCTAGAGGAACGACGGGGAGAAGGTTTTTCAAGAAAGTTTCAGATTCACGAGCTCACAGTTAGTTTCACAGAGACAGACAGGCAGGTGGAGAGAGAGAGAGAGAGAGAGAGAGAGAGAGAGAGAGAGAGAGAGAGAGAGAGAGAGAGAGAGAGAGAGATGATGATATAAAACACTCAAAGAGGGCATACCTTCGTCAACGCCAATTACATTTATGAGTTTCTGCTGTAATTCCTCTTTTTTACCAAATGAATAAGTTTAGTCTCACATAATTAATTCCACGGCCTTGGTCTGTCCTGTTACACAATCTATGAAAGCTCATGCCTCCACTAGAGCAAAATAATTAACATCTGATTTCATTAAAATCTGATAACTTTTTGAAATAGCTTGTGCATAAACAGACATGGGTGAATACATATTCTGTTTCAATTTCTCTGCTGGAGGTAAAGAGAAAAAAAAATAGATGAACACACACACACACACACACACACACACACACACACACACACACACACACACACACACACACACACACACACACAAGAAATATTGAACTGCAGTGGTAAAAACTAACATGAAAACAGTAGGCATTCCAGGTAAGTTATATGGAGTATTGAAAAAGTCAGTGTGAAGCAGAAACCACACGATATACCCGACACTACCACACCTCATACTACCGCACCTCACACTACCACAGCTTTTACACATCTCACTCTACGACGCGTCACACTACCATACCTCACACCAATACACCTGATCCTACCATACCTGACACTCCCACACCTCACAGTGCCGCACCTTACGCTCACATACCTCACACTGCCACACCACAAACTGCCGCATCTTACCCTGCCACTCCTTACAGTGTCACATCCCACAACACACCTCTACATCTCACATTACCACACCCAATATTGCCACTCCTAACACTAAGATACCTCACACTGCCACACCTCACTCTGCCACACCTCGCACGGCCACACTATACTCGTACACTGTCATACTTTACACTGCCACACTCCATACAGTCACATCTCCCATTGACACACCAAACATTGTCACACCTCACACTATAAAGCAAAACATTACTACACCTCACACTGTAATACACAGCTCAAACGGTCTTATCTCATATTCACCTCATAATGTCACACCACACATTACCAGATCCTGCATATATACATCTACTGCCACACCTTGCACTAGCACTTCTAAGACACACCCACACCCACACCCACACACACCCACACACCCACCCACCCACACACACACACACACACACACACACACACACACACACACACACACACACACACACACACACACACACACTCACATTCCTCCTGAAACACTCAATTTTCCTCACACAACCCCTAAATTGTAAATATTTACATAAAATATTCCATAATCCCCAGTCCTACACACCTACCTTCCACTCCCATCTTCTCCCCTCTCCATTTCAAAATTTCGCAGTCACTCTCTCAATTCTAAATCTTTTCACAAAATTCGTCGGCTCCCAGTCTTCCACATACAGTTCCCTGACAATCCCAATCTTCCAAATGTACACAAATTCTTCCTCAGCCCCATCTTCCACATCCAGTCTCCCTTACCTCGCAGTCACCCACACGTAATGTCCTTCACCTTGCAGTCTCCCACGCAGTCACTTTTAGCTCTCAGTCTCATATATCCTGCTTTCACTTGGTATTTTTCTCTCTGCATTCCCACCTCGTGTCACTGGTCTGATTTTTAGGCTAGTCCATTAGCTGGCAACACATTAGGGTGGGTTCGTTCAAACAACACCCACGTCCGTATATATGTGAGGTTAGGGTTTTTCGCTCCTCTTCATTAGTTTTTTTTTTTTTTTTGCCTATTTCTCACATATATTCTATTCTGAGTCTATTAGATCACTTTAATTTAAAATGATATAGCTGGCACAGATCCGATACAAGATAATGTTAACGCAGCACATGCAAAAAGAAATGGATACGGAAGAGGTGATTAAAAGCCCAAACTGAAGAAAAAAAGTAACCAATCTTCCCCATCCAGTCTTCAACCTTCCAGTCGTCCACAGCCAGTCTTCCACAACCTTCCAACATTTCGTACCAAGCCTCCACCTCCTACTATTTCTCTCTTCACTCCCACTCCCCACTCAGCTCCCGATCTCACACGCCAAACTTCCATCTCGAACTATTTTCTCTCTTCACACCCACTTCCCACTAAGCTCCTAACATTTCACATCTAGCCTCCATCCCACCATTATTTTCTCTCTTCACTCCACTTCTCACTCAGCTCCCAATCTTTCACACCAAACCTCTTTCTCCTACTATTTCTCTCTTCACTCCCACCTCCCTTTCAGTTCCCAGTCTTTCACACCTATCCTTATGCTCCTACTCTACTGTATCATCACTTCAACATCCCCATCAGCTCCCAATCTCATGCACCTAGTCTCAGCCTTTTACTGTTTCCCTCTTCACTCCCACTTCTCATCTCCTACTCTTTCACACCTAGCCTCCACCTCCTACTATATCTCTCTTCACACTTACATCCCCCTTAGCTCCCAATCTTTCACACAGCCTCAGTTTCCTACTAATTTTCTCTTCACTTTCAATCCCAATCTTTCACATGTGGCGTCCATCTCTTGCCATTTCTTTCTTCAATCACACATCCACTCATTTACATCTGACCTCCACCATCTCATATAACTCTCTTCGCTCCCCCTTCCCTCTCTCCTCTTCGCTATCTGTTATTTCTGTATGCATTCCCACCTTTAGTCGCTGGTCCGAGGCGAATGTGAGTCCATCTGTAGCCAGCACGGTAAGGTCTCTCCGCCGAAGCCACGACACCTGGTGGATGTGAGAGAGCAATTAGTGTCATAGGAGCCGTTTGGGGGAGGTGAAGCAATGTTGGGGGTGATGGGGGTGAAATAATAAGCTCACCTGTATTATTATCATTATTGTTATCATTGCTATCAGTCCATCCATTTATCAGTCACCATTTGTCATTAATCCATCCATCCTATTCGTTTGGTTTACGGGAGGGGCTGGTGGAATAGTGAAGTAACAGTGGTGGTGAAATAAAAAACTATCATCATCATCATTATCATCATCATCAGGTTCATGGGAGGCGGTTGGAGCTGATTTAACAGTGATGGAATAATAACAATGATAATGATAATAATAATAATGATAATAAATAATAATAATAATAATAAAATAATAATAATAATAATAATAATAATAATAATAATGATAATAAAATAATAATAATAATAATAATAATAATAATAATAATAAAATAATAATAATAATAATAACGTAGTCTTTGTCGTTATCGTTGCCGTTATAATCATCATCATGATCATTATTTCAGTCTACCTATCTATCATCATCAATCAGCATCGTCATCATCATCATCACCCTCGTCATCCGTCATCACCACCTCCAAAACCACCGTCAGATCAAAATGCTTTACTCAGATAAATAAAATGAAACAATATATTTCTCTCTCTGCTCGCTTTATGACATCCTACTAAAAAGGTGCCTGTAGCCTGTTTCTGATCACTTAACAAGAAAGATCTCCACAAGTCTGAATAAAATTACCTGAAAGACTGAGATTAAATAAAAGTCATCAAGGCGTTGAAGAAGATAACAAGAGGTGTCCTAATAGACTGAATAAGTGTCTGAGGGAAGTAAGAATAAAATAGTCCCCGTACTGAATTGGTTAATTAGGTTGCTGGGTCAGGGGTTAGTCGATACCAGTTGATTTAGCTGTCCACACATGGTCGATTTTCTGATAGTCGTTCCTGAGCTTAATATAATTATGGTTCATGACGATATTGTGTAGGTCTCTCTCTCTCTCTCTCTCTTCCTAGGTGTGCATATGATTATGTGTACAGCAAGGGACCTTCCTGTACAGTATGTGTGGTGCACGTTCCAATGCATAAATGAGTAGGGTGGTGGTCCCGGGAATAAATCTTGCCGACGTATGTATCTAGATGGATCTCTTATATTTTTGGTACTGACCGACTAAAAAAGCTTGAAATGTTAGTGCTTAAGTAGTGCAAAGCAATGGAATTCAACTGTATATGGACCAATCTATACGAATAGAAAAAAATCGTTAAAAAAAGAACAGTGTGTCGAAAACTTAAGAATAAAACTAATGTAAGACTGCATATTGTGTCACCTGTTAGTGCATTTTCTCTCTTTCCCTTAATTTTTCGTTAGGACATTTCAGTGCAAGGTCCTCCTTCTAGAGGTTTTCACAAATGGCATATTGTCGGACGATCTGTAGGGTGGGGAGGAGGGAATTGCCATCTCCTATAATAATTTTGTCATAACCCTCTGCCATTAGTGTATACGGTTATCGTTAGCAGTAAGGTCTAATAACCTCTTAGGGGCCACAAGGTCTGTGCGATCTGTGTATCTGCAATTCTCTGTACGTCCCTCGTCCCTCCCCCCCCCTCTCTCTCTCTCTCATTTCCCATATTTACAAGGCCATTTTTCCTCATTTGCTATTCCGTCATGAAATTAAGTAATCACATACCGATTTCATTTTTGCATGCACTTTAGCTTCATGTCCTCGCGAGTGAATCTCTGTCTATCTCTCTGTCAGTCTGTGTCTGTCTCTCTATGTCTGTCTATCTGCCGGACTCTTTTTGTCTCTCTGTCTGTCTGTGTGTCTGTTTGTATATGTCTGTTTCTCTCTGCCTATCTGTCTGTCTGACTGTATCTGTGTCTCTATCTGTCTAACAGTGTCTATTTTTCTGTCTGTCTGTCTGTGTCTTTTTCTGTCTAACTGTGTCTGTCTATCTGTCTGCCTGTCTCTGTTTCTGTCTGTCTGTCTGTCTCTGTCTGTCTGTCTGTCTCTCTCTCTCTCTCTCTGTACTTGCCCATTATTCCTTATTTAGTATATCATTAAATTCAGTAATTACATATCGTTTTCATTTTTGCATAATTCAAGTACGTACCCTCATATGTTAATCTCTCTCTCTCTCTCTCTCTCTCTCTCTCTCTTTCTCTCTCTCTCTCTCTCTCTCTCTCTCTCTCTCTCTCTCTCTGTCACTGTCTGTCTGTCTGTCTGTCTGTCTGTCTATCTGTCTGTCTCTCTCACTCTTTCTCTCTTCTTTTTTCCTGTCCATTATTTCCTGTTCTTTATATCTTATTAGTTATTCCATAACAAAACTCAGCAAGTGCATATCGATTTAATTTTTGCATACAGTTTAACCCGTATGATCTTGGGTAGGGGAGGCTCACTATAGTCTGTCCATCTAAACTTGACGGAGATTTTCGTCCTTCTGCAGTTTATTTTGCGTAGTTCCATGGCAGCAAAAGAAATAAGTGCGGCTCAAGATCCTTTCAAAAGCTCTTCTTGGTGACTATAGTTTGTTTACCTTAATCTGGCTCACACTCTCTCCGTTTTGCATCTTATCTTCAGTAACTATATGACAGAATGAGGCAGTACTACGGATCTATAGCAATTCCTTCTCGCAACACCTTTTCGTGGATAGTACTATATTCCAGCACTAATCCCTTGTTAAAAAATAGCCTTCACAATAGAGATGGCAATTTTAGGTCTCATGTTAAAGTGGAAAGAGAATAGCACCTCTTAAATATATGTAAAGTTATGTGTATGGGATTTTAATATGTTCTTGAGTATCTGTATGAGCCGAAGATGCACTGGCTAGCACATCCAGCTCGTATCTAGAAGAATCCGAGTTCGATTTCCTGCCCGGCGACCTAGTAATACAGCTGGGGTTTGTGTTAATGGTCGTTGTACAACTGATTGGCATAAATTCTACCCTTTCCTTAAATTCGTTATTTATGCAATTTATGCCAAAACTAAGAAGAAATAAAGATAACAAAAATCTTAATGCATCATGAGACTATGATCCCAATACATTATACACAGATACACGACCCTATACTGTATATGATATTCTACCATTTTACAGCTCCAATGAAAAGATCTCTGTCAAAGTGAATAACTGACAACTCTGCGAACTTCATTTGTTAATCGTCAGCTGGAACCCATAGCCAATGTCTGCATTAGTGACAGATCTACACTGTATTGCAATTAAGCTGTAATGAAAGGTGGTGTTCGCCTGACATGTTTAATCTGCCAGCACGAGAGAGATCACTGTCGCTGGCAGTTTCGGATTTTTATGCTAATACATCGACGGCTCTCCATTTTGTCCTCGTTACCTCCAGACGATTTAATTCAAGGAGAGATTTCTTAAAATATCTTATCTGCCAGTTGGAGCGACTGACTATCCCCAGACAATATGCTGAGAAAGCAATGTCATCGGAATAACCTCAGATGAGCCTAGTCAGTCCGATTACGTCCTTTCTAAGCTGAATGAAACCGCCTGGTTATATCCAGAATAAAATAATGGTGCCTTGGGGTTGACAAGGTGAAATTATTTTTATACAGAGCATTAGCCCCCTTACAAAAAGGATAAAAAAAAACTTTCTTAAACTGAAAAAGAATCAAACTGACGGCAGTACTTATATATATATATATATATATATATATATATATATATATATATATATATATATATATATATATATATATATATATATATATATATATATATATATATATATATATATATATATATATATATATGTGTGTGTGTGTGTGTGTGTGTGTGTGTAATTTCGGACCGAAGGAGTTACCAGATATTATTTCTTACAACAGACACAAAAATAAAAGGATAGAAGTGCAACAGTATTTGACTTTCATTAGTCTTGTGGAACACGCACAAAAATAAAGAAAACTGAATTCTGGCGTGGAGATGTTACTTAGGACTGACTAACTTTTGTAAGTGGAGTAATTTTGGTGCGGCTGGGGAATGTCACCGTGGAAACTGGTAAATGAATTACTACACCAGCTAAGTAAAGAGAAAATGTGCTGTTATTTCTCATTCTTGTCCTCTTCCTCCTCCTCCTCCTCCTTCTCCTCCTGCTCTTCCTCTTTCTTCTCCTCCTGCTCTTCCTCTTTCTTCTCCTCCTCATCATCATCACATCAACATCATCACCAACATCATCGTTCTCTGTTGTCTTTGTCACGTTATCATTGCATCATAACCTTATCAAATTCGCCCAGTAACACAGATATGAATTAAATAAGACTATCAACATTGCCAAGAGAATGCAACATGGTCTCCACACAGCTATATTACACTGTCATAACTCCGTGCAAATTACCATGATGGAGCTTAAAATTTATGTTTGTATGGGTTGATCTTTAAACCCATAAAACGCTTCAAAAAGTCTTAAAAAAAGGAAGAATAGTTTGACGGTATTTGCCCAAGAAAAAGTTGTACCAAGTCTGAGACGAACTGGCAAAGAAATGAAAGTAAGGCAAAGAAATGAAAATTTTTTGGAGGAAAAAAAGAAAAAGAAGACGGCAGAAACTGACCAATAGGGTGTCCGTCATTGTGGGGATACCTAACTAGAAGGATAATTTGGTAGTGAAGTACTGATCAAATGGTTACCAGCAATTAGTCAGTCGGTCAGTCACTCAATCTATCATTCAAACAGCCAGCCAGTCAGTCAGTCAGTCGCTCAGTCAATCAGTCACTTCGTCATTCACCAGTTCAATCAGTCAGTCACTCAGTCACTCAGTCTGCCACTCAGTCAACCAGTCACTCACCCAGTCAATAATTCGCTCAGTCAAACACTCGCTCAGTCAGTCAATCAGTCAGTCAAACAGTCATTCAGTCAATCAATCAGTCAGTCAGCCACTCAGTCAATCAGTCAGTCACTCAGTCAATCAGTCTGTCACTCAGTCACTCAGTCAATCACTCATTCAGCCAAACATTCAGTCAATAAGTCAGTCACTCAGCCAATTAGTCAGTCAATCGGGCGATCAGTCGATTAATCAGTCAGTCACACAGGCAGGCGATCATTCACTCAGTCAATCAGCCAGTCACTTAGTCTGGCTTTCAGTCAATCAGTCAGTCATTCAATCAACCACTCAGTCAATCATTCAGTCAACTTGTCAGTCAATCAGTCGGTCTTTCAGTCAATCAGTCAGTTACTTAGTCAATCAGTCAGTCACTCAGTCAGACGATCAGTCACTCAGTTAATCAGTCACTCACCCAGTCGCCCACTTAATCAGTAGTAGTCGCTTCGTCAGTCAGTCAATTACGCATTAGTCAGTCAGCCCTTCAGGTACTCAGTCAGTCAGTCTGTTACTCAGGCTGTATGTCCATCCGTCAATCTGTGCCTGTCTGTCTGTTGCCTCACGCTTCATACTGTGAGGGTTGTCATGATAAAAAGGGTTTGCAAACATTTGTCCCACCTCAGTAACGACCTTTTCCCCACACCATGGCCACCCTCCCTCATACCTTACCTTAGATCTGCACTTCGTTGTGTGTCTTCCCCTCCTACTCCACACTAAAGAAAACCAACATATGGACGCAAGTAAACACCCTACACACACACACACACACACACACACACACACACACACACACACACACACGTAGAGAGAGAGAGAGAGAGAGAGAGAGAGAGAGAGAGAGAGAGAGGGTAGGAGAAGATAAAAGCTTTGGAAGAGAGGGAAAGAAAGAGGAGGAAGTGAAAGTAGGGAAAGAGAAAGGGAAAGGAAAAGGAGGGTAAGAAAATAGCAAAGAAGAAAGGGGAGACGGAAAGTAGAAGGAGAGAAAGGGAAAAAAGGATAAGAGGAGAGAATGAAAAGATGGTAGGGACAAGGGAGAGAGGGAAGAGTGGGAGAGGAGAAAAGGATGGATGACAAAAGAGAAGAGAAGAGAAGAGGGAGATAAAAAGGGAAAGGAGGAAAGAAGAGGGATATATAAAGGGAAAGGAGGAGAGTGGAGAAATATAAAAAAGGAAAGGAGGAGAGAAGAGGGAGGTAAAAAGGGAAAGGAAGAGAGAAGAGGGAGGTAAAAAAGGAAAGGAAGAGAGAAGAGAAAGATAAAAAGGGAAAGGAAGAGAGAAGAAAGGAGTGCGTGAAAATATACAATATGTGAATGGTGGGTGGGAGGAGATGATTCATAAGTCACAGGGGGAAACACACACCCTACATATTGACAAGGAAGAAGGGAGTGGAGAGGGAGAGCAGGGAGGGCAGTAGAAGAAAAGGAGGGGAAGGATAGAAGTCAGAGAAGAAGAAACAAGGCTTTGGAAGACAGAAAAAGACAAGAACAGAAACAGAGGCAATGACAAGACGAGAGAAGACCATATCTGTCTATCTGTATATCTGTCGATCTACCTATCTGTCTGTCTGTCTATCTATCTATCGATCTACCTGTCTGTCTACATACACACACACACACACATATATATATATATATATATATATATATATATATATATATATACAGAGAGAGAGAGAGAGAGAGAGAGAGAGAGAGAGAGAGAGAGAGAGAGTAGA
The DNA here is from genome assembly GCF_032717465.1 of Coenobita brevimanus. Classification (NCBI taxonomy): domain Eukaryota; kingdom Metazoa; phylum Arthropoda; class Malacostraca; order Decapoda; family Coenobitidae; genus Coenobita; species Coenobita brevimanus. The sequence goes on along the minus strand of NC_137049.1, from coordinate 28,140,892 downwards.
GAGTCTGTGTGAGGGCGAAATGGTGGGGAAGAGGTAAGGAGGGGGTTACGTAGAGAGAGGAAATAGATTTAAGAGAGAGGGAAGAAAGGAAGGAAGAGGAGGAGGAGGAAGAAGAGGGGGAGGAAGGAGGCAGGCATAATGGGAGGATTCGAGGGAGGGAGGGAGAGAGGGACGGAGAGAAACAGATGGGAGTGGCGGAGGGAGTGAGGGAGGGAGGGAAGGTAGGTTGGAGAGGAAATTAAGTGCTGCATAAGCCTACCAGAGGATTTATGAACAAATCACCTAAACATCTATTGGCATTTCCATTACCTCTTCCCCGCCTCCTGTGTGTGTGTGTGTGTGTGTGTGTGTGTGTGTGTGTGTGTGTGTGAAGTATTCATTTTTCTAAGTTTTCCAGTATTTATGTAAATGTTTTAGGACACACACAGACACACGGACACACAGACACACAGACACACAGACACAGACAGACAGACAGACAGACAGACACACACACACACACACACACACACACACACACACACACACACACATATAGATAGATAGATAGATAGATAGATATTGATAGATAGATAGATAGATAGATATAGATAGATAGATAGATAGATAGATATACACATTGAAAGAGAGAGAGAGAGAGAGAGAGAGAGAGAGAGAGAGAGAGAGAGAGAGAGAGAGAGAGAGAATATTCAGCGGTGCCCCCTATATCCAGTGCCTGAACAAATCACTCTCATTATAACTTCCTAAACAACAACGCTGGCTATTAGGGAAGAGTGAGAGTCGCCTAAATACAGAGTGGTTCATATATAACGCTTCTCTTCCATTACTCCAGACGATATCTCATATGCTGCGGAGAATCTGAGGCATCGATATTTGTCTGCCTTGCATCATATATCCATTTTCTTCTCCCACTGCCACACCCACGACCACACCAGCAGACTGAGCCGTCCTTGCTGGATGAGTTTCTGGTTGGAGGCTATTTTCGGACCACCCTGTATATATAAGGTGACCTATGAGATACGGGCCAAATTTTAGGAAGTTATTCTTGAACCAGTTTTGAGTCAGAAATTCTGTTTTAGCATGGGTCCAATTCTCAGCCGTGACGGAACTGCAATTACTGATGACAAGGCCAAAAATGGTATCCCCCACACACATGATTAATTCCTAAGGTCATCAGTAATTGCAGCTTCGTAATTAATTAGGGACGATTTGTTCTAACCTGACAAAGATCCATACATTTTTTCTACTCATATGAGAACTAAGTGTAGGCAGACTGGAAGGTCGGTCTGATAAGTAACCAAGGAGACTCATTCCTACCTCTTAAATTCTTATCTAATTTTATGCAACCACTACTTAGTATTCAAGTTGTGGAGGTGGCCGACTTCCATCAGGTGAAGTCAAACCAACTACAAAAATAATATTTACAGACGTTGTTGTTGCAATCTATCCCAGCTGATTATAACTGTCTGGCGTCAGCTGCATTGCTGGATCACAGTTGTACAGAACGTGAGTTCACAGTATTAACAGTTTTAGGTTCCTGTGGCTCACTTTCACCAATACATTTATATATATATATATATATATATATATATATATATATATATATATATATCCCATTGGAGCCCAGTGTCCTGAATACTGGACAGAACTGGGATTCTTCAAGTCTTTATAAAGGAGGGAACCCCCGGGTAGGGACCTATGAGCTTCGCGACTATGAGCCGATAGGCGGAGGGCGATACGCTTAGTACCCACCCCAGTGCCATGCCTCGCCCAGCACCCCTGGGATCCAATGGGCTAAATAAATAAATAACTATAACTATATATCTATATCTATCTATCTATCTATCTATATATATATACACCTAAGAGGTTTCAAATGAACCTCCTGTAACACCCTCACTTAGAGGGCATTGTATCCACGTTAGTCTGCTACCTACTGACAATTTTATTCTGTTTACTATTTATATCTAATAATGAAGTGGTTAAGCGACACGTAATTACATTACAGCGAATTTCCCCCCCCCCCGTGTGTGTGTGTGTGTGTGTGTGTGTGTGTGTGTGTGTGTGTGTGTGTGTTAGAACGTTAGAAAGTACCACATCTCACCGCCACACCGCACAGTGCCACATCTTACTCTCGCACAGCACACTACAGTATCATACCACACGCTGCGACACCTCACACCGCCACAACTCACATTACCACACAACACACTGTCACACCATACACTGTCACACCACACACTGGTACACCTCACAGTGCCACACCACACACTTCCGCACCTCTCTCTATTTCACCTCACACTGTCACATTTCTCTGCCGCTCTGCATGTTACAACAAAATACACTACCACTCTGCATATTATCACACCACAGCCACACCTCACACTGTCATACCTCACAGTGCCACACCACACACCTCGACATCACACATTACCACACTATACACTGGCACACTACACGCTACCGCAAATAACACCATGAAAACTATCATACTGCACACTCCCACAACACACACTACCACACTATACACTGCCACACCACACGCAGCCACAACCAGCACTATGAAACCTCACATTACCACACTCCACACTACCACGCATCTCGTCTCCTGCTACACAAATATTTTTCAGACATCCTGCATATCTGATTATTACCTTTGTTATTGCTTGTCCTCGAGGCGTAAATGCAAATCGCGTTGACTATTGTAAGTTCCAGTTTTCTTCGTTCTCAAAATCCGTGTCAGTATTTCTTTATCCGATAATTTAAGTGTCTAATGCCTCACATTGTTCGTAAGACCATTATCATATTTATCACTTTGTCATTGAGCTATTATCACTATATATAGTTATGCCTGTTCATGGTCATCGGAATCATTAATGTAACAATAACATCCTGTTATTACTATGATCTGTTTCTTCTGATTACTCTCCTCCAAACCATCATCATTATCATTATAAGTAAGCAGCTCTACTTTTCATCAAAACCATCATCATTATCACCACCACCACCACCACCACCACCACTATCATTGCTACAATTAAGGAGCTCAATCCTCCTCTTCCTACTCCTCATCAGCCACTAACCTCATTACCTTCAGTTTCCCCATTCTCCCTTCTCCCACACCACCACTCAGCTGCGACCCACATCACGCTCTTTCTTGATTACACCCACTCCCAGTTCGGAACCACAGACGGGGACAAAGGTTCGCCTTATAGTTCCACTCTTCTACTCCTCACCTTCCCCTCCTGGCTAATATTTCAAAGCTGGAGACTGTCCATAGATACAATAGTTCGTTTTATATATCTCATCTCTTCTGCTTTTCACTTTCCTCAGTTTGTTAATATTTCTAAGGTGGAGAATCGCTTTATATTTCATCTCTTCTGCTTCTTACTTTCCTCTGCTATCTAATATTTCTAAGCTCGAGACTGTTCATAGATACATTAGTTAGTCTTATATTTCACTTTTTCTGCTTCTCACTTTCCATTGCTAGCTAATGTTCTTAAGATGAGAGAGGCCTAGGATGCTTTTCTGTCCAAAGATGACGCTCTTTGATATAATGCGTCACGGAGGAAAGTAACGATTATGCCCCGTTTCCTTGCTCGTAGATAATTTTCTGATGTAATGCTCTAGGGAGGAAAGTACCGAATATATCTCAATAGTAAAGCAGACACAGTTGAGTAGTATTTTTGCTCCTGATTGTACTCCACCGCCCAACTTCCTTTCTGCTCTTAGGCCTACCACCACCACCTCCACCGCTCCACCCCGTCTTGCCAATAAGCCACACTTTACGAGTCCATATATAGGCAATAACCTCGCCTCTTTAGCGCACTCCTCCATGAAAATTATGGCCCGTGGAGCTATGAACGTTTTACGGTTTTTAGCTCCGTCTGTCTGTTCACTGTATCCATTGTCTGAGGGTGCACTCTGTGATGATGTGGATTAAATACCTATGGGCGTTTGGCATCTGTAAAAGTAAGGCTTAGATTAATACTTGTCGACCTCACGACGTTCATTAAGCCTTGTTAGTAAGTCACAATCCTCCCCAAGAATACGACCTGAAGTAGTTGGTTTACACCCAGGTCCCCTCTACTACTACAACTATTACTACTACTACTATTACTGCCACTACTATTACTACTTGAAAGCGAACAGGAGGGAAGCATACTTTGTCCAAAAATCTGATCGAGCCGTAAATCTAATTCGGGGTTTTCCAATCGCGTGGTGGATGTGCAGGCTAATGCACCACCGGCTGCCCCATCACATTTGCAGATGAGGAGCCCCCTCTGCAAAAGTCCACAGTCTCCAGTTTCTTTTAATATACTCAAAGACATAATTCTTAATTGGTTATAATTCTTTTTACTTGCGACGTGAAGAATCGTATATACTGTATAATTGCTGTGTGCTTTTAATTTGTTAGTGTTCCTCTTATTCCTAGGACAAATATTGCTTTACATTTTTATCACGCATATACGACCATTGTACTTGTTTTAACGATACCTGATGAAGGTGCCAAACAACTTTCAGCTCAATTGGTGGCTTGATATGGTCAGATTGGTCTGTCTACTTGATTACTTACGGAGACTCATTCGTACCTCATACTCGTAACCAAGGCCCGTAACCAAGACTCGAAATTTATGCAACACGACTTACTACTGAAGAAGTGGAAGTGATGTACTTCCGACAGGTGAAAACAAACCTGCTATAAGTGTATTATCCCAGCCCTGCTGCACCATCCACCATAACCTTAACCCATCCTAACCACTCCCCTTCTCCTAATTCATTTTTTTTTCCCTGCTCCACCACAACTTTCACACAGAATTTCTAAGTCTCCTTCCCTCTGACAATGCCACTGCTTTTAGATGTCCAATCATCAAAGGGTGTGCTTGTTTGTTTAGTTAATTGCATCGGTAAACATGACAGATGAAAAAATGTAGCTGTGTATTCTCTTATATATAATTTACACGAAAAAGTCTGAGGCCACATGTCCCCTTATAATCTCATTCTCATATATATATATATATATATATATATATATATATGGTCAGATTGGTCTGTCTACTTGATTACTTACGGAGACCCATTCGTACCTCATACTCGTAACCAAGGCTCGTAACCAAGACTCGAAATTTATGCAACCACGACTTACTACTGAAGAAGTGGAAGTGATGTAATTCCGATATCTATCTATCTATCTATCTATCTATATCTATCTATATATCTATATCTATATCTATCTATCTATCTATCTATCTATCTATCTATATATATATATATATATATATATATATATATATATATATAACAAAGGGTGACGGTGTTTGCTGCGACTCCCCTCTTTGCCAGATGTCCTTCCTGTGAGTAAGCAACATCGTTTGGTGATGACAAGAATAAAACAGCAACGATATCAGCGTACGAAAGGAGTTAATAAAAAAAAACATTATTCTATGACCAAGTTCGAAGGTGAGAGGAGACGTGGTAGGCCAAGATTAGGGTGGATAGATAATGGTAAAGGAGAGTGTGAGAAAGTGAGGTTATGGAGGGCGACGAGGCTAGGGAACTGACTGGGGCATGAGTTAGTTGGCAGAGTTTTGTGCGGAGTGTATGAGAAGAGTTTGGAACCCCTCTTCAAACCCGGTGACGTGACAGTCGTCGGATTGCGCTAGCTGATATACGGTATAAGTAACGTTAGGTGCGTCTCTGTGGATAGTTAGACTTATGAGGATGTGTCAGAATTCCAGGGGGCTTGAAAGGTGAGTGAATGAAAGTAAGGCTCAATCGGTAGAGAGGTTGCCTGCAGGTCTAAAGGACCCAGGTTCGAATCCCGGCTGGGGCAGGGAACAGTTTAAGGATTTGAATTTCATTAAATTAGGCTTTACTGATCTACCAGAAGACCCGCCGACATGTCGTAAAAATACCCCCGCTAATACCAATACACCAGTCCTGTATGAGACAGCCCTAGCATGTATTCAATATGGACGGTGGGTGTTAGCGCCGAAGTGGTGACATGTAGAGGTGTATGGTATGTAGGAGGACTGCTGGGCCTTGATAGCAGGCTGTGAAGCCTATGCCCAGAGTCGGACACATAACAAAAAAAAAAAAAAAAAAAAACTGAACATGTTGTTGATTAGCTCTTCCTCTGTTAGGTTTTTTCTTGCTCTCAGAATCCGACCCCACTCCATCCTTATAATGATAATAATAATCCTCTGTTATAGAAATAATTCATTCTTGCAATAATATTTACCATCATCGTATTCCTTGACTGCTTCATATGAAGTCATTATCCCCTGACGCAACAAAATTGATGAATTCGTACACTTTAGTCAAAGCTTCTTTATTGTTCTGAAATAACAAAGCTAATTACTCTTTACAGTATAATCTGAGCCTCGTTGTTGCGTTAACTAGTACTCAATAAAAAATTTGGGCTTCGTTATTGCTCAAAGTAAGTCTGTATAATATATCTAAACTTTGCTGTTAGTCTAAAAAATTTACATATTGATAGCTTCACTGGTGTTATAAATAATTCATAAGACAGAGCATACAAGTAATCTGAGTTTCATTGCTATTCTGTTGAATTTTTAAAATACAACCTGGGATTCGTTGTTGCTCTAAATAATTCTTACCACATATTTGACCTTCGTTGCCCCTTCCCCACCGCATAAGAATGTATATGATAAACCGTTCCATAAATCTTCTCTCTCCCAGGTTTTCCAATATACAGCCTCATTTATCAGACAGCAGATTTACACTGTTCACAAAACCTCTTCATAAAGTTTGAATCTGTGCTGAATTTTGGTTACATACTAGAGATTTGAAAGGTCCATTACTAGGTTATTTCACAGCACGGATGACATAGACTAAAGGTGATTGTATTGAAGTAGATAACCCTTTCAGTACTAAGACGTCTTTATTTTTCTTTTCTATTTTCTTTTTTGGTACATTTTTGCTATCTACATCTTAGAAGAGACTTTTCTGAAGTGAAAGTTTACATATAACGACTACTCTTTTCACTATAAGAAATTTCCCTCGGGCTGATTGAAATCGTCCAGCAGCAGCAAGAATAAAATATAAAGTCATTGGAGTGGAGGAATGAACCTTTTCTACACGATGCATACCGGTACAATTATCATCTGCCTATCTGTCTGTCTGCCTGGTTAACTGTCTGTCTGTCTGTATGTCTGTCTGTGTCTGAATATCTATCTAATCGATATATGTATGTATGTACATAAGTATGTATTCATCTATCAGTCTATCTGTCTATCAAGTTACCTATTCTAACTTAAATTATCCAGTCGTGTACGTCGGGATAGAACTCGGAATAAGAACACCCCGTTTCATTAGGCCAAGTTCCAGGCAAGCCGTATCTCTCCGCCAGACGTAATGTAGGTGACAGTGAGAAACATAGTGCCCTGAACGTGGCCCAGTGAAACAGTGTTCATCCTGCTTTTTATCGATTTACACGATTAGGTAGTTTACGTCAAGGTAGGAGCTAGAGAATACACCTTCACGTGGTGGCACTGATATGGCCGGGTGCTGGAGCTGTCTGGCCATACAAAAGTCCCTCATTCATAACTCCAGAACCGGTGGCCCGATTGGACTGGAAATTGTTTTATTCTTCAAGTCAGAGAATTTTAACGGTGCCTTGCTCCAACAGAAATTGCGCTTCGTTGCGATTTTTTTGCTTTACGATAACAAACAAACCAGCGAACATACAGAATTCGGATAAATACAAATTACATCCTGATATTCTCCTTTATGTTATTTCTTCATATCTAGTACTGAAATAATTTGCCTCGGGAACGTACAAGCGAATAAAAAAAAAATGGCAATATCGGTGAGCAGATTAAGTTACTAAGGATCAGGTGCAACGAAACCTCCTAGAATACGGTCCTAATTATGGTATCATTGTGGAGTCCCTAAAATGATGTCCTCGGATTGAAGGGAATAAAAGGACTTATGAGGCAGTTAAAGAGAGTAAAAATTAATTGAGGGAGAGGGAACTGAAAAAAATGTGCAGAAAAGTAACCGAGGAGTCTCTAAACAAGCATTGATTCTAACGGGGTGGCCATTGCGAGAGAGAGAGAGAGAGAGAGAGAGAGAGAGAGAGAGAGAGAGAGAGAGAGAGAGAGAGAAAGTCATTAAGTACACAGATAACACAGACCTTACAACAACAAAAAGAGAGAACAAATTCACTAACCGATCGTCCCTTCAGATTTGCCACCCTACACGGCAACGTTGCCTCCTTGCCAGCTGTGACGGCGACGCTGGTGGGGAGGTGGGGGAGGAGGTGGGGGCCGCGGCGATGGGAGGGGCCGCCGTGTCGAACATCACCCCAGTTGGTCTGCTCTTTCCAACCTGGGGCAAGAAGAGAGGAGGAGATGTTAGTGGAGGAGAGAAAGATGAGGGTGAAGAGAGAGAAGGGAAGAGGTGTAAGCGAGCGAAAGAGATGAGGAGATGAAAGAGAATGAGGGTGACGAGTGAAGGCAGGGAGTATGAGTGGGCGAAAGAGATCAGGGAAAGAGAGAATGAGATGGAAGAGATAATAGGAGGGGATGAAAGTGAGGGATGGAAGAATGAAGGATGGGGAGAGAGAAAGAGGGGGAGAGAAACAAATGGGAGTGGAGAAAGCAGGGGAAAGAAAGGAGAAGAAAAGAGAGTAAAAAAAAAGAGGGTTACAGGGGAGAGAGAAGAGGGGTGTTAGCTTAGGTTATAGTGGGTTAGCTTAGGTTAGACTCCATGATCAGGGCACCGTGTTGTGTACTACCCGAACTGATGCGCTTCTCCCAAGCTAAGGACAGAGGAATGGGGGGATTATAGTTGATTTAATTTTTACCTGACGGAACTGGGCCAGTCCCACAACCTGTATACTATGTCGTGACTGCATGAAATTTGACGAGCCATAGTTATAAGCAGGAATGAGTCTCCTTAGTTACAAGCAAATCTAAATTCCAATCTGACTGTACTTGCCTATCGGTTGAGCTTAAAGAGGTATCAGGTTAGAAAAAATGTGTTATAGTGACAAAGGGAGAAAAGAGGGAGCTGTTAGTGAAAAAGAAGGAAGGAAAGGGTGTTAGTGGGGAGTGAGAGAAAGAGAGGAAGGGTGTTAGTGATGAGAGAGAAGATAGTAAAGGTGTCAGTGAGAGAAGACTTTAGGTTAGGTTAAGTTAGGTGGAAGGGCACATCGAGACGTACAAACTACCATCCAGGGTAGAGCAGAGGGAGAAGGGTTTAGTGGGGGAATATGTCTAACCCGTTGTTCCTTTCCGCTTAACCCAAAATTATAATACAAAGGAAAATCATATAAAGGAGTACAGTTCTGGGGAAAATGTATCTGAAAAGCAAAGACCACAGTAAAGAGGAAAAAGGTATAAATGAAAGAAGTGCAAAGGATTATGGCATAATGGAAAGGTTGTGGATGAGATAGATATAGATGAAAATGAAAAAGGATACCTGTGTATCTGTCTGCCATCCAGTCATTTGTTTCCCCATCAAAGACATAGGGGCCCTGGGCTAACCTACATAGTTTAGACATTCAAGGTAAGAATCAATAGTTGCTGTTGCTTGAGCGGTTTTACTTAAGCAGTGAACTCCAACCCCCGTCGAATGTAATCTCTTATGGAATACATCCTGTCTGGATCCTTTATCCACCTAACTACCAGGTTTCCATTGGGTTATATGGATAACATTCAGCGTAGTAAATGGAATCCTGTGCTGGAAGAAACAAGATGGCTTTTCGCTCGGTGTAGAGGGACCTGATGTAGCACTATATCCGGTGAGTCGATGGGGGCCGGCCCGCCTACCATAAAATGGGATTAAATGATACATGTGAGGTATGAATGGTTGTGTGTGTTGTGATAAACAGATATGTAGACATGAAGGCAGATGATCTGTGACAGCTGAGGAGTATATATCGGTCTGGAAGTGTATGTGTGTGTTTGTGTCACTGCCCACCAAGATGGTCGAAAGCCCTTGGGATGGGGTGCCACAAGAGTTCCACATTGCTCTCTGCTGAGAGGCACCTTCGTGTTAGTATAAAAAGGCCCACGTTGGTCAGATTGCAATCCCCAGTGATGTGCTTGGGATTGGAAGACAATCTCAGCCGCTCACTGTAAACTAACTGGGGTGAAGAAGCGGTTGCTAGATCAGTGGATACTTCACAGTTTGATTACTTAACCATCTTATATCCCTGGCAGCCATTCATTGATGGGAAAACCTCCTGAAAACTTTTATATTCGAACCGTGGCACTTTCGGGCACGGGGTTCTCCGATCAGAGCACAAGTGGCAGTGAGGCTCCTAATCCCACGAGAATACGGCCTTTAGTATCTCAGCGCAAAGTGTAGACATAGAGGCAGGAGGAAATGAAGAGATATATGTGGGGAAAGTTTTACATTAAGATAAGCATATGTACAAGTTACTTGAAGGTGTGGCCTCCCCTGCACACCTGTCCATCATGAACACACCTGCCACACACACACACACACACACACACACACACACACACACACACACACACACACACACACACACACACACACACACACACACACACACACACACACACACACACACACACACACACACACACACACACACACGTCAGGACCTACAATACCTGGCGGAACTCCTCAGGTATGTTATAATTAGATCTCACCTGCAGGGGTACTCCGGAGGGATGGTAGGGCGTGATTGGAGAGAGGTGAGAGAGGCATGGAAGAAAGACGAGAAGGAAGGAATGGAGGTAAACAAAGAACTTGAGATTACACAAGAGGTGAGGAGAGAGGAGAGGACATAAGAGAGAAGAGATGCGAAGAGAAAGGAGGAAAGCGAGGAAAGAGGAGAAAAGAAATGAGATGAGGAGAGGGAAGGAGGGAATGAAGGCGAGAGGAGAAGAATAAGAATGAAAGGAAGGTAGGAACGGATGTGAAGGGAGAATGATGGAGGAAAGAAGGAAATGGAAATGAGAGGGATGGAGGGAAGGAGGGATGTAGGAGAGCAGAGGGACAGAAGAAAGAGGAATGGAGAGCAAGAAAGCACAGAAGGAAGGAAGGAGGTCCTTGGGAGAAGACGAGAAAGAAGGAACAGAGAAAAATGAAAGGAGGGAGGGAATAGACATGACAAAAGGGATGAGGTAATGAGAAAAGAAGATGAGGAAAATATTGAAAAACAAGGAGGAAATGGATATAAGAGAGGGAAGAAGGAAAGGATGGGGTGATGATGAAGATGAGGAGGATGAAGGGATGAAAGAGATGGAGGGTATAGAGTACAATGAGCGAATCAAGATCAACAGAAAGATGAAGATGAGGAGGAGGAGGACGAGGAGGAGGAGGAGATGAAAAGAATAAAATGAGGAGGAAGAAAGATGAGGAAGGGAGAGAGAAGAGAAACGAGGATGGAAAGAGAAGACGTTTTATATTGTTGTACTACCACTACCTCAAGACGATGGTATTCGTTTTAGGGGAGGCGTTTTTTTTATGTGGAGGGGTAACTGAAAATAATTATATTAACTCTTTAGTTTAAAATCTTTCCTAAAATGCGTACAATCGTCTGGAAAAAGCTAGACTAAAATTTAAAAGAAGATGCCCTCAAGGTCAAGTTGTTGTTGCTGTGACCTTAACTCATCTGAAACGTGAACCGGCTGGATTCCCAAGCTTCCCTCCCTCTGCAGTCCACCAGCCTTCTCTCGGGGGAAAAGGAGGAAGATGAGTGACGTTGTATTTGTACGCCCAACCAGTGAAGCCTTCTGGTTATATCGGTGCCACCACATGAAGGAGTCCCTCTCCAGCACTTGTCAAAACGTTGACGAATATGAGAGTAAGAATGCAATGTGGTTAGATAAGACAAGAGAAAAGGGTCATAGGCCCAAATTCATAAACTGTTTTGAGCGTAAACTGTGTAAAAGTTTGCATATTAATATTCTTACCTTCACTCGTATTTCACAACCTAACTGCACTTCACAGCCTAACTAGAGTAAACAATTACGTGAAAAATAGGACCAGAAATATTCATAATAATAATTATAGTCATAATACTGCCTAAAGTTTGTATATATGTTATGAAGCATCCGAACCACGACAAACGTTTTTAGCAAGACTTTGGACAAGTAAATGCTGGAGGTCTAACAGCCGATTTTGGTGCAGATTGATGTCCTCTGAAGGGGTGTTTTGGATACTTGTGTTCCTGCAAAGGTTTTGTTCTTGAAAGTGGCAGGCTGGGTGAGTAGAATTTTGCAGACACATGCACTCATAGTTCAGCTAGATTTACTAGCTAGTGTGCGTGCATGCGTGGGTGCGTGCGTGTGTGTGTGTGTATGTGTGTAAAAGAGAGCAAGAGAGAGAGAGAGAGAGAGAGAGAGAGAGAGAGAGAGAGATTAAATGAACTGGAAGAGGAAACCATGTGAAGGAAACCACTGAGCAAACTTTTCCTTCGGATTAGCAGAGTAAATTCAAAGGTCAGAGAAAGTGGAAGGGAGGAAGAGAGAACAGGAAGTAATAGAGAGGAGAGTGAGGACTGAAGGAAAGAAGAGCGGAGAGAGAAGAGTGGGGATGGGAGAGAGGGATATGAGAGGGGAGGGTAGCGTACAAAGAGGGAATGAAGAGAGGAGAGGTGAGAATACAAAGAGAGAGAGAGGAGAGGAGAGGGTAGAGTACAAGGAGGGAGGGAGGAAAGTAAGAGAGGAGACGTAAGGAGTAGGAAGATAGGGAGAGTGAAAAGGAAGTCAGGAAATGTGAGGAGCGAAAAGGGAGGGGACAGAGGAGTGGGTAGTGAACTAATGGGGAAAGGGGCAGAGGAGGAGAGGGAGGTGAAAAAAAAAAGGACGAGAGGAAATAGGTAACGATAGGGAAGACAAGTGAGCGTCGGTAATCAGAATCAGAATCAGAATTTTCTCCTCCAAAGAAGCAAACTGCCTCTGAAACCATATGCCTCATTTTCTCAACGATACTTTAGGCATCAGTGAAGAATTGTGTCAAAAACTTTCTGAAAAATCGAATCTCTCAACAGCAACGGATTTGGTTTTGCCATATATATTTACAAACATAGCAACAGTGAAGAAACTTATGTCTTTTTTATCCAGAATGAAGGAGCCAATTATTAAAAGTGTGAAAAATACCTCATAAAAGAAAAATCAAGGTGCTGTTATTTCCACATTGCTTGGCACATTAACTACCCTGATATACAAGAGACAGGTGAAAAAAAAAAATTGAAGGCGTAAAGACAAACTGGACGGCCCACAAGAAAATGAAGACGGCAGAGACGCTACAAAAGATAGACGGAATGAGAAACTGCCTGACTTAATAACTCAGGAAAAACATAAGCCTGAAAATGCAAGGAAAATGGATGTTTCATTTCTTTTGTATGAGGATGTGATGTTACTTATTTTTCGCTGTCCCCAGACGGTTCCAGCCAGCTTCGAACGGATCGCTAGCGGTGAAGGAAATATTAAAGTCCATATGCAACCCTTTCCACTTCGAAAAATCTCTCTTTAATTAAATAAAATCCGTCTGAAGGGGACAGTAAGAGGTAAATCATTCCTTGGGTTGAAGCGGTTAATTTACACACACACACACACACACACACACACACACACACACACACACAAATAAGGCCCTAAGCTTCTATATCCCGCTCCATCACCCCTGAATCACCTGTATCAAACTTCTTGGCACCTTACAAAAGCTTTAGGCGACCCTTCAATATGGCTGTAAATATGAGAGAGGGTTCTGGTGTTGGTGAGTTAGTAGGGTCGTGTGGCCAACTCGAGGGACGGTGTGGAAGAGAAGGAAGGAGGGTGAGTACGAAAGATACGGTGAGGAAAGAAAAAAGAAAAATAGGGAGGGATAGGGTAGGGACGGATGATAGGAGAGAGTGAGAAGGAATGAGAGAGAAAGGGAGTGGGAGAAAGAGTGGGAAAGATGTTGGGTAGCAAAGGAGGGCGTGAGTGGGAGGGGAGAACGAGAGAAAAAGGGGGAAAGGAAGGTGGGTGGGAAAGAAGAGGGAGTGGAAAGGTGCGGAAGGAAGGGGGAAGGAGACAGAGGGAATAGAAGAGTGTTGGAGGAAGGGGGAAGAAGTTGAAGGGAGACGGAGAGGGAATGGTACACTGTGGAGAAGGAGTACAAAGCAGATCAAAGGAAAGCAAACAGCAACAGACCTATTGATCCTTTCGAGGCTGCTTGTTACACAATAGGTCGTACCTAACGAAACTGATCTGTCAAAGACAAGGATAGGCCAGTAGGAAAGAAAGAGAAGGAGGGAATAAAAGGTTGTGGGAGGAAGGGGATGGAGTGGCAGAGGGAGTGGAGTGAATATAATGGAGTGTGGGGGAAGGATTGAGGGAAGGGGAAGGGAGTAGGATAGGGAGTGGAAGAGTGAGCATGATGCGGAGTGAGAGGGAATGGGTAGGGAGGGTAAGACAAGGAACATGAGAAAGCACTGGGAGAAGAAGTGTGCGAAGCAGTGGGATGCGGTGTGAGAGAGAGAGAGGGAAGGAGGACGGAAGGGAAGGTGAATGGGATGGAGGCAGGGAAGGAAAGTGGGTGGGATAGGGAGGGACGGTGAAGTGTGATAGAGAGAGAGAGAGAGAGAGAGAGAGAGAGAGAGAGAGAGAGAGAGAGAGAGAGAGAGAGAGAGAGAGAGGAGAGAAGGAGGGAGGTAAGAGAGTAAGAGGAAATGAAGGTCGATGGGGGAGTGAGAGGAGAGGTAGAGCTGAGTGAGAGTTGAGTGTGTGTGATTTCTCTCTCTCTCTCTCTCTCTCTCTCCTCCGTGCTTCCTTCATCCTAATCTCTTTTATATCTCGTTCCTTCTTTCCTCATATACTATCAGCCAGTCTTTCCTTCCTTTGATTTAATTTTATCTCCCTCTGTCTTATTCAATTTACCATTATCAACTCTCCCATTTATCACGCATTCCCTCTTTCTCATCTTTATCATTTATCTCTGTCTCTCCCTTTCTGTCTCCAGGGAGTGAGGGGAAACAAGAGAGGGGAAATTAGAAGCAAGAATCCCACGAGGAGAGAATGGGGGGAAGGGGAGCAGAGAAGACAGAGAGGAAGAGAAAAGAAGGATAGGGAGGTGAGGATATTATATATATATAGAAAGAGAGAGAGAGAGAGAGAGAGAGAGAGAGAGAGAGAGAGAGAGAGAGAGAGGACGAGCTATAAATGAGGAGAAGTGAATGTGAGAGAGAAAGGAGAGGACTGGCGGAGAGAAAGTGAGATGAAAAGGAAAATGAAGAAAGTGAAAGATGTGATGCATCAGGGACAAAGGGAAGGAAGGAGTGAAGGTGAAGGAGAGAGGTGAGGGAGAGGGACAGGGAGAGGGAAAGAGGTGAGGGAACGTGGTTAGGGAGAGGGAGGGAGAGAAAGTGGCATGAGGGAGGGAGAGATGGGTGAGGGAGAGGGGTGAAAGAGAGGTAGATGGACAGCGGTGAGGAAGAAAGAGAGGAGTGAAGGAGGGGGAGAGAGAGATGGATAAGGGAAGGAGGAGAAAAGAATGTGAGGTGGAAAAGGATAAAGGTTAGAGTGAGGACGGAAAATCGAAGTGGAGAAAAATTAGAGAAAGTGAGGGAGGGAGGGTGGGAGGGTGAGGGAGATTTGGAAGGGAGGGGAGGGAGGGTGGGAGGATCAGAGGTAGAAATGGAGCAAAAGAGAGAGAGAGAGAGAGAGAGAGAGAGAGAGAGAGAGAGAGAGAGAGAGAGAGAGGAAGGAGGCAGGGAGTGTATGAAAGAGAAAGTGAATGGGGAGGGAATACAAAGGAGTACAAAAGAGTACAAAAGAAAGGAAACAGCAACAGACCTAATACTCCTTTCTGAGCTGATTGTTGCAGTTAAGAATATGACTATGATATCTAATTCTATGAGCTGAATATATGGGTAGCAAAGCAAGAAGGGGAGGAGGGAGAGAGAGAGAGAGAGAGAGAGAGAGAGAGCGAAAGGGGAGGGGGAAGGTTGAGAGAGAGAACAGGGGAAGAATGGAGTAAGGAATGAGAGAGAGAGAGAGAGAGAGGGAGAGAGAGAGGGAGACTAATCCCACCTGCAAGGCTCATCAAGTTCTTTTCTGCACCTAATTAATGAAGGCAGGTGTGAAAGAGAAAGAGGGCTTTTTCATCTCTCTCTCCCTCTCTCTCTCTCTCTCTCTCTCTCTCTCTCTCTCTCTCTGTATCTGTCTATCTATCTATCTGTCTATCTGTTTTAAGTATTTCTATCGATTTATCAGTTTGCATATGGATTTGAATTTATCCATGTCTATGCAGGTATGTATGCATGCATTTATGTATGTATGTATGTATGTAAGCATGTATGCACGTATTCAAGTATGCATGTATGTCTGCATGTCTGTATTTATGTGCTGGTGTCTGTCTCTCAACTTTTGATCTATCCACAGTGAGGTATCTATCTTTCTACATAATCAGAATGCACAACAGCCCACATCACCACTGCCCTAAAAATAAACAAGTAACAATACAGCCTACTCCCTAATTACACGCTCCTAATCACATCTAGGATTAATTTTTATGCTAATGAAGCCATCACTACCTCATACAACATTAATAACATTTTCTCTAATATCATCTCAGCACAATAATGAATAATTCTTTACATAACTTTCTGATTAGAAAACTATGTCTGGTATATGCCTCTCCCATTTTTCTTCACTCGTATCTATCGGTTGTTAGTTAGTTATTTCTGTTAATGATTCACTTAAGATTAATACCTTTTCACTTATATAGTCGCAATCCAAGCTATTACGATTCAAAAAACAAATCACATAGTTATGGACCTGGAGAGAGTATACAGTATACAGTCTTCATAAACTCCATTACTACTATGCATCGTCTGATAGCAGCAAAAAAAAAATAGAAAATAAAAAAATAAAAAGACGTCCTTGTGGACACACACACACACACACACACACACACACACACACACACACACACACACACAGCAATAACCCCTTCATCACACACGCATTCTCTTCCCAACATACAGCCTCTCTCTCACACACCTATATCAGTGCGCATACGACTTTTCTAGCGAATATTGATTGGGTTGAGAGGTTACGTATAGCGTCCGCTAAACCCAACACAACATCTTCCCTATCCGGAGTAAAATCGTCTGTTAGTAACAAGAATGGGATTGCAAAGACAGTCCCGGCTGAAAAAGTTAGGTGATGTGTTTGTCAACTAATTATGCCTGCAAAAGGACTTAGTTTAGAGGTATGGAAGACAGGCAAACAGATCTTGAGACTGTTATTATTGAGTTCTAGACATGAGGGAGAAATGACGAAACAATCATGGTAAGAACAACTCTCGTATTCTATTCCAGCTGATGCTAGGCTATAATATTCGGCTACCAGTGAGTCAAGGGGTCCGAGAAAGTTAATACTGTCACCAATAACTCTTTATGATCGGGACAGCTCTAGTACTTTATTACAGCAAACACCATGCAATTTTATTTGACTGGAAAGGAGTCACAGAAGTTTGTGAGTGTTACTCTGTGAATCATTGAATGGA
The DNA here is from genome assembly GCF_032717465.1 of Coenobita brevimanus. Taxonomy (NCBI): domain Eukaryota; kingdom Metazoa; phylum Arthropoda; class Malacostraca; order Decapoda; family Coenobitidae; genus Coenobita; species Coenobita brevimanus. The sequence continues at coordinate 28,123,390 of NC_137049.1, read as the reverse complement.
AATGGTCACCCAGTGTGCCTAAAATTGCTCTCTCAATTCTCTCTGCTTGCCTTAATAGTCATCATAATCATCGTCATCTAGCAATCTATCCTTTTCTTATGAATCCATCGAAGCATTTCGGTGTATCTAAAGGGAATAAGTGGAAAACATACATGTGCAGTTGGTTTTTGTTACTGAGGTGGAGCCAATATTTCGAGGGCTAGGATGTGTGAATGGCTGCGTTCCATTTCACTAGGCGCTCTGTTTGATAGCTAGTTCATTGTTTCTGGATCTTACTTCAGTCAGTCTCGTAAGGTTGTGATGATGATGATGATGATGATGATGATAGTGTTAAGTAATCCATTTTTGGCCAAAACAAAATATCATACGTTAGATAAGGTTTTCATTATTTCAACCCATTCCAGTAGAGGATGTGTAAGTTTACTGTATACCGTATTAGTTTTGCTACCTTCACACAGTTTGACTTCAACAGGACCATTAGTAATGAAGGGGGTAATGAAGGCTTTATCCAACCCCTCCAGTTCCGAAAGTTTCTCCTACGCTCAATGGCCAAGAAATACATTTTAAAAGACGTCATTTCCGAATTTCTTGTCTCCCGGCATTTTCCTTTGACAGTGATGTTAAGTTCTTAGCCGGGCCTCCTTATCTCAGACGACAGGATGATTGGATGTTTCTTTTGTCTGACCCTGGCCCTGTCCCTGTCCTTGCAACCTGTCTGTCTGTCTGTTTGTCTTTGCCTCTCTTCCTGTCCCTGTCTATGTCTCCTTTCCTGTCCTTGTCTTCTTCCCTGCTCCTGTCTATTTTTGTCTGTATCCCTGTCCCTCAATCTTTCTCTGTCTCTGTCTGTTTCTGTTTCTATCCCTGTCACTGCCCTTGTCCCTGTCTGTCTCTATCCCTGTCTGTGTACCTGTTCCTGCTCTTGTGCCATTTCCAGTCTCAGAGTCCCCCTTGTCATTAGCGTAACAGGTGGTAATTGATGAGCTTACTTTTCTCAGCAGGCCTGTGAGCCATCCACTACACTGGGGAGAGGAGGATGTTGTTATTGGTGTTGTTGTTATTGTTGTTATCGTCGCTGTGGTCGTCGTCGTCGTCGTCGTCGTTGTTGTTGTTGTTGTTGCTTAATCCCGGTCTGTCTGGCTAAGCATACCTGTCGACCACAGGTAAGTAACACCTTTTGTCTGGCCGTCCACAGGTACAGTACAGTACATACACCGTATAGGGACCCGGCGTCCCCTTGTGGTAGAAGCAATTCACCAGGAATGGACCAGGGTCCTTCCCGAGGCGAGGTGCAGGGAAATACGAGGTTTGGAACGTCGCAGCTGTTCCACCAAAGGTGCACAGCGCCACCACCTGTAGGTTCCTCGTCAGCGCAGGAAATGGCGGTAAAACGTGTCGATATGATATACGTTAATGATTTTATTGAGACCCTCTCCATTATCTTAATATCTGGATGACGTGTCAAAACATGCATATTATTATTGTTTGTTATGGTATGTTCACTGCAGAGAAGAGAAAATGGGGAGGAAGGATTCTCAGGCAATCATTGTCCCTCTCCTTCAACAAATAAATAGAAACGAAACTCCCCTACAACGCCAAGAAAAAATTGGAAAGAACGTTAACAATAGTATAGAGCAGAATAGTGTTAAAGATAGTGCAGAAGTCATACAGCTGAAGGATAAATGAAAATAAAAAATAATTCCTATTCTTGTTCACTTGTGCGTTACCCTTTTCAGTGAGTTGACGTATTTCAGGTTTTTCTAAGTATTTCCAGGCCATTATGTTTGATAGAGAAGAGAAAGCTGATATTGGAAATGTCAATGGGGACTTTCTAGCACCTCCAAGAAAAGATCTACCTTCAGCAGAATAAGATCTTCAGGTGTCAGTGAGAATAGATATATCAATACGTCGTCGGAGTGTAGAGGTTAATCCCTACTACTCTGTTGTATGTTAGCAGCCATGACCAAGTGCTCCATCATAACTATGCTTGTATTTGTAAAGTTTTTACGATAAACAAATTTCCATACCGATTAATTATTGTCAAAAGGGACTTGGCAGCTGTATATTTAAAGATAAATATATAAAGAAATTATTTAATACACACCCTAGGCTTAAGAAAAAATTATATACACGGGCCTTGTGGTCTAACTGAACCTGTTATGGTGAGCAATAGTGGGTGTAATGGAAACTTTTTACGCACTGGTTCAAAACTATTTGGTAAAGCAAGAGGGTTTGCTATGGTGTTTTTCTGGCTAGAGAACGTGTCTAATAGCCACTAAAGGGAGTTAATGGGCATTGCCTGCGAACTGGCTTAAGAGGATTTGGTATCAATGGACGATCCGAAAAAGGCAGATGATTTGTTAAGGCTGTCTACTAGGGAGGGGACGACTTACATAGGGCAATAATGGAAGCTAATGGACACTACGCATTACTTTAAGGCGAGTTGGTATCAGTAAATATTTTGATGAGGACAGACGATTTACTGAGACAGTTCTGTGACGAGCGGTCCTGTCATAATGAAAAATAATGGAGGTTAATTTATTACCTGTACTCACAGGCTTAGGATGATTTGGTAAAGGCAGACGAATTACCAAGACATGCAGTTGGATAGGACGATTTTATGACGAGTGGACTAGCATGATGAATAACAGTGGAAATTGATGGATACTTTCTGTACTCACTGGCATGGGGCAGTTTGGTATATATAGACGATTTGCCAAGACGGTTTTTCTGATAAGGGGAAGAGAAGGTGAACTGTCATAAAAGATCTTAATCAGGTCACGTATTTCAGTGGTGTATTCTGTCTATATCCAGAAAATCTTATTAGCATTTTCGGTTTCGAGAGGTTTAGATATTCATGTAACTATTCCCTTTAATACTAGGGGTATTTCCTGCTAAATAAAATCGTCTGGAAATAGCAAGAATGGAATAAAATGGTACATCATTGGGTTGAAGTGGTTGAACCCTTCAGTACGACGTCTTTTCGTATTCTGTTTTTGTTACCTCCAGAATATTTTATTTGGTTTGTGAAGCACGTCTACTACTGAAGGGGCTGTTGGAAGCTGCATCTAACTCTTCTGACTCAAAAAGCCTCTAGTATGCTACATGTAACCGTCCGTAATAAGCACAAATAAATAAGTAGATAGATACATACATAAACTGATAGACTTACAGACAGATAGATAAAAAGAAAAAAATATATATACAGACAGATAGATAAAAAGAAAAAATATATATACAGACAGATAGATAAATGGATAGATAGACAGACAGACAGACAGACAGACAGGCAGATAGATAGACTGATTAGTGATTAAATAGGTAAATAAATAAAATACGTATAGGAAAGTAGGCACAGATTCAAGACAATTTGGAGCTGAGAGGTCGGTTTTCTGGTGAGGGGAGTAGGGGTAGGCTGTGATTAACCCTTCCCTTGTGAATCCGGGCTCAATAATGACCCCAGATTAGCCCCTTAATTGCCCTTCATTAGTGGCTGATGAGTCGTGTGTGCCTCTTAATGAAGGGTGGGATGGAGTGGGTGCAAGGTATAGAGAGGCTGTGTTGGGAAGAGAATGCGTGTGAGGGGAAGGGGTTAGTGCTGTGTGTGTGTGTGTGTGTGTGTGTGTGTGTGTGTGTGTGTGTGTGTGTGTGTGTGTGTGTGTGTGTGAAGACTGTGTGTTGTGAGAGAGAATGTATGTGTATGGGGGAAGGGTTAGACTGGTGGAGTGAAGGGTAATGATGGAGTAAAAGCTGAATGTCTCTTATTTTAGGGCATTTTCGTCTCACTGCTCAGCACTCTTATCCACAAAACCCTACCTTTACATTCCACACGGCTGTCCTATCAACCTTGCTATGAATCTCCACTACTTTGACATTTTTTAGGCCAACCACACTCAGTGGCGTCACCAGGGAGGGGCTAGGGAGGCTTAGCCCCCCCAAATCAAGGATTCAGCCCCCCAAAAAATTGTAGCCCCCCAAAATAATAATAATAAAAAATCACCAGCTTACATAGTATGCTTGCAGCTCGGCAGTGACCCACCTAGCTTTCCCCCAACCCCCTACCGCCAATCCACTTTTATTCGTGCATCCATATTAGTTTAATACAATATTATTTATAGCTATATAATGTGATTAGTTATTCACAATTTACGTAAACCTATGACTCAAATCATAATTGTTATAATATATTAGTTTTAAGTTTCCCATATACTTTTTCCAAGCTTGGTTTTCTTTGAAATATATTAATTGCACAAAGAATTCAAGATTGTATTACATTTATCAGACTTATTATATATTTACAATATATAATATGGTATAATTAATCACGGAGCTTTAAAATTGGATTATGCAGTCTAAAATATCTGATCTATGCAATTTTTCACAAATTCGAATGTTCAGAGTATCGGAACTCGGAATGTTTGTTTACATTGAGAAGGGTCTGTGAACTGTGGGTAAATCTTGTGTTGTTTTCGGTTTTATTTCAATGTATTGGTTTCAGTGGCTGTATAGACGTTACTACGTTCCGGTATATTGTTAGCCACCTCACTTTACCTGTTCATTTTTGTTCTTACAGATATGAGATCTAGCCTATACTCTATACAAAGAGTCAGCAGTACTTAGTTGGTTCAGTCGACACTCGACTGTCAGAACTGAATGTCATTTCCCTTTTATAGGCTATTCTACAATAATACATTTGTGGATATCAGCCAGCAGCCACTCAAGTGATGAAAAGGTCATCTAAAAATCCTCAGGGACAGGGTGACATAAGAAAATTCTTTCGTACCAGCACCTCTGAAGATGACTCAGATGAGTGCCAAGAAAAAGTGGCTGTTATTGGGAATGAGGTGCCAGAAGCAACCCCAGATAACCCCAAAGCTGAACCCATTCAAACATGTCTAAGTAGCCCTATATCAAACTATTTCAGTAGTCATTTTATGAAGCTTAGGCCAGGATTTTTTTTATTGATTTCTAAATTGGCTAGGCCTAGGCTATTTCTCATTGTTGCAAATATATTGTCCTAAACGTACAGAGTGGGAAAGTAGGCTAAAACTCTCTCACTGTCTCTCTCTCTCTCATCTATAGGCCTCAAAAATGCCCCTAAAACTGCTCAATTTCCAAAAAAATTTCCGAGGGGGCTTACAGCGCTCCCCCCCCGTACCCCCTAGCTGCATAGGCTCGCTTCGCTAGCTCCCCCCCTTCTACCTACACCAGGGCTACAGCCCCCCCAAAATCTGACCCCTGGTGACGCCACTGACCACACTCCATCCTTTCATGCCGTTTCACTTCTACTCCACCAGGTGATTTCTCGTGTGTTGCTGGGACGACTCATCCATATTAGTATCTACCCTGCATCATTTATGAACGACTTCTAATGCCACAACTACACCCACACCAGCCGACTGAGCCGTCCCTGCAACACATAAGGTACTGCCATGTGATTTTCTAGTGGGGAGCTTTTTACTGGTCACTTCGTATTTTCAGCTCCAAGGCAAGAGAAAACTTATCCTCATGCTGCTTGACTTCGACCCATAGTCCCATCGGTTAAGAAGGGTCCGTAGCAACTCCCTACCTGTTTATTTCTGTGTAACGGACGTTAATTTTCTCTTATACGATATTTATGTATTGAAAAAACATCTGGCATGGAAGAGAATGTAAGGTGAAATATGCAAAATAAATAGCTAAGGAAGAGGAGCTAAAAAAGTGGAGGCTCCCCAGCACCTCTTCCTTGCCGGTTTATTTTTGTGTATGGCACATTAATATTTTCTTGTGTGTTTTTTGAATATGATATTTATGTAATGCAGAAACATAAGTACCATACATGAGAATATGAAGGCGAAATAGAGAAAACACATCGCTAAGGAAGAGAAGAGCATACGGTTTTGGTGTTACTGAACTGCCTCACGTAAAAAGAAAAAAAATAAATAAATGAAATAAAGATTTATACATAGTATCGACCGCAAGAAGGTCATGGAGCAGAATACCTGTTTTTAATAAGTCTCAGTCTTTTAAAACACACGCAGCAACAGTCAATTTTACACCCAGGTTCCCGATTATGTGACAAGTAGTGACAAGTACTGTACGAGTTTCACAAGTTTGAGCTTTCCCCGATGGATTTGCTGTGTTCCACCTCTCACTCACCCATTCTTACTCGCTCACTTTCTTCCACTCACCCATTCCGTCTCTCACTCACTCCCGTTCACTAAGTCTCACTAACTCATTCACTCGGTCTCTCACTCACCATCTTACTCATCCCGTCACCCACTCGGCATGCCATCACTTCGGAACTGTTTACCCATTGTTTATCTTGAGATTAACCCCTTCAGCGCCGGGACGAGAGTATTTTCATCCGACTAACACCACACGATTTTGTTCAACTGAGACGTATCCTAGCAGTCAAGAATTTCAAGTATTACTTAGAGTAATCCTCTGTGTTACTGGAACATATTAGAATTTTATATAAGCAGCTCCAGACGATTTTGTCCGTCGAGGAAGATTCTGTCAGTCGAAGGGCTAAGAATTCCCCATCCTCTACATCTCCTCTGGTTAACCCTTTCATTTCAATCATTTTTTTTTTACATCTCACATTTACTACCATCATACGGCTTTACTCAGAGTGAGGAAGGAGAGATTTTTAGGAGTAGAGACCTCAGGTACAATCTTTATCATCCCGTTCATGATACAAAGATCTCCCTTCAGCTGAGAAAAGAAAAATGTTCAGGGGAAGCAAGTATAAAATAGTCTGGAGGCAGGAAAAATAAATATTCTAAGGGTTGCGGGATTACAAATAAAAGACGCCATTATAGTGAAACGCATGAGAGGCTTAAACTTAATATTCTTGACATATATACTCGTTTCAAGGTCTCGAGCCGACATGAGCATGTTTCATTGACAGCTGCTTTTAAATTTTCCTTTTCGCTCTTACGTTTCATCTGTTACCTAAATTATGCAGTAACAGCTATTATACTTCCGTATCTTGAATTTTCATATTCGTTTCACTATGTACTCATTTTCGTATCTCTGTCTACCAGTCACCTACCACTGTCTCTTCAATATCTCGCTCTCTGTACATTTGTCTGTCTCTCTTCATACCTATCTGTCTTTGTCTCTGCTTATACGTGTCTGTTTTACTGTCTCTTGTTTATACCTGTTTGTCTTTCTGTCTCTGTTTATGGCTGCCTGTTGGACTTTCCATTCTTCTCTGTCTCACTCTCTTCATACCTCTGTCTTTCTACCTTTTTTTTTTTTTTGTCTCTGTGTATGCTTTCCTTCTGTCACTGCTTATCTGTCTGTCTCTGCTTGTCTGTCTTTCTGTCTTTATGTTTATGCCTATCTGTCATTTTGTCTGTGCATATACTTGTCTCTCTCCGTCTCTTTTTTACCTGTCTGTCAGTTTATATAATATGTCTATGCCTCTTTGTTGGTCCCGGGTGTGTCCCTTTTAATGACTGCCTTTCTGCCTCTTTTCTGTCTGCTTGTCTCTGCATATTCTTCCAGCTTTCTTCTCTGACAGCTACTTAGAAATCTTACATTTTGCTCTTACTTTTACCTCATACCAAGCGAGAATATTCACTTGATTATAACCCCTTCACTACGATAACGTCTTTGTCACACTGCCACCAGGCGATCGTATTCAGGGGTGAAGGGAGGCATTTCGTAGTGAGGAGAAAAAAGAATTATTCTCTACATAAAAAGAAGTCCCTCAAGCTTTCCATAAAAACATTTGGAAATAGTATAAAGTCAAGACCTTTCTCATCTTCGCATAACTGTGCAAATTGTGCATTCATATAATCTCTTATGCATCCATCTTCTTATCTGTTTGTATGTCTGTCTATCAGTCTGTCTCTGTTTCTCGACCGCTTTCTGCATGTCTGGCTGCTTGCGCGTGTCTGTCTTTCTGTTTTGTCTCCGTCTGTCTGTCTGTCTCTCTGCATATTTTTCCAACCTCCCTACTCTGGCAACTGTTCTTAAATCTCACTCTCCCTCTTCCACCTCATATTTAATACCAAGCCTGAATATTCATGGTTTCTTATTCCTTTAAGTGTGTGTTCTGGTTACCGCTGTGGATTGATCTTCTCATCTCCGGTTGTCTCATTTCCTCTCTCCCTCGCTGCCTGTCTATTACCTTGCCTCTGTCTGTCTGCTTGCGTCTTTTTTTTTGCCTGTCTCTGTCTCTGTCTGCCTGTCTGCAAATTCTTCCAACCACTTTTCCCGACAACTTCTAAATCTTACTTCTCGCTCTTATTTCCGTCTCACATTCCAGACTTAGTGGGAACATGCATTCAGTGATATGCATTTTTCACAGCCATGTATTCTCATACTCTTTGTTATGTTCTTTCATTAGCGTAGAATTTTCTTTTTCTTTTGTGTCTGTTTTTAACTCTGTCTGTCTGTATGTATGTATGTGAGTCATTATGTCTGTCTGGCTGACTGTCTTTTCCATCCCTCAATCCTTCTATCACTCCCACATTCTCACGAGTTTTACTCTCTCTCTCTCTCTCTCTCTCTTAGTTGTTTTTGTTATCCATCTCTTGTCTTCTTTTAGCCCGCAGCGTTTGTACATTTTTTAATATAATCTCCCATTCTCTCAGGCATAATGTAGGAAATACTCAAGAATATAACCAGCTCGGTCAGTACGATAACATTTTCTCCATATATGTGTCAGTGTGTCCCTTTGCTCCTGCTTAACCTTCAACGACAAGGTTCACCGGAGTGCTGGGGCTTGTTCTGAGGGGAAGTAAAGAATCTAAAAAGGAAAGGAAAAATCTTGGGCATCCCTTCCACTCCCAAAACACGTCGTCTTCCTTCCATGCTGCTTCTACATTCAAGAGTTTTTGTCCAGTTTTTATTTTCCTGTCTCATAATTCATTCAGTCTATCTCTTGCCCGACGAAGCATCCTCTAAGAGATACAGTCTTGTAATTAAAACAGAGCGTAAGGGTCTGGGTGCAAACCCCAAATTTTTACAGTGACTTCTGAAACATCTTTGAGCATATGACGTGGTTAGTCTGCATCCCATGTTACATATCTCACTCAGCAATGAAGCAGACAGGTAAAACACGCCTGCATCTTCGCATTTCACAGATAATGACAGTAAGATAATTTGAACTAACCTGCTCCTTCGCGCACTCGGTCTTAATAGAACGGTCGTTAGCCTCGAAAAAAAAAAAAAAATCCCTCCATATCTATAATTAATTCATCTTAACTTGACCCAGGTTCTCGTTCTTATTTTTTTGTTATGTAGGTGTTTTATCCGCACCTGTGTCGAGTACATCACTCTCGTGTGGGGAGGCTACCCACATACAGCTCTTCTGAACAATGTGGAGTCAAAGGCTTTGCGTCTTATTAACTTTCCTTCTATTATTGGCTACCTTCAAACTCTGTCTCTTCGCCGCACTGTTGCATCTTTATCTAGTTTCTGTCACTGCTTCAATGGTTACTGCTCCTCTGACCTGTCTGCTTGCATCTCCACCACTACGGTGATCGCTTAGCACCCGTCTGGCAGCAAACTCTCATCCCTTTTCTGTCCATCTCGCTATTGAAGATGTTAATCGTTACTCCCAGTCATTCATGTATGCAACAGATCAACTCTGGAACTGTATTCCTGTCTGAATTTCTTAGTGCCTATGACCTCTAGTCATTTAAAATTATTTATTATTATTATTATTTTTTTTAAGGGAGCAACCTTGTAGGCTTGCAGTTTTTGGTTCCTTCTTCCTTGAAGAAAGCCAAAACCTTTTCTCTCCTCATAAAAGCAGGCTAAGCCGTCCTCGCATCACACGAGATTTGAGAGTTCTGTATATGAACCACCCTGTAATCAGTACGCCATGAGAGTGAAGGGGTAAAGAAACTTTCATTGTTCTTCCATAAAATTCACTCACATACACTGAAACACTCTCCTTAATTCGATCACATAAGACCTGCAACAGACACAGTATCTGCAGACAAATCTATATAATTTCCCAAGTGGTGGCATGTGAGGTATGAATGATATGTGAGGGTGGGTGTGGTAAGTGGGAAGGCCGCTAGACCTCAGGGAATAGATTACCTGTCACTGGTCAGCGTGGCAGACAAAGAGAATATATTTACTGTAATCTGTTATTAGTATTCTTTCTTCCCTTTTTCTACTTTGCCTAGCTTACGTTTTGAGTGGCACGCACAACTACGACAGGCTATATATATGTTTTCTGCACTGCTTCCCTGACCTTCCTGTTACTGTATACCTACCAAATATTTACACACAAGTGCGCGCGCGCACACACACACACACACACACACACACACACACACACACACACATATATATATATATGTATATATATATATATATATATATATATCATCAGCCGTTTGAGTATCCACTGCAGGACCGGCCTATCCCAACCGAAGTGGGGACGATACAGCCAATGTATTTCTATCAAGTGGCTTAGGCTGTCTGGTAGAGACTGTATGTAGGGTGTGAAGTGCTTGTATATATATATATATATATATATATATATATATATATATATATATATATATATATATATATATATATATATATATGTGTGTGTGTGTGTGTGTGTGTGTGTGTGTGTGTGTGTGTGTATAGGGTCTTCCTGCTGATCTTGACGTCTTGCCCCTTGCCGCTGCTCTCTCTCTCTCTCTCTCTCTCTTATTAAGTTGGTTTTGATGATGCCTTCACCTCTCACCCACTTCTAATCACTCCTTACTGATGATAAAAAATGTTCAGCCACCATTCGCTTATCTCTTATTTGTGATATACCTCTCTCTTATACTTCTTTCTCAACTTTCACTGATTTTTCTTCTCGCTGAACTACCTCCCATTAACCATTTCAGTCCCATGACTCCTATATTTATTTCATTCCTATTACCACAAATCTATATTTCTCATTTTAGGAAGACTGTCTTGCTGTAAAGTAATTAATGGAGACGATTTCTTACCACGTCGCTACAAAATGTCTTCTAAAAATGTCTTAAAATTTTGGGGTAGCAAGATTAAAGCGAAGACGCCATCGTACTGAAGCGGTTGATCATTCACTGACCTTTCATCTATCTCACACACATCTCCCCTACCTCTCATTAACCATCCATCCACCTGGTGTCTTCTTTCATTTTATTTTTTTTTCTTTAACATCGACTTATTTACCTCTCTCTCTCTCTTTCTCTCTCTCTCTCTCTCTCTCTCTCTCTCTCTCTCTCTCCTGTAACTTACCCTCATTAAATTCTGTTTTGGCTTTCTATCAGGTCTTACTCATTCACATCTCACTCATTTTCCATTCTCTCTCCCTCCCTTCATTCCCCCTTCCTCCCTCCTTCTTTCTCTCCCTCTCTCTCTCTCTCAGCTCAAGCCCCACCCCTCCAACACACACACACGGCAAAAAATCCACTTTCCTCCCTTGGTCTCATGCATCCACGCTCTCTCATTTTTTCCCTCTCTCACTTTCTTTACAACAGTAATTAAAGATATTGTCCGGCTACTTCCGACTCCACTTGCGTTTTAAACAGTTTCTCTGTTTTTTCTCCTCTCTTTCTCTCTCCCTGTGTGTGTGTGTGTGTGTGTGTGTGTGTGTGTGTGTGTGTGTGTGTGTGTGTTTGTACGTGGACTTTCAGTTTACATAAAATCTTAAAAACTAAAAAAAGAGGGAGGAGTGATTAGAAAGACAATAAACTTTGCAATGCCTTTGATGTCCTTTGTTCCTCTCCCTAATCGTCTCTCCTCTCTCTCTCTCTCTCTCTCTCTCTCTATCCCTCCGGCCTTCCTTCCATCATCATTTCACATGCCTTCTTCTCTCATGTTCTCCCACCTTTCCTTTTCCGTTTTTAATTCTTCTTCTCTTCTTTCATCCCTGTCCCTTTTCTTCTCTTCTCTCACCCGCTCTTTCTATCCCTCCTTCCTTCTCCCAGTCTTTCCCACCTTCCTTCTCTCCCATCCTCGCTCCCATCTTTCTTTTTTTCCTCCATTTCTGCGTTCTTCTCCTCCTTTTGCTTACCTTCCCTCATACCCTCCCATCCTCGCTTGAGTTTTCCCTCCATTCTCTTCTCCCCTCCTGCTTCTCTCCATTTCTCACACATCCCTCTCTGCTTCATATCCCCTCTTCCCTCTCTCTCCCTCCCTCTCTCCTCAATGCCTTGTTTTCTCTGTCCCTCCCGCCTTCCCTCTCTCCCCCTCCTTTCTTCACTTTCTCCCTCTCCCTCCTTTTTTCTCCTCCTCCCTCCCTCCCTCCCTTCCTCCTTTCTTCTCTCCCTCTCCCCGCGCGTGTCTCACCAATAAAGGACTTATACCTGATACAATCTTGCCAGGTGAGAGCTTATTGGGAGAGTGGGTGAGTGGGTGGATGAATGGATGAGGGGGAGTGAGTACGTGGGCTAAGTGGGTGAATGAGGTGGGTGATTAGGTGGGTAAGTGAATGAGTGGGGTTGTGGGAAGGGAAAGAAAAAAAATAAGGGTAAGAGATAAACGTTATTTCCATATTACGATAAGGTGACTGAATTTAGTGTCCTATAAATGTGATGGTTGCTCTTTCAACATTGCAGATACATGCAAAAACAGAGCACAGACCTCTGTTTTCCATTCCAGTTCCAAAAGCTTATCCTAAATTGAAGAAAACCGTCTGCAAGAATGATATAAAACTACGTCACAGAACTGAATGGGTTAAGCCTCATTGGACGATTGGCTATTTTACTCTGAGTAACGCCAGACGATTTGACACCTCACTGGGAAATCTCGAAGTTTGAGCATTAAGGGGACGAGACCGATCTACTTCCCCGATGGCATTTACATCTTAAAAAGAAAAAAAAAAAACTTCCTTACGTGCGTTTTGGAGTTGACGATGATGATGATGATGATGGTGATTATGAAAAACCTTAAAAATTTACGGCCACCCCTCACATGTCCGAATCGTAGACCTACAACTAGCATAAGAATAAACTCTCATATAATCTGTGATTGCTTTCCGCATAAAAGTGTGACCTCTGTCAGTTTCGCGCCACCCGCCTGACTCCTTTTTAATTCCATAAGGCTTTGGTAAATACCCTGAGCCGGCCAAGTGGCAAGTTGTGGCGTTAAGTGGACATTAATGGCGGTTTATGGTGCCAAGGAGAATGTTTTTTTTTTTTTTTTTTGAGGTGGGAGGGGAGTGGCTGAGTTGGGGTAGAATGGGAGGGGATGAAAGTAGGAGAGGGGAAAAGTGGGGTAGGGGAAAACAAGATTGGTGGGGGAAAGTCGGAAAGGGTAGGGAAAATGGTGAGGAAGGGATGAGAGGGAAGGATTAATGGATATGGTGGGAAGGTTGAAGGATAGAAGAGGTAAGGGGCAGGATATTGTTTGTTTTTATTTATCTACATATCCATTTGGTCGTTCATTCATCAAAATTTAGCCTCCATTAAAGTCTGGTAAATATTCAACACACCCCAACTCCGTAATTGCAGTGGAAACCATGAAAACAGTGTGGTTAGTGAACACAGCATGTTTGCTTCTATACTTGCCACTAATATGCTTAAAGTTTAATCTTCTCAAGCGTCTATGACACACTTCCAGCTGAATCAAATAGTCTAGAGGCAGAAAATAGTGACATTATAAGCACTCTCAAACTCTTATGCTAGTTTGTGGCTGAATGATATCGTCCAGAGTTAGCTGGAATAAATGAACCGACTTGTCATGACCATGATTGGGGCAACTAAATAAACTTGGAAGTTGATAACCTCATGTCTGTTTAAAACATATGAGTAACATAGTGCTGAGTACATAAGCATGCCGGTAACATAGTTTCAGATGATTCAAACACCCACCGATGCCAACAGTAATGTTCCACATACAGTTATACAACACGTCAGTCTCCCGTTATCATTATTCCTCAGTTCATCTTCTACAGCCTTCGTAAGTGTATGATATCTACAATAGCACAAACAGCAAATAGGTAAACAAACACGTACCATCCTGATATATTACTGCATGGGCATACACGTTCATCTGTGCAAGCACACGTTTTATAATAAATAAATAATTAAAAGTAGATAAATATGTAAGGTTGGAGACACAAGGAGAGCAATACATGACATATAGAATAAACTGTCATGGATAACAATATCTAGGGAATTAATTTTGGACATCTTTAGTTATTCTCGATTCTTTTAGTCATTTGCGATGATAACCAAAATAAATTTATTTGTGAGTCTACATCCTGTACATCTTCACCTTTATACCCTCTAATTTAAAGAATAATGTGTTAGGTTGTTTCTCGCACGAACCTTACAAACTTTTATTGAATTGCTACAGGAGCATAAGCCCCCCGGATTACCAAACTCCAAAAACTAATTATATATCCTAGAGGAATACGTGCCGTTATCAGGAGTTTGATTTTAGATTTGTACTTTCCATATTGCACATCATTCGCGGCTACAAGGTCATCATGCCACACAGACTGACTATTATGCCGAAGAACTTTCCCATACGCCTGAAACTTATTCCATGAATCACTGACTATAATTTCCATAAATTCATACAACGAAATTCGAAGTGGGGGAGAAGAGTACTGAATGGCAGGGAAGGGAGATGGAGGGGGGGGGGAAGGGGTAAGAGAGGGAGGAAAGTGAGAACAAGGTGAGGGATGGAGAGAAAGGGAGAGTAGTGAAAAAAGTAGTGAACAATAAGGAGATGAGTAAATGACAGGAAGGACAATAAGGGGGAGGAGGGAAGAAGGATGAGAAGGAAAGTGGGAAGTAGAGGGTAGGAAATAGGAAAATGGTGGGGAGGGAGTAAAAGGGGAGAGAAGGGAACTAGAAAGGGATAAGTAGTTGAAAGGGGAGGTTAGGGGAAGGGGAGAGATGACGGTAGAGAAAGTGAACAGGGAGGGTAGGAGAAGGGAAAGGTCAGGGGAAGAGAAAGGAAAGGAGGAGGAGACCTGAAGAAATGAGGGAGGGGAGAGGAAATTAGGGAGGAGGTTGAGAAGAGTGAGGGGGATGAAGAGAGAATGGGAAAGGGGAGGAATAAGAACAAACGAGAAGGAGATAACCAAAGGGGAGAGAAAGAAGGAGGGTGGAATGCAGAGTTGGGAAAGAGATGGACCTATGAGCTTCGCGACTATGAGCCGATAGGCGGAGGGCGGTACGCTTAGTGCCCTCCCAGTGCCATGATGAGGTAAAAGATTGGAGATGGGGAAGCGAGGGAGAGGGGAGGGATAGAGAAGATAAGGGAAGGAGAAAGTAATATAACAGCAGACACGAAGAAGAGAAAAGATGATAAGTAATAGAAAGACGAAGAGACAATAGTAAATATGAAAAGAAAGCTAAAGAAGTAAAACATAAAAAAGCAAGAATTGATTATGCAAAAAAGATAGAAATATAACAAAGAAGAGGGACGGGAAATGGAAAACAGAAGTGATAAGAATGAGGAACAGAGAACGGAGAATTATTATTATTATTATTATTATTTTTTTTTTACATCTACTAACAAAGTTGAACGGAGATTATATTATATTCACTCGTTTCTGTTTGTTTGCTTGTCTGTTTGAGAATATCTTAAAAAGTTGTTATAGGATTTCACTGAAATCCATTGGCTAGGTGGGCAAAGGGTCAAGGATAAGCTTATTAGATTTTGAGGTGGATCCTGATTCGGATACAGGACTAAATAGTAAATTTAATTGGTGGTGGCGTAGATATGAGTTACCTAACATTGAGTAACAGGCAGACTAAGACCGTGGAATTACTTGACTATGTAAGGACGCAAGACTGACGGTCTGGTAAGAAAGAGGAATTACAACAGTAAATTACGGATTTTACTAATGTTGACGGTGGCAGGCGCTCTCTGACTGCCTTCTAGTTATTATTAACAGAGAGAGAGAGAGAGAGAGAGAGAGAGAGAGAGAGAGAGAATGAAAACGAAGTAGTACGGTAATAAGAGAGAGGGAGGGAATGAGAGAGAGAACAGTGGAAGAGGGTAGTGAGATCAGGGAGAGATCAAAAGAGAGATAAGTACGATGAACGGAGGGGAGGGGAGGAGCATAGATAATAAGCGATAAGAATAGACGAAGACCAGTACATGCCATGAAAATAAAGCAATATCTATGTATCTATCTGTCTATCTACCTACCTACCTACCTACCTATCTATCTATCTACCTATCTATATACACAGTAGATAGATAGATAAATATATATATGATATATAATATATAATCTATCTATTTGCCTATCTATCTGTATGCATGAAGTAGCAAAAGAAGTGTTGTGAAAGCGCGGATTTGTTTCTTTTGTTTCTTTTTTCTTCTTCTTTTTTTTTTTTTTTTACAAGAGCGTATATTTTATGCACTGGATGTAATGTACGTCGCATGCGGGCGATATAGCAACAACAATAACACAACAGTAGTAGTAGTAGTAGTAGTAGCAGCAAGTTAAGCTCACACAGAGAGCTCATACCTCCGTCAACGCCTACATCAAAACTCAGCACAAAAATTTAATAAACTCTTTCTTGGCTCGTGATCCACACATCCACAAAATTAACTGAAATGTATCAATAGATTTTTGAGATGTCTTAAAAAAAAAAAAGAAAAAAAAAAGTCCTGAATCGGAGCTCGAACTCAGAACACCACCAAAATTTCATTAACTCTTCCTGGGCCCATGACCCAATATCATCAAAATTTCATTGAAATCCAGCAATTTAGAGACATCTTGTGGACAAACCCCCCTCCCCCGATGAAAAAAGACAAACAAGGGTGACGACATAACCTGCAACTTCGCTGGAGGAAGTGTTATTAATAATAATAACTAATTACCTATTCTTTTCGGGCAGCCACAATTAGGAAGCTTAGCGTTACCTACTTCAGGTAATTAAGGTATGTATAATATAAATAAGATTTGAAGATCCCAAGGTAACTTGTGTGACATCAACATGGGATCTGAAGACATAGGTGTCTAAGAACGCGTGTGTGAATTTTATGTTTGTCTCAATAACTGGCTAACTGTATGCATAACTGTAACCATATTCCTTTCAGATCATAAGAGGGACCACAGCTATGAATCTGGAAAGTTGCAGGTTTAAAGCTTTTGTGGTTTTCTCTAAAACGTGCTGCAAAGAAAATACTGAGCAGATTTGAATTTGGTATTTTCCACCAGGCTAAATGGAAAAATACCAAAACTTCAGCAAGTATTTTTATCATTGGATTTTCAACCAAATAGCTGTATCTCAATCAGTTTCTGAGACATTTCACTTTCAAAAATGCAATTTTTAGAATAAAAATGAGTATATCACCTTCAGAAATAGGTCAAGGTCATTTATATTTGACACAGGGACTTGGGTTATGCTAGGGTACTTCCATGTATAATATCATCGTGATCAAAGTAAAAAATATTCAAAGAAAAATACCGAAGTGGTAGTAATAATATTTAAAAAAAAAAAAATAATAACAGTAATAATAATAATAATAATAATAATAATAATAATAATAATAATAATAATGAAAAAAAGTTTCGCCATTTATATGGCGAAGCTTACTACTACTACTACAACTACTGCTACTACTGCTAGTACACTGTTGTTATTATTATTATTATTATTATTGCTATTATCATTATCATCTTTTGGAGAGTGTCGGGTGTTGGGATGATGGAATATTGCTGATGTTGGTGGGGTTATCAGAAGATTTTTTTTTTTTTTTTTTCCATACTGTCCAAAAGTGAGAACAATAGGCCGGGATGATGATAATGATGAATTTCTTTTTCTTTCTGTTCTTTCTTTTGTCGTGAATGGTTATGCTGTATCTTTGAGGTATGATAAAATTAGAAGCCCTTGGATGGCAAATTAATACACCTGAAATTTAATTAAAACTATAGATTTCCTATACCTGTTCCTTTTCCAGACGCCTGGTTAAAGTTACATGTGCGGTTTAGGTCTCTCTCCCCCTCCCCCCCCTCTCTCTCTCTCTTTCTCTCATCTATTAGTTTTTTCTTTTCTCTCTTTTTCATTTTATTAATATTTTCTTTTACATTGCTGTTTCAGTCTCCTTATCGCCCGAGATGTACAACCTAGAAACAATTATCATTCCAGATGCATCTTAAGAAAATTTACAACTGTTGAAATACAGTGAATACCCTATCCCTACCAGTGCGTGTTTCCGATTATTCCGCTATGAATTCGTCAACTATTGGGAAGATGCATGTGTCCCTATCTGTACCTTTTTAAATTAGCTGTACCAATACGCTGCTCTTTTTGTACTAATTCTTAAGTTTGGAACGCCACAATGCCTTATCATTCCAAACCAGTCATTCCTTAAACGCAGTCTACAAAAAATTCTAAATCCATATGCTTCTAGTGCACTGGTTCTAATTCCCCGATGATCTTTCTCAGTCTCTATTTTCAGTCCTTCACTATGGGTAGTCCTCTCGGCTTTGTCTTTCAGGCTCCTGTCAATTTCACCTTGCATGCCAAAATTACATCGTCATCTCACTGCCTTCGTGTCAACAACGCTTCCAAGAATATTTTCATTTACAGACAAACAGACAATCAGGCTATGTCCAACACTACCATTCTCTCTATACTAATCATACCTGTGTGCTTGTTTGTGTTTGAAAAGAATATTGACTAATCCATAGCCTTCTCTCCTGACACAGCCTACAATCGCCGTCCATTATCGTTCTCCTCAGGTACTTCAAAGCAACCCATTATGTAATTCACAGGGACAGTTTCAGCTCTTCCACTTAGGTCTCCCAGCATATACACTTTATAGCTCCCGTTTTTTTCCTGTCATTATCCAATTGTCTTCCACATTTCTATAATTACAAGCCATCTAAACAGCAGTCGGCGCCACCTTCACTGTCATCAGTTTAAATTTTGCACGCGTACTCCTTGAGCTGATACATTTATAATATTTCATTCCTCTCTGCCGTTCATCATTCATCAACTAGGTAAATCCCTCCTTATGTGTGCTCTTACCTGGCGTTGTACATTTTATTTTTTGTTCAATTCATCCTCTTCAGTTTCACACACAGCCATCACGTCATGCTTTGCTTTCTTAAATCCATTCACTACTTCCCCCCTTTGACACTCATCGTTCACATTTCTCACATTCCACACAGCCGTACGGATCTGACTAGTCTTCCTGGACCAAAGACAAGCACAGGACCCGGATGCGAGGCCTTGTGAACCATTATGAAGGCTTTAGAGGATGAGGGACCCTTAATCTACACTTTTACCTAAGCCTAACACTACATTGAGTGAATGGATGGAGGACGTCACTATCCACCACATAACAATTACTCTAATAATGGTCATAACACTACTACTACTACTACTACTACTACTGCTACAACTACTATTTCTACTGCTACTACTCCTACTACTACTGCTGCTACTACTACTATTGCAACTACTGGGCTACTACTACTAATAATAATATGAACAAAGAATAAGAACAACAACAACAACATTGGGCAGCTAGTCAACATTTCTGAAAAGTAATCCCTAAAAATTAAAAGATGTTTCCAAGGAAGGAAGAACAAGAATCTCAATGCAGGTAATTAATAGATCCGGCAGCTTAAAACAGAAGACACCCACAGAGAGAAAGAAAAAATAAGACATACAAAGAGAAAGAAATTTTAACACATACATAAAGAGAAAGAAATGATAGCACATCCAGAAAGAGAAAGAAATGATAACACACACCTACAAAGAGAAAGAAATGATAACACATCCAGAAATAGAGAGAAATGACTACACCCACCCACAAAGAGAAAGAAGAGATAACACACTTCCACAAAGAGAAAGAAATGATAACACACACAGAAAGAAAGAATATAGGAAATTCCACAAAGAGAAAGAAATAAAGGAAATTCCACAAAGAGGAAGAAATTATAACATACACCCAAAAAGAGAAAGAAAACATGTCACAAAGAAAAGGAAATCCTAACACACGTCCAGAAAGAAGAACAAATTAATGACAACCCAAGCACCGCGTTTTTCATCAAGCAGCTTCATCTGTCCGACACATAACCATGATTAATGACACGGACTCGGCTCGTACCTATGCACGGCTCCATAAATTATCGTTCATTTTCGCTCTAAGAGGCCTGTCGTCTTGATTATCGCCCTATCGAGTCCCGCCTAAATAATGAAGGGGATGACAATGGTGAAGAGGGGAACAATGGCCCGTTATCTATGCTCTTTATTTTATCACCTTACCCCCTTTTTTATTTAGCATTATTTACTCTCAGCGTTATTGGTTATAAGTATTTTAATATTGTGATGGCTTTTATTGTGATCTTTACTTATTATTTTTTTTTAAATTATAGCGACTTGTGGTTATATAACACTTGAAATTATCTGCCACCTACATCGCTGGAATGTTTTTTTTCGTACTCCTGATTTTATTAATATTTTGTTTTCTTCTTTTTATTTTAGGATTAAGGATAAAAAATACTGATGACAATGGGCCGTTCTAGGTTCTTTATCTTTCCACTTTGCCTTCCTCCATGATTTCCATATTGATTTCTCACCAGTGTTGTTAAGACTCATTGTTATTCTCTCTTTTTACCAGATTTTGCTGTTTCCAATGTTCAAGTTTATATTCAGCACTGAGTCGGGACAAAATAATGCTGCTTCTACCACGTACATAATATCGGTTAGTTGTTTTCCATACTTTTAAAATAACAACTATCTTATTATCGGCTCTTTTTTGCATATTGGGGGAAAATAATGAGGGCATTGGCATTAGTGTAGTCCGGAATAATGAGCCGCTTTCTAGGGTATTTATTTTCTTATTTTACCCTCAACTTATATTTTCACATTATATCTATCAACCACTTCATTAAGGTCCTTTCTTTTCGCATTTATAGATATCATTTTGTTGCTTTCCCCTTTTACACACTCCATTGGAAAATGAGAATGAATGTCCTGTTGTGATTGATTGATTGAGTGTGTGTGTGTGTGTGTGTGTGTGTGTGTGTGTGTGTGTGTGTGTGTGTGTGTGTGTGTGTGTGTGTGTGTGTGTATGAAAAACAACTCGAACAGGTTTTGTACAATTTTACCGACTTGGGTGGAGGAATAGACAGCCAGCCAAGGTGCTGACCTATTATTTTTGGAAACTCTAAGTTCAAGGTCAAGATTACAGTGTTAGGTCAAATTTGGACCTAGCAATATCAACCTAAAAAACCTTTACGTGAATTAGACCAAAACTGGTAGAAGGGATGACGGTATGGCAAAAATAAAAGTGTTCGCTTTTGAGAACAATCAAAGGTCAAGGTTACAGGGAAAGGTCAAAATTTTACCCATGTGTCTGTGGAAAAAAAAAAAAAAAAGCAGTTTGGATCCGATTTGACTGAAGCTTGATGGAAGAGTTGAAGAATAACCAAGGAGCTGATCTATTTTTAAGAACAATTGGTCAGTCAAGGTCGCATTAAACTTTGTGTAAAGGCTCAGGGTAAGGCAAGGATTTTGAGAACAATCAGTCGAGGGTCAAAGTCATAGGGAAAAGTCAAAAGTCAAGGTCACACAAAAATCAACTCAAACAGTTTAGATATGATTTGAACCAGAATGAAAGTGTTAAGAGTCAGGCAAGAATGATGTAATTCGAGTCTGAGGGCAATCGGCCCACGGTCAACGTCACAGGGCTAAATATAATTTTCGGCCCTTGGACCAGTTGGTGGGCGGAGGTGTTGCACTTTCTAAGCGCTCCTAATTGTGTATTATGTCGTTTTATCCACACGAGACTAGCTAATGAAGGTGATAAGAATGGTGTGCGAGAGGAAAAATAAATAGGCATAAAGTTTTTCTTTTTATCATTACACTTTACCCGTTTCTTTACATTCAACTATTCATCCTTTTTCACTGACTTTTTGTATTATATTTCTTATCTCTCTACAGCCGTACAGTATCGATGACAATATCCCTCTTCATTAAGCATCTTGTATGTACGTAATTGATGCTTTTTTTCATGCTCTTGTTTTGTAGATTAAAAAAAAAAAATGTTAAATCACAATACTGAGGGCGAATAATGAAGGTGATGACAATAGTGAAGGAGGGGAACAATGAGATGTTTTTATATGCCCCTGTGTTCCTCTTTGACCTTCCTTTTCAGCCTCATCTGTGTCATCTACTTCAATAACACTCCACCTACATCATTAACACTCCATCTACTTCCACAACACTCCATCTACTTCAGTAACACTCCATCTACTTCCACAACACTCCATTTACTTCATTAACACTCCATCTACTTCAGTAACACTCCATCTACCTCATTAACATCCCATCTCCTTCAATAACACTCCATCTACTTCATTAACACCCCATCTCCTTCATTAACACTCCATCTACGTCTTGAACGTTTTTTATTTAGTTTTATCCACGCCATCTTCATTAACACATTCAGCACGATGATTTTTTCCTGTTCAATTCTTGCTGCCACAGACGAAAAGTAGAATGGGTGAAAGAGGAGGAGAATGGAAAGAGAGTGATAAGTATACCTTGTGAAAACGAGGGTGATACGAGGCGAGGAGTTGTTGTGGGAGGGAGAGAGTCTTGGGAAATTCTCTCTCTCTCTCTCTCTCTCTCTCTCTCGGCAAGGCGTTGTTGTGGGATGGTGGTTCTTAAAAAATTCTGTGTGTGTGTGTGTGTGTGTGTGTGTGTGTGTGTGTGTGTGTGTATGATGCAGACTGAGGGGTACTGA
This sequence comes from Coenobita brevimanus, assembly GCF_032717465.1. NCBI lineage: Eukaryota > Metazoa > Arthropoda > Malacostraca > Decapoda > Coenobitidae > Coenobita > Coenobita brevimanus. The sequence goes on along the minus strand of NC_137049.1, from coordinate 28,100,740 downwards.
ACCAAGAACAGCTGAGTGTTGTAGATAGTGTGATAATTTACAGGGGTGGTGAAGTCTGAATTATGTTTTCTTCAAGCAGAACAGGGAGAACAGAGTCAGCACGGGTCACATTTATGCACCTGGCTTCTTACGACGCAGACAATACAGAGGAGGACCAAGTAGGCTGCAAATTGTAACGAGACAGCTGGTCCAACATATACTGAGTTTAAACTGAGCTGACTGATGATGTTACTGATAATGATGATGATACTACGGACGATGACATGACGATAGAGATGACAATAGTTGCGATGATAACGACATTATTAACTATAACATGAAGGAGCACTCAGACAGTGCAATACCCGTCGTCACCAACTGGTCTCAGGACCGAATATAAAACTTAACCCTATGAAAGATCACTCTTAAAATCGAATTACTCCTTTCTTGCCTAAGCTTCAGCCTTTCCTCCAGCCTTGGTTCAGATAAGATTAAAACTGTTTGAACTGACTGCTCCCTGTGACCTTGACGTATGGATTTACTCAATGACCTTGACTTCTGACTGATTATTCTCATAATCAAATCTCTATCCATTTTTAAAATTTAACCCTTCTACAAAGTTAAGACTACACCGGACAAAACTGTTTAAGCTGACCTTGCCATATGGCCTTGGCCATTAATCTGTTATTCCAAAAAATTGGTTAACCTTATGGATAATCCTCAGTTCATCCACAAAGCTTGACTCAGATAAGATAAAAGCTGTTTTAGTTATTTAGTTTACACACAGACGTACAGGTCGAACTTCGACCTTGCCTCGTTACCTTGACCTTCGACTGACTGTTCACAAAACTGAATCCCTTTTTTCTTTTCTTGCTCTTAACGCTACCTCTAAGTTTGGTTGAAATAAAATAAAAACTGTTTGAGTTGATCTTGACTTGTAACCTTGGTGTTTGACCTTGCCCTGTGACCCTGACCTTTTGACTGAATGTATTCAAAATTGAATAATGTCATTCTTGCCATACCTTCACCCTTACCAAAGTCTGGTTAAAACTGAGTAAAAACTGTACAAGTCGATTTTGCTGGGTTAACGTTTAACCTCGCCATGTGACCTTGACTTTTGACGTATTCTACCAAAAAAAAAAAAAAAAAAATATTTCTCCATGGGCTACCCCTTAACCCTTTCATCGAGTTTGGTTAAAATCAAATAAAAACTTTATGAGCTAGTTTGTTCACACACACACACACTCACACACACACACACACACACACACACACACACACACACACACACACACACAGGCACGTTCGCGCGCACCACCCAAAACAACGCCCGCTACCGGCGTGGTGAATCGCTGGTGTAATAATGATGATGCCTGGACGATGGAGAGAAGGATAACAGGCGTCGATAACGAAGAGGATAACAGAAATAATGGTGAAGGCACGACAATGATGACGACGATAACGACAACAATAACGATGACGATAATGATGATGATGATGACGACAATGCTATGAAAATAATAACGATAATGATACTAATAGCCCACGATTTTCCCGTCCCCAAATTAGCATTGCATGAAGGAAGATGGAGGGTCCCCGGGCTGCGACGAGAGGTTAAGACACACTCCCATGTCAAAAACTTAACTAGATCTAATTAGGCCGCACCAGCCGAGAAGAGTTACCGCCAAATTGGATTAGCTCATCAGGTTTTGGCATGACATTTTTACAAGCCCTATGTCACGGCTACGCTCAAGCTTCTGTCCCTCTGCCTGTCTGTCTCCGTGTTTGTAGGTGTTTCTGTCTCTGGCTTTGTGTGTGTCTGTAGCTGTGTGTGTGTGTGTGTGTGTGTGTGTGTGTGTGTGTGTGTGTGTGTGTTTGTCTTTGTCTCTACCTCTGTCTGTCTGTCTGTCTGTCTCTCTGTATGCCTGTCTGCCTGTCCGTCTGTCTGTCTGTCTGTCTCTGTCTCTGTCTGCCTGTCTGTCTGTCTGTCTGTCTGTCTGTCTGTCTGTCTGTCTGTCTCTCTCTCTCTCTCTCTCTCAACATCAAAACACTTTTAGTAGTCCTGTTTGGATTTTACACATCTTTATCACTTGCTTCTCTCTTTTTCTCTCGCTTCTTTACTTTTATCCACCTTGCTGCTTCACCTTCCCCTGTCTGTTTTTTTATCTGTCTGTCTGTGTCTACGAGTATGTCCATCTTGTCTATGTTTGTCTATTTGTCTGCTTCTATTTGTCTATCTGTGTGTTTGACTCTGTTGTCTGTTTTTGCCCCTGTCTTTATATAAATGTCTTTGCCAAGGTCTGTGGCTCTGTCCGCGTCTGTCTGCATCTGTCTCTCTTGTTTTCTCCATGTCTGTCAGTGTCTTTGTCTCTTTCTCTGCCTATGTCTTTCTTTCTCTCTGTCTCTGTCTGTCTCTCTTTCTCTCTGTCTTTACCTATGTCTTTCTCTCTGTTCCTTCCTATGTCTTTCTTTCTCCCTGTCTCTCCCTGTCTTTCTTTCTGTCTCTTACCGGTATTCTTCCGGGGTCAGAGAGTTTCCAAACACCTCCACGTTACCGATTTATTTTCTTTATTTCAAATCAGTGTCATTTTCTTTTATATTTATACTTTTGCTACACTCACACACATGACAAAAATAATATACGAGAAATTACCGAAATTCTGTACGTAGAAATAATATGATAGGGAGCAGGTGTTAGTAAGCATCCTAATTGATGAGAATATGACTCTCTCTGTCTCTGTCTCTGTCTGTCTGTCTGTCTGTCTGTCTCTGTCTCTGTCTCTGTCTGTCTCTCTCTCTCTCTCTCTCTCTCTCTCTCTCTCTCTCATTTTTTGTTCTCTGAAATTTCACCAGTGTCTTTCTTATCTTCATCGCCTCTTTCCTCATGTCTCACTCGTTGCCTCACTCCCCCCTCCTCCTCACACACACACACACACACACACACACACACACACACACACACACACACACACACACACACACACACACACACACACACACACACACACACACACACACACACACACACACACTCCCCTTCGTCTTCGTCATTATACCAGTGTTTCAAATCCGCTTTCCTTTCACACTCACTTCTTTTTCCCCTTCCTCATCGTCACCCTTCCTTTCAGTCAAGCTTTTCCTTATTCATCTTTCCTCACTTATTGCCTTCTTTCTAACCACCCCTTCGAATTTCATTATTCACCCTCTTTCTAAATTTCTCTTATTCATCACTTGCCACTCTACATTCTTCCTCTCCATGCTCCTTTACCTCTTAAAATCTCTCCCGTTTTACAATTCCCCATTCGTTCTTCACTTCCTCCCATTCTTCATTCTTTTTCTCCATAGCTACGAGTATTTCCTTTGTCTCGTAACTTTCCACCTCTCACTCCCTCGTTTCATTTATTTCTCTTTGCCTTTACTCCCACCTTTCTCCATACTCATCATTCTCCTTTTTCTTTGATAAATTTTTACATCTACACGAAACACATGCCGGGAAGAACTAATACTCCTAAATAATAGCGCCTATTATTCTACGCAGCTTTTCTCTATGAACACTCATCGGAAATTGCTGTTTCCAAGATATTAATTAACCTAACCTGATTTTTTTATTTTTTTCAAGGATAAGCAATTTCCGACTCAAATAAACCCAGCTATTCTATGGACTTATACTGATTTCCGACGGATGTTTATGTAGGAAATGATGCTTAGAATAATATGCTCAACACTGGCTAATTAGTCTTTCCCAGCAGCAATTTTATGAAAAAGAAATTTCTCCTCTCTCTACAATTACTCTCTCTCTCTCTCTCGTATCCATCCACTTCCCCCATTCGTCACTCTCCATAGTTTTTCTTGATTTGCAGCCTCCTCTCATTTCATCATTTCCCACATCTCGTCCTCTTCCTTCCCACTTCCTGCTCTGTCCTTTGCCTCTCTCCTTCCTCAATTACTGAGCTTCTGATTCACCACTCACCACTTTCCTTCTTCTCTCTCTTCGTCTTCCTCCTCTTCTCCTTCAATTCCAGTCATCTATTTCGTTTCAGTGTTAATTTTTCTCGTTCTCTTTATTTCCCTCCTCTTCCTTGTCTTTTCCCTCCACCATTTACTCTATCCCATATCCATCCTCTCTCCATTCCGTCTTTTTCTCGCTCTCTCCCATTTTTTTAAAAGTTTCTCTGTCTTCCTAGTCCTGTATTCATCGTCCTCTCTCTTCCATCTCTATCTTTTGGGTGCTGGAGAGGGCCGCCTTCACGTGGTGGCACCGATATAACTGAGCGGCGGAGCTACATAATCATCTAAACGTCACTCAGCTCCCTCCCTATCCTCCGAAAGGAGAATGGTGGACAGAAGAAGGCTAATTTCAGCTTGTAGTCCACTGGGTTGACTTCCAGATGAACCTGAGGCCACGGCAACTGCAGCAACATCCTTCGCATTTTCCTCATACACACTACATCTTATCAGCACTCATAATTCATCATTTTAGCTCATACTAAACCTCATCTACATACTATCCATCAGCACTATCGCAGCAATACCAACACAATTCTCTTTCCCTTCTCCTGTTCTTCCTCGCCTTTCTCCTTCACCATTTATTATCTTTCGTATTTATTCTTATCTCTTTCTTTCATCTCTCTCTCTTCTTCTTTACATTCATCCACATCTCATGCTTCACATGATAAAGCGTAGTGAGAGAATGGTCATACGGAGAGAATGGAAACTGGGAGAATAAGTGTGCGTGTAAAGTGGGTGGAAGCGGAGAGGGGGAAGGTGGAGACCGAGGATGAGATGAAGGGATGGGGTGGATTATATGCGTACCCTAGACGACAAGAGACAACGCACTTCTTACGCATTGTCCTCTTTCTTCTGTTTTCCACAACCTTTCTTTTCATTCGCTTTGTTTCTAATTTCACCGTGTATTATTCTTTTCTTTCCATTTCCCTCTTATCTCCTCTAACTAGTTCTCGTTTCACCTCTCCTGTACAGCTCTCTCTCTCTCTCTCTCTCTCTCTCTCTCTCTCTCTCTCTCTCTCTCTCTCACCATTCATACCGTCTCACACATCACCCAACCTTTTCACACTCCCTCGCTCCTCCTCATTTCCTCCTTATCTCTTTCATTTCTTTACTCCTCGCTCATCATTTCTCTCTCTCTCTCTTTCTCTCTCTCTCTGTTTCTACACCCTTCCTATTCTGTTTCACCTTTCACCAATCTCTTTTTATTTTAAGTCGCTCATTCCCCCATTCTCTCTCTCTCTCTCTCTCTCTCTCTCTCTCTCTCTCTCTCTCTCACCTCCCTTTTCATTCACACCCTGTCCCACACACCACCCATCTTCCTCTCTCACTCCAAAAAACTCACCCATCCCACTCCTCAGCCATTTGCACGCACCCAGGCATCTCTACCCACTCAAAAAAAAAAAAAAAAAAAATCATATATTTTTTGTATCTTTATCTTCTCAAAAATAAAGGCCATACTATTTTATTTTATTTTATTTTTTTCCCAGACGAACCTCGACTTGCCTTCCGCTCTTCATTCTTGCACATTTTGCGGGGGAGTCTTGGCGATGGAAGAAAAAATATTGTGCTCTTGCGAAGGATTGGAATGTGTGTGTGTGTGTGTGTGTGTGTGTGTGTGTGTGTGTGTGTGTGTGTGTGTGGTGGGGAGGGAGGCGGAATGGGAGATAAAGGAGGGGTTGTGAGGTGGGGAGACAGGGACATGGGTAGGAGTAAGAGTGATAGTTTGGTATGTGTGTGGGGAAGGGAGTACCGACGCAGTGTTGTGGAGTGGGGGTGGGTATGGAAAGGGACAGGGGATTCTATGGGTGGATGGGAGAGGAGAGGGGTGTGTGGGTGGAGAAGGGGAAGTGAAAATGGGAAGGAGAAAGAGAGGGGGAGGGACGAGGGAAAGAGGAAGGAAGGGGATGGATGAAGTTAAGGTAGGGAACGACAAAGGCAGTGCTGAGAGTGTGGATGGCGACTGGGGAGAAAGGGGAAAGGATAGGAGGAGTGAGAAAGGAGTGAGTTAGGGTTAGGAGAGAGTAAGAGGGGTGGGGAGAAGAGAGAGAATGGGAAGGATAGAGGGTAAATGAACTGGTGCCTGGGTGGACAGGACGGGGGGAGGGATGGGGGGAGGGGGGAGGAGTGGGAGAAGTGGGTGACGGAGGAGGGTGTGGGTGGAGGGAGGAGGGAGTCTGGTTGTTTAATAGAAGAAAAAAAGAGATCAATTTCGATGGAGGTTGAAGAAAAAAAAATCAGTATTCGTTTAGTTTAAGTACCTGAACATCTTGCTTTTTTCCTTTTCAGCACGATGACTTATTTTCCAATTAACGTATTTTTCCTAAGATAATTTTCAGTTACAAGAGGACCTCTAATGATATGAAAGCTAATGAAGTCCATATTAAACACCTGCAGCTCGAAGCGTCATATCAGGATGAATATACAGTATGGGGAAAGCAAGCATAGTATGAAAAACTCATCCTCGGAATGAAAGGGTTAAAACCTGGAGGTCAAATGCAGTGAGAATGACAAACTGGGTAAGACAGTTCAGAGCTGCATTAGAGAGATTGGCAGACCAGGAATGAAAAAGTAGAGCTCGAAGGGTACTGTGTGCCAGCCGTACTGGGAGATAAACACGGAGTTTAGAAGAGCAGTGACCAGAAAACTACGAGCAGTGGCAGAAGAAAGTTGCAAATTGCGGCGAAGGGAGAGAGGTTGAAGGCAGTAGTGAAAGAAGAGGAGATGATGAGACGAAAAAGACTTTGGCTCCAATCTGTTCAGAAGTGCATTATGTGGTGAGCCTCCTACACGTGAAGGCGAAAAGACACCCTATTCAGAGTCAGCAGCTGATTTGGATTAAGTAAAGCATTCAGTCAGTTCAGCCTATTTTAGGTGTATCCAAAACAAAGCACGAGAGTATGAGACACCAAGCGTGCTGATAGATGATGAAGGACTGTTATACTAGTAAATGTTGTTGAATGATCATGTAGAAGAAACTGGTACAATATATGGGAACTCCCTCCATCGCAGTCAGGGATATGTGTGCGTGGGTTAGGTTGCTGTACAAGATGTAGATTTGCTTACCGGGTAAATTACTGTACTGAGTGGAGAGCCAGATGAGGTGGTGATCTGTTGAACCTTAAAATGAATATTTCAGAGAAAGCAGAAATGGAAAGAAGATGTTCCACTGTAGATGTGTAAAGGGCAATAAGCTATGCGAATATTTAGTAGATCTGACGGAAATGCAGCACAGATAACTTTGGTCTGAGACTGGCTGGATAACCGTAAACCAAGTGTGAAGAAATCATAAGATTCAGATAAGAGAACACGTGCAGAAAAAGGACTGTTCATCACGTGCACAGATGAACCACTTTTCACTGTGAATTATAAATATATATATATATATATATATATATATATATATATATATATATATATATATATATGAGAGAGAGAGAGAGAGAGGGAATGAGAGAGACCTAAGCTACTGAGGGTGCGTGGCTGGGAACAATGATGATACAAGTGAAGCAAATGGAAGATAGAGGCGAATACAAGAAAATATAATGCCAGAAAAGTTTGTAACGTTATAAAGAATGAGAGAAAAATATATATACTGAGCCAGAACGGTGACTCTACATTTTGCGTTGTACGATGTCGATATTTTAGAGAATTTGTGGCTGAAGGAAAGTTGCATTTATTTTGGTAAAGAAAGAAAAATGTGTAAGGGCTGATAAAACGGAGGAGAGAGAGAGAGAGAGAGAGAGAGAGAGAGAGAGAGAGAGAGAGAGAGAGAGAGAGAGAGAGAGAGAGAGACATTACTAGAGAAAGATGTGACTGGCAGAGAGAAAAGTAGGAGGAAAAAAAGAAATATAAGAGAGGGCAGAATATTCAGAGGAAGATAAATATGCAAGGAAGTAGTGAAAAACAAAATAAGAGGGGAAATGAAGTAAAATGAGAAGGTAACAGAAGAGCTGAGAAGAGAAGAGACGAGAAAAGAGGAGAAAAGAAGAAAAAAGGAAGTAAGAGGACGAGAAGGAAAGGAGAACGATACCGAAAAAAGAAGAGAAAGGAGAAAGAAGAAAAGAGAAGAGAAGAGCAGAGAAGAGTTGAGAAGAGGAAGGAAAGGAAGCGAAGAGAAGGGAGAGAAGAGAACAAGAGAAGAGATGAGAAGTGAAAGGGAGAAGAGAAGGAAGAGAAGAGGAGAGGAGAGGGCAGTAAGTGGATTAAAGAAGAGAGATGACTGGAAGAATGAAGAGGTAAGATGATATGAGAAGAAACGAGATGAGATGAGATGAGATGAAATGAGGAGAGACGAGGGCAGGAGAGGAAAGGGCAAAGGAGGCGAGGAAAGTTGAAGAAATAACTAACAGAAAAGAAATATAAACTGAAAACAGAAAAAAAAGAAGCGAGGAGAAGAGACGAGAAGAGAACAGAAAAGAGAGGAGAAGGGAAAAAAGAAGAAAAGAGAAAGGAAGAGAAGAAACAGTGAAAGGAAAGAATACAAGAAGAGAGAGAGTGGAGGAGAGGAAACGCAGAGAACACAGAAGAGAGGAGAGGTGAGGAGAGGAGGGGATGGGAGAAGAAAGAAGAGGATATGAGAGGAGAGGAGATTAGAAAAAAAGAGGGGTGGAATTATGAAGACAGATATAACCGGAAGATATTTAGGAAGCAAAAGAAAAGAAGAAAGTTCGAAAACAAAATTTAATTCAATGATTCGGAGAAAAAGGAGAGAAAAAAAAACAGGTTAGTAAAAATGAATAATATATAATTAGGTCATTCAGCCACGTGAAGTCTAATATTTTATTCAAGCCATTTTTTTTTTTTTTAATGTGTTCGACTCTGGGCATAGGCGTCACAGCCTGCTCTCAAGGCCCAGTAGTCCTCCTACATACCATACACCTGTATCTGCAGACGGTTCATTCTGTTTGGGTGATTACATTCGAACTGCAAGGGTTGTTTAACAGTATTTGCAGCAAATATAAACTGAACTAATACGTCACTGTAGTGAAAGGCTTAAGTAAATTTGTAGATAGGAAGGTATGTGAGTGATAGTAGTTGTAGTAGTAGTAGTCCCAGGCTCACCTGCATGTGAACCCGGTGGGCTGGTGGCCTAAGTTACTTTTCTCAGACAGTCTACCAGCCTCCTTCCGGGGGCTAAGGAAGAGACTGAGGGACGTTTGTAAAGTTATATAACAGGATGGCTTCACTGCCCTGTTATACTGATGCCACCACGCGAAAGCGTCCTACTCCAGCACCGGGTAGAGAAAACAGAAAATTTTAATGGAGTATAGTCTGAAAGGAAGATGTAAGAACTGATATTCCACAACACCTACAGGAAAATCATATCATAAAAACGTCACCGCTAATACCGTCACACCAGTCATGAATGAGACAGCCCTGGCATGTATTCAGTATGAAGGGTGGGTATTGGTGCCTGAGTGGTGGCAGACAGAGGTGTCTTCCACAGAGGAGGGCCACTGATCTTCAAGGAACGAACTGTCTAGTAAATACTCGGAGTCAGAATCAAAACAAAATGGAAAATAGGTTGGAACGGATGACGGTAGGTGGGAAAGCAATCAAATAACTGATTGATTAGACTAGGCAGGAAGACTGAGCAGAAGAGGGGTGAGTAGGTAGAATGGTAGTTAGGTAAGTCAGGTAGATAAATTGGGAGATAGGCAAGGAGTATAAATAGTAAATAGGTAGATAAGATGATGATAAGAAGTCAGGTAGGCAGAAAGGAAGATGGTAAGTGGATGAGAAGATATCATTAAGATAGGATGGTATGTAGAGGGACAGGTAGGTGGGTAGATAGGTAAGAAGAAAAGGAAGCAGGAAGATTTAAGAAGGTCAGAAATATCTACCTAGTTACTGTTCGCATCGCTAACTCTACTAGTATTCACCACCAGGACACACACACACACACACACACACACACACACACACACACACACACACACACACACACACACACACACACACACACACACACACACACACACACACACACACACACACACACTACAAATCACCACACACCATATTGTCTTGCACCACCACGACACACCAAGCACCATATCTCGCATCATCACCACACACGCCACCACCACATACTACACATCATATCTTGTACCACGACAACCACAAACCACCAGACCATACCACCACGAAACCATAACACCACTAGACCATACAACCACCAGACCATACCACCACCAATCCAAACCACCACCAAACCATACCACCAGCAAACCATACCACCACCAAACCCACCACCAGACCATACCACAACCACATACAATCACCAGGGAAAAAATATCAGCATACACCACTACCACACATCATCATCATCATCATATCTTGCACCACCACCACTCAGCACACGCCACCACTATCACACCACACACCACCACCACCAGCACCACCACCACCACCACCACCACCATGTCATCTTGCCTCATGTCCCATCCGTCTGCCTGGAGCCACCTGTTCCCCCTAAAGGACGGATCTCTGATTGTCACGTGCGGATTTGTTGACCCAATATCATGCGGCCAAGGTCCTACCCATCTCTGCCAATCTGTGTCATATCTGTACCATCTGATTTTTATAGAAATGGTAGATTATCCCTGAGAAGAGGCTAACTGTTTTCTCTTCTGTCTGTCTGTTTCCCTGTCTGCATGGTTGTCGGTCTACCAATTTTGGAAACAGCATGTGGGATCGTACTGAAAATCTTTGTGGGAAGTTTCCGTTTGGTCAAGGCTGAAGTGAAGTTAGTTAAAATGGAGTCACTCAGTGTATGAAGTCTACCTGAGAAATACACTGATATTGGCTTTCTCTGTGTCTCATGTAGGATCGATCTGAAACACCCTGAGCCGTATTTCTGGTTAGTTTCGGAGATTTCGTATGACCATTTCCTGAGCGACTTATTCTGCAAAATACACCTCAGTATTCTCTTGTATGTTTATGGTGCAAGTAATGTCGATGCTAAGAAGGTATAAATAACATACACAAGAATGCTAAGGTGTTACACACAAAATAAATCGCTAAAGAAGAGGTATTACAAAACCTCCTATACCACTTAGAATACTCTTCCCAGTGTGAACTAGTCAACGTGGCTGAAGTATGTGTTCTTCTGAATGCCCTTATATCTAGGTAGTTCTGAGATAGCTGCAGTGGGAGTGTGGGATCAAGAGAAAATGGACTACTGTGTCGCATATCTTTCAATATATATATATATATATATATATATATATATATATATATATATATATATATATATATATATATATAATTAAGAAGAGGAGTTCAGATAAAACGTATAATTATTAAAAATGTCGCTGAAGACATCGTGGCTCACTTGTTTTCTCCTTAGTCCTGTTCATCCACCTGTGCAACTGGGGACCTGGGTGTAAACAGACTAATACGGGTTGTATTCTTGGGCGACTGGAACTTTGCGAAATTTCATGGTTCGACTTTAACCTCCTCATTTCGACTGCGTGTTTTAAAACTTTATTCTTCCTGCCACCAGATGATCTTATAATGCTAGGGAAAGACCTTTTATACCAAATATGTTAAAGAAGATGTGTTATACAAGTCTCCTTATTTGAAAAAGTTTTTTTTTTCTTCTTCATCTTCTTCTTTTTCTTCTTTCTTCTTTTTCTTCTTCTTCTTCTCCTCCTCGTCCTCCTCCTCGTCCTCCTCCTTGTCTTCCTCCTCTCCCTTTTTAACTCATAAACCCTGACACGTGATCTTACCTCGTGTCTGAGCTCTTATAAAACTTCACTGGTGTGTCTTGAAGCTATGTATATGTAAATTATAGTTTGTTATCTTCGCAGCCAAAACAGGAGGGAGGTTGTGTTTTCGGCCGGGTATGTTTATGTGTCTGTCTGTGTTTCATTTAGAGCTACCTGCTTCATTTAACATTCTTCTTTCTTCTGTTTCCTGTTCTACCCCCTCCCTCTCCCCCCCCTTCCCTCTCTCTCTCTCTCTCTCTCTCTCTCTCTCTCTCTCTCTCTCTCTCTTTCTTCCACCTGCCTACCTCTTCTTCTCCATCCCTCTCTCTTCCCCAGCCTGCTACTTCCTACCTCTCTCCTGCCTCTTCTCTCCCCTCTTCCTCTATCCTTCTGTTTTCTCCTCTTTTTTTCTCTTCTTGCCCTACATATTTTAATTCCCTCCCCTCTCTTGTTCCTCCACAATATGTCCCATTCTCTCTCCTTCCCTTTGTCCTCCCTCACCTTTCTCTCCCTCTCTCCACCCTCCCTCCATGCCTCTTTCTCTCTCTGTCACTTCATTTATCCCCTCTCTCCCTAGACATCATTCAGGTTCTTTTTTCTTTTGTCTTCTTTGTCTCATGTGTTCTTTCTCCCTTCCTCCCTCCCCCCCCTCTCTCTCTCTCTCTCTCTCTCTCTCTCTCTCTCTTTCTCTCTCTCTCTCTCTCTCTCTCTCTCTCTCTCCCCCACCTAATCTCCGTTCCCATCAACCTGTTTCTTCCCTCCCTCCCCACTCTCTCTCTCTCTCTCTCTCTCTCTCTCTCTCTCTCGCTCTCTCTCGCTCTGTCTGTCTGTCTCTCTCTCTCTCTCTATGCTTTCCTTTCTTGCTTCCTCATCTAACCCCCTTCCGTCCTCCCTTTTCTCCCTCCTCGCTGTCCTACTGCCCTTTTTATCTCTCTATCCCTCTCTCAGTCTGCCCCCTCACTCCTTCAAGTCTCCTCTCCATCTACTCCCCCCTCTTTCCACTCCTCATCCTCATCTACCACCTTCCTCTTTACCCTCCACCATATACTCCATGTATTATCTTCCCCCCTCTATCTCTTCCCTAATCTACTTTCTCCCTTTCTCCATCTTTCTGTCTTTCCATCGCCTCTTCTTCTCTCACCCCCTCCATTTAACTCTTCCTTCCCTCCCTCTCCCTTCTCTCTGTCCCTCCCCCTTCTCTCCCTTCTCTCTGTCCCTCCCCCTTCTCTCCTTCACCTCCCTCCCTTCCCCCTCTATCCCTCTCTCCTCCCTCTGGTTCCTCTCCCACATTCAATACTCCCTGGATCAATTTGTCCCCAAGCCCATTCATCACTCCTTCTCACTCTTCTCTCTCTTTCCTTCCTTCCTTCTTCTTCATCTCCGTTTTGTCACCACTCCTTCTCCCCCTCCCTCTCTCTCACTCTCTCTCTCTCTCTCTCTCTCTCGCTTTCCTCCTTTCTCCCTACGTCTCTCCTTCCTCGTGTACCTATTTTCTGTCTTTCAGTTTCTTTCCTTTGCCTTTCTATCATTCTTCTTTATCTCTTTCCTCAGCTACCTTTCCTTTCCTCACTTCCTTCCTCCTCCTTTACTGTCCCTTCCCCTTTCCCTCTCCTTCCTCGCATTCCCTCGTTATCCCAGTGTATTCATTCTCATCTTTCATCTTTCCCTCTTACTTTCATCCCTTCGTTTTCTCCTCCTCCACGCACACCTCTCACATCTTCCCCTTCTTTCTGTTTCCCTAGTCCCTCTTTACTTAAATTTTACGCATTTTTTAGTCTCTTTCCACCTTATTCTTTATCTTCTCTTCCACTTCCATCTTTGTGTCTTCCTTTCTCTCTTCTCGTACACTTCTCTCATTGTTTTCTCCTCCTAAATTCTTCCTACCTCATTCCTTCCTCATTTTCGTCTTCGTGTCCTCTCTTTATTTGTCTTTCCTCTCGCCTCCGTCATATTCCAGTTACCTGTACACGCCTTTCTTCAGGCACTCACTTCTCCGTCTGCATCAGCGAGGGAAAGCATACACAAACACGGAAACAAACAACGAAGAGACAAGCGAGCAAACAGAAACATGGAGGAGGCACGGAATAAAAAATGCGAAACACACACACACACACACACACACACACACACACACACACACACACACACACACACACACACACACACACACACACACACACACACACACACACACACACACACACACACAGATGCATGATGTAAATACGTCCTATTATGGTGTAAAAACGTCAAACACAACATTAATAACAGCCAAGAAATCTGTTACCAATTTCCACCATCAATAACTTCACTGTCAACCGCTGGCCTACAAGGAGTCTTCAACAAATTTCTCTGAGGAGTTCTAGGCTATGGCGATAGAAATAGAGTGTGGTGGGTGTTGAGGCGGGGAGGATGTTGGTTGTTGATGAGAGGTGGATGGGATGGAGGTTGAGGGAGGGTGGAGATTGGTGGGAGAATGGTGGCCGTTGATAGGTGGGTCGTGAGGGGTGAGGGAGGATGGTCATTTTTGGTGGAAGGTGGGGTGTGCAGAGAAAGGTTGGGAATGGTGATTGTTTGTGGGTGGAGAGGAGTTGGGTGATGGTGGTTGTTGATGGGTGGTGGGATGGGGGAGCTGGTGGTTGCTGGTGGCTGGTGGTGTGAGTGGAGATGGGTGGGAGATGATGGTTGTTGGTGGGTGGAGAGGGGTTTGGGGAATGATGGTTGTTGGTGGGTGGAGAGGGATTGGGAGGATGGTTGTCGTTGGTGGGTGGTGGGATGGGTGGAGATGGAGTGAGGGATGGTGGTTATATCTGGGTGGTGGGATGGAGTGGTGTGAGACGTCCTGTAAAAATGTTCCTTCATGTTGGCCGGATCGGGCGTGGCGATGATTTTAGCATTTTCTCGTAGAACAATAAAAGCAGCAAAAACAAGAAAGTATGCACGCTTTTTTCTCATATGCTTACAGTTCCGATGAAAACGAGTATAAGGAATGGAGGACGCAGCAATGAGTACAGAAACATATATCGGTCATTTCGGATATTAGGTAGATCTAAGACAGAATGGATGAGAGGTAATAGAGGAGTGGTGAAATGGAGGTCGTAGCTAGGGAGAAAAAATATACGCGAGATGAACGAGTTTCTATATTGATGGAGTTAGATATACAGGAATGGGGGTCGTAGTAAGAGAGCTGGAAAACTATTGGATATCTAGTGACAAAAATGTGCCAGAGATGGAGTGAATGAACGGGGGTCGTAGCAAGGAAGAAAGAAGGGCAGCAGCCACGTTGACCGAGTTTTGCCCATGGAAGAGTGAATATGTCAAAGAATGAGGTCGTAGTGGGAATGAGAAAGATGGGTTAGGTGAAGAATGTGCCATTGAAGGAGTGAGTACATCGATCAAGCGAGGCATTAAGGAGTTGCGTGGGAGAATGGATGAGAGTTGGTGAATTATTATGCATTGATCACTACCGTACCTTAAATGGTGGGGAAGAGGAGGATCATTTTCATCATCATCATCGTCGTCAACATCGTCATTACTGTCCTCGTCACCGACATGGTTAATGGTCATCATCATCATCATCATTATCATCACTACCACCACCACCACCACCATCAACATCATCATAATCCTACTTAAATGACTGTTCCAAAATTCAATCTCCTAGGTAGAATGGTTTTTAGAGATATGTCAGTTCAGAACTCTCAAGGCTGGATGGGGTGAGAGGCGACGAGCGAGGAGGTGGGAATGGACAGGGATGATAATGGGTGGCGAGACACGATAGGGGTGCGTATACACTGTGAAAATATGTATTGTACGTCGGCTGGTACTCAGGACGATCACTTTTATAATATACTGTACATATCAAAGCATAAATGGTGGGATGGTTGGAAAGGAGTGGGTGGGATGGGCTTGGATGTCAGTGAATGATGTGGCATACCGGGAGAAGTATAGCCTATGAAGGTGAGAATTAAGGTGCTAAGGAAAGGGTGAACAGGCAATAATGTGTGGTTGAGTTACAAAGGGAGAGCTACAAAGGGTATAGATGGAGGTGGGTGACTGGGCACGGCGGAACGGACACACATTATGAGGAGGGGTGTTGTGTGGGGGTCTGTGTTGGCGGTGGAACAGATTTCTCTAAGTTCGATATGTGTGTGTGTGTGTGTGTGTGTGTGTGTGTGTGTGTGCGCGTAGGGAAGACAAAGAGTGGGGAGGGGTGGGAAGCATAAGCAAGTATGGAGGCGGGTGCTGGGGAAGTGTAGGGGTGATACACCGTTGCAAACTGGTAACTATGTGTCACAGGGAAGTGAAGACGGTCAGATTCAAACTGTCTCCAAGAAGAACAAAAACAACAAGCGAGTAAGCACACACAGCTCGTATTTATACCTGACAACCCAAAATGCAAGTGAAAATGTTTTATGGAATTGAGGGACTGCAGTAGATAACACATAACCAAGCATAATACGGTGCAGTTACGGATAAAGCCAATCAAATTTTTAGTCGGATAATTATGAAACTTACGAAAAGTTCTGGGAGTTTGGTTGGTCTCCATAGGTTGCATCACTGAATTTCGAAAGTTATTGTTCACTGTCCCGTTATTTATCGTAATGCGGTGGGTCAATTTTTATGTCCAAAACTGTATATGAGGAGTAAGGAAGAGACGAGAAAGGATGAGGAGTAAGGAAAAGACGAGTGAGGGGTGGGGAGTATGGAAGAGACGAGTGAGGGATGTGGAATGAGGAAGAGACGAGTGAGAGATGAGGAGTAAGGAAGAGACGAGTGAGGGATGAGGAGTAAGGAAGAGACGAGTGAGGGATGAGCAGTAAGGAAGAGACGAGTGAGGGGTGGGGAGTAAGGAAGAGGCGAGTGAGGCATGAGGAGTAAGAAGAAGATGGACTACTGTACAAAGGGTAGTGCTCATCGCTGGATTAGAATACAGATTTGTGAATAACTACACGGTGTTTCAATTTCGACTGATCAGACTCTATTTTTTGGTTAAAAAAGACAGTTATATAATTTCTTGCTTATGTAATAAACGCTTTCAGGCAGTCATGCTTTTCCAGTGTATTCTATGAGGAAGAAAATTTTATGGCAAACCATAGTAGAGAGAACTTCGATATTACTCAAATGAACACTTTATTTTCAGCATGGCTCTTCACTACAGCGACAAATAGTTAGAAATCTGACACGAAAAACTGCAGTTTTTGTTCTTAATGGAGCATGAAGATATGAGTCAGAATTCGTAAAATGCCTGCAGAGATGAACTGACTTGCAAGGCCATCATATCCTAAACTGGAAATAAACATCATCCTGGTCAATCGTGAGGCAATTATTGTAAGTGGCATGGGAGGCTTCGTAACACCTGTTCCTTAGCGATTTATTTGGACTGTTGTCCTTAACATTCTCATTTATATTATTTATGGTATTTCATCATCACATCAATTGCATCTATAACATAGAAGAGGATACTGAGGTGTAATACGTCGAACAGTTCGCTAAGGAAGAGGTGATGAAAAATCTCCAAAGCCACTTGGATTACATCTCATAGTTTTACTCGCCCGCTACCCCTCATCTGGCTGAAGGAAGTACAAGCCAGGGTTTTACTCCGGATTAAGACCTTTTACGTGTAGTTTGAAGCTCTCCTCCTGCAGTCTATTAAAGCTTCGATCTGCTACCTCTCTCTAGACAATAGATCTTCGTTAGGTGTGAAACTCTGACTACGACTTTCCTTCAGCCAGGGGTACGACAGAAGGGTAAACAAACAGCACAATAGCTCACGACTGTAACTCCAAGTTGCTTTCAGATATACATTGCCTGCCCAATTTCGTGATGTATTTTCTGTTACATTCTGTTTACATCCAGGCTGTTTTAACTGACATGGAACAATCTTTTCGAACTGGAGTGGTTAAGTATAGTTTTTATGTATTGTAGGAGCTGCATCTTATCTCGAATAAACTCACCAGGTAGTGATACAACAAGAAGGACGTTACCGTACTGAAATGGTTAAACTTAAGGAGAACATTGATTCAGTATAATAAAGGAACATACCTGGTTTTGGTTCCGCTGATACCTTTCCCCTTCTTCCTCTTCCTCCTCTCTCGCTATCAAGGAGGAAGAGAAGCAGAAGAAGCAAGAGGAAGACGGAGGAGGAGAGGCGGTCCTTCATTGCTAGATGGAGGGGAGGGAGGGACCACGTGACGTCACAAACTCCGCCCCTCTGACCCACCTCAACCAATCACAGTCCTGAATAATAAAACAACTTTGCATTCGAGTTTGCCTTAATTTTTCTCACTTGACACTGAGCTCCGATAAATTGTAAGTATCTCAAGAAGTAATTCAATACTTCTCAAATCCATAAGTCGCCGCCAAACATTTTACTGCGGGCGAATGCTGATCGTAAGAGAAAATGTTCAGAAAAGTTTGTGTGTTCAACTTGGCTGTCAGACGGAAGTGAATCAAGGACATTAAAGCAAGATTTTCCCATCCCTTCCTCTCTCTCTCTCTCTCTCTCTCTCTCTCTCTCTCTCTCTCTCTCTCTCCTTTATCTCATTTCCTAATATGAATCTGGCTCTCGATATTACTCTTGTCTGCCTCCTCCCGTCTCTCTCTCATTGTGAATCTAGGTCTCGATAGACACTTCTCCCCCCCCCTCTCTCTCTCTATCTATCTCCTCTGTCTATCCATTTCCTCTCTCTCTCTCTCTCTCTCTCTCTCTCTCTCTCTCTCTCTCTCTCTCTCTCTCTCTCTCTTTCAAATGACTCTTCCTGACGGGGTAATCATCCTCCGCAGTTCCTCCACCCTTTGTCTCAGTGAGGAAGAAGGAAGAAGAAGAAGAAGAAAAAAAAAGAAGACAGAAGAGGAAGAAAAGAAGATAGAGGAGGAGGAAGAGGAGGAAACTAATAATAATAATAATAATAATAATAATAATGATGATGATAACAATAAAGGGAGCCCAGAGTGCAACATCCGTGCCCTACATGTGGTCTGAGCTCTGAACATGGTTTTACGCTGTGACGATAACATTCTACAGATTGTTCTTAGATCAGATTATTTCATTCTTGCCTGACCCTTAACCCTTCTACCAAGTTTGGTTCAAATAATTATTGGATGAAGTTGTGCTAATCTTGTCCTGTGATCTTGAGCTCTGACCTGTTGCTTGCCAAATCGAATCACTTCATCCTAGCCTGACCCACAACCCTTCCACAAGGTTAGGTCCAGATCATATCAAAACCGTTTGAGTAATAGAGTTGAGCCTTTGACCGTGTCCTATGACCTTGACCCTTGACTGACTATTTTCAAAGTTGAATAACTTCATTACTGCTTTACCGTCAACTCTTCGGCCAAGTTTCATTTCAGTCGGATCCAAAAGTGATTTAACTAACCTTATGTAATGACGCTGACTTTTCATCTCAAAGGGCAGCCCTTGCAAAAATCCTCACACCTTGATCAAGAACGGTCTAAATCGGACCAAATCTGATCGAGACATTTTGTTTATAAAGACAGACATACAGGCAGACAAACAGACAGACGGACAGACACACGCCGAGGAAAACAATACCACATATTCTCTTTTTCGAGCGCGGCCACAATAATAACAACGACAGTCATAACAGTTACCTTAGCGTAGTAGCAAGCCAGAGAAAAATGATGGTATCAGAGAGAGAGAGAGAGAGAGAGAGAGAGAGAGAGAGAGAGAGACTTACTTCCACAGAACGTTCTCCTGAAGTGCCAATAAAATATACAAAAGCCTATGTAATACCCTTCAGCCGGTAGAAGCCGTTAAATAATGTACAACCAATGAAACAGCCGGAAAAATACACTTCAGTTGCTACAGTATTTTGTACAGTTCACTTCAGCTGGTAGGCTACAATACATTTCAGTCAGTACAATAGGCATTACTCAGTTCAATGCGCTTCAACTGGTACAAAGCACTTCACCTGATACATTACACTTCAACCTGCACAATACAATCCAGCTAGTACACTCCACTCCACTCCATACTATACATTTCACCCAGCACAATACGTCTCAGTCAGTACAAAATACTTCAGGCGGTTCAATCCACATCAGCCTTTACAACACCCCTCATGCAACGCTCACCCGTTTAATTACACTCCTCGAGATTTACCTTCACTCGATAAAATAAGCTTTAAAATTCAACTTCATTCCGTAAAATGCGCCTCATCCGGAGACTCCCCAACTTACTAAAGATGGCTTTCTCAGAATGTACGATCCTACTCCGAATTCCAAAGTGGCACCAGTGAATTACAAAGGACTGAAACCTACTGCTGAAAGAGACGCATGAATTCTGAAATAATCTCGGTCCCGGCGTATTTCAGGACGGGTTAGTGGGATTCAGATATACTTAATTCTTTCAGCTCGAGGAGGTGCTGGAGAGGTACGCCTTCAAGCGGTGGCACCGATATTACCGGACGGCACCACTGTCCCCGGTTAGGCAAATGTCCTTCATCTCATTCCCTGTCCCCTGAGGAGAGGATGGAGAACTGCAGAAAGGCAGTTACAACTTGCAATCCTCTGGGTTCACCTTCACATAAACCTGGGGCTACTACCACCCCTCCTATTGCTACTCCTGCTGCTGCTGCTGCTACTGCGGCTACTGCTACTATTATTACTACTACTTCTTCTCCTACTACTTAGTAGAAGTAGGAGTTGGATTAATACTAGCTCTTGGACGTATTTTATATTTCCACCTTGCTGTATCTAGACAATTTTATTCATCTCTAACTACTGAAATTTGTTTCCTTCCCTGCCTATGGGCTCTCCTAAGCTGAATGTAAATGGCGAGGAAGAAGCAAAAATGGAGTAGAAAATGCGTCACTGAATTCATGGGATTAGGAAGCTGTAATGCTGTCGTCATCTTCATCATCACGATCATGATCATCATCCTCGTCATCAACATCATAATCATCATCGTTGCTGTAATTTTCCTCCTCCTCCTCTTCCTCCTCATAATCATCATTATCATCACCATCACCATCAATCATCATCATCATCATCATCATCATCATCATCACCACCATCAAAATCATAATCGTCTTAATTCCAGTATCATAACTGGGTTGGTTAGGATCCAGTATAGGAAAAAGCAAAACACTGAAATAGAAAAACAATCATCAAAATGCCCAGCAAACATGGGTCACTCTCTCGCCAGTCAGACCTTCCAATTCAATCACTACGAATGGTTCACAATAAAATTTCCTCGTGTAATATATCATCCTTGCTACGACCAAACGATTTTATTAATCCTCTGGAAAAACCCATCTAACTGGAGGGATTTCATTATAGCCTTCATTTATTCATCCACTACAAAGGGGTCTTCTAAGCAGTATATTGTAGTCTGATGATAACTAGAATAAATTCACAAAGGCGTTCTTGTGTTGAAGGAATTGATGATGGAGCTGTGGGCTTTTCAATGAGTACTTTGATGATGATTATTTTATTTCTGTGCTTTTCCCTCTCCTGGTCATGGATCTTACATAACCTACCTGTGACAGTAGGAATAAGATCCGGATCATCATGGTGATAACGTAGATGATGATGATGATGATGATGATGATGATGATGATGATGATGATGATGATGATGATGGTCATACTGCAATGATAATAATGATTTTGATGAGGATGGTGATGATAATAATGATGATGTGTCAGCTAATGGAAGGCAAGGTTAGATGTGGAGCGACGAAATCAAGAACAGACGGGAAGAGGCGGTGTTAGGGAAAATTGGAGGGGTCAGAGGGAGACAAAAAAAAAAAAAAAAAAGAATGTGGGAGGGGGGGAAGAGGGAGGCGGGGAAGCCGGGGCACAGTATGGGACAAAAGTTCTCCAACTATTGCACAGCGTCTGCCTCACGCTTAGAACATGTCTGTCATTTTCCTCCAGGACAGATTAGAGTCAGGAGAAGAGGCTGTTGTGGAGGTGGGAAAGGCGGACTGGGGGAGAGGGAGTAGGGGACTTGAGAAGGAGAAAGGGTAAATGGGAGAGAGCGGACAGGGGAAGGGGAACTGGAAAAGGGAGAAAGGAGCATTGGGTAAGTAAGAGAGGGGATTGAGGAAGGAGGAAAAGTGATTTTGGAAAATGGTAAAAGGGATTGGGAAAGGGGAATGGGGGAGGAGATCGGGGAAGGGGGGAGGGGTATTACAAATAGCAAGGGGGGGGAGTCAAAGAGATATCTTAGGGGAGAGGAGAGGTGATTATGAGGAGTTGGGATGAAAGAGAGATAGTAAGGTTGGAGATGAGAGGTGAGGAAGGAGGAAGAAAGGATAAAGGGGGGATTCGAAATGGGGATGGAAGAGGAGGGATGAAGTGGGGTTGAGGAATGGGGATAGAAAGGGGAGGGATGAAGGGGGATGAGAGGGGCGGATGATAAAGGGAGGGAAAAGGTGATGACGAGGAGTAGGGATAGAAAGGGGAGGGATAAAAGGGAGATGAGAGGTGAGGATGGAAGGGGGATGAGGGGTGGGGATGGAAGGGGGGGCATGAAGGGAAGATGAGGGGTGGGGATCGAAGGGGAAGAAATAACGTGGGGATGAGGGACGGGGATGGAAGGGGAAGGGAAAAGGTGAGGATGGGACAATGGTTAGGGAAATTAAAGGTGGGGGAAATAAAAGGTTAAGTGAACAGTGAAGTGGTTACTTAAGTCTGTAGCTGATTCACCCAGTTAGAAAATATCTCCTAAGCTGAATAAAATCATCTGAAGGAACAAAATGAGTACAAAGGAAAGCAAACAGCAACAAACTTGCTGGTCCTTTCGTGGCTGTCCGAAATATATAAGGTTATAACAAACAAAACTAATTTATCAGCTATAGACAAAAATATAGAAAAACAGAAAGGGCCCCCCCTCCACACCAAACCCTTAAGCCGAAGCCGGCAGGAAATAGTGAGAAGGACCGCCATGCAGCATAAAAAAAAACCTGCCATGGAAATTTCATAAGAAGGAGGGAAAGAAAATTTTATTCTACACTACCTGCCTGAAAGAAAGGGAAAGTAACATTATGTCAGCTATAGTTATCAGTGTTGTTCAGCAGTTGTATCTTCCAGGCTATGAAAAAGAACAAATTGGTAGTGAGAGTGATGTAAAAATGATCTGCTTTGGCTGAACGGATTAAATTTCGGAATACCGTTTTGAGCTGAAAAAATCCCTAGCTAACCCCCCCCCTCCCTTATAAATTACAGCTGTGAAATGAGTAACCTCAAGAAATAGTAAAAATAACACACACACACACACACACACACACACACACACACACACACACACACACACACACACACACACACACAAGTTTTTATGCACACTAACTCATGATAGTCTACGTTTTCCTTTGTCATAAAAAACTTAGTACTGTATACTGCTTTGAACTTCCCGACGAACAAGCGGTCACTCCCAAGACGAATAAAGTGTTCTGTTATAGGCTTAAGATAAAACGGTCCAAACATTTCGCAGCTGTAAAAGGGTCAGAAAATGTGGAGATGCAATGTACTGGCAAAACAGATTTCTGCTATTGACAATGCAACAGAAAAATAGCTGCCACTTCTTGCACAGGGTAAAACTCATTGGTGGTGTTTACTGATTTTCTCCCCCCCCCCCTACCCTCTCTCTCTCTCTCTCTCTCTCTCTCTCTAGTCTTGCTCTCAGTTTTATCTCAAGCTCTCCTACAAGATGACGTACTTATTTTGATTCGTCCTTCCACCAGATGATCTTATTCAGTTTAGGACAAGCCCCTAAAAGTGAAGGGGTTAGCGAAAGCCACAACTGACTCCAGCACAAAAGTCTCTTCAAATCTGCATAAAATCGTCTCATGGTGCAAATAAGAGACTACAAAGTAATTACCAGACGATTAGATGCAATTTAGTGAAGACGTCATGTAGTGCAGGGTTCTTTGGTGTCTACGCTGAACCCCTTCATTTCCAAACCTCTCTGTAGTACATAATAAAATTCGTCTGTAGATAACAATAGAATGAAAATACGTAGTCGTAGTGAAGTGGTTTAATGGAGTTGTTTCCACAATTTCTTTTTTGTGAAGATGTTTACCATCGAAATCTTCACTCCTCAGTTTCCGCTCTCAGTCACCTTTGACGATGGTGTTGTTTACCGCACGAACGAATAACGGGTTCGTTACTGGAACGGTTACCGTGGAGTTCTTAGCGAGTTTCATACCTCCCAGTGATGTTTACCTTGTGACAAGCGCACGAACCACTGACATGATGAGAATAATTACGAGTATTTGAATGGTAACCATACAAGTGTGCTGCATAGGTTCCCAGTGATGCATACTGCGATGGACATTCCTTAGCTGAGATGCAAACAATTGCTTGGAAGCAGCTGTTAGTCCGTTTGTAGGGTTGCTGTTTTAATGCAAAAAGAAAGAACCCGAGGCAGGGTCTGCAAAAAACTGTTCTTTCCAAAGAAAGCAGAACAAACAGAAGCCAAAATTCAAGATCCACTAATTTCGATATACTATGACTTACCGCTATTTTATTGAAAAAAAAAAAAAAAAAAAATGTTATAGTCAGAGGGAGAGGTGACAAGAGGAAGACAATTGAAGAACTGACCAGTGTATATATAAATGACTGAGAATACTAGTTAACTCTTGCATTATAGATCTGGACAGAAAAAGAGTGGGAATGTGCAGCATGATGGGTGTTGAATGTTCGCCGTAATGGGTAGGAATGTAAGCAGAGTTCAGACGAACTTTATCTGCCTCTGCAAAGTATGTTCTGCGTTTATTTAAACGATCAAAGTGGGTGGACTGATGAACCAATCGGATACTTTTTCTGTTTTTTTGAATTGCTGTTTTGAGGTATTTATTTTAGCAGGCTGTGGACATCCACCAAACTAGTTAACCCTGGTACACCTACCGAGGGTTGCCGATCTTTGCCTAAACTGATTTATTCAGGTTGACACCAGACAATATTTTTTTTGTGCTTGATGTTCCCACTCACCCAGGGCTGCAATATATCACGAAACTCATGCCCATAAATTTACACCACACAGATTTTGACCACTTTTTTTTTTTTTTTTGTACTCCATGAATTTTAATTTAACTTTTATTTTCGATTTTTTTTACTTCATGAATTAGGACCCAATGAATTCTGACCTCATGAAATCGTACCTCATGAATATGGACTTCATGAATTATGACTCTGTGAACTCTGATTTCACGAATTTTGACCACAAGAATTTTGATTCCACAAAAGAAAAAGTCAGTACAGAGCAGGGGTTCTCACGCTTTTTCGCCGCACAGACCACTTTCTGGTTGTTGGTTACCCAGTGGCCAGCCACAGCATTATGTTTATACGGTCTCCCCCAAGATTCCTTATAGAACTTGCCTGTTTATCTCTAGCCTATCATCTGAGATCACCATCGTTCCAACACACCTCATCACTATTCGTCATCTTTTTATTTGAAACTGGTCTACACGGTGAACCACAGAGTTATGAATCATACATCATTTTCATTGTCTTGAGGGACAAGAAAGAAGGTCTATTGCCCACGTATTCCACCTTGTGTCACGAAAGGCAACTAAACAAGGGCATATGTTACTAGCTGAGAGTCCCTCCTGGATAGTGAAGTTGTGAGTTCACGATGCCACCACCCAGCCTTTGTGCTGGAAGCAGCCTCCAACTTCCTAGGGCACGGGAAAGGGGAAGTACGTGCAGTTCCTGAGACCTCCTTTCTTCCATGATTCATATCCCCGGTGAGATTGCATACTCGCAATCTGAACGTCCCAGTTTCGTGTAGATGTTGGAAGTCAGGCTAAACTGAATATGAAGATGGAGCAAATGAAAAAGAATTTTTATATGGTGGAAAATCATTACAGGCATATTTCTAGCAAAGTAAAATGTTCGAAAGCGTGTTCATTATTAAATAATTATGAATATAAATTAACTCTATATTCTCATTTCACGGCAAGACCAGATTTAGCCACAGACAAGACATACAGGACATAATCGCCAGCTTATATTCTAACTGGAGTGAAATTTAAAAGCTTTTCCACGACCCATTTGGCGTTCGTTCAGTACCCACACTTTGAGAACCCTTGATATAGAGTACCTTTCCTTGTACCTGCATGACTCCACTCACCCTGGGCGGCATTACATCACGCACTAACCACCTCATGAACCTTAACCCCATATATTTTGATCACATGAATTTTCACCTCATGAACTTTGAGCTTATGAGCTATTTTTTGTCCCAAAATTTTTTATCTCTGTGCATTTTCATTATGAAATTTAATATCGAAACATTTTTTAGATTTTATTAACCTTCTGGCCCTCATGAAATTTTACTTCACAATATTACCGCTCTCCAAACTGCCAGAAAAGTTATATACGGTACTTCTATATTTTTTGCCTACCTGCAAGGCCCCATTCGCTTCCGGGCCAGCAGTATATCAAGAAACACCCACCTCATGAATTTTGACCCCACTCTCAGCCGCACCCCTCCACCCCTTTGATTTTACAGACAACCCTCTCTCGATTTCACAGACAACCTCCTCTCAATTTCACAGACGACTCCCCCTTTTTTCATAGATGATCCCCGTCTTTCGCAGACGAACCCCTCTTTTCAAAGACGAACCCCTCTTTTTACAGATGAGTCCCATTTTTCCACAGACTACCTCTCCTCGATTTCACAGACGACCTCCTCCTCGATTTCACATACGACCCCTCCTCGATTTCATTGGTGACTTCCCTCAATTTCACAGGCTAACACACCTCCTCCATTTCAGCGACGACCCTCCCTAGATTTCACAGCTAATACCCTTGCTCGATTTCACAGGCGATCCCCCATTCAGTTTCACAGACGACCCCCTCAGCTTCATAGACTACCCCCTCCTCGATTTCACAGGAGCCCCAGCCTAATTTCACAGTCGAAATTCCACTCCTACTCACAGACGACCCCCGCTTCGATTTCACCGATGATCCTCCTTCGATTGCACAGACGGTCTTTTACTCTTATTCACAGACGACCCCCTCCCCCGATTTCACAGCCGATCACTCCCTCCTCCCATGATTTCTGTGACGACCCCCTCAGTTTCACAGACGGCCCCTTTGATTTCACAGACGACATCTTCTCGATATCACAGACAACCTCTCCTCAGTTTCGCAGATGACTTTTCACTCTTATTCACAGACAACCTCTCTCGATATCACAGACGACCCCCCCCCCTCCTAAGTATGAGAGAGGGTCCTGTGGCCCTCGTCAATATGGCAGGCAGGGCAAGGCAGGGTGAGTGATTTATGGCTGGTCCTGTAAATTATTCAATAAATAATTCAGTACTATGGGCGAGTTTTCTATGCTGTGGTGCGCTTGTGAGAAGGATGTAAGGAAGAAGCAATAGGGATATGGGAGGGGAGGGAAAGTGTGGGAAGGGTGAGTATGGGAAGGGAGAGGAATGGGAGGAGATGACGGAGGAGAGGGAAGGAAGGAAGGAAAAGGAAAGGAACAGGGTAGGGAAATGAAGGTGATGGATGAAAGGGACAGGAAAAAGAAATATGGAATGGTGATGGGGATGAGGAGGGGAACTTAAAGAGGGGAGGGAAAAAAAGGTGGCCTAAGGAAGAAAGACAGAGTGGACGAAAATGATGTTAAAGCTGACATGTGGAAGGGAAAAAGGAAGGAAAAGAGGGAATGAGATAGGACGAGGAGAAGAAAGGGTAAGGGAGAGAAGGAGAGAGAGGTATAAAGGCTTATAGAAAGGGATGAAGGAAAATGAGGGGAGAGGAAGAGGGAGGAGATGAGGGAAGGAGGAGGGGAATATGGAGATGAAGAGGGAAGGCGGGGAAGGGGGAGGGGAAGAAGGAGGAGATGAGGGAGAGAGGATGTGGGGAGGGGGCGGAGTGAGGCAAGAAAGGGGATAAAGTAAGGAGGAATTAAGGTAAGAGAGAGGAGGTAAGGGGGAGGAGATGAGAGCAGAAGAGGGAAAGGGGGAGGAAGTGAGGAAGGGTTAGGACGTGGGGGAAAGAGGGAGAGGAAAGGGAGAAGAGGGGTAAAGGGAAGAGGGGGTGATTGATGGGGAGACTTGTAAATAATTTTGTACTTGAGTTGAATTTTCCGTGTTTAAGGTTGGGGAGTAGGGGACGTGGGGGGGAAGGTCAAGGAGAAGAGGGGAGACAAGGACGAGGGGAGGAGTTGGGAGAGGAAGATAGAATAGTAAGAACGAGGAGATAGAGGAATGGGAGGGAAGCAGAGAAGGATAGGGTGAGGAAGGTAAGTGGAAGGAGTAGGGAGGGAGAAGAGGGAGCTGGGAAAGAGAAGAGAGTGGGAAGAAAGAGGATGGATAGTAAGGGAAAGAGGAATGTGGAGCGGAGGAGAGACAGAGGGAGAGGAAAGAAAGAATGAGGGGGAAGGGTGGAGAGAGAGAGAGAGAGAGAGAGAGAGAGAAGACTGAGGGCAGAATGGAAAGTTAGGGAGGAATGGAAAATGCAGAAGGGGAAACACAAGAAAGAATGGAAAGAGAAAGTGGAAAGAAGAGAAAGAGAATGGAGTGTGAGAGTGGGAGGACAGAGGGATGAAGATGGAGAAAGAGGAGAGTGAGGGAGGATTGAGAAAAGGAGGAAGGGAGGGGAAAAGCAAAGAAGGGAGGAGAAAAGGGAAGGGGAAGGGGGAAAATGGGAATAGGGGGTGGGGAGGGACGGGGTGAGAGGGGAGGGGAATATTTCAAGAAGGGGAATTGAAGGTAAAGGTTGATTGAGGGAGAAAAGTAGAGTTGGGGAGTGGAGAAAAAGGAATTGGGTGGGTGAGGAGAAGAAGGGATTGGGAGGAAGAAATGGGAAACGTAAAAAGGAGAAGGGGAATGGGAACGGAGAGTGAGGAGGGAAAGAGGGAAGTGAAATCAGGGGAGGAGAGGCTGGGAGGAGAAGGGTGGGGGTAGAGGGAAACGGGAAGAGGAGAGTAGGGAAAATGAAGTAGGGGAATGAAGAAGACAAGGAGGGGGAGGGGAGATGACAGAAGGAAGGAGGGGGGAGGAAGGGAAGAAAAACAGAAAGGAAAATAGGGCAAGGAAAGTGTAGAGTGAATGGAGAAGGGGAGGAGAGGAATGAAGATGAGATGAAGAAAGCTGAGGAAGAGCAAGAGAAGAGAGATGAAGGAGGAAAGAAAAATATCAGGAGAGAGGGTCTCGGGTGAGGAGGAAGAGGGTGTTGGGTAAAGGATTAATGGCACTTTTAGGAGCTGGCCTCGTGTACAGCCTATATAGAAGCTGCACAATTTTTAACAGGCGGTACATCTCCTCCTCTCCCTATCTCTCTCCCTCCTCTCTCTCTCTCTCTCTCTCTCTCTCTCTCTCTCTCCGGCATATATCCAAAGTATGTGTTGTACAGGCTAAATCCACTATTTCAGGTATACTCGTATGTTTAAGTTTATGGAAAAAAAAAACATTAAAAAGCAAAACAGTTGATTCCGAAGCCTACAGTAAAACATTTAGATAGATAGGTAGATAAATACAGAGAGAGAGAGAGGGGGGGGGGATAGAGAAAAGGAACAGTAGAAACGAGGAGACAAGAAAGAAAGCGAATGGTGGGGACGGGAAGAAAGATGAGAGGAGGGAAGGTAGACGAATGACAAGGGAGAAGGAAGAAGTAGGAGAAGGAGAGGGAGGAAGGAGGGACGAGGAGGAAGGAATAAGGGAAGAGGAAGGAGGGAAGAGAGAAGAGAGAGAGAACGAAGAAGAAACTGAAGGAGGAGGAAGTAAGAGAGGGAGAAGAAGGGAAAAAGAGGAGTGATAGAAGAGAAGGAAGAGGAAATTAAGATGAGAGAGAGAGAGAGAGAGAGAGAGAGAGAGAGAGAGAGAGAGAAATATGAGGTAAAAAGTCGGTTAATTAATAAGGATGTGACCGAATAAGTGCGTGAGGGGGTTATTGAGTGAGTTCATGATTGAAGAAGGGAGTAGGAGAAAGAGTGACAAAGTAAATGAATGAGAGAAAATTAGTAAATGAGTGAGTTATTTAGTGGGTGATCAATGGAATGAGTAAGGCAGTGAGAGAATGAGTGAGTGACTGAATGAATGAATGAATGAGTAGATGAATGAGAAAGTTAGTGCATGAGTGATAGGGAAATGAATGAAAGAGTAAGGGAGTGAATGTGAGTATACGTATTAATGGCAATGACTGAATGAATGAATGAGTATGAAAGTGAGTGAATGAGTGAGTGGGCCTAGTTAATGTGAATGAACTATAGTCTCGAAGAAGTGCCATGAAAAGGATGTAGAGTCTCAGCAATATTTCTTCTGACCACTAAGCTGCATGAAATAAATTGCAAAATATCTGTTCTAAGTTAAAGTGAATGAAGTACAGCTAAAGTAAAATAACAATTACATTAATTCCTAGCCTCTTCAATCGCGGTGAGCATTTTCTTTTGTTTATTCTTATCTGCAGACGATTTTATTCAGCTTTGGAATATTTCATGAACTGGAAGGGATAGATCTAGCCTTGATTAACTCCTCCACTACGAGACAGGTGCTGTAGAGGGACATCTTCGCGTGGTGACATTGGTATAACTGGGCAGCTCCACTGCCTGGTTTTATAGACTTTTCTCAGTTCCCTTCCAACCCCCTAGGAGGAGGACGGTGGACTGCAGGACACGGGCAGTTTCAGTCTGCAGTCCACGGGGTTCACGTCAAAATGAGGGTGGAGTGGTAACTACTACTATTAGTATTAATCCTCATACTACTACTATTACTATTATTACCACTACTGCTACTACTATTGCTACTACTACTACTACTACTACTACTACTACTATTACTTCGTACTTTGAGCAAAAATCGTCTGGGCGGATATATATACACATATATGTAAGAGAACTTTTGACCACCACCATAAATACTACATTCACCACAGCTAAAAACATCACCACAAAGTTCACCGTCATTAATGTTTTTTTCTTTTGCGCTTTTCCGTAACTCTTTTAGTGTTCACTGTCGGGCAAGTAGCGAAAATTTCCTGTTTCTTAAGGAACACTCTAATTAAAAAACTTCCCAGGCTTTTAACATGGAGAGATAAAGTTCGAGAGGGAAAGAGAGCGAGAAGAGAGAGGGAGAGAAAAGAGAGCGGGGCTTCCGACCTCTCGTGACCACAGCTGGAGAGAGACTGGTTGACTTTCCTCCACCTCCTCTCTCTCTCTCTCTCTCTCTTAGGCTTTGCTTTCCTTCCTTCCTTCCCCCTACCCCTTCTCTCTCTCTCTCTCTCTCTCTCTCTCTCTCTCTCTCACACACACACACACACACACACACACACACACACACACACACACACACCTCCCTCCCTCTCTCTCTCTCTCTCTCTCTCTCTCTCTCTCTCACACACACACACACACACACACACACACACACACACACACACACACACACACACACACACACACACCAAACGGCTATCATCATCAACCGTAACTTTAGTCACTACACACTTTTAACTCTTCGTCTAAAGGTGTCATCTCTCCAGTTTGAATGTGAAGTTGCAGAAATAGATCAACTAAAGAATATGATGCTAGTCACGAAAAAGTGCTATGGAAAGAATGTCGAACTGTAGCATTATCTTTTTCTGCCATTGAGCTTCGTGAAATAAATTGAAAGAGTCCAAAATATGGGTCAAATAAAGGTGAAAGCATTATATAGCGCTATAATAAGTGTTACAGCTATCATTACAACAGTCGCTCTTGCCATCCCCATTAAATTACTACGATTACCACATACTATATCATCACCACCATTAAAAAAAAATACCACAGCTACCATCATGCCACCATACTCTTACTGTACGTTATCCTGTACTATCGTCACTACCTTCACTAACATAACCACCATCATCATTATCATTAATATTATAAACTACCATTATATTACTACCAACACCTCAGCCTATGCTATCATCATCACTACCACAGTTTACACACACACACACACACACACACACACACACACACACACACACACACACACACACACACACACACACACACACACACACACACACACTACTGAACCCCCCCCCCCTCGTGCGCCACCACCACAACTATCACCACATTTACCACTTATCACCGCAGTCACTCCATCATCTCTTCTCTCATCATCACCCATCTCTCTATACCCATTTCCTCCATATCACAGGGGAAACTCTGACACGGGTAGAAAATCCTTGAACTCTAACTCTATTTGCATTGATAAGAGGATCCAATGCCTTGCTCTCATTCCTGCCAGCTTCTCGGATCCTACTTTTATTATTGGTCCCCCACTCCGAAGAGGCATTTTGGGGGATAGTGCCGAATCTCGCCATAATCTAGTCAGCTTCCATGTCTGTTACAAAGTTTAGCACCATTATTATTATTATTATAGTCACTATTTTAGAAACACATCTTGCGGTAACCTATTACACTGTAATAGTGCATGCAGGAATTAGAGCATAAGACTATTCGATTCGATCCGAGTCGAGCCATATCACACTCTTGTCCAATCTAATTTTGTGAAGTGAAATGTAGCACGAGCTTACCCAAGACTTATAAATGATCGACTTTTGCTTCAACTTTTGTCAGGGCAAGAAAAAAACAGGTGACGATGAAACTAAGGTGTACAGCCACTAAAAAAATATTGCCCTCTTAAGCCAAGCCCACTCTCTCAAATGGCCATTTGTTTTGGCAGAAATGTAAATACACACATAGACACACGCACATACACAGGGAGTGAAGCCTTAACGCTGTGAATTTATTCGATTTTTTTTCCGGTAAAAGGAGGAAGGAGGATGTGGGATGGTGGGGAGAAGTGGGGTGATTTGACCTTGTCATGTCACCTGGACCTACGACTGTTTTTTTTTTTTTTTTTTAATGAAATTTGATCAGCTGTTTCCCTGATGGCCTTCGAGCAATATTCTTTTATGTAATTCCTTCCAATATTTTTCCATAATGTTGTTATGAGGCGGACAGACAAACAGACTCACACAGAGGCAGACAGACAGACAGACAGACAGACAGACAGACAGACACACACACACACACACACACACACACACACACACACACACACACACACACACACACACACACACACACACACACACACACACACACACACACACACTCCCTCGTGCCACTCGGGAGGCTGTAACAATAGCAATAGTAAAAATGCGCATTACATCCCGGAAATCAGGTCATTACCACAGTCCCCCACAAAAACCCCGCCATAATCCATATTATACACAACGACAAACACAGTCATTACTCCAAGCCACTTCAGCAAACCCCTCCATTACTCCAGTCCACCCCAGCAAACTCCGCCTTACCCCGGCCATCGCCAACAAACCCTGAATTACCCCAGTCCACGCCAGTAGTTCCTGCCATTGCCCCAGTTCACCCCACCAAATCCTTCAGTTACCCAGATCCACCCCAACAAATCTCGCCATTACCTCAGTCCCCTCCAACAAAACCCACCACATAGGACACTTCCTCACTTATCAGTTTCATCCCTCTCCACTCAGCCAAACCCCTCCATTACTATCCTACACCTCGCCTGATCCCGCCATCATCCCATTCTACCCTACCCAACCCAGGCATAATCTACTCCACTTCACTTGTTAATTTTCTCACACTCCACCTTACCCAAACTCACCACATTCTAACCTACCTCACTTCTCGATTTTACTCCATTCCACAACTCCGAAGTCCCTGAGTACCCCACAACATCCCACCTAAATCCTCCATACTCTCCATTACCTCACCCCTCAGTTTTAATTCACCAGACACTAACCATCCCCGACCTACTCCAACCTACCACACTTGTCAGTTTACCTGCATTCCACACCACTCTTTCCATTCATTCTCTGCCCTACCCCAACGGCTAATTTTACCCCATTAAACCCAAATCCAGCCAACCCAACCCCACCATACTATTCCCTACCTCATATATTAATTTTACCCCACCCCAACCCACAAAAATTTACATTTACCCCACTCGACCCTACAGAACCGCATCATACCCTACACTAACTCAATCTATTTATTTTACCCAATTCCCCCTAACCATCCCTTATAATTTTACCCCAGCGTAGCTCACTCAGACCCACAATTGCCTCATTCCACCCCATCGAACGCCACCATTTACCCCAATCCACCCCAAAAGCCCCGCCAGTACCCTAGTCCACCAAACGGATCCACGTTATTGCCCCATTCCACCTCAACAAAACCCGCCATTACCGCAATCCAGCCAACTAAACCCTGCCATTACCGCAATCCCCGACCCGCCAAAAGCACACCCACACCCACACCCACACCCACACCTCCTCCCACACACACACACACACACTGCCGTTATCCCTGGCCAAACCATCAAACCCTGCTCTTACGTAAGTACACCCCACCATATCAAGCCATTATCCCAGTCTCCCTCACCAGACCTCGCCGTTACTAAATGTTCCCACCAGAACCCGTCATTACCCTGTTTTATCTCAGTAAAGTCATCCCTTACCTTAATACGTCCCTCCAACACACCCAATTGCTTCAGTTCACCCTGACAAAACCTGCCTGCACCATAAATCACCTTAGGAAATCCCGCCATTACCTCATTAAACCCCCCCAAAAAAGAAGCGCCAACTCCTCATGTCATCGCACCAAAACTCGCCACTACCCCAATCATCCCTACCAAATCCCATCATTATACCAGCGCATCCCAATAAAACCATCCATTACCCCAGTCCACCCCTCTATTCCTGCAATTGCCACAATCCAACCCAACATTCTCTTCATTACCCCACTCCACCCCAGCAAACCCCGCTTTTATCCACCCCAATATACCCCGCTATTGCTCCGATCCATCTCACTAAACCGAAGCATTATCACAATCCATTTCATCAGCCCCGCTATTATCCCACTCCACCTCCACCTACCCTGCCATTATCTCATTTTGTCTCACGAAAACCCTCCGGTCAAGTCCGCCCCACCGCACCATTTCCCTCACTAACCCCCCATATAAGCATCTGTTACCCAAATTAACCCCACCAAACCTCACACTACCCCAATACACTCCAATAAACCCCCAGAGTACCCCTATCCATCCCAACAAATCCCGCCATTACCCCAGTCCACCAGCTCATACTGCACCATTATCACCTTCCATCCCAGCAGACTCCCCATTACCCCAGTCCACTCCAACGAATCCCTTCATTACCCCAATCCGTCCCATCAAACCCCGACATTACTCCAGTAGGTGCAATCAGACCCCGTCATTACCACTCCGACAAACCCGATCATAACCCGACTGCTCCCCACTAAATGCTGCCTCTGTCCTAGTCTACTTACATAAATCGCGATGTCCCAAATCCACACCATTAACACCCACAATATCAACGGTCCACCTTAACAAACCCCACCATTTCTCCAATCCACCCCTCAAAACCACACCGTTGTCTCAGTCCATTCCACCAAATCCTGTTAATTCCATAAATCCCCTAGCAAACCCCACCATTACCCCATTCACCTTCATCAAACTCCACCATAACCCAATCCCCCTGACTAAACCTTACCATTACCAAAATAACCCCAACAAACCCGCTGTCACCCAAATCCATCCCACAAATCCCCGCAATTGCTCCAGTCCGCTCCAAACAAACCCAGCCATTATCACAGTCCACCCCGCCAAAACTCCACCATTACCTGAATCCACCCCAGTGAACCACACAATTACCCCATTCAATCACCCAGACTCCAGCATTACCCCAGTCCACCGCAACAAACATTGTCAAACCCCAATTCACCCCAGCAGACCCACCATTACCCCAATCCACCAAGACAACCCTTCCATTAGCCTAATCCATCCCACCAAAATCCTGTATTACCCCAGCCTACCATGCCAACCCCTCCACTACGTTAGCCTTCACCAGTAACCCCATCATTACTTAAATCCACCCCGCCAAAATCTGCCAGTTCAGTCAGCCCCACCAAATAGCGTCATTACCACAGCCCATGTCACCAAATTCCGTCATTACCCAAGTCCACACACACACAAAAAGCTGCTATTACTCAAATCTCCCCTCCAATTCCAGCCACTACCCAATGAACTCAACAAGCCCTCCATTACCTCAATCCACCCCAACAAGCCCTGCCATTACCCCAGTCCACCCCAGCAAACTCCACCATTACCTTAATCCGCGAAAAACAGCCATCATTCATTGGTTCCACCACACCAAACCCCGCTATACCCCACCAATATCCCAATTTACTCCATCCAGGCAAGCTATTACCCCAGTCCACCCTACCAAACCCTCACTATTCCCATCTTTCAAACCATATTCTACCATTACCCCAGATTACCCAAATATATCGAAATCCACCCCATCAATATCCACCAGAACCCCAATATCCCCACCAAACCCCTCCATTACCCCAGTCCACCCACCAAAACAGGCTTTTACCCCAGCCCACCCTAACAACCCCGTGATTATATCAAGCTGCCCTAAGAAATCCCACAATTACTTCAATCCACCCCACCAAAATCTACCATAATCCCGATCCACACCAACAAACATTCCCCAATACCCCAATAGAGCCCACCAAGCTCCGCCATAACCCCAATTACCCCACCTATTTCCGGCATTACCTCAGTCCATCACAAAACCCTGCCATTACCCCATCAATCTCTGCCAATATCGAAGTACCCCTGACCAACTCAGGTATTTCTCTAATCACCCTTTCTAAGCTCAACCATTACCTCCCATCCAGTCAGGTCCTGTCATTACCCCATTCTATCTCACAAAAACCCACCATTAACCCAGTCCATACCACTAAATCCGCCATTACCCCAATCCACGCAAACAATCCCCCCCCCCTTACCCCAGCGCATCCCACCAATCCCAACAATTACCCATATACACCTAGCAAACCCCGCCAAAATCCCAGTCCACACCACTGAACCCCGTCATTTCCCCAGTCCACCACTCCCTACCTAACCAGTCTTACACCCCATCCCACCCACCCCTACCGGTAGCCCAGTCCCTCTTACCTAACTACATTATTACCGCACTCCCATTCCAATCCAACCCCGCCATACTTTACCAGACAACGTACCCTACTCCGCCTCACCAAACCCTGATAGTATCCCACTCCATTCCATCCAACCTCGCATTACTCTACCTTACCCCATCTGCCAATTCAACCTCACTCCACCCCACCCAACACCACCATTACATCAGTTCATCACACCAAATCCCGCTTGTGCCCCACTTCCCCGTTGTTTCCTCAGTCCGTTTCACTAATCCCTGGCATTACCCTAATCCATCTCACTAAATCCCTCCGTTACCCTAATCCTCATTACCCCAGTCCACCCCAACGACCCCATCATGAAACCAATCCCACCGAGCCATGCTATTATCCCAGTCATCCCCAAACACTCCGCCATTACCCCCAGTGCACTCCATCAAATCTTGCCATTACCTAAATCCACCCTACCAGACAGCATCATTATACCAGTCAACTACCCAGGCTCCAGCTTTACCCCAATCTACCCCAACAAACCCTGTCAGAATCCCACTTCACCCTGCAGACCCCACCATATCCCCAGTTCACCCCAGTAAGCCCCACCATTGATGCAATCCACCCCACTAAGCCAAGTAGCCCAATCCACTCCACCAAAATCAGCCATTACTCCAAACAACCCCAATAAACCACTCATTACCCTAGTCTCCACCACCAAACCAGACCGATGCGACTAATTACCGAATCGGCAGTCATTTCATGAACTGGCATGGAATTTGCAAGTTTAATTGGAAAATATTTTAATTTTTGTCACCATGTAGGTTTATACACATATGAAATTCGATAAGAAATTGTGTTTAATATAAGCATATAAGTACTGACCAAAAAATCAGGATTTAGAGCGAAAATATGCTAAAGTTAGCAGAAGTGCCTCTCATTTAGATTGCCAGCTTGCCTTGACAGCCTTCTATTTTGCATAAATATTGATTTAGAGTGCAAATAAATGTACTGACAGACATATTTTAACCTATTCATCTGTATTTCGGTAATTATCCGTACCTATTTTCTAATTTAAAAATTTGAATATATGCGGGGTGTGTTTTTGGAACACATTTAGGGCAGTAGTGCGAACACCGAGATATTTCCTGGTGTCTGGGATAAACTCTGGCATTTAAACAGATGGTGTTTTTTGTACTATATACTGTAGAGTTTGTGTTAATAAAACTGCTTAGAACAGATAAAGAGTACGCAGGTAATGGTGGTGGGGATAGTGGTAGAGGAGAAATTCAAAATTTGTCCTGGAGGGGCTCGAGAGACTTACCTCACCTCACGTCCTCTCTCTCTCTCTCTCTCTCTCTCTCTCTCTCTCTCTCTTATCGGACAAAGCTCATTAGGACAAAAGACTCATATGGCAAAAGCCCTTAAAGGAACACACACACACACACACACACACACACACACACACACACACACACACACACACACACACACACACACACACACACACACACACACACACACACACACACACACACACACACCAATGCATACACTGGTGTCTATCATTATCGAGAAGGAAGGTTGTGTTTAGCTTGGTTGGTATCATGTTCTTGAAGTAGGTGATGAAACCTCTATGTCTCTTATACACATAGGTTTGACAGATACATAATCTCTCGAAGCTATTCATAGTGATTTGCTGGCAGCCAGAAAGGTGCAGCGTGTCGTCCTTTTCATTCTAGTGCAAACTGTTGTAGTTCGATGTACCTGTACCTTATTCCGTTGATGTTCCATGTCAGTATCTTGAGTGGGACATTATTGGTCATTGTCATCCTCTGTCCACTGCCTTCGAAGTGCTGCTTGCGTCAGGTCCTTGAGCTTGTCCATTGCTTCTACTGCTCTGGTGTGCGATGTGGCATATTCTGAGTCTGGTTGCTGTGATGACCATACTTCACATATCCTTGATTAATAAGTCTCTTGGCCAAGGCAGCCTCTTGTTGGCCAGAAAAGCTACAACCCATTATCTATTGAGAAAGATATTGTGTATCCCAGGCGTGGTTACGATAATGGTGCTGAAGAGGGACGCCTTCAAGTGGTGACACCGATATAGCCATGCGTCTCTATGGCTCGGTTATACAAGCGTCCATCAACTACTTCCCTATCCTCTGAAAGCAGGATTGTGGACTGCAGGACAAGCTCAACGTAAGCCTGCAGTCCACTGGGTTTACTTTTCAGGTGATCGTGTTGTGGCCACTACTGCAGCAACAACAACAATAGCAGCAGCAGCAGCAGCGGCAACAACAACAACAACAACAACAACTATTACTACTTCTACTACATCGATGACTCAGGTGTGCTCAGGTTAATTACATACTAAAAGATTTTCAGGTAACAGGTGGCGTAGGTAATAATGACAGGTGTTTGAGTGCT
Source organism: Coenobita brevimanus (assembly GCF_032717465.1). Lineage (NCBI taxonomy): Eukaryota > Metazoa > Arthropoda > Malacostraca > Decapoda > Coenobitidae > Coenobita > Coenobita brevimanus. The sequence goes on along the minus strand of NC_137049.1, from coordinate 28,061,639 downwards.
TTAGGAGGTCATTATAAATAGTGTTTTATTGATATTCTCACTTGTTATGTTCGGATTATTATATTCAGCATAGAAGACAGATGAGGTTTGGGAGTAGAGATGCTCGATGTGGTTTTCAACAGGCGTAGATATTGGCCATGTAGAGAGGATGGACTATGTGAGACTGACTAGGAGATGTGACTGTGGTGGCGGGGAGAAGGGGGAGTGGGAGACCATGGATTAGGTGGAGGGATGGGGTGGAGAGAGGGCAGCCTGTCAGCGGAAGACGTTCAACATGGAGGAAATTCGTTTATGGCTGCCACTTACTGGATTTAGGTATCTGACGATAGGCAGACAAATTTTAAAAGAAGAAAAAAAGAAAGAATGCGATAGATAAATAGAGAGAGAGAGAGAGAGAGAGAGAGAGAGAGAGAGAGAGAGAGAGAGAGAGAGAGAGAGAGAGTTCCATGAGCTATTTCACTGCCTTTTCCTCTCTCCATATTTAAGATAACTCTTAAATAATTTTTTTCCTACTGTTTTTCTTATTATTTCCAAGGTAACAAGAGAATCTAATTAATTCTAGTCACCAGTAATGAGAGAGAGAGAGAGAGAGAGAGAGAGAGAGAGAGAGAGAGAGAGAGAGAGAGAGAGAGAGAGAGAGATATCTTCAATTAGCTACTTCACTCTTCTCATATATTCTCTTCACGTCTAAGATAATCTCATTTCAGGTTTTTCTCTTTCTGTATGCTGTTTTATTTGTGTGTGTGTGTGTGTGTGTGGTGTGTGTGTGTGTGTGTGTGTGTGTGTGTGTGTGTGTGTGTGTTTCTGGAGTTATTATTGCCTATGAAAATTCATCACTCATCAATCTTCTTCACTCCATTCTCTGTCTGTCTGTCTGTCCGTCTCTTTCGTGTGCAAGACGATAAAACAATTAAAAAAAAAATAACGCATGCTAGGAAGCTCAAGTCAGCCTCTTCTCGTTTCTCTTCCTCTTGTTTCGTCTCACTGTCAGTGATGCCCCGTGGTGCAGAGTTATGTAATGATCATATTAGTCCAACCGGAGGTAACCCTGCCACTTTACCTACCCTCTGCTCTTCACTTATCTTCTACCTGGGTGACTGAAATGCCTCTCATCCATCATTTTGCAGTTCCCGTGTTTTTCCTGTTGGTCATCGTCTTCAAGACTCGTCATTAAGCATCATCTGCATCCTTTTCCAACTCCTAATCCCACTCGTGCTGAGGGCTGTCTCAAACTGTCCTGTAAAGCCCAACCCAACCACCACCAGCAAACCCACAAAACCCAACCTAACCAACAGCCACTACCTACTTCAAAGCGACAAATCATCAGAGAGGAAGCCCAGCAGCAAAAAACAGTCAGCCAGCAAGACACCAAAGCAATGCAGACTGCCTCCGCACCATCCGCTCTCACTGTATTTCATCCCTTGCCACCATTACCCCTTTTTCTCCTACCCTTGTTTCCCGTGTCTTTTTCTAGGGTTAACTTTAGCTTAGCTTTAGCACCCGTAGCTCCAGGTTCAGCTTCCTGGTGCTCTCTTCTATGTCAACCCATGCTGATAATATCTGCTTTCATTTCTTGGTCTGGCCAGGCTGCGCATGTTTGTTGATTAATCTTCAGCACTGCCCAAACCAAACTGCTTTGACTTTACTCTTTTTCTCACCCACAGATCTGCCTGCATAACCATCACCCTCCCGTGCTCTGTTCCAGCTCGAAGTAGTGCAGGACTATACATACATACATTATATATATATATATCTATCTATCTATTGCCAGACGCCTCAATCCCGTTTGGGGTGGCCACAAACAAATCGCCTCCAAGTCGCCCTGTCCCCCGCCATTTCACTCCCCTGCTCCCAACTCACACCCCCCTCTCTCATATACCTCTCCACCCCATCTCTCCATCTCATATATATATATATATATATATATATATATATATATATATATATATATATATATATATATATATATATCCCTCTCTCATCCCTCTTTAACCTCTCCAAGTAGGAAATACCTCCACTCTCTGGCAGAGATCCCACCAGCACACAGGCTACCCTGTCACGCCCATCCCTGCTGACCCTCCGGCAGTTCAGTCCTTTAAGTATGAGGTAAATTGGATGAAGGCTGTCTAAACTGATATTGCTTGGTGAACGTTTGACCTGGCCCTGTGACCTTGACCTTTGACTTATTATTCTTGGAACCAGTAGATTTCCTCATTGGCTGAACCTCAATATTTCCGTGTAATTAGGTTAAAATCTGATAATTATCTGAGCTGACACACACACACACACACACACACACACACACACACACACACACACACACACACACACACACACACACATACAAAACATCCTATCCCTCCAGGAGCGAGGGCGTGGAAATAGCATACGTGGAGGGGTGTAAGTGGGCGACGGCAATTGAAATGTAGCTAAAAGATATCAATAGGTCGCCCGTCAGAGTGGATTTACACTAAGCGAACGAACGTGACCAAACACTAGCGAACACAGTAGTGGGCATGGGCGGCCGATATGACGAGCATAATCGAACCTGAACGAGATTGTGTGAATGTTCGAATGAGAGTCAGTACATCATGCTGAAGAATAATTCCAGTACATGCAACTACCTTTTTTGCCTTAACATTATGATATGTAAGAGACTGTAGTGGGAATACTGACGTCTTCATCTACTAAAGGTCCCAGAACAAGAAAAAATGCTTACGGGAGCATGTACGGTCATAAACGCGAACGTTCGTGACTAAGTGACTGCTCGCTCTGCTCGCGTTCTTGCGCTTAAGGTAAATCCACCCTTACATATATTATTAGTATATTCCATAAAGGATCAGCTAAAAAGTTGAAAACACTTTACTGATTAAATACAGCAATACATCTTGACTGTTAAGTTACAATTAAATTATTGAATTTATTAAGCTCGTAATCTTTATTTTCTTCGCCTTGTTATGGTGCCATATTGCCGGTGAGACGTGTCTGTTATTTACTGACTCTTTTTTTTTTTCCCTGTGTTTGTATATTTTAGACGTGTGAGTACTTCTGCCTATTATAGGAGTACTGGAGAGCATATTGTGTTAGAGTATCTTTGTATTTTCATGTGTTTTTTGAGGATACAAATTCGAAAATTATACTAGATGGGTAAGCTTCGGTACATGTCAGGTTGTATTGATATTTTTTGTGCTGGAGAGGGACGCCTTACTGTGGTAACACTGTTATTGCAGCGAAATGGAAAAATCCAGTTATCCAAACGTTCTGCATTCCCCTTTCAGAAAGGGCAACTTTGGCCAGCATAGCAGTTCAGTACAAATAGTTTAATATTCTTCCATTAATCAGTTGTTACAAATCAGCATTCAAGAACAGAATTAGAAATACATCATTGGAGGGAAAGGAACATGATAGGGATGAATGGGGTTTAATGCTTTGGGCCCTTGGTTCCTTTTTCCTTAAAAAGAAAATGGTGGTTTTGGCTAGTGAATGGTTGTCCTTTAATGACAGGACTGAATAAATTAGCCTCTACATTCCTGCTGGGGCAGTGAATCTAAATAATAAAAGTCAGGCTGTGTCTGTCTGTGCATTTGTTCGTTTCTTTCATTAGAACCATAATAGATATCAACCCAATGCTTTTTGCATTAGGTCAAGGTAAGTACAAGGGAAAAAAAAAAAATGCTCTTTTTCATTGTATCAAGAATGTACCCCATTAGTATGTATAGTATAGGTTAAATTTTGTTATGGCCCCGGGTTCATCTGAAATGAACCTGGTGGACCGCTGACTGGAATTTGCTTTATGCTGCCCAGCATTCTTTAGAGGAAATAGGGAGGGAAGTGAGGATTGGTTGTACAACCAGGCTGCCTAGCCATCCAGTCATTTGTGCCACCACATGAAGACATCTTTCTCCACCATAATTCTGTGCACAGTATTGAAAGGTAGTTATGTTCAGCTTAGCTACATATGGTATGTTTTTTATTTTTATTTTTGAAGAAGCTTTATTTTATATTTGCCAGTGGCAAGTGATAATGCTTTTTTATAAATCTCAGCTATAATGTTATTGCTCTCACCAGAAAATGTTACAGAATTTAATCAGACTGAAAAAGTTAATGTGGAATGTTAATTTTCAGGTATGAGTTTACTCAGTGGAGACTGCCTGAAGAGTGTGTGGAAAAGGGGAGAAGAAACCCTGCTAGCTTACTTCACTGTCTAGTAAGTATGTGAATGTGATTGCATTTTGTGTTTGTAATGGTTCCATGCTCATCTAGACCAAATCTGGTGGTTTGCAGGCTGATGTGGCCCTCCTGCAGTCCACCATCCTCTTTTTTGAGTATAGGAAGTTTGGAATGTTTATGTATTGGTGCCACTGCTTGGTGGCATTCCATTGCAATACCAGATTGCATTTTGTACTCCATAGCATTGGCTGTGGTGCTCATTAATTCACTGGATTATATTTTTCTCTTTTTTTCAGCATTCTTAACCCAACCTTACCCTGCCTTTGGTTGGGAAAAGAGGTTGGGATGATAATTTTGCTTCAGAATAACAATACCTGCCAAAAAATTTCGATCAGATCAATTGTTAAGTTGTCTCTGTGTAATGTAAGTTACTGTTTTCACCCATCAGTTTCCATACCTTGCTTTCTTACATAATCATTTTCTGTATCCCTCCATCTTTTTTTCCTTCCTTTGCTTTCCCCACCCCAAAACTCAGTACAGTATGTAGATCCATCTCACCACCGGATCTGCATCCATTCTTTCCATACAATCATTTCTATTTGATGACACATCAGAATTTACATCACCAAATTTTCTCACTTCATTTACAGTTTTTACCTCAGTTGTTGGCTTCTCTAAAAAGTGTCTCATGTCCTTGCATTTTTTAAAACTGACATTTCAGCACTTTCTTTTTTTTAAATAAGAATTTGTAGCAGCCCCAGACTTAATGCTGTATGCTGTAGCACTGTATTTAAGAAGAGAAATGATTGATTGTTTAAGAGTACAAATAGAAACTAAATTACCGGTAAGATGGTTTTTGCCTCTCAGGAGAAGGAACAGGAAGTTAGTCAGGGATGTGAAAGACACGTTTTGTGAGCAGTTTGTGTCATAGAATACTCCACTGGACTCTGACTTCAAGTGTAAGAAACCCTGGAGGAAGTAAAGTCATGAAATAAAGAAGCTTTGTATGGTGGAGGGAGGTGTGGAAATAAAAGAGTAGAGGGAGGGGGTAGGCAAAATAAACTTTGGCTGAGTTATTGAGAAGGAACAGGAAGTTGATCAGGGACATGAAAGATGTAAACTGGCCTGACAAGGGAACTCTTAGGTACAAGGTGACTTTGTGGTGGAAGCATGAAGTGCAAGCAGCTCAGAAAATAGTGTTTTAATACATGGAAGAAAGATAGTGTTAGAGAGTTTCCCAGGTGATTAAGCATAAGGCTCACAAGACTAGGAGACAGAAGGAGGTAACTGACAAGACAGTTGTAAGAGAGAAGAAAAAATAGAAACCTAAATGGCACACTGCTGTATTTGCAGATTTGGGGAAGGCATTTGATACAGTCTCATGGTTGACAGTAAAATTGAGGGATGGGAAAACGGGCTTGTGATGAAAGTGCTGTAAGAAGGGACAACTGTCTGAGAGTAACTGGAGGGTGAAGCAAGGAATTCTGTCAGTGGGATGCATCAGAATTTTGTATTGAATCCTTTGCTGTTTTATTGGCATGTAAGTCATTCAGTTAATTACTACCATGGGAGCTTTTATATACTGATGAATTATCTCTGCTGACAGTATGCATAGGGCTAGAGAGAAACGCTACAGGTAAAAGGATGAAATGGAAGCAAAGGAACTGAATATTCTTACTGTGGGCCACTAATAAATAAAGGTCACAGTTAGCTGGTGTGAGGGAAATAATGTAGGACAGTGTTTTGTACCTTCTGCTGTGTGCAAAAATGGGGAAGAAATTCCATTTAGTATAGCTTGTAATAGGTGAGTTCACAAGAGATGTTATATTAGAGGGAAGCTGCAAGATATGATTTTTTTTTTTTTTCTTTTTGTACAGTGTGTGGCAGCATCCAGGCTATAGAAATAAAGTATTGAAGACTTGTTTGGGAGTAATAATTGCATATACCGGTAACCATTTTACGGGGCAAAGTAGAGCCGGCTATAGTGCCCCTGTTAATTGGGTGTAGAGTTGCAAATGTGATGTCCATCCAGGAACCAAATCTTCACACCATTTCCTGCATCTTACTGGGGTGAATCAGTCTCAGCTGCTAGGGAATACTGGCTCAGTGAACAGGTCAACCCTTTAGAGGTGGTTGCTTACCTGCAGTTGATGGGCCTGCTTGTCTAGACAGAGCAGGGTTGATCAACAACAACAGCCTGTGGAGTGTCATACAGTCTAATTTCTTTAATTTTTTTTATTGAAAGACAAATTAATTCAGCATGTGGTGACAGTGTTTTCCCCCTTTAATATGTAAACTGTGGCCAGTGTATCCTGTATGTGGATTTTGTTCTTGTCATATTAGGTTCATCCAACAAGTATGCCTGGTGGACTGCAGTTTGGATTACTAGATTTTTATTATTATTCTCTATCTATCTATCTATTGCCAGATGCCTCAATCCTGTTTGGGGTGGCCACAAACAAATCGCCTCCAAGTCGCCCTGTCCCCCGCCATTTCACTGCCCTGCTCCCAACTCACACCCCCAAATTCTTACTGCCATGTAATTAACTCTTGCTGTCCCCTGGTGATATTGTTCTTGCTGCTAACAAGATACCGGTACTTTTGTTAATCACGGTTTGGAAGGCAAAGACTAATGTGTAATACCCCTGGAGGAGATTTATTTGTGGCCACCCCTTATGGAATTAAGGCATCTGGCAATAAATAGACAGATGGTTAGTGTAGATATATTCAAACCAGGGTCCAGTATCACCTTTTGGTGTATATTTGATATTTTCCTGAGTATATAAAGATGATGAATAGATAAAAGATTATTGGAGTAGATAAAAGGTGAGAGGGTGAGTTTTGTATGGAGGAGTACATGATGAGGGTTCACAGCACTTATTTAACTTGAAAGGCGTTGGATGGGTTATCAGATAGGTGTTGTGAAGTGCTTGTGTGTGTGGGCACCATGTGATGGCAGGAGAGACTGAGAAAAACAGGTTTTGGGATGAGCTGGATGAAGCAGTGGAAGAAATGCCCAGGATCTGGAAAGCGATCATAATGGGTGATATGAATGGAAGAGTAGGTATGATCCTGAGGATAACATAGATTTTAATGGAGTACAAGGAGAAAATAATAATGGGAAGCAACTGAAGGATATGTGTCAGGAAAGGTGGTTGTACATTTTTATCTCATACTGCAAACTTAAAGATACACATAAATATACTTGGTATAGAAGGAACGGGGATCATGTTGAAAGGAGCCAGATTGCTTACGTGCTTGTAGGGAGGTTGATGCTGGGAATAGTTGCTGATACAAGAGCCGTGAGAGGACGATGTGGAGGTCTGTCAGATCATATGATTGTGGTATGCGAGATCGAGCTGAGAGGAGTGAGGTAGACCAGGAGAGAGAGGAGCGGTCAGGAAGAAAGACTGAAAGTTGAGAAGCTGAGGCTCAAAGAAATGACAGCAGAATACAGGACCAAATTAAGGGAGGAGTTGGAATCAGTGAATTGGAATGCATTGGATCTGGACAGCCTGTGGAATGCATGTAGGGGTTGCTTAGTTAGGAATGCTTAAGTGGTATGTGGTGTGGCAAGAGTAAGAACAAAGAAGAAAGGTATGGGATGGTGAGATGAAGAGGTTAAGAGAGCAGTGGAGGAAAAGAAGAAGTGGCTCGAGTGGTTACAGAACAGGGGTTCAGTTGAAATAAGAACTGAATATATTGAGAGCAAGAAGACCTTAAAGAGATTAGTGAAGAGGAAAAAGGAGGAGGTAAATGATGATCTAGGAAGAAAAATGAATGCAAATTACTCTGAAAATAGGAAGTTCTTCTGGAAAGAGATGCAGAAGTGTAGAAGTGAGAGTGGAAAGAAATGTGAAAGTGTGAAGGATGTAAGTGGTTGATTATTAACCCATGGGGATGAAGTAAGGACCAGATGGAAAGAATATTTCAAAAGCCTGATGAATGGCAATAGAGAGAGAGCAGAGTGACTGTAAACACGATTGGTTTTGGGGGTGTGCAGAGAAGGGTTGCAGTGCCAGGAAACGTGACACTCGCAGAGGTGAAGAATGCTGTGAAGTGGTTGAAAAATGGGAAAGCAGCTGGGGTTGATGAGGTGTATGCAGAGATGATTAAGTGTGGAGAGAGCAGAATGAAGTGCTTGTTGGAGATATGTAAGAGGGCACTGATGAGTGAATCTGTGCCAAGAGAGTGGAAAAAGGTTATGATTGTACCCCTGTACAAAAATAAAGGTGAGTGAAGTGAGTGCAAGAATTATCGTGGCACAATTTGATTGAGTGTTGGGAAGATATATAGAAGAATTATTATAGAGAAAGTAAGATCCCAGAAGTCTTTGTGGGTGATGAACAGGGGAGTTTTAGGAGTGGCAAAGGATATGTGGAGCAAATATTTGCAGTGAGAGAGATATTGGAGAAGGCTTGTGAGAAGACCGTAAGATGTTTATGGCATTTATGGATCTGGAAAAATCATACAACAAAGTAGACAGAGAAGAATTGTGGAAGGTTTTGCACGTATATGGTGTAGATGGTAAGCTGCTAGGTGCCATCAAGAGTTTTCATGATGGTAGTGAAGCATGTGTAAGGGTAAATGGGCATCTAAGTGATTGGTTCACGATCGGTGTGGGTGCATGACAAGGATGTGTGATGTCCCCATGGTTGTTCAGTATATATATATGGATGGGGTGATGAGAAAAGTAAAAACACAAGTAATGGAAAGTGAGATGGCATTGGTAATGAAAGGTGATGGATGGAATATCTCAGATTTGTTGTATGTTGATGATGCTGGCTGCTTGCAAATACCGGACAAGAACTTGGTAGACTAGTGCAGAGTTTTGTTGATGTCTGTGAGCATCGTGCTTTGAGAGTACAGGAAACCCCAATTTACAATACCCCTATGTGCGATACCCCGGATTAGTGATTGGGGTAGAAATACCACTCTACCCTGCTTAACAATGGCCGAGCCCCGGTTTAACGATGGGTCTTCCAATGTGTTGTCCAGGAGTGATGGGCCAAAAGTTTGAGTCACATGCGTTCCTGTGGCCAGCTGAGCCCGGCCGCCTGCCAGGATGCACAGAAAATTATCCAGAAATGATACAAATAATATGCAAGAGAACACTACAGTGTAATCTATCTATCTATCTATTGCCAGACGCCTCAATCCCGTACAGGGTGGCCACAAACAAATCGCTTCCACGTCGCCCTGTCCCCCGCCATTTCACTGCCCTTCTCCCAACTCACACCTCCCTCTCTCATATACCTCTCCACTCCATCCCTCCATCTCATCCTCGGCCTCCCCCTCCCTCTCCCCCCCTCCACCTCACTCACACTCTCCTCATCAGTCTCTCACCCTCCATCCTCTCCATATGGCCAAACCACCTCCATGTGTTCCTCCTAATGCTTTCTATCACATCCACATCCACACCACAACGCTCCTTCATATCCTCATTTGTCAGCCAGTCTCTCCATGTGACTCCACAGGCTCCTTAAATAACTCATTTCCACTGCTCTCACTCTTGACTTGTGTCCTTCCAACAACATCCAAGCTTCACTTCCATACATTAGAGTTGGTATCACAATACTGTCATGTAGTAACTTTTTCACTTCCATGCTCACTTCCCTGTTTCTTATCACTGCTTTCAAGGAACCAGCAACCTTTCTTCCTTGTTGTACCCATTCAAGCACTTCACCCTCCAAACTTCCATCCTAACTCATCACATTATCCAAGTACTTAAACATACTCATATTTTCCATTTCCTCACCATCCAGTCTCACTGTACATTCACTGACTTCACCTCTCTCAAGACCATCACTTTACTCTTCCCTACATTCACCTTTAGATCCCATTTCTTACACACACTCCCAAACTCATCCACCCAGCCTTGCAGCTCCCCTTCGTCTTCACTCAACAACACAGTATCATCTGCAAACAACAGTACAGGGAGTTTCCAAACACTACCCTCTCTCACCAGGGCCACTCCGGCATCCACTGCCCTACCTTGTCCCTCTTTTATTACCCCATCCATGTACAGATTGAACAACCATGGAGACATGACACATCCCTGTTTCAACCCAACCTTCAAAGAGAAAAATTCACTCAGTTCACCATCCACACGCACTGCAGCCTTCGCACCATCATACATACTCTTCACAGCATTCAACAACTTCCCATCTACTCCATATATTCTTAATATTTTCCACAATCCATGTCTATCCACCCTGTTATATGCTTTCTCCAAATCCATGAAAGCCGCTTACAACTTCTTTCCCTTCTCTAGAAACTTTTCCGCTAAGGATCTAGGAATGAATATCTGATCTGCACAACCTCTTCCCTTCGTAAAGCCTCCCTGTTCTTCTCCTACTAAATCTTCTGTTATTTCCCTAACTCTGTCAATAAGTATCCAACCATACACTTTTCCTATTACACTGGGAAGACAAATGCCCCTATGATTACCACACACCTCTTTTTCCCCTTTTCCTTTGTACAAGGGAATAATTATACATGACTTCCAATCCTCCGGGACTCTACCTTCCTCCCAGGCCAATCTGCACATCGTCCACATCCATTCTACGATGTAATACACAAAATAAATTGCCTAGGAAGAGGTACTGAGAGGCTTTGTAAGCCCAGAGATTATAGGGCCCAAGGTTTTCTTCATACAAATGTTTATCATCTTTATATACCAGTATGGTGTGAGTTGGGGGAGGGCAACATGATGGCAGAGGACAGGACGACGTTGAGACTATTTGTTGATAGCATCCCCCCTCCCCTGCAGAATTAAGACTGTCAAAGTTTAGACAGATTGTTATTATTACTATTATTATTATTATCCATCCATCCATCCATCCATCCATCCATCATCCAATCCTACATTGCCCCATGAGGAGTGTAGGAGCCAGGGGCTAGGCAGTTTGTCCCGACATTTAAGATGAGAATGACCAGCCTCACTCATCCCTGAGTGGCATTACATGAGCAGTCAACCCCAACCACCCCTTGGATATACCCCTTCACCGGCTCAATCCGATTGGAGCGCAATAAATACCCACTAAACCACCAGGCGCCAAAATTTGGTTATATGGTTACCACCCAGCATAGTAAATGGTTTCCTGGTGCACAGGAAACCATTTGGATTGTCACTCAGTGTTGAGTCACCCACAGACTGAAGGTAGTGGAAAGAATGAAGGAAAGAAAGACAGAAGAGGGAGTGTAAAGTCACCCGTAGGCAGAAGGACAAGGAAAGAATGAAGGAAAGAAAGACAGAAGAGAATGGAAGGAAAGAAGGATGGAGAGGAAAGGGCAGAGACCTGAGAGCAGCACTACATTGAGTGAGTGGATGGTGAGCGCCCCCACCTACCACAAATTATTATTATTATTATTATTATTATTATTATTATTATTATCATTATCATCATCATCATCCTCACGCTGCCCTTGGGTGGGAAAGGAGGTCCGGATGATTATGATTATTATTATTGTTATTATTATAATTTGATTATTATTTTTATTTATTATTATTAGTAGTGACTTTACACTCCCTCTTCTGTCTTTCCTTCATTCTTTTGTCTTCCTTCTGCCTGTGGGTGGCTCTACACTGAGTGACAAGCCAAATGGTTTCCTGTACACTAGGAAACCATTTACTACGCTGGGTGGTAATCTTATAACCAAATTTTGGCGGCTGGTGGTTTAGTGGGTAATTATTGTACTCCAGTTGGATTGAGCCAGTGAAGGTTTATATCCAAGGGGTGGTTGGGGTTGATTGCTCATGTAATGCCACTCAGGGATGAGTGAGGCTGGTCACTCTCATCTTAAATGTCGGGATCAACTGCCTAGCCCCGGGCTCCTACGCTCCTCATGGGGCAATGTAGGATTGGATGATGGATGGATGGATTATTATTATTATTATAATTATTATTAATATTATAGATAGATAGGTAGGTAGATTGGTAGATAGATACTCTAGTTCCTTTTCTCTCTATGAAGTAGATTTGCCACTTTTTCCCAAGCTATAGTAGTTATTGTGGTCCTAGGTTCATCTGAAATGGGAAGTTGGTGGACTGCAGGTATGAAGGTACCCATCTGCTGCAGTCCACCATCCTCCTTTCTGGGAATAAGGAAGTACTTGAGGGGCTGTAACCAGGGAATTGAGCCAGACAAAATTATGACAAACTGGATCAGTTCATCATAGGTCTTGTGTACTAGTAATTGTAGTAGTTGCAACTGCAGGCTCATCAGAACATTAACCCAGTGGGCTACTGGCTGAGTTACTCTTCTATAGTCCACCATTCTTCTGTTGGGGGATAGAGATAGGATTGAAAAATGTTAATATAATCAGGCAGCCCCCCCCCCCATCCATCCTATTAATTCCGCTTCAGCACCATTCGTGTTGGTGATTATTATTAAGATCTGTATTGAATTGCTTCACTGACAGAGGGTTAAATTATCAACAGACCAGAGAATGGCTCCTAAAAGCTTGCCGTATTTTCAGGGTCCACCTGTGTTACTTGTACTGCTGTCCTGCTCCCCAGCTGTTCCTGCAGGTGCTGGTGCAGTGGTTGCTGCTGCTGTTGTGCCAGAGGTGCCACCGCTGCTGCTGTGCTAGGGGTGCCGGTGCTGTTGCCATGTGGGGGGGTGCTGACGTGCTGGAGCTGCCACCGCTGCTGCCATGCTGGGACTGCCACCGCTATCGCCGTGCTGGGGGTGCTGCTGCTGCTGCCGTGCTGGGGGTGCTGCCGCTTCTGCTGTGCTGGGGATGCTGCATCTGGTCCAGTTTTGTCTCTCACTACATAGTGGCCTGTAACCTTTGGGGAGATACTTCTGACAGCCCTGAAGAGGTTCCCTCAGGTCATCCATCTTCATTTACTGTCTGCACCTCAACTACCATTGCTACAACAACAACAACTACAGCTACAACCACCCATCTGAAATGTGAGTTAGAAAATTTTGGTTCGTCCACCTTGACTTGGCGAAGAGTTCTGTCCTTTGGCAGCCTAATCCCCAAAACAGAGTAAAACAAGGATAGCAATAATGTGGCTCTGCATCCTTTCCAAGTCACTTTTAAGCCAAGTTGAGGTGGACAGAGTATGACAGTTGCTCCCCTACTGATGAAATTTTAATAGAGAATTCCTCACCCCATCCTTGGGTGGGAAAAGGAGTTAGGACTGATGGTGATTATATTAATGCCTAATGATAATAACTATGATCAGTGGCAGTGCTAGGCTCCATAACTAGATCATTCCACCATTAGGGTATACAAGGCCAGTTAACTTAATCTAGGTAGCTACTGATTTTACTTGCTAATCAACGATGTTGATGACAACCACGACAACAATGATGATGATAAGATAGGATGATGCAGTGCCAGGAATCAATCCCTGGCACTATCAGGCTGGCAGCTACAAAGCCTAATGAAATCTCAAGCTGGTAAGTCTTTAATCTTGTCATCAGCAATAATTCATAGCACAGATGTTCAAAAATGGGAGAGCAACTGTCTTTATTCCAACTAACACCAGATGGTTTTATTCATCAGAGAGTAATTCTTGGGGGTCTAAGGGTAATAATGATTTATTTTTAACTTATTTATGTTAGTCTGTTCTCAGTTATCGTAGCTCTTGCACCTTAACTTGGCCCAGGATTTGTCCATTCACCAGCTATTTTCATGTAGCTCAGTGGTAGAATAACACAATACTACAGGTCTACATCGATCCCATTGTACTTCTTCATGACTAGCATTCTACTTGATACACTATTGCAGAGATACTTATTTTATGCCAGGTTACTGTAACAAGAATACAGTAAGTAAATTCCCCTGGTATACCAGTAGCAGATAGCTAGTTTTGAAACCTTTCCATTGCACTTCTTCATGATTAGCATGTCTTCTTGCAAAGCTGCTACCTCAGCTCAGCATTATTTCAGGTTGATAGATAGATAGACAAGTGCACAGACAGATAAAACATTACACAGATACACATAGATAGTAGAGAGATTGCAGTAAGTGTTAGCTAGATAGATATACTGCAAAAATTTTTGTGATAGAAAGGTTCCTCATGTTATTTTTGATGCCTTTGACTGCCAGTACAGTATTTCTCTCAGTTGACAATGTCTGGTGTTAGTTCTGTGAAAGTGGCTTGTCTTCTTTGTGGCTATGGTGATTTCCTAGCATGATTTCTTAGCAAGCCTCCTACAGTAAGCCACCCAAAAGACACCCCAGTAAATTATGGATACGATATGATTATTGACTGATTATTATTATGATGATTGTATTGTAATTGATGCACAGTGGACAGGTTTTTATAGCCTGTGGTTTGGCCAGTTGTTTCAGTTCAGACACTTCAGATTATTATACTGGATTAACATACTGTACTCGTGTATATTGTTGCTATGTTTTCCGTTTCAGTCACCCACACCAATCAACCCTGCAGTGTTGGTGTTACTCATTGTTTACAAACCTCAGCCCAATCGATTACCCATGTGGAAGTTAGAATGCTAAGTACTGGTACTTATGTAATAAATAAGCGCCAAATCAGACTGAGGAGATTAAAGTTTTATGCTGGCGGTAAATGAACAAAGGGTCTGCATCAGAAAAATAAACTTTAAAACTTTCTTACTGAATTATTTGCTATTTACTATCATGTAGCATGGCCTCAGGTCCCTTTGCTACTAATGGGGTTTTTGGGGATTGGGGAATGAATGGGTGGGTGGGTAAGTCACTTTCACAGCACACACATCCCACCATTGTGTACCACGATATATATCGGTTCCAACATCAGTATGTGTGGGGCTTTGAATTCTAATTTTTGACAAGAGAATGAGTCCTCATTGCAGATGTTGGAAGGATAAGTGGCACACAGGTGGATGATTATATGAGTAAACATGCACGTAGCCCTTGCTTGCAATAACCACGTTGTGCCCGTACAGTAAGGGGGCGGCATGCTTTCTGAGGGGGTTGCTATCATGGTTCTTTTGTTCCTTTATTTTTTACAACCCACACAGTACTTCAGTGATTGGGCATTCGCCCTTAAGTGGATATTGTAAGCCAGATGCTGCACACTTTGTTCACATCTATAAGATGCTGGACCATACAGTCACTGCCACCCATTCATTCATAAATTTGTTGTTTCCCCATTTTGCAAGAGACCTGAGACCAGCTACTAACTGATGTAATACCATATGGGGACACATTCAGCTGGAGGGCCATAATTTCTCACACCACCATGTGACTGTTTAGTTGTATGTTGCCACCAAGTGTAGTAACTTATATCCTGGGGAGCAAGAAGCCTCCTGGCTTGTCACTCAGTGTAGTCACGAGATGTCCACTTTGATTAATAGTCATATCAAACAACCATTTTCATTACATCTTGCTGTTAACCCTGAAAGAAGACGTCTTCGCCAGATTCGAGTAAAGCGACTAAGGTTATAGACAACTGGCCAGCCATACGCTGCCATAGGCTATGAAATGTGTAGCAAGACCCCTGTCCTGAGCATGGGCTTAAGTATGTAGACACTTCTCTGCCAGCTGTAGGAATGGAAGGTGTTGTTTGAAATATTTTATGTGGTAAGGACTGCAGACCAAAGTTACCTTTTTTTCGTAGTCCACCATTTTCCTTTAGAGGGATTGTAAAGGAACTGAAGGCTGTTAGTGCTTCAAAATCTGATCATTACCATATGATGGTGTCTGTTCCAAATATCAGTAAAAAAGTAAAAAAGAAGGAATGTCACTCCTTGTCATTTGGGGAAGAACAAATATGCAGTACAAGTTAGTGCTGGCAGAGTATTGTTGGCATACTTTTGCACATGCCTGTACATCACAGACAGATGCAGTAAGTCCTGTTTATATGCCACAGGTACTAAAAAATACAGGGTGGCTCATATATGGCATGTCTGGTTCCATGCATTTTGTCCTTGCTTTTGGGACCATACCTTATCCCATCCATAGGTGGGAAGAAGAGGTTAGGTTGATGATGATGGTGGTGATTGCAGTGATGATTTTAATAATAATGAATGATGATTATTTTATTGATTTTGATGATGATGATGATTGGTGTGGTGAATGGCTCAGTCAGCAATACCATCTTTACCCTGCATCATTTTCTTTTTCCCATAACCCATTCTTACTTTGTAGTGATTGCTTGTTTGCATCCATTTTTTTTTTTTTTTTTTTTTTTTTTTTTTTTAAATAATCAAATATCTCTCCTTGCATTTGCTTCTAGTAATTGCTTAAAGTTCACTCATTTTAATAAGCAGAAATTATTTTCCGGCTCTGACTTTTATCTGTCTATTGCCAGACATCTCAATTTGATAAAGGGGGGCCACAAACAAATTAACTCTATGTCGCACTGTCATCTGCCATTTGACTGCTCTCTCTCCAATTCACCCCCCCCCCTCCCTCACATCTCTCCACTTCATTCTTCCATCTCAGCCATGGTCTCCTCTCCTCCACTCCTCCTCCACTTCACTCACATACGCTGTTCTAGTCAGTGTCTTATTCTCCGTCCTCTCTACATGGCCAAATTATCTCAAAGTATTTCACCTAATAGCACCACAATGCATCTTTACTTCCTCATTTATCTATCTGTCTGTCCATAAAACTCCACACACTTCTCACTTCATTTCCACACCTCTCACTCTTGACTTGTGTCCTTCCAACAGGATCCAAGCTTAATTTCCATGCTCACTTCCACCCCACCCCCCCCTCCCTCTTATATCTCTCCACTTCATCCTGACATCTCATCGTTGGTCTCCTCCTCCACCTCACCCACATACATTTCTAGTCAGTCTCTCATTCTCCATCCTCTCTACATGGCCAAACCATCACTATTTTTTAAAACAACAATTTACTTCCACATTTGTCTGTCTGTCTGTCTGTACACCTCTCACTTCACTTCCACGCTCACTTCACTACTCCTTATCACAGCTTTCAATGATCCAGCAACCATCCTACCCTGCTGTACCCTTTCAAGCACTTCCTTCCATCCTTACTCATCTCACTACTTAAGTACGTGGATTCTCATTCTCTGTTTCCTCACCATCCAGTCTCACTGTGTATGCTGTGACTTCATTTCCCTCAGAGATTGTAACTTTACTGATATATACAGTACATTCTCTTTGAAATTCCGTTTCCTGCGTACTTCCCCAATCTCATTCACCAAGCCTTGTAATTCACATTCATCGTCACAGTATAGTATCATCAGCAGCCAACAGTTCAGGAAGTTTCCACACCGTACCCTCTCATTAGACTGTCAGTATATTCATTTCCTTACCTATTTTCTCTTGTATAGCTCCATCCGTGTACAAATTGAACAGCCACAGAGTCATGACAGAAACATTACACAGAAAAACATGACACACAGAATGATGACACAAGGAGACATGACACACAAAAACATAAGAGGTGACATAGAGGCATGGCACACACATACATGACACATGGAGACACGAGATTTTTGTCTTTATGTAGATTCATTTCGCATACCTCACTACCAGAATAAGATAGCACTGTGGCCCAACATCCTTTCATGACAAGCATGATATTACAGTATTGTTTCAAGTAGCATTAACAAAAGAAAGATAGTAAATTAATCCCCAATTGAATAGCTGTTTGTAAGGTTGTCAAAATACTGTACCTGCATTTCCCATACCAGCAGACTGAGCCAACACCACCAGATACATATGGGCAGCCCTGTATTATGGTTTAGTAAATTGTGGGCTGCTGATGCTGTGGTCCTGTATTCCATTTTAGTAGTGCTGTAACCAAACCTCTTCGAACCAATTTAAGGTCATTTTCAACGTTTTTACTTATACAGTATTTGCTCCCTAACAAAGTAAAACAGTGTCAGTTGTAGCTTATCTGTGTATGCTGGTCATCTAGCATCTTGAATGATATGTTGCAAAATGAGCTGAGAAATTATGATAAGAATATATGCATGTCATTTTCCAAAGTTGACTGCTGAGAGATGCACACACGTCTGAAAAGATTATCAGAGGATAATCTGTGTTGTGTGGATAATTTTGGAGCTTAGCTCTTATCTGAAAGCTCATATTGCCTCTCTTCTTTCATTAAATTCCAGTATTTAGTTTCTCTAGCATTGTGATTCTTGAGGGTAGTTAATATGAGCCTGGGACCACCACAACAGCATGCATTATTAGCCCAAAAGATCATAAACAAATGTGGCATATAAAAGGACTTCGCAAAAAGCCATAGTGCATTTTTACCCAACAATAAAAATAGGTATTTTGCATATACTGTCCATCCTGAAGTATTGATATTTTATGTTATATTTTTATGCCCATTTTCTTGTATAGATGTGTGTTATTCTTGCATTTTAATTATTGCTATGTCATATGATTTACTGCACAGTTTGCCACAGGAAAAGATATGCTGGAAAAATATGCACCTGTTTGGAAGATTTTAATTGACAGCAGGTCAGCTATGAAATTGTTTTCCTCAGTCTGTATTTCCCCTTGCCTATGACCTCCAGTCTTTCAAATGCAATCTGTGCAGGAATTTCAGAAGTAACATATCTTGAATTAGTCTCTTGTTTACTTTTTCTTGCAGTCATCAGCTTCTCCATCTCTGCATTAAAAGAGAATTACTGCTCTGAAAAACCCTGAGAATTAACTACAAGAATCCTTAGTTAATGTTCATTTGTATCAAAGATTAATTAGTATCTTGAGCTGTGTCATTTCATTTAAATCCAAGATAAAAATCTTTATGAGTTGATTCCTTTTGTTAACCAACCCCAGTTAAACCCTTCATCAAATAGTCCCAGTTGATTCCCTTCATTTATGTCAGAAATTAATGGGTTGGGATTTTTCCCTTCATATGTATGAAGATTTATCATTAATATTGTGTACCTTTTTTGTTAATATTTTTTTCCTGTGGCTGACTACATTTATTTATATATTCATGTGAGTATGTTTGTGGTGCCTTTTTATTTCTGTTGATTTATTCTATAGTCAGTTTGCTTTCACCTGACAGATATTTTGGCCCAGTGCTGTCAGACTGGGGAGTTAATTTGACTAGTAACCAAGGAGATTCATCACTACCTCATCACAAAGACCTATTGAATTGTATGCACCCATGAGTTAGTACTGAATTAATAAAAGTTGCCTGGTTTTGTCAGATGAAAACAAACTGACTAGAGGTATGTATGTGTTGAATTGTAATATGTTTTTTTACATTTCTATTCTTAATTGTAAATGTGTGGGAAAATGTGCCATCAGCTTAAATTTTATAACTATATGGAAAAATCCTAAGGTGGCGCAGATTTCCTGTTTCAGATCACACAGTCATTTGCCATACAGTATTTTCCTAAGCATGTCTATCTATCTATCTATCTATAGCCCGACGCCCTAATCCCGCAAAGGGTGGCCGCAGACAAAACGCCTCCAAGTCACTCTGTCACCCACCATTTGACTCCCCTCCCCCCAACTCATCCCCCCCTCCCTCATATACCTCTCAACTCCATCCCTCCACCTCATCCTCGGTCTACCCCTCCCTCTCCCTCCCTCCACCTCACCCACATACACCCTCTTAGTCAGTCTTTCACTCTCCATCCTCTCCACATGTCCAAACCACCTCAGTGTATTTCTTGCATGTGCAAGAACTAATTTGCCTGTTAAGTCCCTATCGTCTATTAACCCAAGGTATCTCAGAATCAGCAATATTGTATTGAGCAGATTATTTTGTGCAGTATGCAATATTAAGTTGGTCTGACTGTGTTGTGTAAAGTTGTAAGGTCTCTAACATAACAGTCAGTTGTTTATTCATTATAAGAATTACTATCATTATGCGTATTGTTAAGCTATGCTGTTGGTATTTCTCCTACTTTCTTGCTTTTTCTTGGTCTGTGAATCTTTTCAGGTGTTTGTGATGATGTTGGTGTCTGTTGGATTAGGTTGTGCTGGTTTATGAATCTGTAGAGAGTGAAATACTGTATGTAAATTACAGTGATTTGATTTGGTGTTGGAGTGAGCATGAATGTGTGTGTGTGTGTGTGTGTGTGTGTGTGTGTGTGTGTGTGTGTGTGTGTGTGTGTGTGTGTGTGTGTGTGTGTGTGTGTGTGTGTGTGTGTGTGTGTGTGTGTGTGTGTGTGTGTGTGTGTGTGTGTGTGTGTGTGTGTGTGTGTGTGTGTGTGTGTGTGTGTGTGTGTGTGTGTGTGTGTGTGTGTGTGTGTGTGTGTGTGTGTGTGTGTGTGTGTGTGTGTGTGTGTGTGTGTGTGTGTGTGTGTGTGTGTGTGTGTGTGTGTGTGTGTGTGTGTGTGTGTGTGTGTGTGTGTGTGTGTGTGTGTGTGTGTGTGTGTGTGTGTGTGTGTGTGTGTGTGTGTGTGTGTGTGTGTGTGTGTGTGTGTGTGTGTGTGTGAGAGAGAGAGAGAGAGAGAGAGAGAGAGAGAGAGAGAGAGAAAAGATTCTGGGATTTGTATAGTGAGTGAATGGGCATCTGAGCCATTTCAGTGAGCTTTCAGTTGGCTAGTTTCTTCCCCTTTTGGGTTTCCTCTTTGTTTTATGGGCCCGATATATTTCATCCATACATTCAAAGAAAATGAATAGGGTGGTAATGACTGCTTGAAAAAGAAAAAGGATATGGTTACGATGGTGATTGAAAAATAATTGGTTATGATGATGATGATGATGATGATGATGATGATGATGATGATGATTAGTCTACTTCACTGGACATGATACTGATAGTTCTCCCACTTTAAAGTTTGTTCATTCTTTGTTCCTAGTTCCTACCTCAAATATTTCTATCTGGAAATAAAATTTAGAGAGAGAGAGAGAGAGAAACCTTGCCCTGGTGCTAAAAATCACTACAGGCTTCAAATCCTCCCATCACGGGTACTGACAGTGTTTCCCCCCACCTTCCCTTGAAGCATAAAAAACAGTTCTTATATTTCATTCATTTGTCAGTGGTTGATAAGCCTGTTAGGTCAAGATCATGCAGTTTTGAAGAATATTTGCTGTGTATTAGTAAATACTGGCTTGTAATCCCTCTGGACCGACTACGGAAATCCTGGCAGTCCCAAAGATATATGTTGAAGGATTGTCTGTTGTGGTAGTGTGGTGAGTGTTGTGGTGTGGGAGGAGGCATTATGCAGTGGTACATGTGGTGCGTATGGAGGCATTACACTGTGGTACATGTGGTGAATGTGTTGTGGTGTAGGAGGAGGCATCACACTATGGTACATGTGGTGAGTGTGGTGGTGTGGGAGGATGCATTACACTGTGGGCATGGTGTATTGTCTGTGAGTTGTATTTTGTGATGGCACTGAAGTAGAGATAGATGATGGTTGTGTTGAAGTTTGGTTATACTCATTTAATTCTAACTTGGTACTAATATTCATGTTTTTGCAGCATTTATCATATTGCACATTGTCAGAAAATGAAAATGTTATAGGGCTACATTCTTTCTATGACATCTCTTCTTGGCAAGCATCATATTTTAGTGCTTATGTACGGTATTCTTACAACTCAGCATCCATGAGAGAGCACAAGGCATTTTTAGACCAAGTTGGAGTAAAGAGAGAGAGAGAGAAAGAGAGAGCATAGGTGTGTTCATGTTTGTCTGGGTAGGGTTGTTTTAAGAAGGGTGAATGTCTGGTGATGGTTTTTGAAGGTTCCTGTTGGGCTGGAGATTTTTGGATGGCTCTAGTGGTCTTGCATGTCTAAGTAGTAGCTATGTACATCTGAAATAAAAAAAATAAAGTATACATAAAAAAAAAAAAAAAAAATGGTTGATGACCACAGTCATCGGCGGACTGCGAATAGTGCGGGTGGTCGGAGCCGATGACTTGTACTGTGAAATTCCAAATGTTTTTCACAGCACAGTTCCTTCTGAATGGGGGTCATTTTAGGGGGGAGAAAAAAAATGTATCAAACATATCTTTGTGAAAATTAGTGTTGGGTGTAGGATGAGAACAGATGTTTTTGAAGCACTAGTGTAAGTTTTGAATGGGTGTTGTTACTGGGCAGTTCTGTAGACAGTAGCTAAAACAAGTATCTGTACAGGAGGGGGTCATTGTTCCCAAAATTCTTAATGTAATGAGTGATATCTCAGGAGGGTTGATTTACATGCTCTCACCCACCTTTCTTTAGTGTTACTGTATAAGAGCAGCGCTTCATTTGATTACTGTCACTCAGTATAGGGAGACAGTTCTTACCACGGCTAATATTTGGCTTATATAATCTATTTATAGCCAGGTGGCATAATCCCATAAGGGGTGGTCTTTTGTCTTTGAGTCAGTTACTTTACGGGGAGGGGCACTAACCCTCCGCCAAGAACTTGTTGACATGCAGGGAACACGTATGGGTTGGTTATGTGGTTACTATCCAGCATTGTAAATGGTTTCCTGGCATACAAGAAACCATTAGGCTTGTCACTCAGTGTAAAGCCACCTGAAAAGGAAAGAAGGGAAATAAAAAGTGACAGAATGGATTTATATAACCCAGGATTTAGTGCAAAGAAATTGCCTTGACGCTGAATGCCACGTAATAATTGAATCATAAGACCAAGTTTGTTATTCAGGAATCTGATTCACAAAATGTCCCTGTAAAGGTTATGAGCTCTGCCAGGGCTAGCTTGTGGCAATATCACATTTCACGATATTTACACTTATTTAGGATGCCATATCAATACAAGAAGAAATTGTACACACATGCACACGCATATGCACACACACACATCTATACTGTTTAGAGACAGTGGTTACTATTTAGTGGAAGATATAAGCCACTACTGAAATGATCATCATGCTTTCACAAGTTTGTCATCTATCTATCTATCTATCTATTACCAGACGCCTTAATCCCGTTTGGGGTGGTCACAAACAAATCGCCTCCAAGTCACCCTGTCCCCTGCCATTTCACCGCCCTGCTCGCAACTCACACCCCCCTCTCTCATATACCTCTCCACCCCATCCCTCCATCTCATCCTCGGCCTCCCCCTCCCTCTTCCCCCCTCCACCTCACTCACATACACTCTCTTCGTCAGTCTTTCACCCTCCATCCTCTGCACGTGGCCAAACCACCTCAGTGTGTTCCTCATAACGCTTCCTATCACATCCACATCCACACCACAACGCTCCTTTTTATCCTCATTCGTCAGCCTGTCTCTCCACGTGACTCCACAGGCTCCTCTTAAATAACTCATTTCCACTGCTCTCACTCTTGACTTGTGTCCTTCCAACAGTGTCCAAGCTTCACTTCCGTACGTTAGAGTTGGTATCACAATACTGTCATGTAGTAACTTTTTCTATTCCATTCTCACTTCCCTGTTTCTTATCATTGCTTTCAAGGAACCAGCAACCTTTCTTCCCTGCTGTACCCTTTCAAGCACTTCACCCTCCAAACCTCCATCCTTACTCCTCACGCTACCCAAATACTTAAACGTACTCACATTTTCCAATTCCTCACCATCCAACCTCGCTGTACATTCACTAACTTCACCTCTCTCAAAGACCATCACTTTACTCTTCCCTACATTCACCTTTAGGTTCCGTTTCTTACACACTCTCTCAAACTCATCCACCAAGCCTTGCAGCTCCCCTTCGTCTTCACTCAACAACACAGTATCATCTGCAGACAACAGTACAGGGAGTTTCCAAACACTATCCTCTCTCACCAGGGCCACTCCAACATCCACTACCCTACCTTGTACCTCTTTTATTACCCCATCCATGTACAGATTGAACAACCATGGAGACATGACACATCCCTGTTTCAAACCAACTTTCAAAGAGAAAAATTCACTTAGTTCACCATCCACACGCACTGCAGCCTTCGCACCATCGTACATACTCTTTACAGCATTCGACAACTTCCCATCTACTCCATATATTCTTAACACTTTCCACAATCCTTGTCTATCCACCCTGTCATATGCTTTCTCCAAATCCATGAAAGCCGCATACAACTTCTTTCCCTTCTCTAGAAACTTTTCCACTAAAGATCTAAGTTTGTCATCATAAGGAATATTATTGTGAATAATATCATAAAGCTGTTTGCAATATTAAAAGCTTGATTCCCCAGAAATTACCACCCAAAATATCCAGTTTTAAGGCAGTGTGTCCAGGCATCTCAAAATGAACTGATCTTGAATTTGGCTGTCTGTTTTTTAATTTTTTTCTTGGAGGGAACAAGCATGTGGGCCTCTGGCCTTCATTTCCTTCTTCCTTGCATAGAAGAAGAAATCCTTCTCGTTGTATGTACAGATATTTGTTTTAGCTACTCTACAGTGTGAAAAAAATATGCTTTTTAAAACAGTCCTCTTAGGATGGAGGTCATTTAGGTAGGGGAAAAAATTGTGTTAGGTGTAGTGTTGGGTAGAGGAGGAAGAGGGAAGTGTATTGTATTGTTGGGTAAGGGAGGAAGAGGGAGGTGTAGTGTTGGGTAGAGGTGGAAGAGGGAAGTGTAGTGTAGGGGAGAGGAGGAAGAGGGAAGTGTAGTGTTGGGTAGAGGAGGAAGAAGGATGTTGTTGAGGTAGTGCATATAGTGTTGTAGGCTTTGAATGGCTGTAGTGGCTAGGAAGTGATTTTGTACGGGATTAAAAATTTATAGAAGAAAAATTTAATAAAAGGGGAGGGGTAAAAAAAAAACACACACAAAGAAATAGTCACACACTTCATTTGGATTAAAGTCACTTGTTAATTAAATTGGGTCAGAGGCCAAGTGTGAACTCTAATACAACTTCCTTGGTGGTTTGTATGGCCATAATGCATTTATTTTCCTCTGACAAAGTGGAACCAGACTGGGGGGTTAGTTTATCTAGTAACCAAGGAGACTCATTCCTGTCTCGAAACAAAGTTTCACCAAGTTTCATGGGATTGGTCCAGTTCTGTCAGATGAAAGTAAAATAAATTGTTATGAGAAGGTATATAATGAGGCTGAGGGGAAGAGGCAGCCTCATAATCATATGTGGAGGTCTTGTTGGGGTTTGGTGTTGTTTACGATGCATACGTGTTCGTGTTTTTCTGGTTAGAGAGCTCCTTGGTTGTCCTTTGTCTCTGTGTTTAGCCATGAGGGATCTTTGTCATTGAGAACACCAGCTAGTATTGCATTGGTGTTGGTCTGGAATGGGAAAGTCATGGAGTTGATAAGTATGAAGCACTTTTGTAGAGAAAAATGTGAGGTAGTCAGTATGCCAGGGGCTCAAATGATCAGTGAGTGAGCATCTGGCCCTCTTCACTGGACATGACCTGGTTATATCAGTGCCACCACATGAAGGTGTCTGCCTAGCACGACATTTTTATAACAGTTGGGTGCGGAGAGTGAGAATCGGGGGTAGGATTGCGAGAGGCAGACAGACAAAGACCTGGGATGAAGGCATAATGTGTGACCTCAGGGATAAGAAACTGAATAGGGGAGCTGCCAGAGATCAAGCAGCCATTAGGTGACCAAAGCCATTGCAAGCATGTTGAAGCCTTTATGAATGATGTACGAGCAATATGAAAATATTGAACTGCTTCCACAGACCCAACATGCACTCTTAATTTCAAGGTTATTTCAGCAGCTCAGTATATATATGTGCATTGGAATGAAATATATTTAAACACGTCATCTGAGATCTAATGGCACATTTTCCACACAATTACAAACTGAATATGTGTAAATTGTAGTTTTATTTGTGTATAATGCCAGCAAAAAGTAATTTATCATTTAATGCTTGATATATATTCCTGTAAATGGTGATAGGTGAACATTCCGTGAAGTTAGGGTTAGGTCCCAACAAGAGGGACTTTTTCTCGAGCATTTAAGGATCATATGCAAGACAGAAATTATGTATCGAGATATGTACTCGTGTTAAATTTAGATTAATATTTTTTAAATGAATTAACCTTGATCTTTCAAAGCACACTTTTGAGATTAAGAAGTATATTATGTGAAAACTGTTCGTATTTTTGGCTGACAGATTAATAGAGAAACTGTGCTTAGTGAAAGTATCTTAAATGAGGAATTACTGGTAGGGGTTTTCTTGTAAGTTATTATTATTATTATTATTATTATTATTATTATTATTATTTGACTAACAAGTAATATCAGAAGCTTAAACTAATGATACCCCTTGTTGGCATTATACTACAGATCCGAGTGTTTATTCTGTGTGTTTTAACATTTCATATAGGTAAGAATTGTATTAGGCCCCCTTCCTCCATCTGCTTCCTCTTCTCCTCCTCCTCCTCCTTGTTCTTCTCTTCTTTCCTCCTCCTCCTCCCTCTTCCTCCTCCTCCTCCTCCTCCTCCTCCTCCTCCTCCCTCCTCCTCCCTCCTCCTCCTCCTCCTCCTCCCTCCTCCTCCTCCCTCCTCCTCCTCCTCCTCCTCCTCCTCCTCCTCCTCCTCCTCCAACATCTCAACCACAACAACCACCC
This sequence comes from Coenobita brevimanus, assembly GCF_032717465.1. Classification (NCBI taxonomy): domain Eukaryota; kingdom Metazoa; phylum Arthropoda; class Malacostraca; order Decapoda; family Coenobitidae; genus Coenobita; species Coenobita brevimanus. The sequence goes on along the minus strand of NC_137049.1, from coordinate 28,035,115 downwards.
TGCAACCAACCCTTGCTATGCCCTGCCAGGTGTCTGCTATTCTTGCCATCCCAGTCATGTCATGCCATCCTTGTCCTGTCATGCCATCCCTATCCTGTCATGCCAACCCTGTCTTGTCCTTCCATCACAGTCCTGTCATCCATGTCCTCCCATGCATGTCCTGACATTCCTGTCCTGAGATCCTTGTCCTACCATCACTTACCTGCCCTGGACCCTTGCACTGTCCTCCCCTCCCTTGCACCCTTGCAATACACAGCAATGCCATCCCCTGCATCCTTCCAGTACACAGCAATGCCTTCCCCTGCATCCTTCCGGTATACAGCCATGCCCTTTCCTGCACTTTTGCAATACACAGCAATGCCTTCCCCTGCACCCTTGCAGTACACAGCCATGCCCTCCCCTGCACCCTTGCAATATACAGCCATGCTCTCCCCTCCACCATTGCAGAACACAGCCATGCCTTCCCCTGCACCCTTGCAATACACAGCCATGCCCTCCCCTGCTCCCATGCAATACACAGCCATGCCCTCCCCTGCACCATTGCAGAACACAGCCATGCCCTCCCCTGCACCCTTGCAATACACAGCCATGCCCTCCCCTGCACCCTTGCAATACACAGTCATGCCTTCCCCTGCACCATTGCTGAACACAGCCATGCCCTCCCCTGCACCATTGCAGTACAGTCATACCTTACCTTGCACCCTTGCTATTTCCTGCCACGTTCCCCCTTCCCAGCTATTCCTGTCATCTCTGTCCTGTCCTGTCCTGCTGTCCCTTACCTGTCCTGTCCTGCCAGCCATCCCTTACCTGTCCTTGCCCTGTCATTCCATACCTGTCCTGCCATCCATCCCTTACCTGTCCTGCCATCCATCCCTTACCTGTCCTGCCCTGTCATCCCTTACCTGTCGTGTCCTGCCATCCCAGCTCTGCCAACCCTGTCCAGTCATGCCATCTCTTATCATTTCACCCTTGCATTGTCCTTCCCTCCCCCTGCAGACTCGCTGTGCCCCGCCATAACCTCCCCTGCACCCATACTATGCCGTGCTATTCCTGCCATCCCTGTCCTGTCCTACCAACCCTGTCATGCCATCTCATACTTTCCCTACACCCTTGTTATGCCCTGCCATCCTTGTCTTGTCCTGTACCCTTGCTGTACCCAGTCATACCCTCCCTTGCATACTTACTTTGCCCTGCCATTCTTGCCTTGCTCTGCTCTGTCCTGTCATCTCTGCTATGTTCTGTTATTCTTGCCATACTCTGTCCTGCCCTGCCTTGCCTTGCCCTGCCATCTTCTGCTGTTCTTGCCACACTCTGTCCTGCCATCTCAGCTATGTTCTGTTAGTCTTGCTTTGTGACCTGTTCTGCTATTCTTGCTTTGTGACCTGTTCTGCTATTCTTGCTTTGTGACCTGTTCTGCTCTTCTTGCTTTGTGACCTGTTCTGCTATTCTTGCCCTGCCATTCCTCTGACATACTCACCTCTATCTGCAGTGCTGTCCTTCCTCTGCCCAGCTCTCTTCCCTCCTTTGCATTGCCCTGTATTTAATTTGTTGAGCCTTTTTTATACATTTCAATTGCTGTGAATTTATGTTTTTGTTCATCTCTCGCTTGTTCATAAGTCCTGTTTCATGTGTTTTGAAGCTGATATTTTACTAATGTCATGTTTTATCTCTATTTTTGTAAGTTGGTAAAGTTCTAATTCAGATTTCCTATGTTCTGAGGTATCTTAAAGTCGAAAATTTTTGTAAGTCCCAAAAATTGTCACTAATTTTTTTCATTAATCAGCTTCTAAGTGTGATATTTCCTTCATAATGTGTACAAAATGTGGACTTTGAAAAAAATATCAAAGAGAATAATACCAAGACATATATGGATAGTATGAAGTGATGTCTCCTTCATACTATTCATATATGTCTTGGTATTATTATCTTTGATATTTTTTCAAAGTCCACATTTAAATATAGATGTAAAAAAAATATATAAATGTAAAGAAAAGGCATATACTAAAGACATTGCAATAATACATTGGTTTTATTTCCACAAGATGTACACAAGAGTGGTGGAGGTCAAAAAATAAACTATCTCGATAAATGGGCCAGAGAAATACGGACTGGTAACCCGGTGTGAGGGTTGCCAGTCCGTATTTTCGTGGCCCATTTATCGAGATAGGTTCTGCACCCTTCCCCAAGATGCTTCCAAGACCGTGCCCTGCTCATCACTTTGTATATGCCATGTCTTGTATTGCTCTACCCAGCTATAAGCCGAGCAGAGCTATACAAGTAAACATGGCAATCAACAAAGGATGAGAAGGGCTTTGTTAACATGCATTGCTAAACACTCTCTGCAACCATGCAGCCTGTGTTTGCATTAATGCATGTTAAAGATCAATACAAAATAGTTTCGTACACAAAAGTTACAGTAGTCAAAATGGCACATCAAAGGACTAAGTAGGGACAGTAACCTCAGTACAAGGACATTTTATGCCTGCTGACGCCACACGATTTTACTCAGCTTAAGGGGATGACATCTCATACTGGAGGGGCATAAGGTAGGACATGGCATATGGGAGGGCACAGATGGGTATAGCAAGGATGCAGGGTAGGCCTGAGCCCGCAGAGGAGGGTAGGGATGGTAAGAGAAATCCTTTCTAAGCTGAATAAAATAGTCTGGGAGCAGCTACAATAAACCTTAATAAAATTATCGGGAATGTAGTATTATTAAACTTATAAAAGACATCACAGTACTGAAGGGGTTCAAAGATACTAAACATGCACTCCTCGTGATGCATGCTGAATATCCATCAACAAAATCACATTGCAATTAACCTAACAGTTTTGTACTCTTCACCGTAACTTGGCCCAATTTTTCATTGTTTTCGATTTGTCACAACGAGGCATACAATGACAATGCAATGGCTCAAAATCTTTTCCACAGTGTTTGTGACTAGCATCATGTTTTAAGACTCGTATTCCAAGCTGGAAATGTTAAAATTTTAGGCCAAGTTAGTGTTCTGAGCGTAATCTCAGCAAACAAATAAGTCTTTGAACATATGTAACTCAAGGCCATATTACCATAACCAAAAATGTGAAGGTGGGTACAAGTTATAGATATCTACCTATTCCCAGATCCATTAATCCTGTAGAGTTACGAATTGCCTTCGTGTCCCCTGCAGTTTTGCTGCCCTCCCTCGAACATACACCCCCTTCTGATAATCCCCCCCACTACACCCCTCCATCTCATCCTCGGTCTCCCCCTGTCCCCTTCACCTCAATCACATACACTTTCAGTCTCATTGTCCATTGCTTCAACTTACACTCCCCTCTCTCATACAACTCTTCACTCCATCCCTTCAGCTCATCCTCAGCCATCTCCAGCCTCCCTCAACCTCCCTCACATACACTCTCCTAATTAGTTTGTCACTCTCCATTCCCCCAACTTACACCCTCGTCTCTCATATACCTCTCCACTCCATCCCTTTATCTTACTCGCATACACTCTCCTAGTTAATCTCCTGCTCTCCACTCCATCCCTCAGTCTCCTCCCCCCCTCTCATCCCTCATCACCTCAGTCCTCGCATACACTCCTAGTTACTCTCACTCTCCATCTCCACCAACAAACACCATACTCTCTCCTATGCCTCAACAACATTCCCCCCCCCATCTCATCCTCGGTCTCCCCCTCCACCTCGCTCATACTCTCCTACTTAATTCTGACTTTTCATCGTCATTCCATCCATCCATATCATCCTCAGTCTCCCAGTTCTAATTTTGGGGGCGAAAGACAACAGAATTACCTATATCTGATTAGACTAAAGGTGTGGAATGCAGGCATAACATACCTACTAATAACAGATCTTCATTAAAAAAACACCTTCACTCCAGTGATAATGTATATGGCCAAAAGTTATTAAAAGTTAAGTAACATTTCTCGCCTTTAAGACTTATTCCCATTAAAAAAAAAAAAAAAACGGTCACCTTTACGCCCTATGAACAGCCTCCTACACTTTACACCACTGATTAATTTCTTGATCATATAATAAACACACATCTTAACCGAGATGGGCTGAAGGTTAAATTTATTGCTCATGGTTCGGTGCAAGTAGGCAACTAATAAAGTATATATAAAATCAGTATGTTGTTCCAAGCCTACCCAGCCATTTCATATCCATGCAACTGGATACATGAAGACTACAGCAGCTAGTTTTTAGGCAAAGTTGTTCCCAGAACAATTTACATTAAAGAAAATATTTTTTAATGCAAGCAAGAAGGATCCAAATGTTAGAAAGCCTGAGAGGTTTTTCCCTCCAACAAAAAAAAGTTAAGAGCCAAATTCAAGATCCATTAATTTAGAGATGCCTGCGGACAAAGCGTTACAAATACTGGAGGGTCATAGGCACTAGGAAATAAAGAGGAAGGCAGTTCCAGAATTTACCTGTTGCATGCATGAAGGACCGGGAGTAATGCTTAACTCTCATTAGAGAGTTGGACAGAAAAGGGTCGAGAGTTTGCTGCTAGACGGGTGTTACGCACCCACTGTATGGTGGAGGCATGCAAGCACAGTTCAGGGGAGCAGTGACCAACGACGTAGCGATAGAAATGAGAAACATGCAACAGTTGTCACGAGGGAATAAAAACTGGCACGCTGCACTACTATATGCCACTAAGCTAAATTTCGATAAGTTTCAAGTAATTTTCTGTCTGCATCGGGATTATTATTATTTTTTTTTTTAAGCTGCAGGTCTCGGGTTATACGTTTAGTTTTTTTATTAAGAGTTGAAAAAATACTTCACTCGCTGGCAGAACGAATGATTTAAGATTTTGTAAGTACAATTAATATTACTACCTCCAAAATATCAGAAATTCTACGACTTCCTTGTCAAAGTCAAGCTGTTTTTCATACTTAAAGGCGAAAAATGGTGTACTGCACTAGATGAAATATTGAAACATTTATATACAACAATGATTTATTGGAATGAATATTTTATGGTCAGCACATACAAATACAAGTAATGGATGTGGGATCAATAGGGCAGGAATATCCAAAATCTACTAGTGAATAACTGCTGAAAAATCAGAGTCTGGCTGACTGAATGCCCAAGAGATGTTCCCACATCCACAAACACAGACAGTGCATATACAGATGTCCTCGTTTAGCCACAGGTATGGTCTAAACTAACATTATTCCCTCCATACAACTGGTAATGATTTCTTTTTTTATCCTGATTAAGCTTTATAGGAACACTTCAACTGACAACTGGGCCAAAAATAATTGGGGGAGAGGAGGGGTTGCATTGTTTGATGATCCTTAGTTATGAGGTAAGAATTAGTCTCCTTGGTTACTTAGTTTCGTATTGCTTACCAAGACCCCAACATGCATGCATGCGTCAGCCTTGATCACCTAATGGCAACTCTCCATGCTACTCGATCTCTGGCAGTCTCCCTGTTCAGTTCCGTATCCCTGAGGTCTCATTCTATGACTTCATCCCATGTCTTTTATTAGTCTGCCTCTCACAATTCTACCCTCAACATCCACACCTCACACCCTCCACACCCAACTGCCATTCTCAATGTTCTCCACATGCCCAAACCAGCCTTATGTACCCCTCCTTATCACAACACCAAATAGATTGCAGTCCCATCCTTCCATTAAACTCTTCAATCGCAGTCGTTACACCCCCCCCCCCAAAGGCCTGTCACTGAAGGAAGCACTACACACACATCGAATCATTATCATTTCGTGTGTTTGAGCATACGAATATCCTCTTCCTTCATTACCCACATCTCACCACCATACGGCATTACACCCCTAAGGCATGCCACATACAAAGATCCCTTAGCAATTAGCACTGAGGGAAAGCCCTCTCAATCCTCCAGCCACTCCTTACCCTAGTCACAGAGTTAACCCCAGCCACTCCTTACCCTAGTCACAGAGTTAACCCCAGCCACTCCTTACCCTAGTCACAGAGTTAACCCCAGCCACTCCTTACCCTAGTCACAGAGTTAACCCCAGCCACTCCTTACCCTAGTCACAGAGTTAACCCCAGCCACTCCTTACCCTAGTCACAGAGTTAACCCCAGCCACTCCTTACCCTAGTCACAGAGTTAACCCCAGCCCCATCTCCAGCACATAAAATGTCCCTCAAATACCAAAACTCCACACACTCAAAAGACTCACTAGCAAGGTCAATCCTTTTATGTATGACAATCTCTGCATGCTCTCCCTGACACCACACACACCAAATCAGCATTTTTCAGTCTACCTCTAGTACCACTGCATCTCTCATGCACCCACTTATCACAAATACAGCACAAGATGGAGTTACATCTCATACCCTTGTGGCAAACCACACACGGACACACTCCCTCCACTTTGACAGTACCGCCATCACCCCTAGCTATCACTTCTATTTACTAGTCACATTTATCCTCCAATCTGACTACACACTGCCACCATCTGAGAAAAAAGGAATATAATAGGGATCTGTCAGATTTGAAAACATGCTATAATGATGCAACATAACCAATGGAGAGGGTTGCCTTCATGAGGTGGCACAGTCTCCGTTACTAGTTATATCAATGTGACTAGCACAGGAAACCGTTGCTTTCATGTCTCCTTGCTTACAAGTACCTCAGGTGGTAGGTGGTGGCAACAATCATGCATTCATTTGTAGTGCTGCCTACTTCTTCCTTCACACCTATCATTCTGTCTGTCTTCCCCCCCCCCTCTTTCTTCCTGCTTCTCCTTTTCCTTCCTGTCACTTATTTCTCTTCTTTCCACTTCAGGTAGTTCTACACAGCAACAAGCCTAATGATTTCCTGCAGCCCAGGAAACCATGTACAGTGCTGGGTGGTAACCATATAACCAGACAAGGGGGTGATGTGGAGCCTGCTATGGTGCCCGTTAACTGGATGGGGAGACGCAAATGCAGCATCCATCCATGAACCAAACCTCCACACTTTTCCCAGCACCTTGCTGTTGCAGGGTGCTGTCAGCCGCATGGGGAACATGGTTCACTGCTTGGGGTGGCCCTTCAAGGGTCTGTTGCCTGTTGTCTGCTTGGCCAGACAGACTGGGGTTGATCAACAACAACTAGTCCTTTAATTCACAGTCTCATTAAACAAAACACCCCTTGGTTCCCTCCTTATCCTCCCTAAGGATTATGGTGGACTATAGAGACTCCTTCGCTACTAATCATATTATCCCGCTTCATAGACACCCTCCATGCAGATAAAACAAAAGTGATGATATCTAGGGTTGGTGGCGGTACTGTCAAAGACGAGGGAGAGTGGCCATGTGCAGTTTGCCACAAGGGCGTGGGAAGTAATTCCATCTTGTGCGGTGTGTGTGATAAATGGGTGCATAAGAGATGTAGTGGTATCAGAGGTAGACTGCGAGATAATGCTGATTTTATGTGTACGGCGTGCCGGGGTGAGCAGGTGGAGATCGTCAGACGTGAAAGGATTGAACTTGCTGGTGAATCTCTTGAGTGTGTGGAAGAGTTTTGTTATTTAGGAGACATCATGTGTGCTGGAGGTGGGGCTGGAGCTAGCTCTGTGGCTAGGGTGAGAAGTGGTTGGAAGAAGTTCAGGGAGCTCTTGCCTCTCCTGACATTGAGGGGGCTCTCCCTACGTGCTAAGGGGTCTTTGTATGCAGCGTGTGTTAGGAGTGTAATGCTGTATGGCAGTGAGACCTGGGCAGTGAAGGAGGAAGACATTCGCCGGCTCAGACGTACAGAAATGACAATGATTAGGTGGATGTGCAGTGCGTCCCTGCGTCCAAGGCCTGGAGGGGCTGGGTTTACAATGGAAGAGTTGAGAGGTAGGATGGGACTGGAGTGTATTGGTGTTGTGATGAGGAGAGGTAGATTGAGGTGGTTTGGACATGTGGAGAGGATGGGGGATGATAATTGGGTGAGGAAGGTGAGAAGTGTTAATATTGGGGGTGGGGTTATGAGGGGTAGACCGAGAAAGACATGGGACGAGGTCATTAAGTGTGACCTTAGGGTTAAGGGACTGAACAGGGAGGCTGCAATGGATCGTGCAGCGTGGAGAGCCGCCATTAGGTGACCAAGGCCGACACATGCAAGCATGTTGGAGCCTTTAAAAACGAAAACGAAAACGATAGACACTGGAGAGGGTTGCCTTTATGAGTCTCTCTGGTTACTAGTCATACCTCCCTATTCTCCCAAAGGATAATGGTGGACCACAGGTGAGGGGCAAATTGGAGGAGGCAGTGGCTCAGTCGGTAGAGAGGTGGCCTGCAGTCCCACCGGACTCAGATTTAAAACCCCGCTGGGGCAGGGAACAGTTTAAGGATTATAATATAAAATCATACTTTACTGATCTACCAGAACGAGAAGACCCGCCGATATGTCGTAAACATACCCCCTCTAATAACAATACTCCAGTCCTGTGTGAGGCAGCCCTAGCATGTATTCAATATGGACGGTATGTGTTAGCGCCGAAGTGGGCCTTTGAAGCAGGCTGTGAAGCCTCTGCCCAGAGTCGGACACAAAAAAATAATAATTCAGCCTGCAGATCATCATGTTCATGCTAGGGTAAGCCTGGGGACAAAATTTGGCACTTCATGACAAGCATATAAACGAGCCCGGGGACAAAAGTGAACTACTTGTGGGGGGGGGGGGGGCAAGGTAAATGGGTACTTTTTGTATATACAACTATAGTTTTTTCACTAACTTTCCATAGTACTTCTTTGCGACTAGTACATAAACGAGGCCTTTCTGTATACACAACTTGTTTTTTCACTTTAACTTGGCGAATATTTATCCTTTAACAGCTTATTTCACTTAGTTCAATAGAGAAAATAAAGACAGCAATGGCTTTACATCTTTTCCACAGCACTTTTTTGTGACTAGCATCACTATTTTTAGTCTACTGCCATAGCTAAATGCTTAAGATTCAAAGATGGTAATTTTGGGCCAAAGTTAAACCCTTCCCACATCACTTCTTGACGAGCATGGTAATTTTAGGCCAAGTTAAAGCAAAAGGAGAGATGCAGTTTTAACATTACCAAACTTCTTGTAATGTCAGGCATTTTCCTTTACATAGCTGGGTTGATCTTGCTGTCTTGATACCATCTTCAACCATCCTGTTAGTAGTCAATTTGTCTCCTGCAAATATAGAAAGGCATTAGCTGGTTCGTTTTCATTTGATGAAACTAAACCATCCCCAAAACTAAAATACTAAGCTGTGGTTACTGAGGCTTGAGACATCCAAACCCACAGGACCGCCAAGCACCAGTCACCAGTCAAACCCACTAAATCCACCAGGCACCTAAACACACTAACTCAGTCTAAACACACACTAACACACAACATTCAAACACCTGCCAACTGGATCATCTAAACAATCATAAGTTTTAATTCCATACCAAAATAGGAAGAGACTATCTTCATGGGCCTGCATCAAAAGTACTGCAGCCAATTTATAACTGTTTCTCTTCGAAACTCAAAGTGTGAAATTGTTTCATTAAAATGTCTCCTTATGGCCAGAATTGAAAGCTGCTAAATAATGGCTGACAACAGCTGACGTCAAATCAACTCAGATTTTTCAGGCTGAGGAACTCTGTGCTAAAGTCGCCTAAATGCCTCCTTATGGCCAAAATTGAAAATCACCGAATAGTCAGCTGTTGTGTCAGTTGAGCCAACATCTGACATTAAGTCAACAAAATGTTATGCCGAGAAACTTTGTATCTTATAAGAAAATCGCTCAGAGCTCTCCAAGACCAGATATTTAAATTTTTCTTAGAGGAAAAAAATGAAACTGCTGTACCACTTCTACACCTGAGCTTCATGGCAGCTGAAAAGACCTAATATTCCAAAGCACATCTAGCTGGACCACCACAACCCACTAGATCACCAGGCATCTACACCAAATACAGCAGCAAACACACCCACCTAACAATGTCAAACATCAGCCAATGGGAGCACCTTAACCCACTAGAAAACTACGATGACAGATAATACATTTTTTTTTTTTTTTTTTTTTTAGGAGGGCAAATCTGTGAACAGTGCTCAGACACCTAAAAATAATCAGCTAATCCACTATACTCCCTGTGGGCTTAAACTATCTACTGTATTTATTTATATTGAAGTAATCCTAAAGACAGGTATTTTAAAGTCTGGATTACATTAAAAATTAGAACAGTAAAAACCTTCCCAAACAAAAAATGATCACAGTCAAGATTCATTCTCAGACACATGCCTGGACTGCAAAAAAAAACTGTTTACTGTCACTGGCAGGAAACAGTCACAGCAGCTGGAGAAACAGTAACCGGCAGATGGAGAAGCAGTCACAGGCAGACAGAAAAATGGTCACAGGCAGAAAGAAAAACAGTCACAGGCAGAAAGAAAAACAGTCACAGGCAGAAAGAAAAACAGTCACAGGCAGAAAGAAAAACAGTCACAGGGAAAAAGGAATATGTCACAGACACAAGGAAAAACAGTCACAGACAGCAGGAAAAACAGTCACTGGCAGAAGGAAAAATTGTCACAGGTAAAAGGAATAAGTCACAGGTAGAAGGAAAAAGTCACAGGCAGAAGGAATGTCACAGGCAGAAGGAAATTTTTCTATGAACCTACTTAAAAGGGAGGAGCTGCAGAGATCATGTGTTGGACCTGATATAGGCTAACCGAGCTGCTTTACTGCCAGATTATAGAAATTAACTCCTTCCCAATCCCCTGAAAGGAGGATGGAGGACTGCAGAAGGTTAATTTAAGCCTGCAAACCACCTACAATAGTTTAAAAATCAGATGGGCAGAGGGATGAATTCAAACATTCTTCTAATTCTTTAGCTCCTTTAGCACCTTTCTTAGTTATTTGCTTTTATTTCATTTTTGCTACCTACAGACATTTTTACAACTTAGGGAGGACCTATGACTGATGGGTTCGTATTTTTAAGGAAGTTCCCCTAGTGCCTCTGATTTATTTTTGGTTTCATTCTTCCTACCACCATGCATTTTACAACATAGGACCTATGGCTCTGACAGGTTTAATGAAAGGTATGTCTTCCATTTTAAAGGTGTATAGTAAAGAGAATAAGCTGAAATTAGCATTAATAAAATCAAAATCTGAGTCAATAAAACATTACAAATGCAGCTCAGAAAATAACGGTCAAGTGGAAAACAAGGCTTTACAGTCACGACACTGCTGTTCCTTTAAAATACAGGAGTTTCAAGCTGACTTTGGTTTAACCCTGGAATCCTGTCACTTGTTCTGAGTCACTCCTGCTAATACCCAATGGTTTTAACCAGCTATTTTCTTTAGTGGAAGGATAATAATGGCTATATCTAACCTGTTCCAAGTCTCCAAAAGCTTATTAAAAGTATTAAGAAAAATCAAGAATGCAACACACAAGTAGGGAAGGGTGAATATGAGAATTTCCAGATGTATCGTTGTTAGCCTTCTCATTTAAATCCTGTAGGTGTTGGTGTTTCCATTTAGCATGTCTGAGTATATAAATTTCAGCAATACTCTCCAAAATATAGCTTTCTAAGCTATTTAACTACTGTATAGGTTTCAATGCATTCTAACTTTCCAGCACCTGTTGAAAAAAGTTTTGCAAACAACCGGAAATTAGCAAAAGCTAGTACAGTACCGTGGCAAGATATGAAGAAATCTATACAGTTTGATGTATAGTACACTCCACTGGGCCCCTCAATGGTTATTTCAACAGACTGGTATCTAAATGATCAAGTAGCTACTACACATTTAAAAGTACTCACCATTTTAGTATCCAGCTGAGTTGCTTTCCCATATCATTGGTGCTGGTGGTCCTGGTGACACTTGTGAAAGTCTACCACCAGGCATCATCCCAGCAGGGGTGGCCTCCTTTGCTGTCAAGCTGCCTCTCCCCTCCAACTCCCCTGAAGTACAGTTATGCCTTACAACTCAAACTATACCTACAGTGCTACCTCAACACTAGTTACATTTTATGCTGATGTGTGCATAACAAAGGTATATCTAACCCATCATCCATCTCAAGGAGTAGCAGTCAATATTCTTGCCACACAGGTATGTATCTGTCCCGCGAAAGGAGGATGGTGGACTGTAGTAGGGTAATATCAGCTTAAAGTCTCTCAGGTCCACGTGCCGATAAGCATTAACCCACAGCTGAGTTAGGGGCTCTAATAAACATGTTTTTCTCAGAGAAAAATATTCATACCAAAACCTGCATAATAACCAACGCATGTATTCTTAATTGGTATAATGCTACTTCCCTATTCAAGCTAATGCGTAAGTGAACTATCTCGTGAATCTTAATTTTCCTTCATCCCAATCTTTTCCACCAAATGATGGGGTGAGGCAAGGTGCAGGAAGCAAGAATAGAGATAACAGTAAGATGAGTAGTTCTGTTTAGATCTTCTCAGCCTCTTTACCCACCAATGGATGGGAATTGGGATGAAGCATGATTCAGAAGAAGAGGGAAAACTATCATTTCCTTCATTCGTTCATTTAAAAAGGCTCCAAGATGCTTGCATACATAGGAAAAGATCATCTAATGGCAACTCTCCATGCTGCTTGATCTCCAGCAGCTTTTCTATTCTGCCCTTTCTCCTTGAGGTCACATTATGACCATCCCAGGTCTTTTTCAGTCTCTCGCCTCACTCTCAACTCAGCGTTCACACATCTCACCCTCTGCATCCACTTTTTCATCCTCCATCCTCTCCACTTTTCCAAGCCATCTCAATCTACCCCTTCTTTTCAGCTCTACCCTCAACATTCACCCCTCTCACACTTAGCCCGCAGTTGCCATCCTCCATACTTTCCACATTCTCAAACCATCTTATTCTTCCCTTTCCTCTAACTCTACCTTCAACGTTCATACCTCTCACCCTTCACTGTTATCCTGCAGACTCCTCACGTGCCTAGTAAAATGGACTACACTACATTTCTATTACTTCACCTACATAATTTTTATCTCTGCTCTCACCCACATTGGAAAAAACAGTTAGGTCTGTTTCATTCACAACCTTTCTCTTACATTTCTTGCGTCGTCTGCTGTATTATTCTGTTAACGTACTCTAACATCAGTATCAATGAATGATGAGATTAACATTTACGCTTCTCAGATAAATGCTAAGGCAAAGATGTATTGGCAAAGTAGTGACATTCTGGCATTAAGCTATAATGTACAAACGGACAAAAATCTAAAGGCAAAAAAAAAAAATAAATAAATAAATAAATAAAATAAATAAATAAAGCTACCTCTATCTTGCTGCAATTTATTAACCGTGAGAAAAATTCTTAACAATATTCTTACCTGACGGAACTGGTCCATTCCAACACCTCCAGTACGTAAATGACTACAGTACGGAGGTTGGAAAGAATCCCCTTGGTTACTATAACCAGGTTGTTTTCAATGGACAAAACTAACACACCCACATCAATACTGTGTGGTTGCCGGAATTCAGCTGTCTAACGCCAGATATATTACGAGTAATCCCGTAGAAGGTGACTACAAACAAATTGCCTCCACACTGCCCTGTCCTCTGCTATTTGGCTGCCCTCGTCTCCACATTCTCTCTCTCTCTCTCTCTCTCTCTCTCTCTCTCTCTCTCTCCCCCATCTCTCTCTCTCTCCCATCTCTCTCTCTCTCTCCCATCTCTCTCTCTCTCTCTCCCATCTCTCTCTCTCTCTCTCCCATCTCTCTCTCTCTCTCTCTCCCACCTCTCTCTCTCTCCCATCTCTCTCTCTCTCCCACCTCTCTCTCTCTCTCTCTCTCTCTCTCTCTCTCTCTCTCTCTCCCATCTCTCTCTCTCCCATCTCTCTCTCTCTCTCTCTCTCCCACCTCTCTCTCTCTCTCTCCCACCTCTCTCTCTCTCTCTCCCATCTCTCTCTCTCTCTCTCTCCCACCTCTCTCTCTCCATCTCATCCTTTGTTATCATATAGGAACGAATCCCTGGTCAGTTCGGCCTTCCATGATCACCTGAATACACAAACAGCCGAAAATGCTGAGGAAAGTTATCAGGTTAAAAAATTCATTACATTATTGAACTTATCTGAATAGACTTGCCCCTCTCCAAGCAGTCAAGGCTCCTCGCTACTCGAGTTCTCCAGGAGTCTCCCATCGCTCCTCTTGAACCAGAAACAGTCCTCTCTCTCTCTGGAACCAGGCTCTTGATATTTCGCTTTCACCCACACGAACCCAAGGCCACCATAAGAACACCACTGCAATGATTGCAGAAATATAGTACAAATTATTTACATTTAGAGTAGGCAATTATACAGTAGATAACACAAATACTTCTACCTTCCAGTTGCCCTAGATTTTGCCTTATGCAGTCCATTTCACATAGCTCAGTGGCAGAACAAGATAATGCAACAACTAGTTATCCTCTACACAAAACTTCGTGATCATATTTTAGTATTCATCTACACTCAAAATTCAAGATGCTGAGATATATTAGACCAAGTTAAGAGGATATATTCTAAAAAGTATTTTGTTACAGCTAAGCATTCAAAATGGGGAGTTGTCGATTTTAGAACTACAGCCGGTTTATCTGACACTGGGTCACTCCTACAAAAAATTCAATGTGGATGCATGGATTTTGATGAGCCGTAGTTATGAATTTGGAATGAATCCTTGGTTACCGTACTGCTTTTACTCAAACTTGGCATAGAATTGCCATCTCACCATCTTTAATGACAAATTGTAATGCTTCATTAATGCTAGAATACGATAATCGTTATGAAGTTATTGGAAGAATGTAGAGCCATACCATTGGCCGCCATTATGCTATATGAAGTTACGAAAAACGAAAATCTGGGCCAAATAATTGTGCAAGGTCTATAGTCAATTACCCTCCCACTCTTACTACACTTGGCCATCAACTAACTGAAAAGGGGCTGGAGATCTTTCGGAAGAGTGTAATGAGTTACGAATGTCTCCCTGGTTATACTCCATTTCACCGAGTCTGGCATCAACACTAACATTGATAAGGGTCCTCAGCACTGGATATAACTTTTTGTATTGCCTTTTATATTGGTTATCAAGGTAATAAGTAGAGATTCACCTAAAGCAAATGATTTACATGAACACTGCAGGATATGAGGACATCACTGATGGTGCCAGACTTGGAGGAATGGAGTACAGTCAAAATTACCATCTCAGTCTGACTACACTTAGCCATAAACTAACTGAAAAAGGGCTAGGGATTACTCTTAGGAGATACTTGCTATACCATATTTGGAATTGGTGAAAATTAACATACCTAAACCTTCCAAGAAAACCATGTGGAAGAAGCAATAATAATAACAATAATAATAATAATAATAATAAATCCTTGTTATCACACTGAAAACCCCATAAACATCAGCACTAAAATATCTATACACATCGAAAAAATTTCCACACCCCAAACCTGAACTTCACACCGACCCCAAACTCCACACGCACACCGCACCGCACCCCAAACTCCACACGCACACCGCACCGCACCCCAAACTCCACACGCACACCGCACCGCACCCCAAACTCCACACGCACACCGCACCGCACCCCAAACTCCACACGCACACCGCACCGCACCCCAAACTCCACACGCACACCGCACCGCACCCCAAACTCCACACGCACACCGCACCGCACCCCAAACTCCACACGCACACCGCACCGCACCCCAAACTCCACACGCACACCGCACCGCACCCCAAACTCCACACGCACACCGCACCGCACCCCAAACTCCACACGCACACCGCACCGCACCCCAAACTCCACACGCACACCGCACCGCACCCCAAACTCCACACGCACACCGCACCGCACCCCAAACTCCACACGCACACCGCACCGCACCCCAAACTCCACACGCACACCGCACCGCACCCCAAACTCCACACGCACACCGCACCGCACCCCAAACTCCACACGCACACCGCACCGCACCCCAAACTCCACACGCACACCGCACCGCACCCCAAACTCCACACGCACACCGCACCGCACCCCAAACTCCACACGCACACCGCACCGCACCCCAAACTCCACACGCACACCGCACCGCACCCCAAACTCCACACGCACACCGCACCGCACCCCAAACTCCACACGCACACCGCACCGCACCCCAAACTCCACACGCACACCGCACCGCACCCCAAACTCCACACGCACACCGCACCGCACCCCAAACTCCACACGCACACCGCACCGCACCCCAAACTCCACACGCACACCGCACCGCACCCCAAACTCCACACGCACACCGCACCGCACCCCAAACTCCACACGCACACCGCACCGCATCCCAAACTCCACACGCACACCGTATCACTCCCCAGACTCCACACGCACACCGCATCGCACCCCAAACTCCAAAAAGAACACGCACACGCACACGCACACACATCACCGCAGACTTCACATGCACACCCCATCGCAAAGTCTACACACACTCCTCTTCACACACAGACCATACACAGCCCTGTTGCCCCTCTGTTATCTTTTAGTACTATTTCATTTACCTGGATAAGCTTTACAATTACTCAGGAGTGTTTACAATACGCACTAAAATCTTCACAAAAGGAATTAATGGGAAGGAAAACGAAAAATATCTTACCAAATCGTACACAACCTTCACCAGCCACACTTCAAGCCAGACTGACCAAAAGCCGGCGAATTCCACCTCCTCCCCAAATTCTTTCCAACTTGTTTCCTCCCTCCCTCCCTCCCCCCACTAGCTCACCCCCCTCCACTAACTTGCCTGTTTCCACCACCTCCCTCCCTTCACACCCCTTCTTATTCCTCTAATTCTTTCCTCCATCCCCCTTACTCTCTCCTTTTTTCCTTTTCCTCAGTTACCTTTCCTTCCTTCCTTTCCCTTTCCACTTCCTGTCTTTTTCTTTCCCTCCACTCCTTCCTGAAAGGCACGCTGCCTCCATCCCCCCTCCCCCTCCATCCCTCCTCTCCTCCCTCCCCAGTACTCCTTCCCCCTTACCTCTTCCCTCTCCCTCCATCCATCCCCCCTCCCCCTCCATCCCTCCTCTCCTCCCTCCCCCGTACTCCTTCCCCCTTACCTCTTCCCTCTCCCTCCATCCCTCCTCCCTCCTTCCCCCCTTGCATCCTACCTCCCCTCCATACCCCCCCTCCCTCCTCCCTTCCTTACACTCCTCTCTCCTACTGCTTCGCATTCAATCTCCTCTTCCTCTCCCTCCTTTTTCTTCTTCTAATCTTTCTCTCTCTAGAACATTCGATATTATAAAAACTTACACACACACACACACACACACACACACACGGATTTTCTGTGGGATGATGATGATGATGATGATGATTAAACCAGTGTTAATGGTCGTATGATCTCAAACAGGATTATCGCCACCGCAGTTATTACCACCAGCCACAACCATTACCATTATTAGCCACCACAATTACCATCACCACCACGTACAGGTACCAGCATTACCACCACCAACAACTACCACCATTACCACCACCAACAACAACTACCATCATTACCATCCCAGCCACCACCAACTACCACCTTTACCATCATCTCACCAACTACCATCATTATCACCACCACCAAGTACCACCACCACCATCACCACCACCACTATCAACTGCCACCATTACCATCACTACCACCACTATCAACTGCCACCATTACCATCACCACCACCACCAACTGCCACCACCAAATACCACAATAACTACTACTACCACCACCGACCACCACTGTTACCACCACCACCACCACCACCACCACCAACTACCGCCACCACCAACAATACCACCCTTACCACCATCACACAACTACCACCATTACCACCACCACTACCACAATCACCACCAGCACTAACTACCACCTTTACCACCACCACCATTAACTACCACCACTATCACCATCACCACCAACAACAGTTACTATCATTATCACGACCACCACCACCACCACCACCAACTACCATCATTACCACATTACCTCCAACACCAACTACCACCATTACCACCACCAACTACCACCATTACCACCACCACCAACTACCACCATTCCCGTTTCGGTAAATGACTGCCGATTCGGATTTTCGTGGCAATAACCTAGCCTCAAGCCCCTACACCTCGTAAGTAGGGTAATATTTTGCAGTGTCCTATTATCTACCAACCAACCTACCTACCTGCCTGCTACATTGGCTACTGAATTACGACAGTACCCACCTACCACAGTGTCCACGTGTCTGCCTACCCACCTACCTATTTACTTGCCTACCACAGTGCCCACGTGTCCGCCTGCCCACCTAGATATACCTACCCACCTACCACTGTGCCCACGTGTCTGTCTACTCACCTTCCTATTTACTTGCCTACCACAGTGCCCACGTGTCTGCCTACCCATCTAACTATTTACCTGCCTACCCATCTGCCTATTTACTTGCCTACCGCGGCGCCTACCTACCTACCTACCCGCCATTCTCCCACACTCCTTACCTACCTACCTACCGAAATACCTAACTACCTCCCTTCCTCCCACAGTACCTACATACTTGCCTAGCTACCTATCTCCCACAAAGCTTAGCTACTTACCTCAGTGCCTGCCCAGCTGCCTATCTACCATTCTTCCCACTCTGCTTACCTACTCACCTGTCACAGCCTACCTACCTACCTAGCCAAGCCTACCTATTTACCTATCTTCCCACTGTGCTTACCTACCCACCTGTCATAGCCTGCCTACCTACCTATCCTACCTATCTTCCCACTGTGCTTACCTACTCACCTGTCACAGCCTGCCTACCTACCTAGCCTACCCATCTACCTATCTTCCCAGTGTGCTTACCTATCCACCTGTCACAATGCCTTCTTACCTACCTACCAGATTATCACAGTGTTTTGCCTACCTACCTATTTACCACAATATTGTACCTACTTATCTTTCTACCAGTGTTATACCCCTTTCTTGTATCCACTCTAGCCACTTCTTTCTCTTTTCCTCCATATATCTTCCAGTTTACATGTCCTGCTGGCGGTAGGTGAGGGCACTCACCATCCACTCACTCGATGTAGTGTTGCTTTGGGTGTCTGCCTTGTCCTCTCTTCCTTCCTTTCTCTTCTGGCTTTCTTTCCTTCATTCTTTCCTCTTCCTTCTGCTACGGGTGCCTTTACACTCCGTTTTCTGTCTTTCAGTCCTTCATTCTTTCCTCTTCCTTCTGCCTATGGGTAACTCTGCACTGAGTGACAAGTCAAATGGTTTCCTGTAAACTACGCTGGGTGGTAACCACATTACCAAATTATGGCGCCTGGTGGTTTACTGGGTAATTAAGGTGCTCCAATCGGATTGAACCTGTGCAGGTTTATATCCAAGGGATGGTTGGGGTTTATTGCTCACGTATTGCCACTCAGGGATGAGTGAGGCTGGTCACTCACCTCTTAAATGCCAGGACCAACTTGCCTAGTCCCGGGCTCCTACGCTTCTCATGGGGCGGCATAGGATTGGATGATGGATGGATGGATACATATCGTACCAAACCTTATCTTTCTCAGTAACTGCTACCCTCGCAGAACAACACACAACTTTAGCATTACCAACCAGACATTCCCTATATGCAACCCACAAATTTTAATAATTCATTTGCTCAGAATTCATTAACCTAAACGTCTCTAATAATTATCTCGCATTCATCTGAAGCCGCTTTGTTTCTCAGTTTCCTCGCATTCAGTCGTTCATTTCTTTTAGCCACTCCCTATTTCCTTATTTTCAGTATTATATTGCAAACTAAAATCATATGATGAAAAAATAAAGGGGAGGGGGAGGGAGAAAAAAAAAAGGAAAATATTTATAAGTTAGCCCTTAAATCATCAGCCAGTGCTGTTTTCTTTCAATGTATCATAAGAGAAAATTGTATAATTTAATGGCAGACTATAGCATATTTTATAATGATGTACACGCGTGTGTATCTACTGTATGTACCACTTTATTCATCTCAAAACATGTAATGATGATTACTGTAACAACTTTGTACCGTATATGTATCATTGTATGTTTTTGTTCATTATTGTGCTTGTAAATGATAATTACTTCTATACCCTCTATACCCTAAGATACCGATTCTGTTTTCCTCATGTACCCCTCCCTGCTTGGCCTTCACGGACAGTGTTCCCCACAGTGTTGGGGCTTGTGCTGAATGGTAAATAAAGAACTTAAATAAGTAAAAAAATTCATTATGTGTATCTTTCTGTCTATCTATCTATCCATAGCCAGACGCCTTAATCCCGTAAACTTCAAACTACGGGCGTAAAGGATGGCCACAAACAAATTGCCTCCCTGTTGCCCTGTCCCCCGCCATTTCGCTGCCCTCCTCGCAGCTCACACCGCTCTCTCTCTTATACCTTACTCCATCCCTCCATCTCATCCTCGGTCTCCCCCTCCCTCTCTCCCCCACCACTTCTCTCACATACACCCTCTTCGTTAGTCTCTCTGTCTCCATCCTCTCCACATGGCCAAACTACCTCGATCTGTTTCTCCTAAAACATTCTATCACATCGACGTCCACACCACAACACTACTTCCTCATTTGTCAGTCTGTCTCTCCATGCAACCCCACATGCTCCCCACAGATAACTCATATGCGCTGCTTTCTACTACCATGCAACGAATTTTTTACTTCCATGCTCACTTCCCTATTTCGTATCACTGCTTTTCAAGGAACCACCAACCTTTCTTCCATGTTGCACCCTTTCAAACACTTCATTCTCTAAACTTCCATCCTTATTTATCACACTACCAAAGTACTTAAATGGACTCACATTTTCCTTTTTCTCACCACCATCCAACCTCGCTGTGCATTCAATGACTTCCCTTCTCTCGAAGACCACAACTTTATTCCTCTTTACATTCACTTTAGCTTCCGTTTCTTACACACACTCCCAGATTCATTCACCAAGCCTTGCACGCAGTTCCCCTTCGTCTTCACTTAACAATACAGCATCATCTGCAAACAACAGAACAGGAAGTTTCCAAATGCTGTTCCCTCTCATCAGGACCGCTCCAACATCCACTGCCCTATGTTGAATCTCTTTTATAACTCTATCCATACACAGAGTGAACAACCATGGAGACATGACACATCCAGTGGCGTCACCAGGGGTCAGATTTTGGGGGGGCTGTGGCCCTGGTGTAGGTAGAAGGGGGGGGGCGAGCGAAGCGAACCTATGCAGCTGGGGGGTAGGGGGGGGCGAGCGAAGCGAACCTATGCAGCTGGGGGGTACGGGGGGGCGCTGTAAGCCCCCCCGGAAAATTTTTCGGAAATTGAGCAGTTTTAGGGGAATTTTTGAGGCCTACAGATGAAGAAAAAGTAAAATAAAGTCTCACAGGCTATTAATAAGAAACTTATAGGACACATGAATATTGATGGGCCTAATACTACGTATCAGTAAACCTTATGATATACCGTAATGTGTACCGGTACAAGGTAATTGTATAATGCTTTTTTGCAGATAAGTTTTTCTTAAACTGCTAGTATTATGTGGTATCATAACGGTTTCTTAGACTTACCATATTAAATCTGATAATTCAAAGAAGATCAATGTATATAGATATACGGTAATTGCCAAGATTTATCTTCCATTACCGGTACTGTGATAGGAAAACAAAGCCATTCACTTTCCCACTCTGTACGTTTAGGACAATATATTTGCAACAATGAGAAATAGCCTAGGCCTAGCCAATTTAAAAATAAATCAATTAAAAAAATCCTGGCCTAAGCTTCATCAAATGACTACTGAAAAAGTTTGATATAGGGCTACTTACGCATGTCTGAATGGGTTCAGCTTTGGGGTTATCTGGGGTTGCTTCTGGCACCTCATTCCCAATAACAGCCACTTCTTGGCACTCATCTGAGTCATCTTTGGAGGTGCGGGTGCAAAAGAATTTCCTTATGTCACCCTGTCCCTGAGGATTTTTAGATGACCTTTTCATCACCTGAGTGGCTGATGGCTGATATCCGCAAATGTATTATTGTAGAATAGCCTATAAAAGGGAAATGACATTCAGTTCTGACGGTCGAGTGTCGACTGAACCAACTAAGTACTGCTGACTCTTTGTATAGAGTATAGGCTAGATCTCATATCCGTAAAAACAAAAATGAACAGGTACAGTGAGGTGGCTAGCAATATACCGGAACGTAGTAACGTCTACACAGCCACTGAAACCAATACATTCAAATAAAACCGAAAACAACACAAAATTTAGCCACAGTTCACAGACACTTCTCAATGTAAACAAACATTCCGAGTTCCGATACTCTGAACATTCGAATTTGTGAAAAATTGCATAGATCAGATATTTTAGACTGCATAATCCAATTTTAAAGCTCCGTGATTAATATATACCATAATATATATTGTAAATATATAATAAGTTTGATAAATTTAATACAATCTTGCATTCTTTGTGCAATAAATATATTTCAAAGAAAATCAAGCTTGGAAAAAGTATATGGGAAACTAATATATTATAACAATTATGATTTGAGTCATAGGTTTACGTAAATTGTGAATAACTTATCACATTATATAGCTATAAATAATATTGTATTAAACTAATATGGATGCACGAATAAAAGTGGATTGGCGGTAGGGGGTTGGGGGAAAGCTAGGTGGGTCAATGCCGAGCTGCAAGCATACTATGTAAGCTGGTGATTTTTTATTATTATTATTTTGGGAGGCTGCAATTTTGGGGGGGCTGAGTCCTTGATTTGGGGGGGCTAAGCCCCCCCTAGCCCCCCCTTGGTGACGCCTCTGGACACATCCCTGTTTCAATTCAACATTCAGATGGAAACATTCACTCAGTTCACTGTCAACACGCACTGCAGCCTTAGCACCCTCATACATACTCTTCACGGCATTCAGCAACTTCCCATTTACTCCAGATCCATAAGAGCCGCATACAGCTTTCCTTTATCTAGAAGCTTTTCCACTAAAGACCTTTGGATGAATATCTGATCTGCACAACCTCCTCCCTTCCTAGAGCAGATATTCATCCTAAGGTTTTTAGTGGAAAAGTTTCCAGAGAAGGGAAAGAAGTTGTATGCGGCTTTCATGGAGCTGGAGACAGCATATGACAGAGTGGATTGATAATAAATGTGGAAAATATTAACTATACTCATTACGTACTCCTTTGAAAGTCCATGGGACATTCATTCCACGAATGTAACTGCCACGATGGGCGCCCAGTTTAAGCTAGCGTAATTTATCGCTGTTCCGATAAACTATTTTAGAATGTTTTCAGAGATCCCGTCTGCTGTCCAAGGTAGTGTCTGTGAGTATTTTTTCAGTGCATCGAGCTTACGAGACACCTTTACGCTGATATTGCTTAAATTTGCTTTTATGTTGGGGAGGTCATGAAATTAGTTTGCTTCTCTAAAGAGAGTCACTGATTAATAAAAATGAAAAATAAAAGTAAATGTCGCCTGATTTGAAGGATTAATCTTGTGCTCTCCCCTCCGACTTCCATTATCTCATCTTTCACTCCATCTGTCCAGGAGGCCATTCTTGTCGGCAGGTTATTTATCATCTTTTAGGCAGGTAATATATTGCTTTATGTTTTTCGCAATTTATTCATGATCTTTTAGGAGGACTGTATGTTATCTGTCTGACAGTTTTTGAAAACCTAATATTATGCTTTAGGCTGTTTTTTTTTTTTTTTTTTTTTTTATTTGGGATATTTATCTTTTACTATCCAGGGAGGTTAGCTCTTATCGTCTCTGTCTCTTCAGTGTGATTTGTTTTCTGTGATTGTTTCTGAATGCAACACATTATCAGTTGTTAGGAATACAGAACACACACACACATACACACACACACACACACACACACACACACACACACACACACACACACACACACACACGCGCACGCACAAATCATTAGGGCTAAGGAATAAAGACAAAAACCACATCAGTTGTAAAGGACATGTATTTACAGAACACAGACAGACAGACAGACAGACGGACACATGCGCTGAGTAGGGTATGATATAAAAGCTTGGTTTGTCCCTTTGGGCTTAATATTACACTTTATCCCTTTCAGTACGATGACGACTCCTTTATTATAAGTTAATTCTTGCTGCCTCCAGACGATTTTATTCATCTTGAGGGGAGAGTTCTTGTAGTTAGGGTATTAATGAAGACTATTATGTACCTCTCACCTGATCAGAAATTCTCTCTCTCTCTCTCTCTCTCTCTCTCTTCTGAAGAAAATCGTCTAGCAGTATATTCTCCACTTTCTCTAGATGATTTTATTTAGTTTAAGAAAAGGAGCTATTGAAGACTATATAACCTCCCTCCAACATCCCTCCTCCCAGTCCGAATATCGTCCCCTTAGCTGAATAAAATCGTCTGGTTGTAGCACGAATAAAATAATAAAAATAAAAATCGCCCTCGCACGGAAAGGGTTAAGAGAAGTCGAGGAGAGATTCACGCATCCACCAACCCCCCTTCATTACGGTGACGTCTTATTCTTGCTAAACACCAGACGATTTTATTTTTCAGAATAGGCAGAGATATTTAGTAGTGAAGAAAAAACAATGAACTGTCTTTACACATCATCATCATCATCATCATCATCATCATCGTCATTATCATCAGAAACACCATCTCCATTATTATTATCATTATCATCATCAACCAGACCTCTTTTCCTACTTAAGGATGGAGTGGTGAGGCAAGGTACAGAGAGCAGGAGAGAATATTCCAGGAGAGAATATTCCAAAGTCGAGTAATAAAATCGTCGAGGTCAGCAAAAAAAAAAAAGAAAAAAAAAAGCCAATTAAAAAAGGCGTCATCGTACTGAAAGGGTAAACTCCTGATCAGTATAAAAATAATAAATGAAATAATCTTATAGTATACTGGTAATCATCCCTCATGTTTCCTTCACTATTCCAATTATATATATATTCTTAAACCTATGCATATGTTTTTCCGCAGTAAAGAGTAAATATTAAAAAAAAAATCGTAAGTTACTCTATGCTATGCTATCAAATTCGGTTCATAAATTCTCATTGTGACGATCAAGATGTGGACAAAAAAAAAAAAAATCTCGTGGGCTTTCAAAATTCAACTCTTCCGTGGTTTCGAGCTGTAATGAAAAGAAAAAAAAAAAAAAAATCCAGCGTTCCTGGCTTTCATACTCTGTACTTAATTTTTTCTGTTGATGAGAAAATTAATAACAATAATAAAAAAAAGATGATAAAAAGGTTGTGAAATTCTGACTGCATACTTTCTTGGGGCAGCAGAGAAAAGTATCAAGGAAAAGTTTGAAATATACTAGGTTATCTAATTCTGTTTGTAGCTTTTCCTGCAGAAGGGAAATGAACAAGGGAACACCTGATTAATGAAAGCAATCAAACAGCTAATGATTACCCTAGAGGACAGAGAAAATATATTAACGATACAGGACTTGAAAAATATCAGCCATTAAATACGACTCATAGTCTTTCCCTGATTATAACAAAACCAAAATTACCATACCGAAAAAAAAAACTATGGACTAAGTTATTAAAATACGCTTGCAATATTTTACACTATCGTCATCCTTACAAATCTAGGCAGCATTCTCATAGCCTCTAGTAGCAACCCTCTTGATAACATATACAAACAACTACTATGTATTATATTTTTTCATCTCAGTCATACATCCTTACATGATAAAATGCCATAATAAAGGAAAATAGTTTGAGGCAGGAAATAAGAGTCAGCGTCTACAGTCATATAGCAACACTACGTCAACTTAGTATAATACAGTTCGTAAAATGTACATGATACCAATCTGTACAAACTTCGAAATGCTAGGGATCATCTTCGTGTGGGCTTAGAATGCTCCGTGGCCCACATTCTTATCAATTTATTTCGTATTTTACACCTTCATGTTCTCTTGCATGTTATTTAAATCTTTCTAGTATTGTCATGTTGTTGTTGCAGCCCCAGACTCACTTGAATGTGGACTGCAGAGGGGCAGGCTGAAGTTAGCCATCCTCAGCTCACCACCCTCCTTATGAGGGATAAGGAGGGAGTCGGGGGATGTTTGTACAGCCGGACCCCCGATTATATCAATGCCACCGCGCAAGGCGTCCCCCTCCAGCACCTAATATCGTCATAGTTTACTCATATAACACGAAAGTGAAAATCAACATGCCATATACAAAAATAAATTAACATGGAAAAAGTGCCACGAAGCATTCGTAGCTCACAAATAATAGTACTGACTCTGAGAAAACAAGAAATAATAAACACAATGCATTTCTTTCATGTAACGGGGCATGGAATGGCTGTATAAATTGGTTATGAAACAGTACAAGCTGGAATGGTATGGTTTAACCCACTCAGTTCCATGCTGTCCCTTCCACCTCAATCTTCCAACCCACAGACGATTTTATTCAGGTGATATTTAGAGGGGAAGAGGGGGATCTGGCGGGGTTAGATACAGGCTTTATGATCTCTCTACAGAGCGGTTTCAGAACCGTTAATAAAACTATCTCGTGTCCCTAAGACATCCGAACGTGAACCTAGTGGACTGCAGGCTAAAGTTGTCTTCTGCAGTTCACTATCCTTCTTCTGGGAGATAGTGAAGGAGCTGAGGGACGTGTGTATACCCAGGCAATATACATCAATGCCACCACGTGAAGGTGTCCTTCTCCAGCACCGTATTAAAAAAAAATAGAGATAGGTGTCCGTGTACTGAAGGGGCTGATTCCCTCACCACAATACATAATTTTATAGTTTGTCACTGCTCCCCCCCCCCTCTCTCTCTCATGCTTGTTACCAAAAGACTCTGATCCTCTGCTCGGCTCTGAAAAACCCCTGGTGAAGAAGGAGTCAATTAAGGCTGTATCATTCCCCTCTTCCCATTTTTCATCCCTCCCAGCTTTGCACAAAATCACAAGTGGCTGGCAAGAATGAAGCTGAGATGACGTCCCTGGGCTGAAGGGGTTAATAAAGGAGTCTGATGCCCAGATGAGGACATCAGCAGATAATTATTAACCTCAATTACGCAGCTTTATGTGCGGATATTGTGCAGAGCCAACCTGACACGACCTAACCCAACCATAAGAACCACATGTTTTATTACTTACTTGTAAGGATTAGGACCAAAGGATGACAAGGATAGGACCAAAGGATGACAAAGATAGGACCAAGGGATACCAAGATTGCTGTCGAAGGATGTCAAAGTTAGGACAGAAGGATGCCAAGGTTAGAACCGAGGACTAGCAAAGTTAAAGACGAGGGACGCAAAGTGATGACCAAAGGACGGCAAGGTTTGAACTGAAGGATACCAAAGTTAGGACCAAAGAATGCCAAGGTTAGGACCGAACTGTGTCATTTTCACTGTTATGTTAGATCATGTTAATATCTGGCTTGTGTGATATCCAAAAATAAAGCCGGGCAATTTTACTCAATAATTTACCCATCAAAATTCACCACTCGAGTGTCTGGTATTTACATTGTCTTAGTGCGGGTTATATATACAGTGTCCGAAATTTTAAAAACATGTGGAGTCTGTTTATTCGGGTTGGCATGGGGAACGTTGCAGCACCTTCTCCTTTGCGATTTATTTTGCGGATTACACCTTTTTATTTATTTATTTATTTTTTTCTGTGTGTGTGTGTGTGTGTGTGTGTGTGTGTGTGTAATTCACCGGGTCGGTCAGGATCACTTGATGGTCGTGATCGTCAGCATTTTACCCTCCCGGAAGGGAGCTGAGAGCTCATATAGTCCAATCTAAGGGCAAGGCTGTGACCTTCACACACCCACACACCCGTCCCCTTGCTCAAGGGGGACAGTAACCACCCACTTCGTCAGTGAAACTTTTCGCAACCTGAGCGAGGCGCGAACTTCCGTCTACCAGATGGCAAGCGAGAACGTTACCACTGCACCAGCGAGGTGTGTGTGTGTGTGTGTGTGTGTGTGTGTGTGTGTGTGTGTGTGTGTGAGTAATATGCCGGAAAATATTAAGGGATAGTAGTAAAATAAATCGCTAAGGAATAGGCATTACGAAATCCTCCTAGGCAACGAGAATAAGGCAGGGTCGGTGAGAAAACAAGATGGTGAAACTTGTATAAATGGGCAAAATGTTTTCGTATTTATTATTGTTTATTGTCATCACCTTCCTCGTTATTGCTTCCTCGTTGTTACATTTACTTATTATCATCATCGCAGCACAATACATAATTATCATCAATTATCATGCTTTCGTGTTTGTAATAAAAATAAACTTAATTACAACTAACTGTTATTTTTTAAATCTTTTTTATTACCATCACTAGTTATCCTTCATCACCTATCAACCTCTCATATTCATTACACAAATTCTGTTAAATAGAATTATTTTTTATTACCTTTTCTAATGCCGTTTCGGTTTAAATATCTAAAATTTTAGTGTATCAGTCACTATTTCACCAATTTTCTCTTCTTCCAATCAGAGTAGTGTCCACGCACAATGACGCTATTTCAAGTCATCTAGAAAGCAACAAACCAAGAGTGGGAATATCAGACATATTTACAATCAATGTCCTGTCGTAACTCCGATACATATTACAGGAAGAACTACTCAGGGGAAGATTTTGGACCCCTTTCATTCACCATCCTACAGAAAACAGTTATAACCTGCTGTAATTTCCGTCTCGTAACTTAAGATTAATATATGAGGTGAGAACAGGATAAAGAGGAGGATTCGACATCCTTCTTGTCTCTCCTGCAAATAAGAACCTGACATACGACAGAAAATAGATCGTGTGTTTCTGTACCCCACCTCAAGGTCCTGTTCAAGCACCTCTTCCTTACTGATTTATTTCCTCATATATCCTCGTAATATTCTCTTGTGTTATTTATGCAATCATTGTCAATGTGAAAACGACATAAACAGCATAAAAGGCAACTGGAGGGTAATATTCAGGATAAATCGATAAGAAAAATGTGCTACACAGCCTCCTCAGCTGACAAGAATGTGGTCTCCAGAATTACAGTCAAATCCCGGTCATACCTAAGACTATTATTTATTTACTTATTATTTATTCTTTCATGTATTTCTTTTTGGAAGGAAGAATTAGGAATGGGAAGATTCTGCATTCACATTTTCTTATCCTTCCAAACACACACACACACACACACACACACACACACACACACACACACACACACACACACACACACACACACACACACACACACACACACACCAGACTAACTAACACACTTTTTCAACAAGAAGAATAAGGACTGGGAATATTCGATCTGAACAAACCTTTCCTCATCCTTCCCTCAAAAATAAAGTCACAGGCTACGACAGGGAAAGGATTGTAAACTTCTTTGTGAATTGCAAACCCATAAGAACAAAATTATTGATATCGTTGTTCCTTTATTTTGCCTCATAAATTTCCGTGCTGGCCCCTGTGCATTAGAAAAAAGTTATATACAAGGAGTTAGCACTTAGAATTTTACTCAGGCTATTTCAAGACGATATTTCTTTCAGCTGAGGGTAATTCTTGCAGTCGGAGGCTTTAAAACCATCTCGATTAACCTCCTGAGTGCTCCAATTATTCCCCATCTCAAGAAAAAGTGTCTGGTGTTAGTCTAATTAAAATTCCGAAGCGCTTTCATGGCAGGGAGAGGGTTTATCCTAAATGCCTGGCTTACGACTAGTTATCTCTACGTAACCGGGATGAGAGCCATGACCCCCTCGTACTGGAACGTACCGGGGGTGTATGAGGATGCTAAGCTAAGATGAACTCAGGGGTCATCGTAAATCAGAAGGGGAACTATCACCTTTGGATATTTTGTACATTCTGACAATTTGATTTACTCACAGCTTTTCTGTCACAATATACATATTACCATTTCAAGCACATAATGAAATGGTTGCACTTACATATGTCAGAGTACTGTATAAGACAACTTTTTAATAAGGTAACCCCCTTATATCTAGTTTTCTGTTACAAATCTTGAAAGAAAACATATAATTCTTAGTTAACTAGAAGCAACATTACTAACTTCACAATCAAATTTGATCTTACAAATAGTAAATAATGAACCCATGTGATTTGGAATAAGGACAATATAGCGGTGCGAAAACACATATCAACTAAAGAAGGTAAACAAGATTAGAGAAGAAAGGGAAAAGAAATATTGAAGGGATAAGAGGCATGGCAGGAGAGAGAGAGAGAGAGAGAGAGAGAGAGAGAGAGAGAGAGAGAGAGAGAGAGAGAGAGAGAGAGAGAGAAATTAACAAGGCAAAGGAAAACAAAAGGAAGTAACAGTATGGGTGATAGTACAAAACGACGTATGTTAAAAAAGGAAAAACACAGCATTAGATACGTGACTGAAAGAAGAATTAAATAATACAAGAATAAACACCCTGTAAACACTACATAAGGATGAAGGAGAGGAAAGATGGAGAGGAAAGGAAGAGAAGGGTGAGGAAGGAGAGAGGGAGGAGGAGAGAGAGGGGAAACAGCTGAAACATGGAGGAAGCAGAGGCCCTGAAATTAGCTCCGCTCGTCGACTGAAGCACGGCCATGGCTGAAAGAAAAGAGACGCCTCAGATTAATGAACAGACTGATCGGTACACAGAGACAATAAATGAATAGATAGAATGATCTTTGCTGAAACACAAGAAAGACGCCATACACTAAGTAACTTGCATATATAATAATTAATTATTTCCATCATCATGACCTATTCCCCCCCCCCCTCCCTCAAGGATGGACGAGGTAGGATCTACACAATATGGACAGATAAAGTACAAAAGAATGAGAACTATCAACAGGATGCCCAGTTAAACAGGCCAGACAGCCATTCCACACATCCTTCAAGTCTTCGAAATCTTGTCTCCACCTCACAGGCAAATTCTTCTTTTGTTCCTTTGTTCTCATTTTTCTGTCTTAAAATTATTTTCCTTAACAGATACCCTTCACATGTAGCCTACCAGTCAGTTAATTCGGCTGTTAAGTTTAAAATAGGGTGACAAGCCTTTGTTATGTGCTCGTCACTAAATGCCTCGTCTAAAAAGTCGATCCCTTGTCAGTTCCCTAGCCTCTTCAACTTCCATACGTCGCTTTTCGCATACACATTTACCATATCCGCCCACCTTCTCCATTACCCTGTCCTTCATGAAGCTTACTAATTGTCCTCTTCAGTATTTCTCTTTGCCTATGATCTCTAGTTGCCTAGTGACGTAGTTTTTAGCTTGTTCTTGCTCCCTTCCTACAATTTTATTTGGTCTAGAACGGACTTTTCGAACTGAAAGGGTCAGACACAGCCGTTATAAATCTACTCAGGACGAGAGGCTTTATTTGACTTGAATAACATCGTCTGGTTTCCGCAATAATAAACTAATCGTTATGTCACTCGGCCTGAAGGGGTTAAACGCATGGTGTCAAGCACCTCGAACTGAAATTATTTTTTTTTTTTAAAGTAAGGAAGAAAGAACCAAAGGTTACAACTTGAAAAAGAAGAAGAAGAAGGAGAAGAAGAAGAAGAAGAAGAAGACGAGAGAGAGAGAGAGAGAGAGAGAGAGAGAGAGAGAGAGAGAGAGAGAGAGAGAGAGAGAGAAATTCAGGATCCGATCATTTCGAGATGTCTACACACATTGCACTTAAAAGACCGGAAACAGAGACTGAGGAAGACATTTCCAGAACTGACCTGCTGCATATATACATGAGGGACAAGGAGTATCGGTTAACTCTTGCGTTAGAGAGATAATCTGGATTTTGGCTCTCATTTGTTGAATTTCCCCTGGAAACGAGCACTTTTTAGCATGCATCCAGCATTTGTTACTTTTTGTGTGTGTATATATATATATATATATATAGATATATATATATATATATATATATATATATATATCTGACCTAACTTCGCAACATGTTAGGTTACTGAACACTGACACTTTTTGATCTCTGTGCTCAACATGTGCATAGAGATGGATGGTTGGACTGAATGACTGCTGATCCGATGGGTAGATGGACTGATAGACAGAAAAATTAAGTAGCAGAGATGGATACAGATACAAAGAGAGATGACAAAATATATAAACTGTTGCTTAAACCTCAGATTGTTTCCCTCCTTCTTCCTGCTCTTCTCCTTCACCCTTCTTCTCCATCTCTTCTTCCGACTTTGATGCTATCTTCCTCTCTTCCCTCTTCATCTCCCTTGTTCTCCCTCTCTTTCCCCAGCCCTGATTGCTTCTCTCTGTTGCTTCCCCTCTTTACTGTTTCCCTCTTCTTCATCTTCTTCTTCCATGTTCTCTCTCCCTTCTTCCTCCCCTCGTCCTCCCCTCACATGCAGCCATCTAATTAAATTTTTTCTTTTTTGCTTGAAACCACTCATCATGTGTCGTTTGTCCCTCACTTCATGCTCTCCTTGTTTTATTCTTCTCTCTTTTTTCTCTTCTCACTCTTTTCGTGTATTTTTCTCGTAACGCCTTTCCTGTCATTACTCTTCTTCTCCATTCTTCACGTTGTTCTTTCCTTACTCGTCACTTCGCCTCTCTTTTTCACTCCTCACTTTTTTCTTCACTCTCGTTTCGCTCGTCTCCCCTCTCTCTCATTTTCATTTTCTGACGCTTCTGTCCTTTCTTTCAATCTCACTTTATTTTGTCTCTTCTCACTCCTTCTATGAGACTTCCTTGTCTCATCTCTGCTTGTCTACTTTCTTTTCCTCACTACCTTTCTTCTCCCTCCCGATTCTGCCTCTTTCTTTCTGTCTGTCTGTCTGTCTGTCTCTTCTTTAATTTCCCTCTCCTCATTAGTTTTCTCTACACACACGACTCCATTTCTCTTCTCACACTCTCTCTTTCCTCGTCTTTCCTTTCCTCTCCTCCCCTCATCTCCCCTCTCCTCCCCTCCCATCGCTTCACTTTTCTCTTCTCCCCTCTCCTCTCCTCTCATCCCCTCTCCTCTTCCCTCCTATCCGCACCAATCCTCCATATTCTCTCTCCCTCTTTCTCCAGTTCTCTTGTTATTCTCCTTCTTTGCACTCTTCCTCTTTTCGCCTCGTCTCACTTTGTAACTTTACTCCATGCAATTTCTGTTTCTCTCAGTTCTCCTTTCTTTCTCTATTCTCTCTCTCTCTCTCTCTCTGTTTGTTATTTATTTCTTCTATTTCTTTCTTTTCCTGTCCCTTCATTCCTCTCTTTTTCCTTCCTTGCTTCTCTAGTCTCCATTTTCTCCATATCCACCTCTTCTTCTTTTAATTTATTCTCTCCTCTTTCTCTGTGTTCTTTCCTTTCTCCCCATATTCTCTCTTTTCCCTGCTCTCTCCTTTCTCTCTCTCTATTTTATCTTTTTTCTAATATTTTTCTCTCTCTGTGTTCACTCTTTTCCCTCTTTATATTCTTTACCAATTGCCTCCTTTCATTATCTAGACATTTCCCTTTCCTTCTTTTTCTCTCTTCTTTCTTTTCTCTTTGTCTCTCTGTTTGTCTATCCCATTCTCTTCTTTCCATCTTTTGCTCACATTTCTCTCTCCTCTCATTTTCTGTTTTCCATCTGTCTGTCTGTCTCATTTATTATTTCCCTCTTCCTTCCCTCTGTTCTCACTCGAGTTTTCTTCCCCACTGCATATTGTTCTCTCCTTTTTCAGTATCTGTTCATCCTTTATTCTTTTCTTCAACTTCTCACTTCTCTCCTCCCCTCAGTTTCCTCTCCCCTCCCTCCTTCCTCAGTCTCCTCTCCTTTCCCTCCTTCCTCAGCTTCCTCTCCCTTCCCTCCTTCCTCAGTTTCCTCTCCCTTCCCTCCTCCCTCAGTTTCCTCTCCCTTCCCTCCTTCTTCAGCTTCCTCTCCCTTCCCTCCTTCCTCAGTTTCCTCTCCCTTCCCTCCTCCTTCAGTTTCCTCTCCTTTCCCTCCTTCTTCAGCTTCCTCTCCCTTCCCTCCTTCCTCAGTTTCCTCTCCCTTCCCTCCTCCCTCAGTTTCCTCTCCCTTCCCTCCTTCATCAGTCTCCTCTCTCTTCCCTCTTTCCTCAGTTTCCTCTCCCTTCCCTTTTTCCTCAGTCTCCTCTCTCTTCCCTCTTTCCTCAGTTTCCTATCCCTTCCCTCCTTCCTCAGTTTCCTCTCCCTTCCATCCATCCTCAGTTTCCTCTCCCTTCCCTCCTTCTTCAGCTTCCTCTCCCTTCCCTCCTTCTTCAGCTTCCTCTCCCTTCCCTCCTTCCTCAGTTTCCTCTCCCTTCCCTCCTCCCTCAGTTTCCTCTCCCTTCCCTCCTTTCTCAGTTTCCTCTCCCTTTCCTTCTTCCTCAGTCTTCTCTCCCTTCCTTCCTCAGTCTCCTCTCCCTTCCCTCCTTCCTCAGTTTCCTCTCCCTTCCCTCCTCTTCCGTCGGTTTTCCTCACTCTTTTCTCCTTCCTGTTTCTCCTCCCTCCTTCCCTCCCACCTACCATTCTTAGCGGCAAAGTTGCAGGTCTCGCTCTACCTCCACTATCCATGAGCATTTCTCACCTTGACTCTCCATTTTCTCCCTCTTTTCCGTTCCTCCTTCCCTCCCTCCCTTCTCCCTTCGTTTCTTCACTCTCAGCTTTCCCCTCCTCTCTCTTCTTCCCATCTCACCTTTCTTAGCAGGAAACTTGCAGTGTTTGCTCTTCCCTCGCCATTCTAACTTATTCTTTAACTTTATCATTACTCCATAGTCTCTCTCTCTCTCTCTCTCTCTCTCTCCCTCTCTCATTTTTCCTTTCTTATTCCTGCTCATTTTTTTCATTCAATCATTCTATTCCCTCTTCCTTCATTCCTTCTGTCCCGTTCCAACTCCTGTCTATCCTTCACTTCCATTCCTATTACTTTCTGAGTTCTTTCTCTTCCTTCTCTCCGTTCCTCTTTCCTTCCCTCTTTTCCACCTTCCTTTGTATTTCGCTTTCCTTAATCCTTTTTCCCCTTCCCTCCCATCCCTAGTTCCCTCTCATACATTTTTCTTCCTTCTCACTCTCCTCCTTCAGCCATTTCCTCTTTCTCCTCTCTTATACTTCCCTTCCTTCTCTCCTTTTCACCCACCTTCTCTTTCCCTTCTCTCCTTCCCTTCTCACCTTTCTTCGAGGAAAAGTTGAAATCCTCGCTCTCGCCCATCCATACTTAATCCTGACCCTCACCACCTCCACATAGTCTGTCGCCTCCTCGTTTACTTCCTTCCTCTTTCTCTCCAGTCTTTCTCTTCCATTGCTCTCTTCCCTCTAAGTTCCCCCCCCCTCCAATTTCTTTTCCTTCTTTCCTTTCTTCCCTCCTTCCTTCCTCTCCCTACCATCCCATCTTTCTTCATCTTTATATGTGGCACATTTGAGGCGCCCATTCTCTCCCGACCATCCATACCTGTTCCTGACCCTGGCCACCACAAAATTCGTCATTGTTTATTTTTTCACATCTTCCTGATCCAAGTACTTTTCCTTTCTTCCATTCTCACCTCCCAGTTTTCCCTCCTCTTCTTTCTCTCCCCCCCTTCCTTATCTCCCTACCTCCCTCCATTCTTCCCTTTCAGTTTTCCCCTCCCTTTTCTCTTCCCCCAACTCACCTTTCTTCGTAGCAAAGTTGAAGTGCTCGCTCTCGCCCGACCATCCATACTTGTTCTTCACTCTCTATCTATCTATCTATCTATTGCCAGATGCCATAATCCCATAAGGGGTGGCCATTTGCCTTTGAGTTGTTTTACGGGGAGGGGCACTAACCCTCCACCGACCCACTTACTGACAAGTATGGTTTCTCACTACTTGCAAACAATGTCATTTCTTCCTTTGATTCTCTACTTCTCTTTCCCCTCAATTCTTCTCCTTCCTTCCTGTCGATGGCGAGTTCCCTCTCTCTCTTTCCCGTCATTCCTGTCGATGGCGAGTTCCCTCTCTCTCTTTCCCGTCATTCCCCTCTCCCTCCCTGCTTCTCTTCGTCCCTTTTAGTTTCCCCTCACATCTCATCTCTCCTCACCTTTCTTAGTAGCAAAGTTGAAGTGCTCGCTCTCGCCCGACCATCCATACTTGTTCCTCACTCTCACCACGGCCACATAATCTGTCGCTTCCTCCAGCCCCTGGAGCGTGTACGACATGCGGTGGTAGGTCTGTCGCTGTCGTCGTCGCCCACCATCGTCGTCTCCGTGGTCGTTCCCGTCGTCGTAGGGCTGGGGTGATGAGTGGGTGGGATGTGACAAACTCTCCCACTTCCCCGCCATCACCACCGTCCGATTCGGCTGCAACAGGAAAAAGATATTTTAGTCCTTTGAATCCCACATCATTGTTTTTAGTTTATACTCACTAACTCCAGATTATCTGTCCAGATTATCCATCTATTGCTAGAAGCCTTAAATAGTAAGGAATGGCCACAAAAAAATTGCCTCCACGTCGCCCTGTATGTTTTCTGTCAATTGGCTCCCCTCCCTGCAATTCACACTCCCCTCTTTCATATATCTCTCCACTCTAACCATCCATCTCAACCTTGGTCCCCCTCCTCCTCTCTCCCTCTACCTCACTCACATACACTCATCTAGTCAGTCTCAAATTCTCCATCCTCACCGTGCGGCCAGGCGCCAGACGATTATATTTATTTTTACGAAAGCATTTTTGAACTGGAAGATGAACATAAAACCTTCATTTTCCCTTTCTCACCACGAGACCTTTTCTACTGATGAATCAAATCTCTTGGCGGAGGACGGACAAAAATAAAAGTACGCCCTCGGTCTGAATGGGTTGTCTCTCATGGTAGGGACAACTCTGGTATTTAATTCCAACTAATCCCATACGATTTTATTCCTCAGACGATATGAAGCCTAATAATGGTCTCATGGTCGAGGAGATTCTAGTATTTTTCTTACTGAGAGTGAAAATACGGGTTCTGTTAACCCTCTCATGGTCGAGACAAGTCTAAAATTATTTCCCAGCTAAAGAGGTGATGGGTAACCTCTTATCCTTCAGTCCGATGTCACAATTTTCACTTTATTCCTGCGCTCTCAATACGTATTTTTATTACATGCTTTTTTAGCCGAAGGAGTAAGATACAGTCTTCAAAAACCCTAAATACAGTCTTCATAAACCCCTACACTACAACAGACAGAAAGAGATGCCTTCACATAGTTGCACCGATATACCTTGGCGGCTCCACTGCCCGGGATGCAGACATATCTAAACACTCTCTCTATCCCCCGAAATGGAGGATGGTAGACTGCAGGCGGACATCTTCAGTCTGCAGGCCGCTGGGTTCACGTTTCAGATGAATTTGGGGCTACAACAATAACACTATTACTACTACGACAGGTTCTTCTTACGTGCAGTTATATCGTCTGTTAGTAGGAAACATACAATAAAAAATACGTAATCGGAATGAAGGGAGTGACCAGAATATGGCCCGTAATTTCTTGAGATCCCTGACTCAACACTGAAATTTCAAAAAAAGCACTCTACCCACAAGCCTCTCAGTTTTGTCTCTCTCTCTCTCTCTCTCTCTCTCTCTCTCTCTCTCTCTCTCTCTCTCATCTTCTCTTCTCTTCTCTTCTTTCATTTTACTCTCCCTGTTCTGACACTCACAGACTAAAGCCCTTTAAAGCAGCACTTGTTATCCTTACACATTTCCCTCTCCTATCCCCCTTACACACACACACACACACACACACACACACACACACACACACACACACACACACACACACACACACACACACACACACACACACATTTCCCTCTCCTATCCCCCTTACACACACACACACACACACACACAGTCATTCCATTCCTCACCAGCACTGTATACAATCGAAGCGCCTGACTCCTTTGACTTGAGAGGATCACGTGATGGCCTCATTGGTTGGGGAATAATTCATCACAAGCCTAATTATTCTCACGTATATGCTGGCTGCCCACCTGAATGCAACAGCCCATGTGCAGCGATCCTCTCTTCTCTCCTTTTCTCACTCTTCTCTCTCTCCGTTTCCTATTCTCACGCTTCCTTTTTTTTTTTTTCTCTCATTATCGTTCTGTTTTCTGGACCATTTCTCATTCGTATTTTCCTTTCTCTTCTACTCCTCTTATTATCGTTCTCACCTTTGTCCCTATTCTCACTATTCATTGCCCTCCCCATCTACTCTCCCAATAATCTTTCTCTCCTCTGTTCCTTTTCACATACTTATTCTCTTCTCCTCTACTCTCCTCATTACCTTTCTCTCCTCTATTCCTTGCCTTACTCACTTCTCACGTTCCTTCTTCTCATTCCGCTGGGCGAATTCTCGTGTACCGTAGGGACGGCTCAGTTTTGCCTTTCAGTGACTATCCTACATCATTTATTCACTTCTCACTCCAACTACCACATCCACACCCACACCAACAGACTCAGCCGTCCTCATAACACGTAAGATGCCGCCAGATGAGTTTTTAGTGGAGAGCTATATACTGACTACCCTGTATAAACCTGGGCTGGGACTTACAAATAAACAGCCATTCTCCTGTCACCAGTAAAGTGCGCTTTGTGAGAGAGTGACGAGCGAGCGTGCGTTTATACATACGCCTATCGTCATAATTTCATCTTGGTGTAAGCTTTCAACATTTCTGGTGAGGTAGCTGAACAATAACGGAGGAATAACTGAGCTAAAATATTTTCTTTCTCACGTTTTCTCTCTGGATGTGCGTATAGCGAGGCGCCGTAGCATTTATCACACGTGCAACGTTCAGTTCTCTGCTCCCGACTTGCCATGTCAACGAACTGAATTGGTAAACTCTTGGCTATTGATCAAATGATAAAACCCAGAAACGGGGTGATTAGTCTTGTTGTTTTCACCCCCTAAACACAGAAAAAACGTTCATGTAAAATACTGAGCTTAATATCCGATATTTGACTGTTAGAAATCATGCAAGAAAATATAGTGGTACAACAGGAAATATTTCTTAATTCGATTTCATAGTGGAGCATGTCAACTGAGGCCCTCGGTACTTTCCCTTGGAAATCTGGGATTCCAAGGGGTTTCTTTGTTCTCGTGAGTAAATATATAGCTAAAAACAAAAGTTATTGAATTTATGTATCTACTACCCGCTGAAAGAATCTCTTCTCTGTCTCACATAGCCTCTGAAGACCATCGCGGTCGGCCTGTGTCGTGTCGGGCCGGGCCGGGTTGTGTCGGGTCTCTCATTTCTCAGCCAAACGTAAACATAGCTTCGCTCGCTGCTCTTGCTCGCTGGTAAAAACTATGGATTATCTTTTTACAGCAAGAGCTAGAGTTAAAGGAAGATTCTGTACTCTCTGTATTACCCTTCCTGTAAAATATGTGACTTAGGAAGATAATATTTTGATTGTAAATTTGTTTATAAATCTGACTCCAGCTCTGTACAAATGAACATTATGTGCTATCTCTACAGTCTAACTTGAATCCAGAACAGTTCAGTTTCAATTGAATTATCTAACCCTGTTCCCTGTGAGGTGTCTATCCTAAGTGGCTTCTTATACCAGTACAAAAATGTCAGTAATAATTTTCTTACAATAACACTGATGGCGCCCTTACCCATACTGACACCATCTCTGCGTCTGACACCACTGACACCGACTGCTACCATCACACAGACCATCACTTACATCGACTGCCAACACCACTTACACCAATTGCCGACACTACTTAAGGAGATTGCCACCACTTACGCCGATTGTCAACATCACTTACACCGATTGCCACCACTTATACCGATTGCCACCATCACCTGTGCAATTGACACCACAACCACACCACACCACACCTTCAACTCAGCCAGGCCACGTCACGCCATTACCCAAGTTTACCTCAAGTTACCCCACATCTGAGCCACAAGTTACCCCTTCCCCCGCCCCTGACCTCCCACCCGTCACCTGAACCCACATATTCCTCCTCCACCCACCCGCCTACCTTCCACCCCCCTCCCACCCAACCATCTACCTTCCTTCCTCCCCTCTTCCACCTACCCACCTACTCTCTTCCACGTTTACTTCCTTTTTATTTATAGGCTTATAAGTGTATTTCCTTCTCAATCTTTCCTTCCCCCCATTCACCCACCTACCCATTTCCCCTATGCATCTATTCCCCCACTCACCCACTTATCTCTTCCCCACCCAATAAACTACCCCCTCCCTCTCCCACTCATTTGCTTTCTCCCTTCTACCACATATCCCCTCCCATCCCACCAACTCCCTTCTTCTCCCACCAACATCCGTCCTCTCCCATCTACTCCTTCCCCCCCACCTACCCATTCCCTTCCATCTACCCCTTCCCTCCCACCTATCACTTCCCTACCATCTACCCTTTCTCTCCCACTTACCCCTTCCCTCCCACCTACCCCTTCCCTCCCACCTACCCTCTCAGCAGGACATTTGATAGGGTTGCTCATCAGAAGTTAATTAGGAAAGTTAGCGTACATAGCATAGGAGCGGAGTCTGAAAAATGGACAGAATCGTGTAGGGTATAGTCCCTTAATTAGGATGGTATATTATAAATTTTATGTTGGCTACCTTCAGACGATTTTATCCACTTTAAGATGGATTTCAAGGACGACAGAAGTTAGTAATTTTTATAGCCTTTAATAATCTCTTCACTATGAGATGTCTCCCCAAATTGTGGCAAGTTGTCTCTTTGGTCGCCAGATGAACATATAAAAGATTTCCCCGGACTGAAGGAGCTACTGGTGAGGAAGCAGAGGGTTGGTAGGTACTTCAGGTTCCTTGGTCTATTTTTTGGTTGGTAAATGAATGTTATATGAGTGTAAGTATAAGTAGAAATATAAGTAAATTCACTGATTACTCTAAAATGGGGAAAAAAATATATATTCTCGGTGAAGGATTGTAACCGCCTGCACAATGATCCTGATATGTTATTGGAACAGTTGAAAGAGTGGCAACTGAAATTGTGAAATAAAAAAGTGCCAAATCCAAATTAAGTAAAATACCTATGCTCATTCAGCGAAATGGACCGAGAAAAAACGATAAGCAAAGATAGCATATGTGTACAACAGTAACCTAAACCGGTAAATGTAATAATGCAAATTAAAGCAAAGAGGATCCTACGCTTAATCGAGAAATGTACTAAATATATCGCATGTAAATTATGACTGCAATCTGTCTTGCTTTAATGAAACATACTTGGACTATGTGTGCAGGTTTCGTGTCCCTCCTCCTCATTCTCTCCCGTTCCCCCTCCACTTTTCACATCCCTCTAAATCCTGTCATCGATTCCTCTTCGTATTTAATTTTCATTTTCCTTCTCTATCCTCCCCCTTTCCATTCCCACCTCCCTCTCACTTTTCTCCCCCTTCTCCTTCTCTCCCTTTCCTTCTCCTCACAGCTAGCTCTTTCCCCTCCTCCCTTTCTCTCTCCTTCCAACTGTTTTCCTGCCCCTGCCTTCCTTTCTTATCTCCCTTCATTTCAACCGAATTCCTTCTTCAAATAACTCCTCTTTCTGTTCTTTTCCCCTTTCCTTTCTTCCATCTCTCCTCTCAGTTTATATATGTCTGTCAGGCACTCTGTCTGCCTATTTGTCTGTCCGTCTGCCTGCTCTATCTGTCTTTCTCTGTATCTCTGTCTGTCTGTCTGTCTCTTTTACCTGCCATCCTAGGTGTGTCTTGCGGTGCTTAATAAGGAACTCGGTGACGGGGTAGTAGCTGTGTGTTGTCCAGGTGAGGGTGTAGGAGCGACCCTCACCTCCCTGGGGGCTGCTAGTTACCTGTGGGGGCTGGGGCAGGCCTGGGGGGAGGAGAGGAGGGTTAGAGTATAGGACAACAAAAGAGTACAAAGGACAGGAAACAGCAACAGACCTAATGGTCCTTTCGGGCTGTTTGTTATATAGAGGACTATAATTATGATATCTATTATATAAGATCAATATAAGGGTAGCAAAGCAAGAAAGCCCTTCAGCCGATGCCGACAGGAAAAATAAGAACGACCACTATGCAACATAGAAAAACTTCCCGAAAATTTCATAGGAAAGATCGAAAAGAAAAAAATAAATCTACATTCTACATCAACTTAATCTGTAAAGTAGAAGTAATATTATCTGTTAACAACACTGCATTATTGTCGCGTTCTCCACTATCTGAAAGAGAGGAAAAAGTAAGTTAGCCAGAAATCTGTATTATTCATCCACGAATGAGCTTAGCTGTGGATTCGAAACCAGATGCTTATCCAAGCGATTTTTCAAATGCTGTTACCGTATTGCAGTCTACCACATCTGCAGGTAATTTGTTCCATATTTTGACAACTCTGTTGAAGAAAAAGTGTTTTGCTTCATGGGACTCGAAACGTTTGCCGACGATTTTATAACAATTGCCTCTATTGTAATTTGACCGGTCTATTGAGAAGTACTTATCGACTACCAGACGGTAGTGTCCCTTAAGAATTTTGTTTATTTGAATCAGATCCCCTCGTAGTCTGCACTTAAAAAGCTGTAGCACTTCTAAGTGTTCCTCATATGGTTTGTTCCTTAATCTGGGAATTAATTTTATAACTCTGCATCATTTCTACTTTCTCCAAGTCTTGCTTGCAATAAGGTGACAAAAAGTGAACACAGTTCTCCAGATGGAGGTGAACTAAGGAACTGTACAAGGTGAGAATTATATACTCTGCTGTCGGGCCCTGCTGCGGATGTCGCTGGATTGCACTACGCAGTTGGCCCTCGTGCTGTGTGGTGCGGTAAGGAGCGGTCCCTTCTCTCATTAGAGGCTAAAATACGAGTAAATGTGTGTGTGTGTGGATGACTATTTTGGTGAGTGTGTCATCCTGTCTTGGCTACCCATTGTTAGAGGGGAAACAGCCTAGGTACATAGATAGACAGATGAATTCAAATGCTCTTCCCATAATTCCAACTAGTTTATTAGCTTTCTTTGTTGGCTCTGTGTTCTGTCGACTTGTTTTCAGATCGTTTGCTGTTATTATTCCTAGATCTTTCTCTTGGTTCACATTCTTGAGCTGGGTATCATTAATGGTGTACCTAAATTTTTCATTCTCACTAGCATTATTAATAACTTTGCATTCGACATTATTAAATAGGAGAGAGATGAAAGAAGCCAGAAGAGGGAGATGAAGATGGGAAAGTGGGGAAGGGTGGTTAAGCTAGTTGGTGGGGGGGGGATGTTAGGAGGGAAGTGGGTCAGAATACGATGGAATTGAATGAGGGAATGGAGGGGGCGGTTACAGAAGGAAAAAGGAAAAAGTGAAGGAGGAGTGGGTTTAGATGAGAAGGATTCGTGTCGGTAGCACATAGGAGCACAATGGAATTAGAGACAACAGGAGGCCGATCATCCGATGTCAAGGTTGTCTGCGGCACAGTTACGTGTAATTACATTAAAGTTCCATACAAAGCGTGTGAAAAAAGAAATGAAAGGAGGAAGGCAGTCCGTTCACCACACACAATTACACAGTAACCGGCAAAAAAAAAAAAAAAAATCACAAATGACCACTGGAATGGACAAGCATGGAAATTCATACTGAAAAAGCAGAAAAGGTAATTCTATGACCTGCTCTACCTCTAATCTATAATTTCGATATAAACCGAACACACACACACACACATACACACACACACACACACACAGTTAATGGACAAGAGGGGGGTGCATAATGGAAGAGAGAAACAAAATGCTGTAGAAGAGTGGGGGTAGTTGCGAGGAAGAGGAAGGAGGGAGGATAGGATCTGGGAGTAAGAGGGAGGGGTAGATGGGAGACGGAGAGAGGTATACTGGAGCAAGGAAGTGAGTGTAAAAGTAGATGAGAGAGGAATAAAGAGAAAGGAAAAAATGATAGGAGTGTAATGGTGTATAGTAGTGAGACCTGGGCAGTAAAGGAAGAGGATAGTCGTAGGCTCAAACGTACAGAAACTGTAATGATTAGATGGATGTGTAGTGCGTCCTTGAATGCGAGGCCGAGGGGGGAGGGGGGTAGCATTACAACTGAGGAGTTGAGAGGAAGGATGAGACTGGAGTGTATTGGTGTTGTGATGAGGAGAGGTGGAATGATATGGTTTGGGTATGCTGAGGGGATGGAGGATGACCGTTGGGTGCGCAAGGAGAGAAGAGTGAACGTCGTGGGTAGGGTTGAGAAAGGCAGATCGGAAAAG
The DNA here is from genome assembly GCF_032717465.1 of Coenobita brevimanus. Classification (NCBI taxonomy): domain Eukaryota; kingdom Metazoa; phylum Arthropoda; class Malacostraca; order Decapoda; family Coenobitidae; genus Coenobita; species Coenobita brevimanus. Next base: position 27,991,096 of record NC_137049.1, on the reverse strand, counting down.
ACCTGGGACGAAATCATAGTGTCACCTCAAGGATAAGGAACTGAGTAGGGAGGCTGTCAGAGATCAAACAGCGTGGAGAGCCGCCATTTGGTGACCAAGGCCGACGCACGCAAGTATTATGGAACATTTAAAAACGATACGATACGAACGATACGATGATGATGATGATGATGGGGAATCAGAATAGAGAGATAACTGATGAAGGAGACGAGGAAGGGAGGAGATTACGCGAGGGAAGAAGGGAATAAAAGATAGAGTACATGTGGGAGAGAGAAAGGGGAGAAGGGGTGGAAGAGAGAGAGAAAAAACGCGAGGAGGAAAGGGAAGAGATACAAATAAGAGATAGAGTATGTGAACTGATTAAGTAGGAGAGAGAGAGAGAGAGAGAGAGAGAGAGAGATAGAGAGAGAGAGAGAGAGATGGAATTTTATAAAGATTTGAAGCATAAACAAAAAAAAAAGAAAAAAAAAAACGAAAGTGCAGTGTATATTAGGATGAATAAAAAGAATACAGAATACACATGACTGCAAATAATGAAAAAAAGCTGAAGTGAGATAGTCATAGTATTCAGAACACAGTTATCATCCACATACTCTCTCTCTCTCTCTCTCTCTCTCTCTCTCTCTCTCTCTCTCTCTCTCTCTCTTTGTGACATGCTAAATGATTTCACTCTCTTTCTCTGACATGTATTGAATGATTTCGCTCTCTCCTTTCCATCTCCCCCCTCCCCTCTCTCTCTCTCCCTCTCTCTGTCTCTGTCTCTGTCTGTCTGTCTGTCTGTCTGTCTGTCTGTCTCTCTCTCTCTCTCTCTCTCTCCAATACACCCTCAGGACATTCTCGTGTTTGGTTCAGAAGTCTAAGCAGTATCTCACCTTTAAAATTATTATTATTCCTCTTCATGTCCTCAAGCAGTTCTGTATGATGCTTTTCATTTATAATTCAACTTAAGAACTATAAACAATCCTTACTTAAATATATTCTTTTCACTTTAACTTGGCCTAAAATAGCCATCTCTCCCCTAAGACTCCTGAGTTACAACAATAAACACTAGAATATAATGCCAGTCACGAAGAAGTGCTATGGAAAGGGTGCTGAGTCGTTGCTGTATTTCCGTTAACTAGGCCTAAAATCACCATCTCTCTGTTTTGAATGCTGACTTGTAACACTAGAAAAACACTAAAACATGGTCCTAGTCACGAAGAAGTGCTATGGAAAGGATGCAGAACAGCAGAATGGTCTTTCTTGGCCACTAAGCTACGTGAAATAAGCTACAAAAAGACGAAAATTTGCTCCAAGTTAAGAATAAAAAACAGCAACGTAATGACCATGTTGGTTATTTTGATCTTTACTACAGGTACTTCATTCTTGTGGTTTTTCCCACCCGCGTTGCGAAGCGAACGGAGTAGTAATGCTTTCAGTTGTGAGGTTGGCTGGCTGGCTTTGTTTGTGTGTGGGTAAACAAGATATCTGATGAACGGCTTGAGCTATCAACGTGAAACTTTCAGGGTATCTAGATATGGCCAAAACCTTGGACGAGTTCGAATATGGGCACTCAGGGTCAAGGTCAAGGTTACTAAAACGGCTGCCAAAGGTCAACTATAATTCAGCTACAATAAAAATTAAAGAAATGCCCAAAGAGCATGGCCATGACCCCCTCCGCCATGTCTTCGGCAAATGGGCCGCCATTACTGACGTCAGCAGGGAGTCCCAACAGGCCTTTGGACCGTCTTTCATGAACAAACTACTGTCAAAATTCATGGCTTCTCCAGAGAAAGCAGTCCCGGAGTCATCCATCGCTGATGCGGCAAATCCAACACTATGAACGTGATTGCCAGGTCAAGTCACCCTTAAATAGTTGACCAGTGGTGATGCGGGGCCGTCACGTCTGGATGAAGACAGTGGGGCTCCTGCATCGTGAGACATTCCTGTACCGCCTGCCTCAGGGCCTCTAAAAGATACCTGGTGGTCCGCAGTGAGTGATGGTACAGCAGGTAAGCAGAGGCAGGATGGCATGGAACAAGCAAAACAAAATTTCTTCATCGAATTGCAAGAGGTTATCTCGCCAAATGAAGAAATACACTGATACGCATGACTTGCCAGTGAACCTAATACACTGGTACAACCCCTAACACGGAACACACACTCTGCCAGCACTGCATAACACGTGTAAGGGGAGACTGGACAGCAGAATAGGAACACAGTAGGAACACAGTGAAACAATTCAACATTTCCTGGGGAAAGAATACTTCCCCGGTATCTCTGTTTGTCGTGTCAGGTGACTAAAAGGGGCCTTTTTGTCTCCAGTCATTCTCTCCTTACTGTCCTCTTCTTCTCTTCTGTCCCACCCCTCTTCTTGATATTTCCACGTTTCTTCCGGCCTTTATTCTCCCTCTACTCCTACAGTGCCATACAGCCATATTATGGCTTGCTGCTATTTCTTCATTATTCTCTTCTTCCATCACAGTGCACTGATTAAGTAGTTGTACACCTCAAAAACAGAACTGACGTCGCTTTGCTTTAAGGGGCTAGATTTCCAATACCTGATTACACAGTTCTTCACACGCCTGTCTCTTAACTACAACGCACCAGTCATTCTGATTTACCTTCATCTGCTCTCCCTCCCCACACACACATGCCCTCACACGCACTTGCATTTCTACACACCTGCCCTCCCACAAACCTGCCCTCTCACACACCCATCCTCCAACACACACGCCCTCCCACACTTGCCCTCCCAAACATCTGCCCCAACACACCTGTCCTCCCCAAACCCGTCCTTCTACATACCTGCCTCTCACACACACAACTGCCCCCCAGACACACACACATCTACCCTCCCCCACACACCTGCCCTACCACACACATACAACTACCCTCCCTCTCACACATCTACCCTCCCACACACACACCTGCCCTCCCACATGCCTATCCTCCCACATAAACTTGTCCCCCACATACATGCCCCCTCACACACTTGTCCTCCAACACACTTGCCCTTCCACACACCTGTTCTCTCACACACCTGTCCTCCAACACACTTGCCCTCCCTCACACCTGCCATCCCACACATTTGCCCTCCCTCACACCTGCCATCCCACAGATTTACCCTTCCACACACCTGTCCTTCCATACAGTTGCCCTCCATACACCTATCCTTCCACACACCTGTCCTCCCACACACCTGCCCATCCATACACCTGCCTTTCCACACATCTGCCCTCTCATCAACATTTTTCGCTTCACACTTCCTGCGCCTGTCCTGCCTCACACTGACCCTCGACCCAGATGCCTCACTTCCCACACAGCTGTCACTCTAGCCTGCACAAAGTTTAGCTTCCTACCCACACACCTGTCACAGTAAATCTCACATTCCTGCTACCCCATCAGAGCACATCTCCCTTCATGTACACGCTTGCCCCAGCTTACCTGACACCATCTGCTACACACACACACACACACACACACACACACACACACACACACACACACACACACACACACACACACACACACACACACACACACACACACACACACACACACACACACACACACACACACACACACACACACACACACACACACACACACACACACACACACACACACACACACACACACACACACACACCCACACAGCTGCTCTCTCACGTAAGGAAAAAAAAAAAAGAGTTTCCCTACAATCCAGTCGGCATGTCCGTCACTTTCCTCTTGACTCATATCACAGAGAAGCATGTATGGGCAGAGAAATATTATATCAAGCCCATCTCAGCTTAGGAATGTTAGCCAGAGGAAGTGAGACGTAGAAGAGGTGAAATGTTAGGCGAACTTTCGTCTCTGACTGTACACCTCACTTTAACCTTCGCGCGCGCGCACACACACACACACACACACACACACACACACACACACACACACACACACAATTCTGTTCTTAGGATCACAAATCTACTCCCACATACACATGCATCTTTATCCTCAAAATCATGCTCATCTTCACAGACCACTTTAGCCTTCAGCCGTACACATGTCCTATACACACCTTTAACCCAACTTTAGTCCTCTCACACACACACACACACACACACACACCCACACCCACACCCACACACACACACACACACACACACACACACACACACACACACACACACACACACACACACACACACACACACACACACACACACACACACACACACACACACACACACACACACACACACACACACACACACACACACACACACACACACACACACACACACACACACACACACACACACACACATTCTCTCCACAAACTCTCCCTGTAACTTTCGCACATCGCCTGATTTACTAAAAACCTGCCCGTCCTAAAATACACACACACGCACACACACACACACACACACACACACACACACACACACACACACACACACACACACACACACACACACACACACACACACACACACACACCTGTCATCTGGATCACGGCGTCCTTCTGTCCGTGTACGTTCTTAGCGATGCACACGTACGCGCCAAAGTCCCTCTCCGTCACGTTGTGTATGGTGAGGCTGTGACGGTGCGCCAGATGGGCCACCGTCACATGTCCTTCCTTATTCCGTCCGTGTCCGTCCGTGTGTCCGTGGTCCTGTACGTGGACTGTGTTGCCTCGCTGTGGTACGTGCAGGTTGTTGGGGCTGTTTTGGTTGCTTGCTGGGCTGCTGTGAGAGGGGGAATGCGGGCGTTAGTGTAATGAGGATTTTTAGATAAATTAAAAAAAGTAATAATACTTTCTGTTAACCTTTTGATATATTAGTTGAAAGAATAGTTTACATATTTTCTCCTTTTTATTTTGAAAAATTTTACGGTACATTCAACATATTAGTGAAAAGTGAGTTGCAGATTTATTCAATTATCTGCAATTTTCTGAGTTTCAGTGTATAGTGGAATTTAGATACCTATGTCTATTCCTTCCAGAGTATTTTGTGTTATATTAATGCAAAGTGGATTGTTGATATTTATTTTTGTATTATTATTCAGCGTTTTCAAATATATTTGTACAAAGTAGATATTACATAGCCATATGGCAAAAAGAGGTCCTAAGAATTTCTACTTTCCATCCCTCTCATTCCTGTCACCATTCACCTTCACCCCTTTTCTTTCCCATTCCCCCATCCTTCCTTATTTCTCATATTTTCTCCCCTCTGTCCCCCCCTCCCTCTCTCTTCCACTCTTCTTTTCCTACCCACATTTTCACCCCTCTCTTTCCTCCAATCATTCCCCTTTGCCTCTGCTCTTTTCCATTTTCTCCATCCTTCCTTCCCTCCCATTCCTTCACTACCTTCCCCCTGCCCTCCCCTCCCTCCCATTCCTACCTCTCTCCCTCTCCCTCACCAAATCTCATCCCCCAGCTCTCTTGCCGTGAGTGAAGTGTGGCGTGAGATGTCCTAAGACTTTTACAACCCTCATCCTCCCCCCCCCCCCCAGAAAACCTCCTACCCTCCTCCCGCCCCCTTAACACACGGAATTGGCTCACTTACATCACTGGAAAAAGATATGGATCCCTGGGTTTTATCGACATATCTTTCTTATTATATCTTTTTCTATCATCAGACGAATTTTTAGGTCAACTTGGGAACAGCTTTTGTACGTGTTTATGGAGCCTTTATAACGATCTTATACTCTCAGTTAGGTGTTGGAGTGAGAGAGAGAGAGAGAGAGAGAGAGAGAGAGAGAGAGAGAGAGAGAGTAGCCTTCACGTGATGGTACCTATATGACCAGTTGGTTTTGTTAAAGGAGAAGGACAATTGTAGCCTGCAGTCCACCAAATTCACATTTCTGATGAACCTGGGACCACAACAGCTTCCTCGGTTTGAAAAGTCTATTCTTAGTTTTAAAAATCGTAAGAAAATAGCATGAATAAAATGAAAACCACGTCCCCGGGCTGGCTGAAGGAGTGATCTATCTACCCTGCCTGTCGGTCTATCTGTGTAATGCAGTGATTTGTTTATTACTACGTCTCATTCCCATTATGACTAATGATCTGACTATTAATCATTCAGAACATTTCCCTGCCTGCCTGTCTGTCTGCTTCCCTCCCTACCCCCCCTCTCTCTCTCTCCCTCTCTTTCTCTTTCTGTCCTCGATCCAGCTCACCTCTCCTCTTTAACCCTCCTCTTTAATATATATATATATATATATATATATATATATATATATATATATATATATATATTTTCTATTTCCACCTCATCACCAGCCACTCTCCTTTTTCTCTCCCGCTCTCTCCCTTTCCTCACTCATTTCCTTCTCTGTTTTTCCCTTCCATAATCTCTCTCTCTCTCTCCCTCTCTCTAATCTCCCAACCCCCGGACCTACCCACTAAGGGAGTGTACGGACCCAGGCAGATGCAGTTTCGTGTCCATGAGTCTGTCCGGCAAGGGGTGTCCGTCCCGTGTCCACACCACGTCCGGCTCTGGGCGGCCACGGACGATGCAGATCAGCTCCACGTTGTCGCCTTCACCCGTACGCACCACAGTCTGACGGGGGAGTGGTTGTTAGTGTTGTTTTTGTTGTTGTTTAATAATAGTCATCTTGGCCTTTTTCCTGCCTAAGCATTATTATTATTATTATTATTATTATTATTATCATCATCACTATCATCCTAACTTAGTTCTTACATGGGATTGGAGTAGGATGATGATGATGTTATACTCTCGATCCAAAAAATATCACTGCACAGTTAGTCCAATGTCATCCAGAGCGATTCCATCACGGGACATTAACAGCCTTTTAATACCAGTGTAAATTTTATAAGACCATTCCTTACATACCTGATTAGTTACAGCTATGGTTCTTTCACATTTACTTGGCCCAGAATTTCGTCCTTTTGCAACTTATTTCCCGTAGCTTAGCGGCAGACAAAGACAGTACTACGCATCCATATCCTCTTCATAACACTTCTTCGTGACTCACATGATATTCTAGTGTTAATCTATTGTTACAACTCAGTACTCAAAAAGGAGAGATGGGGGTCTGTAGGTCAAGTTAGAGTAAAAGGAGTATAGTGTCATATTCTAATGTTGGTCTTTTGTAACAACTAAGCATTCCAGACGAAAAGAAAATGGCACGTTCAGGGGAAGTTAAAGTAAAAATCATCCACCGTCAGAACTGTCAACATGTGCGAGGACTGATCCGAATTTCTCAGTATTCCTCGATTTATATCACGCTGTTTAATACATACTATGCACTGACATTTCTTTGGGCCGAACGCACGCTTTGGAATATTTCATTTCAGGCAAGCACACACCACTAGGTATCGGTGTTTGTGCCATGGATAAGTCACACACACACACACACACACACACACACACACACACACACACACACACACACACACACACATTTATACTAACACATTATTGAGACACACTGATAGATTAATGCTATATATACACACCGGCTCCCAAAGGACAGAGTTAAGCCTCACACAAGGGCCTTATCGTTTCGCACATTTTATCCCAGTTTCTGTGCCACCATTGGACGTTTCAGTTTCGTGATGGGATTAAACTCTCCACCTGGTACAATTTGGGATCATTATTTCACCTAATATTTCATCTCTTTTACATTTGGGGCCATTTTATCGTCTAATATTTCATTTCTTATGCACTTGCGTACAAGAATCTGCCTAATACTTCATCTCCCCTGCAGTTGGACACAAAAGTTTGCCTAATATTTCATTTCTTATACTAACATACAAGAGTTTTTCTAATATTTCATCTCCTCTGCACCTGGGGACAAAAGTTCGCCTAATATTTTGCCGCTTCTACCTGTCTTTTTCCTTGGTTGGCTAATACTCCTAACCTGAGATAGGTCTGGTACGTTTCACTCCCTATAGATGATTGTCGTTGATAAGTGTGTTAACCTGACAGATATTCCTTGAGTGTGAAGAATATTTGCAGTGTAATATCATGCGAATTTTTGTCTTTGTGCACTCGCATGGAAATTAGTAATCAGGTTTTCACGTCGATGGAAGCCTGTTGATCATTGAAAGGAAATGATAAGTCGACACTACTAGATGAGGAACAGTTCGCTATGACCTGGGGCTGTTTTCTAAATGGCATAATAAGTCTCGTTTCACCTCCTGCCAGGCGATTTATATTGCTTATTACACTTTGATGTTCTGTTCCGTGTTATTTATATCGTTTCTGACACGACATACTTCACAACACTTGCACACAAGAGGATACCGAAACGTAATGTGAAGATACAGCGCAAAGACAGGAACGATACGAAATCTCCAAAGCCACGTAGAAAACAACCCTTGCTTGTGTCGTCTAGAAATGCTTGGAATGACCAACAAGACTTCATCGTTATATGTGTGACCATGGCCGTGATTACCTCTGCGTCAGGGAAAAGGGTTAGGTGAGCAGAGACAATACCCTGTTCTCTTAAATTAGGTGTAAATTTGCCTTCTCTTCATCTGTTCATTTTAACTGGGCACAAATTTTTCCCTCCACCTTGAGATCTGAGCTGTTACAGATGAACACTAGAATATGTCACGAAGAAGTGCTATGGGAAGGATGTAGAGCTGTAGCACTATCTTTTTTTCAGCCACTGAGACACGTGAAATATTACAAGAAGAAAATATGCACCTACTTTAAATAATTGAAGTATATGTTTCATGAATGTGCTCCCGAGGATGAGGAAAAACTGATGACAGACAGGAGAAATCACTATAAGACAATTTTATTGAAATGAGGGAAACACCTAAGAGCCGAAGATTAATCCACGGAGGGAAACACCTAAGAGCCGAAGATTAATCCACGGATGGAAACACCTAAGGGCCGAAGATTAATCAAGTGAGCCAGGAGCCGTATTTTCCATTATGCCTCCTCTCACCTATGGCGGAGGACGCATTAAGTGACTGGTCTGTTCGTACGTGGGTGTGTGGGACCGTGCGTGAGTCCGTAACACTTTTCTAGGAGCGATATCTCCTGAACCCATCGACAGATTTCCACCAGACTTTTGTCAGTCATGCAATATGAGGAGAGGATGAACTAATTGGGTCAATCAGGTCAAAGGCCAAAGGTCAAGGTCATACAAGGTTGACTCCTTTTATCTTGTGAACGTGATATTTCCTGAATCCCTCAACATATTTCGGCCAAACTTCTGATCCAGTAAGGTACGGCATGAGGGGACGATGAATTGACTAGGTCAGTAAGGTCAAGATCAAGGTTATATGGGTGTGGGAGCGATATCTCCTGAACCCCCTCGACAGATTTTAAATAAACTTTTATCAGTGATACAGTACGAAGGGACGATGAACTGACTAGGTCAGCAAGGTCAAGGAGTCAATGGTCAAGGTCATGTGGGTGTGAGCACGATATTTCCTAAACCTATCGACAAATTTCAATCAAACTTTTGTCAGTGATACAGTTTGAAAGGACGATGAACTGACCAGGTCAGCAAGGTCAAGGGGTCAAAGGTCAAGGTCATATGGATTCAACTAGTTTATCTTTAGTCTCACTTCAACTCACAATGAAAATTCTGTCATGGAGGTTGTATGACGAATCGGTGCGCAAAGCTTAGCAGAGAATGCCAAGCGACGTTTTGCGTCCACAGTTCAGGGTCGGAGTTCTCGACGTTTCATTTTGTTCATGCCATTTACTGGCGATTTTATTCAACTTAGGATAAACTTTTGGAACTGAGGTGGGGGGGGGTTGATTGGATAAAGCCTTAGTAAACCCCTTCGTACTCAGTACGACAGTTCTTTCCTATACTGAATAAAATCTCCATCAAAACTACATTAAATAGGACGGCACCCAGATCGAAAGAGTTAATAACCAGTGTACAGTTTAATACACTGGCTACTAATCCCCTTATTACAATGACGTCAATATAATTTTAAGCTTACTCTCTCCAGACGATTGCATTCAGCTTTGGAGTGGCTTTCCGGGTTGAAGGGTTTAAAAATAGCCTCCATTAATCCCCTCACCGCAACACTCTTCCCCTAAGCTGCTTAATATCGTCTAAAGTGGCATAAGAACGCTGGCGAACCTACATCCTCGGGGTGAAATGGTTAAGTGCCGTATTCTCTTTGGCTTAGGAAAGTTTGCAACACATCCTCTTCAGCGATTTATTTTGTATATTATTCTTTCGCATAATTTGACTGCTACTGATTCAAACTATGTTAATACTAAGAAGCAAATGACATCTATGAGACATACGAGATTTTTAAGAGTAATATGCTACCTAAATCGCTAAGGAAGATGTGTTACGAGGTCTTATACACCTGTGAACATGCTGTTATTAAACTGTTCGGCCACTGAATCCTTACTGGATTAATCCCTCTAGTACGTTGACGAATTTTACTTTTTTCTGGTATTACCTGCAATTGTTTCGCTAGGAGAGACTTCTCGAACTGAAGTGGTAAGATATTGCCTTCATTAATCCCTTCAGTACTACAAGCCCTTCAAAAGTTAAATAATCTGATAGCAGCTTCCTTTAACCCCTTCACTACCAGAAGCTCTTCCTAACTTAAATAAATTAGTCTGGTAGCAGCAAGAATAAACTAGGAACTGAGGTCATCATAGAGAGGTTAAATACCATGATAACTAAACCAGCTATAAATACAGTGTTCTGGGTAAAGCCACTTAGGCCTGGCTCGGTCTAATCCTGTAAGATGCAATATAATGAACAGCGAACTGTGTGAATGAAACCAGGCTATTTCCACCCATGAAAGCAGCTTCCATGAGTCACCGCCAGCCTACACAAACACATAATACACAGTAGCTTAGCAAATATTTTCTGATACACACAATACACCCCAGCTTAGCAAACTTCTTCATAATACACATCATAATCATCATCAGTATCATCATCCTTCATTGCCCCATTAGGAGTGTAGAGGCCCTGGGCAAGAGCGTTCTGTCTTGGTATTTAAGGAGAGATGAGCAGTTACTCGCCCCTGACTGGCATCACGGGAGCAAGAAACTTCAACCGTCTTTCGGAAATAAATCCTTAAGAGCCACATGCGGTTGGAGTGTCTTAACCCACAAGAGCATCTGTGACTATATGGCTACCACCGAACTTAATGAACTTTTTGAGTTATGAACTTCTTGAGTTACAGGAAACCATTTGGTTGTGTCACTCAGTGTGCAGTTAACGAAAGGCAGACTACCTCGAGTGAGGCCCCAGGTACACAATCAGCTAGATTACTCACATGGTAAAGAATGCTTACTGGTGGTAGACATACAGAATATACTAGTGTGGCTTTAAAGTAGCAACTATATGAGTAAATGAAGTGGTGTGTGTGTGTGTGTGTGTGTGTGTGTGTGTGTGTGTGTGTGTGTGTGTGTGTGTGTGTGTGTGTGTGTGTGTGTGTGTGTGTGTGTGTGTGTGTGTGTGTGTGTGTGTGTGTGTGTGTGTGTGTGTGTGCAGAATATATGTGCATTAGAAATGAAATATGACTAGTTAATAACAGAGAACCATTAAATTTCCACACACACACACACACACACACACACACACACACACACACACACACACACACACACACACACACACACACACACACACACACACACACACACATATTTCTCTCTCTCTCTCTCTCTCTCTCTCACCTGGTGCGGGGTAACTTCCGGGGGGTACTCCACGGATATGGTCATGGCAGAGGAAGACGGCTCGCCCACACCATTGTCGGCGGTACAGAGGTAGGTGCCTTCCCATCGCCTCTGTATATCTTTTATCTCCAGTATCGCCCCCTGTGTGTGGTGGAGGTTGGAGGGGGAGGGAAAGAGGGAGGGAGGGAGAGAAGGTAGAGGGAAGAGTAAAAGAGAGAGGTGGGAAGGGGGAGAAAGGTGGAGAGAAGTACGAAGGAAGGGAAGAAGGGAAAGGTTTGAAGGGATAGAAAGGTGGAGAAGTAAGAAGGAAGAGAAGAAAGGAGAGGAGTGTGGGAGGGAGAGTGGAAAGAAAAAAAGAAGGAAGGGAGGAAGGGAAAGGGGTGAGGGGATGCGGGGGGTTGAGAGAGGTAAGAGGGAAGGGGGGAAAGAGTGGAGAGAGGCGAGAGGGAGTGGGAGAAAGTGTGGAGAGAGGCAAGGAGGAAGGGGATGAGGAAGAGAGACGAGGGAAAGAGAGAGGAAAAGAAGGAGAGCAGAAGGAAGGGGAGAAAAACGATGGAAGGGAGTGGAAAAAGAGGACGGGGTGGTAGAAAGTGAGCAAGGAAAAAACAGAAGATAAAAGTTGGTAGGGAAGAAGGATTTGTGAGGTGGGAGGATGAAGCAAAAACGGAAGAGGGGGAGGAAGAATTGTGAAAGTGAGTGGGAAAAGAAGGGAGGGGAGAGAAGGGCCGAGAGGGGAGAAGAAGAGTGAAGAAGGGAGAAAGGGGAGATAAAATACGAAGGACGAAACAAAGAGAAGGGGAACGGGGGAGAGGGAGGAAATGGAAGGAGAGAGAACAGTTTAACATTAATAATCTTTCATTCAATACCTAGCTATTTAAGTGATCATTAGTGTAGTATTAATCTTTCATACTCTAGTTACCAGTGCTTATATTGCTGCTTATCAATGCTCATTATTATTCCAGTTACTTTTTACACTGGATAAATAAAGATATGAAGACAGGGCAACGAGAGCTTAGCTAAACCTGTATATCACAAACGTAAATACACCTTGGTGAATACACAGTTGCTAGTTATCACTGATTAAGCCAATGCTCTTCAATTTTTTCTATACACTGTTTTTTCTATACACTGACTGTCATTTATTATATAACTGCTGATCTGTTAGTCATCATCTGCACCCATCAATCCCACCACACACACACTTGTATCAATGTTTATTAGACAGTGGTAAGTTATTCCTCATACTCAAGAGCAATGTTGCCACAAATTACGCATGCTCCACACCTGCGACAGCTTTCTTTACTGGTATTGTACTTCTTGACTGACTTATAATTTATGCACTGACAATTTGAGCTCGTTGGTGTCTTATTTTCATCTTACTCCGGCTGTCGATTATATTCAGATTTGGAGAGACCACACAGATAAATGTTTAATGGAGGCTCTTCCGGCATGAAATGTATCTTCAATATTTAATAAGAGTGGCTTGAGATAGATATACGCCATCGGTGTGGAGGGGTTAATTAAAGGTGATAGTATTAACACTCTTAGGTTGATTCACTCAGACAAATAGAATGGCTTAGTGTTAACTGAATAAAGTTGTCAGAGATGAAAGGCTAAATTACCTCATAAAAGTATATAAAAACACCACAAAAGACATTAGACGCATAGATAAAAAATATATAACTCTCCTATGATCAGGACATCTCTAGTGTTCTATTCCAGATAAATACCAGACAATTTTATTTAATTAAGAGTCAGTCCTAGGTTTGTAGTCTCGTCGGTTAGGAAGTTCCCCAACACCTCTTCCTTAGCGATTTTCTTTTTTTAGACATAGGTGGTTAATATCCTTTCCTGCGTTATTTATGTATATATTGGAATGATTTGTGTAGCACAGGGAAGACAGTAAGGTGTAATAAACAAAATAAGTCGCTTAGGAAAACATGTTAGGGAGATTCCTCAGCCAACGAGAATACGGATCCTAACAGCATAGGAGTGTAACTGATCTATCTTCCATGAGAATATATGCTAATATACGTTTCTGTCTTAACGTTTTCTCATGATTCCTTAAATATTAACAAGAGCTACCAGTTACCTCTCATGGTCTTCTGTTTCCAAACTTCTATGCACGCTGTTGCCACTTCCATAAATCACTCACGCTTTCCATTCCTCACATCTCATACCTTAGGGACCGCTGACAGCCTCTTCTGTACCAGGGTTTTCTGAAAATTCTTGTCGCATTCACAAATCACTCACATACTGCATTGCCCACATATTGCAAGGTAACTCATGGTGATATTTACAAACAACTCTCAACTTACAATGTTTCTTTGCTTTCATGAATTACTTACTCCATCACACACACGTCATACGGTAAGATCTGGAAAATCTATCATTCTCTTTTATTTACCAAGTTTCTCTTTAAATCCTCATCTCTTTCAGAATTTACTGAACCTGGTGTAAGAGGTTTTATGTAAATTGTCATTGCTATTACGCATCATGGACTCTTATTATGACGTTTCTCTGTAAACTGTTATTGTTTTCACATATCAGAATTTACAATGAACTCCTATTTACGAAACTTCACGGTAAACTGTTACCTCTTTTACACAAAAAAATTACAAACAGCTACGATTTAGGACATTTCTCTATAAATTATTATCGCTTTTCACAAGTCACATCTTTCACCGATCTGTTTACTACGTTTCTCAGCAAATCTTGGTCTCTTTCACACACACACACACACACACACACACACACACACACACACACACACACACACACACACACACACACACACACACACACACACACACACACACACACACACACACACACACACACACACACACACACACACACACACACACACACTTCCTCCCTCCCTCCCTCATTCCTGCGTGGTGATTGCGTGTCCATCCCGTTGAGGCGACATGATTTACCTGTCCGCACCTGTCATGCACCTGCCCACAGTTATCTCAGTCCTCGTTTTCACATCTGGTCCCTCCTGCATCTGTTTCGCTAAAATGTCTTCCTATTTGCCCAGAAGTTATCCAGCTCTCTCTACATTTGCCCGTAATTTATCTATATTTATTTTTGCCGTGAATCTATCCCCATACATCTTCCAAACATGTCATTTCTTCTGTAGGTTTCCATTCTGCTGTTTCCCACACTCGTTTTACCACTGTCTTTTCCTATTTCCTAGACCAGTGGTTCCCAACCTTTTTGGTCCTGTGGCCCCCCGAGAAAATTATGAGAAGCTCCATGGCCCCTATATAACTCAGATCGTATATTTATATATTTTTAATATTTGATATTGTGCAGAAAACGGTAATTACCCCAATATACTTAAGGCTAAACTAGCACAGTAAGGTATATTTCATACTTGATTTCTGTCAGGTTTTACCCATTCCAAATACCTTATATATCTTATATTACCAATAAGGCCCATGGCCCCCCAGTCAATGCCCCATGGCCCCCTTGGGGGCCATGGCTCCCAGGTTGGGAACCGCTGTCCTAGACCTATCCAGCTCACTAAATCTGTCCTGAATCTACTCAACATCTGTGCCAAACATTGCATTTCGCTTGTAGATTTTCATAGTTACATTCTAAATTTATTTCACTCAAGTATCTTCTAAGCTTGCCTAATACTCCTCACACTTTAGCTGAGCCTGGACCACACAAACAAAGACAACAACTCCATGACGACTTTGGTATTTCATTAGTCCCACAACCAGACGATTTCACTCAGCATACGGGAAACTTTTAGAACAGGTGAAAAAGTAGAACCATCATTAACCCTTTCAAGTCAATAGGTTTCCCCTTAACTGAACGAAACCGTCTGAAGGCAGCAGGAACCAAGGCAATCAAGACATCAGACTAAAAAAAGAGGTTAAAACTGAAATAGCTAAAGGAAAGGCAAACTCCTGCTTTAAGACGGTCATTTATGAAACACCTGTATCGGGTAGTAGTCGTAGTCGTAGTCGTAGTAGTAGTAGTAGTAGTAGTAGTAGTCGTAGTAGTAGTAGTAGTAGTAGTAGTAGTCGTAGTAGTAGTAGTAGTAGTAGTAGTAGTCGTAGTAGTAGTAGTAGTAGTAGTAGTAGTAGTAGTAGTAGTAGTTGCAACCTCAGGCTCAAATGAATGTGAATCATACCACTATCACTATTACGTCTTACCATTTGCCAGATCAGTGTAAACCTACCGGACCGTTTGTCGGGTCAGAGTAAATCCACTGCACCATTTGTCTGACCAGATTAGACCCTTCAATACAGGCTACCATTACCACTGTTACGCCTTACCGGTTGACTCTCACGTATGTCAAAGTGTAAATGGTACAGATAGCATACTAAAGATTGTTAAGTTGTACTGTGCAATTTAATCGACAAGAAACAAGTGCTACGGAGCCTCCACTAAAACTTAGAATACTGCCCTACGTCTTACCGTTTGACTCTCATGTCCAGACGGCAGCCGACCGCCCTGTCTGAACCACTTGATCGTTGGTTCGGGGTTGCCATGAGCACGGCACTGGAGCTTCACCGTCGTGCCCTGCCTCACGTGCTGCTCAGGCGGCGATATGGCACGGATGGTGGGGGCGTACCGCACGTCTAGGGTGTGTGTCAGAACCACGGGGGGATCCAGGTCGAAACTGCAGGCATAAGTCCCGGCATCTCGTGGCCTGGCGTGCGAGATAGTGAGCCGAGACCCATCGTGTAAACTGAATCGCTTGTCTCGCAGCACCTTCTCGCTCCCCACGAAGATCAACCTCGCTCCTCCTGCCCCTCCTGCTATCCCCCCTCCAAGCCTGGCGAGGTATTTCCCCCTCCCTTGGCCTGGGTTTCCTCCCTCCCTCCTCATCCCCTTCACCACCATCCTCGCACCCTCGTCGCCGCCATCGCCGCCGCCTCCCCATCCTAAGCTACGTCCGGAGAATTTCGAGATGATCAGCTTGTGGCTCCCTGGAAAGTGATAATAAATAAGGATGATGATGATGATGATAATAATAATAATAATAATAATAATAATAATAGTAGTAGTAGTAGTAATAATAATAATAATAATAACAATAATAATAACCATAATAATAATAATAATAATAATAATAATAATAATAATAATAACAATAATAATTACAATACAGTGGTTGGTGAGGGCGCTCACCATCCACTCACTCGATGTAGTGCTGCTCTCGGATGAGTACCCTTTCCTCTCTTCCTTCTTTCCATTCTTGCTCTTCTGTCTTTCCTTCATTCTTTCCTCTCTCTTCTGCCTACGGGTGACTCTACTCTGAGTGACAAATCAAATGGTTTCTACACCAGGAAACCATTTCCTACGCTGGGTGGTAACCATATAACCAAATTATGGAGCCTGGTGGTTTATTGGGCAATTAAGGCTCTCCAATCGGATTGAGCCGGTTTATATCTATGGGGTAGTTGGGGTTTATTGCTCACTTAATGTCATTCAGGGATGAATGAGGCTAGTCACTCTCATCTTAAACGTCAGGACCAACTTGCCTAACCCCGGGCTCCTACGCTCCTCATGGGGTAACACTGGATTAGATGATGAATGAATGAATAATGACAAAATAATAATTATAACAGAAATATATAATAACAATAGTATTAATAATAATATTGTAAAAATAATAATAACAATAATAATAATAATAATAATAATAATAATAATAAAAATAATAATAATAATAACAGCACAATAACAAAAACAACAATAGTAGTAGCAGTGGTAGTAGTAGTAGTAGTAGTAGTAGTAGTGGTGGTAGTCGTAGTAGTAGTAGTAGTAGTAGTAGTAGTGGTGGTAGTCGTAGTAGTAGTAGTTTTTTATGTTGCTGTGGTAGTAGTAGCAATAATATAAATAATAATAATAATAAAAATAATAAAGACAAATCCAAATGTAGTGTCCTAAAAATATAAATGAGAATCAGTAATATAAAAAAAAACAGCAAATAAAAACAAGAAACGAGTACTGTCATTGCCCCCCAAAAAAGTAAAACAAAAATAAATCGTTTCAGTGAAGATATACGAGTAATATGGACGTTTTCAGTAGTGTGACCCAATTTTAGTTTATTTTTTCTACCTCCAGACGCTTTTACTCAGCTTGGGAAAGAGCTCTTGTAGTGGACAGGTTAACAAAAGGTGCATTTCCGCCCAGTTCGAAAAAAGAAATAATCTTTCCTGTGCTAAATAAATTCGTCTGAAGGTAGAATAACATGAAAAATACGTCATCGGAGTAAGGTGCCTAACTCTTTCGTTACGATGACGCCTTTCACAATTTATTTTATCTACAGACAGTGCAAAACAACATCCCCCACCTTGGTTCTGTGCGTCACAAGGTATGATGACGGACTGCCCCGCCTCCACGGTAAAGGCCTGCTGGCGGGCTATGAAGGAGGGTCGTATCGCGGCCCCCTCCTCCCCGTCGTAGTAGTAGGCTGTGTCGCGGTCGTAGAAGATGTCGTACTCGTGGTCTAGGCTCAAGCACGACCCTAGAGATGGTGAGAGAATGGAGGTCGTTAAATACTGTTTTTTACCTACACAGGGTGGTCCTTAAACAGAGCTCCACTAGAAACTCTCCTGGTGGTATCTTATAGGTTACGGGGACGGCCCATTCTGCTGGTGTGGGTGTGGGTGTGACAGTAAGAGTAGGAAATGAGTAAATGATGCAGGATTGACATTGGTAACTCCCAGCCGTCCCAGCAACACACAAACAGTCGCCCGACGGAGTGGAAAGGAAGCATTATGTAAGGACCTCCCTATACTGCACATCATACATACTGTCATTAATATCTGGAGATGGATATGGATGCCTTCATGTGGTGGCACAGATATAACTGGGTGGCCCTGTTGCCTGGGTATACAAAAGTTCCTTAACCTCCTCCCTGTTCCTCGAAAGGGTGATGGAGAACTACAGGAGAACGGCATCTTCAGCCTCCAGTCTACCAGGTTCAAGTTCAGGTAAGGTTTAAGCCACAACACACAACAGCATAACTCTTATTTATTAGTTATCATCTTCAGTATTATATAAAAATCACCAGCAACATCAATGTCAACGTAAATCATCATCATCATCATTAACATAACTACTGACATCATCATTACCATCATTACAGCTACCAATATCATCATCATCATCCTCAGTTAGTTTTCCACCAGTGCTTATGCCTTAGAAGAAATAATAATGGACGAGTACATAGCAGTAAAAGAAGAGTGAAGAGAGTAGAAAAGTGGATCATATCATCATAATCATCATCATCAACATCATCAACCAATCTCTTGTTATTAAATGAGGTTGGCTGAGTAAACAGCAGTAAAAGAAGAGTGAAGAGATGAGGAAGTCATATCATCATCATCATCATCAACCAGTCTCTTATTATTAAGTGAGGTTGGTAGGGGATTGTGCCTGATAAGAAACTGGCTTACCATCAGATACCCAATGCAGTTATCCAAAACTGTGCAGCAGCAAATCCTCCAGTTATGATGACAGATTAAAATAGCCAGAGAGACAGAAAGGTGGATGTATTAAACCGATCGATTGGCAAAAAACACAGAGAAGTAAGAAAAGAGACTTACAGACATAAACAGACGTACAGACAGAATGGCAGACATGAAAAACATACAGGAATAAGGAAACTGACAACCAGACAGACAGTCAACACACACACACACACACACACACACACACACACACACACACACACACACACACACACACACACACACACACACACACACAAGCCCTGTAAAACAAAATACCAACAGGTATACAAACACAAGAGACCAACAAAAAGGTACACACAAAGAGATGTGCACATAAACAGCAAAACAGCATAAACAGAAAAAGAAACGCACACACACACACACACACACACACACACACACACACACACACACACACACACACACACACACAGATCAACAGCAAAAGACAAACCATCCACACCAACACGGTAAAAACAAAACTCCACCTCGCCCACCATAAACAACACCCATGAAACGATGAAGACAAAATAAAAAATAACAATAAAAAAAGATAATAGCAGTAATAGTAGGGATAAATTGGGCGTGTAATACTGAAAGGTACAACGGCCAGTCCGGCGCCCCAGAATAACTCGGCCCCAGGAATGCCACAAAGACGCCGAAATTGACCTTAAAGCAGTCAGTCACGCTAGAGGACGGCCGATTTTATTTTGGAGGTTTTGGAGGCTTGAGGGAGTTCGGGATTTGGGAGGACTTGGTTGGAGGTATATTACTGGCAGGGTTTTGGAGTTACTGAGGGTTTTGTCTTCTTGGAGGTTTTGGAGGTACTGACTCTTTGGAGGTACTGAGTTCTTGAAGGTTTTTAACTTCTTGGAGTTTTTTTATTTATTTATTTTTTTGGGGGAGGTTTCGACTATTTGGAGGTATTGACCCTTGGAGGTGTTGACTTTGGAGATGTTGACTTTTTTTAGGCTTTGGAAAGCTGAGGATTCTGGAGAATGTAGCTACTTGTTGGTTTCGATTTTTAGAGGTCTTGGAGGTTTAATTTTGAAGGATTTAGATAGATCGAGATGCTTTGAGGATTTGAATTTTTGGAGGTTATGAGGTTCCGGATTTTTGGAGGCCCTGAATAACTCGGCTCCATGATGCCACGCAAAGGCGCCGAAACGACCTTAAAGCAGTCACGCTAGCTGAGGGCCGGGTTCCTTTCTTGAGGTTTTGGAGGTTTGAGGCATTGAAGATTTTGTAGAATTTAGGTGAATTCCTTGGAGGTTTTTATTTTTTATGGTTTTTATTTTTGGGTGGTTTTGCTCTTATGGAGGGTTTGAGTTTTTGGAGTTTTGGAGGAAGCTGCCTATTTTAGAGAGTTTAGATAGCTGGAGATTTTGCTTTTTTGGAGGAGGCATTGGAGGTTTGCGGGAGTTGTGGACTTTGGAAGATTTTCACGGCAACATGTATGGGCAGTACAAGGTTTTCTTTTTTTGGAGGTTTGGATGCTTTTGTGTGTGTGTGTTTTTTTTTTGAGTTTCTGCATAACTCGGCCCCATGACTGCCGCGCAACGAAGCCGAAATTAATCTTAAAAGCAGCCAGGCACGCAAGAGGATGGCCATTTTTGTTTAGAGGGCTGCTTATTTTTCGGTATTTTGAGCTTTTGGAGGATTGGAGGGGTTGGGTAATGTTAGGGTATTAGTGTTTTCGGGTCTGGAACTTTTTGGAGGCTTGGAGTCTTTAATGGTGATTTTGGGCATAGGGAGATTTTGAGATTTTGATTTTGGTGGTTTTCTGGTGATAAATTTTTGGAGGTTTTGGCTGAAGTGATGGTTTCTATGAAGTTACTGGGTTTGAATTGCAGGATTTCTTTGAGTTTTGGAGTTCATGTATATTTTGAAGGATTCGTGGTTTTGATGTTAAGTAGGTTTAGGTGGTTTTAGAGGCTTGAAGGCTTTAGGAGGTTCTGCTTGAGACTGGAGGTGTTTTATAGATTTTGAAGAGATTAAGATTTATCTGGAGGATTTGGAGGCGTTTGCTAGCTGGTGGTTTTGGCTTATTTAAGGTTTTGGAGAATTTGAAGGCTTGAAGGCTTTGGAGCTTTTTGAAACTTTTGGACGTTTGGAGGGCTTAACGTTTGGGAGAATTGTAGGGTCTGGGAATTTTACCTTTTTTTTCTAAGTTATGTATTTTTTTTTATTTACGGCTTATGGACTTCCTGAGGTTTTGAGGCCTTTGAGGATTTTTGGAAATTTGGAGGATTTTTGGTCTTTGAGGTTTGGCTAAGCTTTAGAAATGTTAAAAGTTTAGAGAAAAGAGAGGCATTGGATTTTTTCGGAGGTGGAGACTGAGGAAGTTTTGTAGGACCTAGAAGCTGGGTTAGTTTTGAAGGTTTAAAAGTTCTAAATGGTTGAAGGTTTTTGATGTCTAGCAGTGTGTGTGTGTGTGTGTGTGTGTGTGTGTGTGTGTGTGTGTGTGTGTGTGTGTGTGTGTGTGTGTGTGTGTGTGTGTCCATGTACGTGCGTGTATGTATGTTTGCACGCGTATGTATGTGGGACGTCGTGTTAATAACCCCAGTAGTGCTGATATACGACTAAACTTTATTACACACGAATTCCTCAACTTTTAAAATCCCTAACTTCTACCATTTCCAAACTTTTGAATACGTCAAGTTCAGCCGATTTAGTGGGATGGCATTTTCTATATATAACTTTTGATATAGCCATTCGATTTTATCCGGCTTATAAGACTGACTGACTGATAAATAAATAAATAAAACAATGACGAGGTGAGTGAATGACTGAATAAAAGAATGGATGAGTGAGTGAAAGTGTGAGTGAGTAAGTGAATGAAGGAAACAATCCGCTTAGTACAGGTATGTATGATTTTTAGTAAGAGAGCTATACAACCATCTTTTATCCATTCCCTACGATAACTCCTCTTCTACTCTTGCTACCTCGAGGGACTTTTATTCAACTTAGGAGAGGCCTCGCATACTGAAGATAGAAACATGTAATTTAGCCTTTGTAGTAATGATATTTATTTTTACTATTTTTTCGCTGTTGCCACAAAATTTTAGTCTATTTAACCCCTTGAATGCCATGGCGTTTTATTTTGGCTTTCTTCTTCCTACTTCTAGACAAATTTATTCAGATTACAAAAGTCCTTCTGTGCTGAAGGAGTTAATGAAGACCATATCTAACCCCCTGAATTCGAAGTCTCCACGAAGCTGAATAACATCGTCTGGAGATAGCAATAATTAAACAAAGCTTAGGATTAAAGGGGACGAGTTAGAAAACTGTCGTCTGCTAAGCCCTAACCTCCCTCACCACGATGACGTATATTAAAACCCTCACCTTGCTACCATTACAAGGCTTTACTTAGTTCCGGAGAGACTCTTCGAAGTGAAGGGTTTAGATACAACCTTTATTAACCCCTTTCAGTACATGAAAGGTGGAGGAGAGAGGCGTCTTCGTGTGGTGGAACCGATATACTTGGTAGGCTTCACTGCCCGGCTATACAAACTCCCCTCGTCTCCCTTGCTATCCACCGAAAAAGGGATTGCGGACCGTAGAGAAGAGCAACTTCAGTCAGCAGTCTACAAGGTTCACGTTTCAGTTGAGCCTGGGGCAGCAGCAGCAACAACAGCAGCAGCAACAACAACAATAACGACAACAACAACAGTACGGGAGATTTGTCCTAAGCCGAGCTGAACCTTACGCTGGTAACAATACCATTTTTATTTTCATATTCTAATCACGAAAAAGTGCAATGGAAAGGATTTAGAACCATAGCGTTGACTTTTTCTGCCGCTGAACTCCGTGAAACAAGCTAAAAAAAAAAAAAGGACAAAAATCTGGGCAAATAAATGTTTATGACCTATAAATTAAAGTAGAAAATAAGCCACAGTACGGAAGGGGTCGAGTTATTACAGTCAGCCCTTTCAGTTCGAGGGGATCATTTTGTAGTATATGCTTGCACGACGATTTTATTCAACGTAGGAGAGCCCCTGTTAGTGAAGGGGCTAATGACGGTTATAACCAACCTCTCACTCCAGCTCCAAAAGTCTGTCCACAGAAAAAAAAAAAAGGAAAAAAAAAGAAAAAAGAGAAGTACGCCAGGACTCGAAGAACTGTATAATATTAACGTTCGCCGGCTGAACAGGCCAATATCCACTTCAATTAACCTCTAAAAGAGACTGAAATACTTCGGGATATTACTTAGGGTTGCGCCAAAAGATTTATAATTATTATTTTCGTGAGGAAGGCCCAGAGCTATAGAACCTCACAGAATATCATCAATTACACAAATTCCACAACATCTGACTCCTTAACCTCTTCAGCACGAAAATATTTTTTTCCATTTTTATTCTTGAGACAACCAGACAATTTCATTTAGCATAGTAAAGACTTCTCGTTTTGAGGGGGTTAATGAAAGCTATATATAAACTTGCCCCAAACTTTATGTTTAAAAAAAAAGTTTTGTATGGCAAGTCTCTATCTATCTATCTATTGCCAGACTCTGGTAAGTTTCATTATGATCATCATCAACATTATCAATCATCATCAGTATCATCAGCAGCATCCTCCTTCTCCTCATTATTATCCTCCTCCTTTTCTTCTTCCTCCTCCTTCTCATCATCATCATCATCATCATCATCATCATCGCAACTTCTTTTTCCACCTTAAGGATGGGGGGAGGATGCCTGTAAGTACACCATTAATTATCCTTCATCTCTAATATTTCTGTCCTGCTTCTGAATGTTTGGGTCATCGGCTGAATTCATGGCTCGTGTCTAAACTATCGGTCAAGTCTCTTTCGTTTTCGATTAGAGGCCATCTTAATTTTCGCTCAGCTGCTCTCCAATACCGCGGCCATCGAACGAAAAGAAAAGATAAAAAAAGGAAGAGGAATCCTGTCTTTCATTCTAGTCCCATTTCTTTGCAGTTAGAGGGTATACGTTCTTGGTCAGCTGCCAACTAATACATTAATCGAAGGTGGAATAGAGTTAAAAAAAGAAAAAAATGAAAAACAGAAGGAAACAAAGAGAATATAAAAGAAAAAAAGAGATAAGAAAAGGGGAAAAAGAAAACCGAAAGATAAAGAGAACGAAAAGCAAAAAAAAAAAAAAAACACGAAAAGTGCCTCCCCTCAACTAAAAATAAAACTACCGCCGCTCCCCCCCAAAAATAAAAATATATATATATATGCGAATGAATGTGTTTGAATGGATGAGTAAATGGAGAGTGAGTCGTCCTGTCTCGGCTACCTCCCTTTCCTTGGGGGAAGCAGCCTAGGTATATAGATAGATAGATAGATATATCCTCCCAACTCCCCCCCAAAAAAAACTATCCTCCCCACTCCCGCAACCCCCCCCCAAGGAAAAAAAAAAAAAAATCCAGACTCCACTCAAGTACGAAAATCACTGGTAGTCCCGAAATTGCGCTGGGCCGGATACACCCTCTAAGCCGGGGACGAGTTGTAATCATGACGAATCCTCTCACTGCAGTCCAACCTTTCTCTCGGACGAATCTGTTTTGTGTATATTAGCTTTTTTTATGCTCTCTCTCTCTCTCTCTCTCTCTCAATGCAGTGTAATTCTCATTCTTTCGTCAGGGGATGTCTTTATTTCCCTCCTTCTACGTTTATTTCGGTCTCGGTCTGTCTGTATGACTACTGTCCTTGTCTGCCTCTCCCCCATCTCTCTCTCTCTCTCTCTCTCTCTCTCTCTCTCTCTCTCTCACACACACA
Source organism: Coenobita brevimanus (assembly GCF_032717465.1). NCBI lineage: Eukaryota > Metazoa > Arthropoda > Malacostraca > Decapoda > Coenobitidae > Coenobita > Coenobita brevimanus. The sequence continues at coordinate 27,966,251 of NC_137049.1, read as the reverse complement.
CAACCTTTCTTTCATCAAATTTTCCCTCTTGTCGATCTTTTTTATTTTTTATTTTTCCGCTTCATTTCAGTCACTGTCTGTCTGTCTGCCTGCCTGCTTTACTCTTCGTGTCTCTTCTTATTCCGTCCCTTCCATCCTTTCTCTTCAGGAATTATAAACAATTTTTTTTTTTTCGTCTTTTCCTTCCCTGCTTTTATTGTCTACTAATCCCTTACTCCGAAGTTATTTCCACCTTCCTTTATTCTTATTTATTTATTTTTTTAAACTTCTTCTTCTCTTTTCACCTCCTCTTTACATCTCTCTTTACATCTCTTTCTCTCTCCTCTCCCTTCCTTCACTTATTTTCTCCCTCCAATCTTCAGTTTTATAGTTGTCGTCACCTCACCATTTCTTCTTTCTTCCTCCCCTTTCCTAGCTTTCCTCATTCTACTTATTATTTTTTTATAACCATCATCACATTTATTTCTCTTCTCTCGCTTTCTTCCATTTCTTCACTATTTCTTCTTTCTTATTCATATTCTAATATTTTATCTTCTCTTTTTTCTTTCCTCTCCTCTCCTCCCTTCGATTAGTTTTGTCCACTAGTCTCACTTTAATTGCTTTTCATATTGTTTTGTGTCTTCTATTTTTTTTTTTTTTACGAAATATTTTTCTTCAAGATATTACTCCTTAGATAAGTGTCCTTCTCCTTTTCTATCTTCCTCTTTCTTTTGCCTCACTGATTCCTTTCTTATTGTTATTTTCTCCTGCTCCCTTTTTTCTCTCCTTAACTCTTCCTATCACTTTCCTTTTCTTTTCTTCCATATTTTCCTTTTCTTACGTTTAGCGTTACCTCTCTTTCTCTCCTCCCCTTCCCTCCCTTCCTTCCTCTGTCTCCACTAATTGTCGGTCTTACTGCTGCTTTCACTTCTCCCCATTTCTCTGTTTCTCGTTTTGCCACATAACTTCTTTCTTCAATGTACTCTCTTTTCTTATATTTAATCTGTACTTCTTTTTTCTTTCTCTTTCCTTCCCTTCCCTCTCCTCCTTTATTTTCTCCAATTGTTTCTCTCTTTATTATTATCATCTTCACCTCTTCCTGTTGTGCTTTCTTTTACTCGTACAATAAGTTTCATATTATTTTCTTGATTGTATACCTTATTTTGTATTTTTCTTTCTCCTCTCATTTCCTTCCCTCATTTCCTTTTATTTCTTCACTGATCTCATTGTTTATTGCTATGTTCACTTCACCCCTTTCTCTTTCTCTCGTTTTTGCCCTTTTTCTTTCATTTCCTTCAATATACTCTGTTTTAATATTGTCATTACCCTTTTATTTTTCATTCTCTTCTTCCTCTCATTTACTTACTACTTCCCTTTTTATTGCTTTTTTTTTAATATCCTCTCTCTCTCTTTTTTTTCTTTAATCCCTATATTACTTATTTTCTGTTGTCTTTCTCCTCTCTTCTTCTTCCTTCAGATCTTCCTTCCTTTTGTTCCTTCCTTTTGTCTACTAATCTTTCATATTAATATTCTTACCTGCCTCCTTTCCCTTTCTTTCTTTCACCACATTCTTTTTCCTCCATATATTCCTTGTCTTAAATCCTTTATTTTTTTTAATTCAATTTTTTCCCATCTCCCTCTTTCCATTTATTTACTCCAGTTGATATTTTCACCTCTTCCCATTTCACCTTTTACATTTCTATTTTTTTTGTCAGTTTAATATCCTCTTCCTTTGATATTCCTTTTCTTATCTTTATCTTCACTTTTTTTTTGTCTCTTCATCTTGCCCCTCTTCCTTCCACTTCCTGACAGGCCTCTTCATTGTTAGTTTCACCTCTCCCCTTTTATCATGCTATATTTTTGTCAACTTCCTTTTCTATTCTTCATTTCATTTCTTTTTCAATATCTAACTTGACTTCTCTTTCTACTCTCGTTCCCTTCCATTCCTTTCCTTCCTTCCTTCCCTCTTGCCTTATGTACTTCCTTTCTTCCTTCCATTCTTCCTTTCTTCCATCCTTTTGCATCCTTTTTATCGTCATTTTCACCTCTCCGTTTTCACTTTTGTCCTTTCTTGCTAATGTTCTTGCTTTGTCTTTAAAATAATCTCTGTCGTACATTTATTTCTACTTCGTTTTCTTTTTTTTCTCGTCTAATTTACCCTCCTGCCACCTTTAGTTTTCTCTTCATATCTCCATTTTTATTTTCCCTCCCTCCCCCATCCTCTCTCTCTCTCTCTCTCTCTCTCTCTCTCTCTCTCTCTCTCTCTGTATGTATGAATGCATGAGTAAGTATGTATGTATGTAATGGAAGTATTTATTCCTGTTCATATATGTATGTATGTATGAATCAAGGAATGTATGTATGTATTTATGTATGTATCTGTCTGTTTGTCTGTCTGTCTCTGTCCTAGTTATGCACCTCTACTTCCCTTCTTCCTTTTCCTTTATATTCTTACTCCTACCGTCTTCTCCTCCTTCCTCTTCCTCCTCTCTCTCTCTCTCCCCCCATCCTCTTATATCCCCATTTTCGTGATCACGGACAAGCCCTTCCTTCCTCTTTGCCCCTGATGCACCCCCAACTCTCTCTCTCTCTCTCTCTCTCTCTCTCTCTCTCTCTCTCTCCTCGTTAATCCCTCCTAACCTCTCTCCCCCACCCCACTCCTATCCTCCCTACCTACCTCTCCTTCCCGCTTCCCTGCTTCCATTCACACCCCCCTCCCCTTCCATCCTCTCCCCCATCCCTTCCTCTCTCCATCACTCTGTCTAAGCGATTATCCTTCCACACGTCCTCCTCCCTTCCCCCTCTCTCCCCTGACCCTCTCCCTCTCCCCATCTCCTCCAATCACTCAGTCCCCCTCCTCTCCGTTCTTCCTCTCCTTCCCCCAACCTCTGTCTGTCTCTGTCTGTCTGTCTGTTTGTCTCTGTCTCTGTCTGTCTGTCTGTCTGTCTCTGTCTGTCTGTCTCTGTCTGTCTGTCTGTCTGTCTGTCTGTCTCTGTCTCTGTCTCTGTCTCTCTCTCCCTCCATATCTTTATTCTCCCCGCACTTATTAACACTCCCCCTTCTTTGCCTCCTTTTCCATTCTTTTCCACTCTCTCTCCCCCTCATATATCCCCTTTCATTCCTCTCCTTCCTACTTTTACTACCAAAGTCACTATTCCCTCTCTCATTCCTTTGCCCATTTTCTTTCTGTCACTCCCCTCTTCACACTTTCCATTGTTTTCCAACCTTCCTCTCACTAAATTCCCTCGTTATCCTCCCCTCCTCTCTTCCTAAACTCCATTCCTTCTCTACCCTCCTCCCCTCCTTCCTACTCTCACTCAGTATCCTCAACCTTTCCTCCCCTCCCCTCCCCCCTTTGCTTCACCTCTCGTTCCTTCTCCTCCTTCCTACCTTCCTCCTCCAATATTTCCCCTCCACCATTTCCTGTGTATCCTCATTCGCTATCCCCCCCTCCCTCCCTCCCTACCTCGTCCATTTCTTTCCTACCTTCCCTTAAATTCCATGCCCTTCCTCCCACCACCCTCTCTCCACTATCCTCCCCCCTATCCTTCCGTGAGCGAGCGGACACGCAACCCAGCTCTAATCCCGTGCTGACCCGCTTAACCCTAAACATTCGCTTAACCGTAAACATTCGCAATAGCTCAGTCTCTCCCATCACAGTCAACATTCTCTCCATCCACGGCTCCCACAGTTTCCCGGGACTCACTGACGGACAGATAGATGTTTTGTTTACTTCCTGGTTTGCGATAATTTTTTATTATTTTAATTCCTGAATGTTAGATGTTTTGTTTACTTCCTGTTTTGCCATCATTTACTTTGACTCACTGGATAGTTACGTTACTCGAAAGGACCAATAGATATGTTGCTGTTTTTCCTTTGTACTCTTTTAACATCCCTCCCAAGCCATTCATTTTCTTTCAGCAGTGTTACTTAAACGTTCGCAGAATTTTGGACCCACATGCAACTGACCTTCTTCATGATGGACATATAATTTATTTCCTTTCTCTTTTATTTCTCCTCCACCTTCCCCACTTTTCCAGTCTTCTCCTTTCTTCCTGTCCCACTCTCTCATTCCGCTCCTTCTTTCTTCATTTACTTTCAACAGTTTCACATAAATATTCCCAGTACCTTGAGTTCTTTTGTCCCAGTCAACATTCTCTCTATTCCCACCATCCAGTTTCATGGGACCTGACTGGCGGAGAGATTAATTGTTTACCTCTCTCTCTCTCTCTCTCTCTCTCTCTCTCTCTCGATGGGGAAGCATTAATTGTTTACCTCCCTTTTCATCTCTCCTCCCCTTATACATTCTCCTTTTCTTCATTTTTCAACGGTATTACACAAACACTCAAAACACTGACAATAACTCGAATCTTCAAACTTATACTTTAAAAATTCATCTTACTGACAGAGACGAATATTTCTTATTTCTCTCTCCTTCTCCCCACGAGTTCTGTTCCCCTATTCATATATATATATTTTTTAAACAATGCCTATAAACCTTCAGAGCATTAATAATTACTAAGGCTCTCGTGTTCCCCAAACTGACCCGCTCAACTTACAGACGGAGAGATGAATTATTTAGATCCCAAGAGACGGCTGGACGTTTACCGATCATATAAAGTTATCAAGGGAAGTTGGCTGTGCGTCTACTCTTAAATGTAGTGGAATATGGATAGCCCAGCCTCGGACCCCTACGACTCAAAGGACGTAAGGAGGGGCTGTCTGTTACCCTTTATCTTTTCATCTCCCTTCCCCGCTTCCATTCCCCTGTCCTTTATTATTTCCTTTTCGACAATTTAACCTGACTCGCGCCCATACTTGCTGATAGACAGTTAGATGATTTATGCACATCCCTTTTCATCTCCCCTTCCCCTTCTATTCGATTTTCTTTCAACAACGATATATTTTCACCCCTTTTAACTTCCCCCTCCACATCCCTCTCCATTTCCCTGCCTTTCATTTTCCTTTCAACAATTTCAGATAACTCCCATTCCAGTCAACATTCTCATCACTATTCCATGCGACTCCCCTTCCCTTCATTTCCTTCCTTATATAACCCTCCCCGTCATTTTCTTCCAAAAATATTATATAAGCATTGGCACAAATCTGACTCTCCCATCACGGTCAACATATATCTCTATTCAAGGCACTCATATATTTAAGCGACCTTTCTGTTATTTCTTCTTCCCCTCCCCTTCCGCTTTAAACTTTTCCTCCTCCCCTCTCTTTCCATTCTCTTCACATTTGCCCTCCATCCCTTTCCGGTCCCATCTCTTCTTCTTGCCCCTCTTTCCACTTCCCTCTCTTCTCTTTTCCTTCCTCCCCAGTCCTCTTCCTTTTCCCCTCTCTCTGTCCATTTCACTCCTTTCTTTCTCCCAATCCTTTCCATCCTCCTCCTTCCATCATATCCTTTCTCCCATCCCCTTCTCCTCATTCCTCGCTCCTTCACCCCCTCCCCTTCCCTCTTTCTTCATTTATATTCCTTCCTAATATTTTGCATGAGCATTTTCAACATCTCGCAATCACCCACCTCAGCCAACATAACTATTACCCATGGCACCAACAAATTCGCGGACCTTGCTGACTGACGGGGACTTGATTTATATACCACCCTTCTCCATTATTTTCAGATAAACACACTGAAGTCTTCTTGAAAGGCGTAGTTGAGATTTTTTTTTTTTTTTGAGGCGCATGTTATTTTTGCCGAAGACGTTAATGACATTACGAATCAAGGCTGAATACCCGATGCGCAGATTTCTAGCATATATTATTTACCACGTTGTTATATTTTCATTAGTGACAGGAATGATTGGCTGGGAGGGGAAATTTACTGGTAGAAAGGAAAGCAAGAGTTAGTTCAATTTCAACTCAAAAGCTCCACCTTATGTAGAAAAATGATGCTTAGGTTAAATTATTGTCATCCATCATGGTCTTTACAATCAAATTCCCAAAATCTGATGTCCTCAAAATGCTGTAATCCTTGGTGTTTTAATTTACACGTTTCCAGATAGGGAGAAGCCTTATATTAGCACTCAGGGCTAAATCTTTACATCAGCCTGCACGAACGTTCATTGCATCACCTCGCAGACCGCCCAGTACAAGGAGGAAACATTTTACATTTTGCTTTCGTCACAAAGGAAAATTCTGTTAGTAGGAAATAAACGTGTTCGTCGATCTCAGGCCCAATGTCAAACCATGGGACTGTCATAGAGAGGTAAAGAAAGGAAAGTGGTGAGTAAAGGAATGGATGGGATGGACTGGAATGTTAGTGGGCGATGGGACTACGGTAGGAAGGTATGCCCTGTGAAAATGGGTGATGTAGGAATAGAGGTTTGAAGGCAGTGAAGTGTCCTTAAAAGATGTCGAGAAGGGTGGAGAAATGGGCGTTAGGGACAAAAAAAGATGGGATGAACTGTAACTGTGGTAGGGGTGGGAAGGGGCCATGAGAGTATATCTTATGAAAACGGGTGCTGCACAGCGAATGGTTCGAGTGCTATTTCAAAGTGATCTCCAACAAGAACACATAGAAAAAAAAAGAGATACTCGCGGTGCTCTCGTTAGCCTGTCATCCTGAGACGCGGACAAAACATATAAATAATGATAATTGTATTGTCACATCTAACCTAAATCTTAGCAATGGCAGTGTGAAGGTAAGTTGATAGAATGTGCCTAACTACGAAAGGCCTGACTTTCAAAAATTTCAATTCCTTGCCATAGTAGCCTATAGTATAAATCGCTAACCATATCCCAGACTAAACGAATAGTTATTGAGGGGTTGATGATTTAATTCCTCTTTCTTTCTTCTCTTCCCTTCAGTTCACCTCCTTTCACCCCTCCCTTCCTGACCCCTTCTTCCTACCTTCCCCTCTTTTTTCCGTTTCCATAATTGTGTATAAACATTTGTGCTAACACAAAGGACCATATTTATTGACAGATTAATGATTTATTTCCCTCCTCTCTCTCATCGACCCTCTCTCCTTCCATTTCCCTTCCCCCTTCTTTCATACTCTTTCTCCTCTTCCTTTCCACTCCCCTCCTTTCTTCATTTTCTGTCTTCCCTCTTATTCCAATCCCTTCTTCACTTCCTTTACAATCTCCTCCCTCCTTCCATTCCCCCCGTCTTCTTTCCTTTCCCTTCTCCTTCCTCTCTAGCTCCTTCTTCCCATCCTTTCCTTTCATTTCTCCACTCTCACTTCCCTTCTCCCATCCGTCACCTCCTGTCTTCCCCACCCTTCCAGTTCCCTTCCCCTTTTCCTCCATTTGCTCTCTCTCCCCTCCCCTTCCACCCTCTTCCTTACCCCAGTGCCACAGTCCTGTATGAGCGTTCGCAATAACTCTGATCCTGGACTCTACAATTTCCTAGCGACAGAGGCAGACTTACTAACAGACGGATGTGTGATTTATATCCCTCCATCCTTTTCCGTCTTCCTCCTCCCTTCCCTCCACGTTCCATTCTGTACATGAAGCATTGCGACAAGTGGAAATGTTGGGTGGGAGAGAGACACAGGTTAGGGACTGAATTGTTTATTTTCTCTGATGCTTTGGGCTATTCCACCCTCACAAGCCTATATACACCTTTGGCTATACCGCTGACACACACACACTTTCCCTTACGTCCCCCCTCCTTCCTTCACCTCCGCCCTCCCCTCCTTTTCCATTACTCTTCATCCCCCTTCCATCACGTTCCTTGCCTCCTCTCTTTCCAGTCCACTACACCCTTCTATCATTTCCTCTTTTCCCTCCCTTTTCTTCCCTGGCTCCTTCGTTCATTCCTTTTCCATAATTTTGTACAAATATTTATCCTGGCAAGTTTCATGCGACAGGACAGACGGACCAAACTAACTGACGGAGAGATGATTTATTCACGTTCTTTCTCCCGTCTCTTGCCCATCCCTCATCACCATCCCCTCCTCCTTGCCTCGTTTTCTTTCTAAACTAACCTCCCCTTCCTTCCTCCATTTCCTTTTTCCCCTTCCCCTCCATTCTTAAGGTTCTTCATTTTTTTTTTTTTTTTATGTGTCCGACTCTGGGCATAGGCTTCACAGCCTGCTATCAAGGCCCAGCAGTCCTCCTACATACCATACACCTCTACATGTCACCACTTCGGCGCTAACACCCACCGTCCATACTGAATACATGCTAGGGCTGTCTCATACAGGACTGGTGTATTGGTATTAGCGGGGGTATTTTTACGACATGTCGGCGGGTCTTCTGGTAGATCAGTAAAGCCTGATTTAATGAAATTCAAATCCTTAAACTGTTCCCTGCCCCAGCCGGGATTCGAACCTGGGTCCGTTAGGACTGCAGGCCACCTCTCTACGTCTTGCTCCCCTCTCCTTCCCCTTCTTCTCTCATTTCTTTTTTGTTCTTCCCTTCCTTTTACTCCTTCTTGCTTAATTTCCTTCCTCCCTTTCCCTTCTTTTCCCATTCTTCTTTGTTAATTTTCTTTTCCCCTTCTTTCATTTATTTCTTTTCTTCCCCTCCCTCCCCTTTCCATTCTTTCCTCATATCTCCCTCTCCTTCCCTTCCATTCCTTTCCTTCCTTCCTTCTTCTCCTTCCCTTCCATTCCCCTCCTTCCTTCCTTCATTTCCCCTCCACACTCCCGTCTAAACATTAGCAATAAGTCGCACCATCGTACTGCAATTTCACGGGACACACTGATGGATGATTAAGTCCCCTCGCCTTCGGTTTTTACCCTCATTTCCCCTCTTCTCTCACCTTCCTTCATCTCTCTCTCTCTCTCTCTCTCTCTCTCTCTCTCTCTCTCTCTCTCTCTCCATGGCCTTACATTTCCTTCTTCTCTCATCTTTAATCATGTCGCTCTTCCCTTCCCCTTACGTTTCCCCTCTTCCCCCACATTCATTCATATCTCTCATCTCCATACATTTCCCCTCTTCTCTTTTATTGCACCCTGTCTTCTCCTCTCCTCATATTTCCCACTTCTCTCCCTTTCCTGTTTTCCCCTCTTCACTTTCTCTAATGTTCATTGGCTCTCTCCCTTTCACTCCCATCTCATTTCCCTTCCCCTCACATTTCCCCTTTCTCCCCTCTTTATTCCACCTTTTCTTCATCGTTTGTTCGTCCTCTCTCTCTCTCTCTCTCTCTCTCTCTCTAGATGGGAAAGCATTTCAAGGAGGGCACGGCCAGTCAGTCACACCTAGGCCTCTATTTTAGTCAGGTAAGGAAGCTCCCTAACACCTTTTTCTTAGAGATTTATTTTTGGATATGGTTGGTCAGTATCCTTTTGTACGTTATTTATGCAGAGTATGGCGATGTTGGAGGGATTTACATAACACAAAACAGGACAGTAAGGTGTAATAAGCAAAATAAATCGCTAGGGAAAAGGTGTTAGAGAGCTTCATTAACAGGTGAGAATACGCATTTTAAACCGCCCCAATGAAAGTTTTATCGTAGCTCCCAAAGGGTTTTCACACACGGGGCCATTTGGTGATGTATTTTAGCGAAACTCCATATAGTTCCACATCTACTATCTTAATCTCTTGGTGCTAAATTCCCTCTATTTCTTCCATACCCCCGCCCCCTTTCCCATATTCCTCTCTCTCCTCGTTTTCATATCCAGTCCCCTCGTCTCTCCCCTTTATTCCCCTCCCTCTCTTCCCTGCTCTTAGTCTTTCGTTTATTTCCCGTTCTCTTCTTCCCCCCTTTTCATTCTCCTTCTCTCTTTTTTATTCCATTCTCTTCCCTTTCCACTTTATTCCTCTTCTTTCTTCTCTATCGCCCCCCCGTCTCTCATCCATTCCCAGCCCCTCTCTTTTGTTTCTCTTAATCTTTGGTTCCTACTTCCTTTCCCGTCCTCTTATTCCTTTTCTTTTCTCTATCTTTCCTTCTTACCCCTTTGTGTCCATTTCCATTTCCTCCTTCCTTCTTATTTCCTACTCTTTCGGGCTTTCCTTCCTCTATCCTAAATACTTCTCTTTCAGTCCCCTGCTCTCTCTTTGTTTCCGCTCTCTTTCTCAGTCCTCATAACCTTAATTTCCCTCGTTTTCCCTCCTTTTACTAATGTATTTCTCTCTCCCTCTCTCATCATTGTTCCCTTCCCTCTTCCTTTCTCCTTACTACATTTTCCCGTTTCTCTCCCCTGCACCATACATTCACTTTCTCTCATTCATTTCCCTCTCGTTTCTCATATATTTCCCCTATACTCCCTTCCCTTCCATCATGTCTCTCCTCTCTACCCTCTCCGGTCATTCCCTTCCCTTCCACACTTTCCCCATCATTCCTCCACCACCTTAACTACTCCATCCTCTCCCTTCTTTCTCTCATTTCTTTCACCATCCACCCCTTCGGTTCCATAAATTTACATAAGCATTCGTAAATAATCGGAATCATGTACAGTATAAGATTCCTTTCTGTATACTCATTTTACCCTACCTGACACATTTTCGTCATTTTTGCTGCTTTTTTCGCGTTGCTAAAAAAAAAAAGAAAAAAAAAATGCGGCTTAGCATCATTTCTATCGTACTTATTCGTGACAGGCATAATATTCCAATGTTATTCATGGTTACAACTCAGAATTCATGACTGAGAGTTAGTAGCTCAGGGCCAAGTAAGTCAAAAGAGTATAGAATAATGTATTTTGAGACACATGGACACATTGCATTTAAAAGATTGCAGATCATATGCAGAGGGAGACTTTGATAGAGGAAGATAGTTGTGGAGTCGACCAGCTACGTAACGATTAACTCTTGCATTTGACATTTGAGAAGAAAAAGAGTAAAAATGCATAGCTAGACGGGTGCTGCGTGTCGATCGTGATGGGGAGGTATGAATAGAGTTCAGAGGAGCAGCAAGTGGATAGGGACAGATGTGCAGGTCAGAAGGTCACCGACGAAGAGGATGACGAATGTTAGAAATAAGACAGAACTCTGAAGAACACCGCTACTGATAGTAACAGATGAACAGAGGGATTTACAATGACAGACTGACACGCAGATAGATAGATAGATAGATAGATAGATAGAGAGAGAGAGAGAGAGAGAGAGAGAGAGAGAGAGAGAGAGAGAGAGAGAGAGAGAGAGAGAGAGAGAGAGAGAGAGAGAGAGAGAGAGAGAGAGAGAGAGAGAGAGAGAGAGAGAGAGAGAGAGAGGTGCCAGACGTTGAAAGAGGGACAGGGGATGCTAATGGCAATAGAGATAAATGTCATAATGAGATTCTGAGGGGGCAAGATGAAGCTCACTCACACACACACACACACACACACACACACTATTTAAATTTTGTATATATGTACAGTATAAAATTTATTAATGGCAACAAATATATACTTACTACTTACTTACTTATTTACACACACACACACACACACACACACACACACACACACACACACACACACACACACACACACACACAAATATTAACTTACTACTTACTTATTTACACACACACACACACACACACACACACACACACACAAAGCTCCCCCACCCCACACACACCCACTTCGAACATACCGGTATCCAAACACAAGCATCCTCCCCCAACAAACACACGACAAAAGCCAGCAGCCACACGAATAAAAAAAAAAAACACCCTAATCACACACACACAAAAAATCATAATAAAAATGTGGCAACGATATAAAAAACGCCATTAAAAACTCCCATTAGGAAATTAACTGGGCTGGCCACGGAAACCAGGTGGGACGGTGTGTGTGTGTGTGTGTGTGAGAGAGAGAGAGAGAGAGAGAGAGAGAGAGAGAGAGAGAGAGAGAGAGAGAGAGAGAGAGAGAGAGAGTTCCACCGTGTTACCTAGATACACAGACCACACAGACAATCCACGTAACAGGTCCTGAATATTAACTGAAATTAATTTATTCTCTTCACCTAAACACAATCCCTTCAGTACGATAATGTCTCTGTTTATCTTATTCATGTTACCGTCAGGCGATTTTATTCTCCTTCAGGAAGACTTGTGGAATATGACTGGTGGAATATGACTGGTGGAATATGACGCCCTACACAGAATTGCAAATATATAAACACACACACACACACACACACACACACACACACACACACACACACACACACACACACACACACACAAGCACACACACACACACACACTCAAAAAACAAAACTCTCATCCACTGAAAGAGTACACAATCATTTAATGAAAGACACACACATACTGCAGCAATTCCTCTCTGTCTCCGTCTGTCTATTTGTTGTCTGTCTGTCTGTCTGTCTGTCTGTCTCTCACCTCACTGATCCAGCACAATGTGTTGCCTCACGTTCCACTGAAGTAGGCGATGATCAGCTAATCCAAGGACTATAATAGTTACTCCTAGGCCTGGGGGGATTGGGGATGGGGAGAAGGTGGGGATTGGACAGGGGGATTGGCTGGGGAGCACAGAGGTGGAGTGACTGGGGAGAGAGAAATTATAAGAGGGAGGAACTGGGGAACTGGGGAAGGTGTGTGTGTGTGTGTGTGTGTGTGTGTGTGTGTGTGTGTGTGTGTGTGTGTGTAGTGAGGGGATGAGGGACAGAGCTGGATGGCAGAATAGAGTGAAATGGAAGAGTGGGAGATGGAGTGGGGTAGCGACGGTGGAGATTTGAGTGGAGGGGAGAGTTGGGTAGTGGCGGTGATTGTGTTGGTGAGGGGGAGAGTGGGAGGGGGAGGTGGAGTGTAGTGCAGTGGAATACCCGAATGGAAAGCTGAGTGAAACAGAGTGGGTGGAACAAAGTGTAGGCACAATGGATAAAACAGGAAGGGTGGAACAGAATGGGTGGAAGAGAGTGGAGGCAAAATGGGTGGAAGAGTGATCGGATCACTGGGTGGGACTAAGCGAGTGGAACAGGCTGGTTAGAAGAAAGTGGAGGTAAATTGGGTAGAAAAGAGTGAGTGGAACTGGGTGGGTGGAACAAAGGTAGAATACGTGATGAGTGGGGGAACTGGGGCTGAGAGAGATGGCCGTATTGGAGTGAGAAAATTAACCTAATATTTAATAACACGAAGACTCTTGTGTATTAAAATCCGCTGTTCCATTACGTAGGCCTACATATTTTACTGAGGTTAGACGAGTTTATTCTTGCTGTCTCTATACGGTTTTATTCCTGGTACCTCCTAAATTTTAAACACTTCAGAAAAGACTTTTTGAAACACAGAGATAACGAGATACTTATTCCATTAACTTCTCTGCTACGGGGCTATTAAAAGTAAAAAAAAATGACCCCAAAGAAAGGAAAGGAAATAAAATAAAGCTTCGTAAAGCATCGGAAAGTTTGGCCACTTCTTAACCTTTCAGCATAAGGACGTATTGTACGTGTTATCTTGTTCTTGTTATCTCTAGATGATTTTATTCTGCTTATAAGACATTGTAGGACGATAAGGGTTAGAGTCAGATCCTTCAGTAACCCATTCCATGCAGGAGTTCTCCCTATGCTGAGTAAAATCATTTGAAGTTGGCCAAAACAAAGCATAAAAAGGCATCCCAAAGTTGAAGGGGATACCTGTGTACTCTAATGATAATTCTCTTACTTTATTGCCTTTAAATTGCTATTCTTGATCCTGCCCATCGAATTTGCTGTAAATGTACGGGAGAAGGAGGAGGACGAAATAATGACTGATGATGGTGATTAGTGATGATGATGACTTTTATGTAAATGATAATTGTGAAAAGGATGAAAATTATAATGATGATGATGATGATTACAAATAAGAAGCATTTTTTTGTGGTACTGATGGCGGTGAAAAGGATGACTTCTAATGATGATGATGATAATGATGATAATGATGATGATGATGGCTATGAAGATGATCACGGTGACGACTGAAAAAGGGTGACGATGATGAAGCCGATGTTTTTGGTAATGTTGTTGTTGATGTTACTGTCCTTGTTATTGTCGTTATTGTTACTGTTGTTGCTGCAAAGGAGAGTTCGATATTCGATACAATGTCGGTGAACATGAAATTTAATATCTGCAAAAGGATGAAACAACGTGCTGGAGGACTGATATATGTTCTCTCTCTCTCTCTCTCTCTCTCTTTGACACACACACACACACACACACACACACACACACACACACACACACACACACACACACACACACACACACACACACACATTCTTTCTTTATGTCTACACAGCAACGTGAACACACTACATACACATACATGGACAGCATCTCTCTCTCTGTACAGCCCCTCTCTCTCTCTCTCTCTCTCTCTCTCTCTCATGCACACACGGCTCTAAGCTGCTGTTTGTAGAAACTAGCCTGGTGGAATGAACACACACACACACACACACACACACACACACACACACACACACACACACACACACACACACACACACACACACACGCTCTCTCTCTCTCTCTCTCTCTCACACACACACACACACACACACACACACACACACACACACACACACACACACACACACACACACACACACACTGACAATTAAAGCGCATCATTTAAAAAACTAAAAAAGTACACTCAGTTTTTCACTTAATTTTTTTGGCACGCGAAAATCCCCCCTTTCCCCCTCTCCCAAACACACACACACACACACACACACACACACACACACACACACACTCATTCATCTCCCCCCATACACAGACCGCACACATACACGCACTCATTCACACACAGACATGCACAATCGCACAAACACACACGCACACCTGAACAGACATATCTACACACACACGTACACCTAATTACACACACACACACACACACACACACACACACACACACACACACACACACACACACACACACACACACACACACACGCACACACACACATGCACACAAACAAACAAACGGAGGGATGAAACTTAATGAAGCATGGATCAATGACTGCTTTCTCATTAGAGCCAGTTTCACCTTTAAGGCGTGTGTGAGAGAAAATGAGTGAGTATCTGGTGTGGAATTAGAGAGAGAGAGAGAGAGAGAGAGAGAGAGAGAGAGAGAGAGAGAGAGAGAGAGAGAGAGAGAGAGACTATAACACTACACCAAGTGAGTGGATGATGCACACCGTTTCACATCTGGCAAACATGTAAACAAATGGATAAATGCCGATATTTTTACCCAATAAATGAAGAAAAAATCAACACTCAAACAGAAAAGCATATCCGTATAGTAAGAATCTACTAATATTAATATTTGCGTTATTAAAAGATAAACAGACAGCCTAGTAGTTGGGCACACACACACACACACACACACACACACACACACACACACACACACACACACACACACACACACACACACACACACACACACACACAGAAAAGTACACATGTTGATATATACGTGAATAACAGAAATGGTACGCAATTCAGCCTAGTTGTTTACCCTCTCATGGTCCTGACAACTCCAGTTTTCTATTCCGGCGATAGTCAGATGATTTTATTAATCTGAGAGTGAGTCTTGGGAGGCTCAGTGTTAAATGATGGACTTCCGAGAGATTAACACTGACTCAAACACATTAATAACTAAGCATTATTAATCCCCACGTTATCAAGTCCAAGCCCGGCTAATCACTTCTGAAGGCCCACCCACAGCCGCCCTCCCTCCATCCTGATAATGCTGAATTCCTAGAATGGACGCCAATATGCTACGCTGTTCATCCTGCGTTCAAAAGAGACGAAGTAATAAGTCTCTATGAACGTAAAAGTGATCCTCTTTAGTTAATTAATGCTTTCAGTACGATGAAGGATTTTATGATCTAGCTATCACTTGATGAAGTTTGTTTATTTTTTTTCTTTAACTGGTGGGGTTAGATGCTGCCTTGATTAACCCTTATGTCACTTGGAAGTCTTCATAAACTCAATAAGATCGCCTGACAGTAGCCTTCCATTCATCATACACTTCTTCCTTGTCCCATGAGGAGCATAGAGACCCTGGGTTAGGTTACTTAGTTTACACATTTAAGGGAAGAGTGGTCAGTCACCCTTCACTGAGTGGCATTATATGAGCAATAAACCCACTCATCCATCGGATGTATAACCTTACAGGTCACTTCCAGCTGGAGCGCATTAGCCTACTAGACCATTAGCGTTTCTTCAGTTATAATGGTTACCGTCCAGCGTAGTAAATAGCTTCCTGGACTACGGGAAACAATTTAGTTTATCACTCAGTGCAGTCACTTGAAGGTAGCGCTACATCAAGAGTGTAAATGATGGGAGCCTTCATCTATCACACACACACACACACACACACACACACACACACACACACACACAAAGAAATCACCGGATTAAAGAGGTAAGTTAATTATTTCAGACCGAGAACGTCTTTTTCATTTTGTCCTAGCTAACTCCAAGCTATTTAGTAATGATTTTGTCCTCTTCTGATTTTTTCCTTGCGTCCTGTTCCGACGATGTGTCTATTTGACCTGCTCTGTTCATGTGTCTGTTTGTCCCGTTCTGGCCTCCTGTCCTGGTCTATTCCTTCCTTTTGTCCTGCTCTGGCTGTGTGTCCATCTGTTTTGTTCTGGTCTTCGCTCCACCTGCTATACTCCCTCCTTCTGTCCTATTCTGGCCAGTTGCCCTTCCTCCCTAGCAATGAAGGGGTTACTGAGAGTTGCATCTAACTTCTCCAGTTCCAAAAATCTCCCCCTAGCTGAATAAAATCGTCTGTAGGTAGCAAGAGTGAAATAACAATAAGGAACTACTGCTGAAAAGGTTAAATTAACTGAATGCGTCTAATTGATCAGCTCGTTTCTTTTGTGCTCTCTCTCTCTCTCTCTCTCTCTCTCTCTCTCCCTCTCTCTCTCTCTCTCCTATCTTCAGCACACCACACACATCAATACATACATCCTCGTACCCTACACATAAACCACCACTTCTCATTTCCAGTTACCATATTTTTTATTAAGCTCAGTATTGCGATAACGATTTTCTTGCTACTACCAGACGATTTTTAAGGTACAATCTGTCCTACAAAGGGAATAATGATGGATATATTTAACCCCTAATTTGAAAAGTCTTCTAAGTTGAATACAATCGTCCGAAGATAACAAGAATAAAACATAGGTGTCCTCAACTTAAAGGGGTTTGTTGCCTAATGGAATGGATACTAAACACCTCTTGCTTTTCTATTTATTTTCCTGCATCTTCTTCACATCTCTCCAAATACCGTATACTGTTGCACGAATAAATCTAACTGTAAGCTTCTCAAATGTTCCTATAACGTGCAAAACAACAATTAATCACACTTATATATAAATGCACAACTCTCTGGCTCCTAGGTGTCCTTATCAGCTGACGTTGGTTGGAGGAGAAGACTAGAGTCGTCACGATCATGAGTGGGTTAATGGCGACGGTATTAGCACTTTCAGATTCCAGTGACTAACTCTGTTTATAATGAGAATTAAGGCGATGATAATGATGGTGATGATGGTGGTGATGATGATGGTTTTACTTTATATGTTAATTGAAACTGTTTGAAGAAATGAAACTATTATTTCTTAAAAATTTCGAGCTGTCTGTCTATTGCTCTATTCGTCTATCTGTTTGAAACCTTTGTTTTAAGCAGATTGTTTACGTGAAAGTCTGTGTTCTTAGTTTCAGTTCAATGTTGCTTCACGCGTAATGGTAGTGTACACCGTGTCCCTAATTCCCAGGTGATGTAAATACACAGGTGGCCAGAAAATGGAGTGCACAGAGACACGCACACACAATGGACTACAAACACCAATACGCACACAGACACACACTTGCATACATATACACACATACGGTACCACAATACACACACACACACACACACACACACACACACACACACACACACACACACACACACACACACACACACACACACACACACACACACACACACACACACACACACACACAGGTATACCCACGTACAAACCTAACGCACATTACATTCCTTGCGATGCGAAATAAGCTTCTCAGAGGGTGGGTGTGCTGAACAGACTTCGTGTTTACTTAAACTTTGCACGCTTGCTTACTTTGTTCAGGGGTCTTATTCGACCCTGTGTGGAATTCGGCTCTTACGTGTGGGGGAGGAGAAGAAGGGGAAGAAAGGAGGAAAAGGGAAGGAGCTAGGAAAAGAGTGGAACAGACAGGAATGAGTACGAGAAGAAGACAGAAGAAAGGGGGAAAGAGGAAGGATGTAAGAAAGAAGAGGACAACAGAAAAAAGATAAAAGGAGGAAATAGAGGGAAGAAAGAAAAGGAGGGTGAAGGAGTGGGAAGGAGAAAGAAAAGGGAAGGTGAAGGAAATGGGAAGGTGAAAGAAAGGGGATGATGATAAAGAAAAGGGGGAAATATAGAGGGGAAGAAAATAAAGAGGGGAAGGGGGAAGAGAGGGGAAGGAAATACAGAGGAGAAGGGCGAAGAGAGAGACAAAAGGCAAAGGAGATTGGTAAGACTGAGAACTTGGCAGAGAAAGCTCTTGAATGCAAGGCTGAGTCAGAAGCATTTCGTCTCATCAGCTCCCCTCCTTTCGCTGACTCCTTTTCGTCTCTGTGTTTTCCTTCACCGTAATGCTGTATCACTTTCTTCGTCACCGGCATTACGGCTGGGAACTCTTCAACTAAAATCTCAAGCTGTATGCGCCACCTTTTGAGGCGGGCAGGCAGCATCCGTCCATTAACACACACACACACACACACACACACACACACACACACACACACACACACACACACACACACACACACACACACACACACACACACACACACACACACACACACACACACACACACACACACACACACACACACACACACACACACACACACACACACACACACACACACACACACACACACACACACACACACACACACACACACACACACACACACACACACACACACACACACACACACACACACACACACACACACACACACACACACACACACACACACACACACACACACACACACACACACACACACACACACACACACACACACACACACACACACACACACACACACACACACACACACACACACACACACACACACACA